>NC_080192.1:141763236-142397298 GCF_030028045.1 Hippopotamus amphibius kiboko | reverse complement strand
AAGAACAAAGAAGAAAGGGGGTGGGGGTTGGAGGAGCAAAATAGAAAGAAACGGATTGTTACCCAGAGGCTAGCGAGGTGCTTGTGCCCATGGACTGGGGCCCCTGAGCCCCCATAAGAAATGAACCACACTCCCATCCTTGTTATGCAAATGAGCTATCAAGACAGAAATTTCCAATAAAATTAAGGACATGGTTTTTATTATTTATAGCCAAAAAAAAAAGTAAACAACTGTGCACCTGAAGCCACCACAATATCATAAATCAACTATACTTCAATTAAGAAAAAAAACTAACGTGGCGTAATGGATACATGCTAAAATAAATCACAAAGCACCTACAAATCATTAAGAAAAAGACTAACAAACAATAGGAAATTAGGTAAGGGCTATTACCCTTCCACAAAATGAAAGATCAATGGATCCCCAAAATATGAAAAGATGTCCCTTCATTGTCATAAGAGAAATAGAAAATAAACTACAGGGGATACCATTTCTCATCTATCAGATTGGTAAAGATCAAAGAGTTTGAGAGTGCCAGGATACAGAGGGAGGGACCAAGTTTTCGAGCTCCTGTATTTCTGGGAGTGTGACTTGGTCCCACGTATAAGGAAGTCAACTGGCTACCCCCGTCATCCTTGGGGTGTGACCTGCCGCTGTCACTGCTTGTTTATCCTCCAACTGAACTCGCACCCGGGGAGGTGATGTGTGTGCAAGGGTGCTCACCACAGCACTGTTTGCTAGCAAATGATGGGAAACGACTTCAGTATCCATTAGTGGGGGCCGGTTAAATAAGTTAGAGAATAAGATGGGGCAGAAGAAAAACAACGAGGAAACTCTATATGTACTATAAAGAAAATTTCTCTAAAAATATTTTTAAGGGAGAGATACGATAGTTCAGCAATGTGATGGTTCTGGTCCCACTAGAAGCCAATTCCAAGATGGAATCAGATGTGCAAAACACTTACTGGGGGAGGGATCAGGGAAAGGTAAGGGTGGGGGCAGCCATCAGACTGGATGCGGGTCTCACACCTGTGGGAGGAGAGCAGCAAGGAAGGAGGGAGAGAGGCTGGGGAGCATCTTGATGGCAGAGAGGGCAGGAAAGTCTCCGCCAGGCTGGTGGGGAGTCCCCAGGCCGACGTGGCCTGTCCAGGGGAGTTTCCCGTCTCGTGGAAGGAGCAGGCCTGCCTCGGTGCTCCTGCTGGCAGGCACCAGCTGGAAATATGCTGCAGGAAGCCAGGCCTGAGGGAAGCAAGGAGCTGGATCCAGACGGCAGCAGCTGAGCGGTCAGCCAGCTATGCGGGAAACTGGTGGGCATGTTTTCAGGACCACCACATGCAGGATCCTGGGTGTAATATACACTATTTATGGGGAGAAATGTACACACATCTGTAATGTATAGGACGTCTCTGGAAGGATGCACAGGAAATTACGAGCAGAGGCTGCCTCTGGGAATTGGCCAACAGGAAAGGGAGACTTTCCATGGTAAGCTTTGTACTTTAAAGATGCTGTACTGTGTGCACCATCTAGTCCAAAAAAATAAATTAAGACTAAAATTGGAAATTAAGATGAGAATGGATGAGTTTACCTAGGGTGAGAGTTTTAAAGGAATAAAAGGAGAGGTCTTGGGGCCAGATCTGAAGAACCCCAATATCTAGAGGAGGAGGACCCAGCCAGTAAATGGGGGCGGACCATAGAAGCAGGAAGGGAACTCCAAGTGGGCAGCACCCCGGACGTCAGTCAACTGTGCCGAGTGCGGCTGAGTGTTCAGGTGGGAGAGGACAGAGGCTTGTCCACCAGGTGGGGCAATGTGAAGGTCAATGGCGACCTCAACAAGAGCAGGCTTGGTGTGGAAGCGAGGTCTCCAAAGATTGAATCGAAGGGTAAGGATGTGGAGACACGTGCCTAGACAACACTTTCTGGACGTTTACTTTGAAGGGGACTAGAGGATAAGAAGGAAGCTAGAGATGGATTTTTTTTAAATTAAAGTATAGCTGATTTACAACATTGTGTTAGTTTCAGGTGTGCAGCAAAGTGATTCAGTTATACATATATATACATTCTTTTTTGAATTCTTTTCCATCATAGATTACTATAAGGTATTGAATATATTCCCCTGTGCTATACAGTCAGTCTCTGTTGTTCACAGGATTTTTAGATTATCGTGTGGGAGGTGACCGCGCATGCATCACCTTTCTCCTGCATCAGCTCTTCCTCTCTAGTGTTTTGTTCCCATTAGCATGTACACGTGCTGTCATTTTTTGATCCAGCCCCTTCCACAAACTCCAGGCTCATTTCCACAGTGTCTGCAGGTGCTGCCCTGGGATGTCTAACAGGCATCTCTGTGTCCCACCCAGAGCAGCACTGCTGAGCTTGCTCTCACCACCTCCTCCCAGGCTAACCTCGGCCAGCAGCCGGGAGTCACCCTGAGCCCCTCCTCCACCTCCGCAGCTCTCTGCCTTCACTTCCCTCCAGGCATACTGGCGACCTTGCTGTTCCTGGGCACACAGACAGCCTCCCAGGGCCCAGGCCTCGCACCGGCTGTGCCTCCCTGAACCATCCTCCACATACATCACAGGGCAGCTCCCTCTCTGCCTCCTTGGGTTGGGGCGGGGTGGGGGGGAGGCTTTTCCCTCTAAAGCTGAATCTATGCGTATCCTACTGCCTAGCTGTTCCACTCCTGGATAGAAAGGCGTTCATATGCTCATGAAAAGACACACACAAGAATGTTTACAGCAGCACTATTCATACTTTCCCTTCGAATCTCTCCCAGGCTCAGGGCATGATCAACTGGAGTTCATAGAGCACATGGTCTACAGAACCTGCAGGCCTGGGTTTCCAGGAAAAATGAGCTGGGGCCTGATGACCTCTGTTCTGGTGGAGGGTCTGGGTCTCAGGATCATACAGCCACCAAATGTATAGCCTCATATAATATGAAATTGTCACAGTCGTTCCCTCTCCCCAATTTGTAGATGAGACAAGCTGATGCTCAGTGAGGGAGGGTGATTTTCCCAAGGCCACAGAACAAGACAATGGAATCAAAGCCTACCAACTCCCTGATGGGCCTGCTCCACTGTGCTCTGCATCTTACCTTTCCTGGGCATCAGAGAAGGTGAGGCCTTGAAGGCATGGAGTTCTCCATCCCGGCTGCCCGTTAGAATCACCTGGGAATGCCCAGGCCTGGGCCCCACCCTGGACCAGATAAATCAGAGCCTCTGGGGTTGAGGCCTGGGCACTGATGTTCATTTAAAGCCCTCCAAGTGGTTCTAACATGCCGCCAGGATAGAGAACCACTGTTCTAGCCCCAGAGATGGGTGTGAATCCCAGAGATGGGAGACATCCAGGCCACAGTTATTAAGAGCAGAGTGGATGTCACACCCGCTCTTTTGGACCCACGTTCAGAGCTTTTCCTAGTTCAGGGCACTGCTACCCTCCTGCGCCCGCAGACCCTCTAAAAAGAGCCTAACATCTGGTCCTCATCCCAGTGCTACTAACCCCTGTAAGAAATACCTCACACTCATGTACCTCTGGAGCAGAATTCAGGTCAAATAATGAGCAGCTTAAGAATTCTAATGTCACTATAGCAGAATTCACTAATTTCCAGTCTTTGAGAGTTTTTGCCACCCCTCTTTCCCCCAAGCCATGCTGTCCCCTCCCCGCAATGGCAAAGGCTCTGTGATCTCTGTTATGACAACATTCTGACAGTGTACATGTTCGTGCCACTGAACAGATGTGCTGAATGAGGCCTCAGGGAAGATGAGCGACTTGTCCAGGGTCACAGAACAATGAGTGGCCTTCGCCAGTAATTTGAACCTATGTTGGCAAAAATCCAAGAACATACTCTTTCTCCTGTCTTTGCCAACTCTGTTCGATTCTGGATGGGCTCAAACTGTTAGCCACTTTGTCATCGGCCACTGTGCCACTGTGCCCCCGTCTTACCCGGGCAGCCCCCAGGTGAGTCCTCTGGCTCTTCCTTGCCCAGAAGCCTCTGGCTGGTTGTGCTCCAGGGCCCACAATACCTGTCGGGGTCTAAGACTGAGCCTGAGACTTGCGGCTGTTCAAGAACCAGCTTTGGCTCCAAAAATCTGCCTCCTTATCTCTGCAAAGTCTGGTATAGCCGGAGGGCTCTAAGAAACCCGTCTTTGGAAAGAGAAACATTTAAATTAGAGCTGAGGTTCAGTGAACCTTGTGTTGAAGCAGAGCCTGTCATCTGAAGCCTGGGCTTTCCTTTGCAATTTTCATTTTAAATGAGGGTGTTTATGCAAATTTGTCCTGAAGGTTTGAAAATCTTGACTTGCCCTGGAGCCAAACTCTGCTTTCCTAATTGGAGAGGGAGTCATTGCTAAAGCTCACGACCAATGTTCTTTGCAAAATTGCATGTTTTACAAGAGCTGCTCTTGAAAACATATAATTCTGATGTTGTGAAACCATTGCATCAATGCAGAGTTTTGAAAAAATGGAAACGTGCACTCCGGGAACCGAAGGGGTTGTTGTTCGAGGTTGTAACAGTCTGAAATACTGTCTGCATAGGACGGGGAAGGAGGCAGACATTTGTGGGTTGATTTCTCAATAGTACAGAAAGGTCGGGAATTGGGGGGGCAGGATGTAAAGAAGAAAGGGCCTCAGACTTGGAGACCTGGTCACCCTCTGCTGCAGGCTGTTGAGCTGCTTGGGGCCAATCTTTGAATTCTGCCGGGTCTCAGTTACCTCGCTGGTTGGGCTAGATGCCCCCAGGGTGACTGGGGCTCTTGGGAGCTTCCTTCGCTGGGCCTGTTTTCCCACATGGCAGGCAAAGGTGTTGAACTGTGTGACTCAGGGAACGGTCTGGTCCTAAATGCCGCACTCTGAGATTTTCTGCTTGACATTGGATGAGTCCCAATCCTTAGGACGCCTTGCTGGGCGGCCACCTTCTCTATGTCCTTCTCCCCAGAGAGGTCACTAGAGTACTTCCTCAACCATCTGCACTTGGGTCGAGTCTTTCCAAGGCCAGAAATAAAGAAGGATTTAAGAAAATTTCATTTTTCTCTTTCAGAGTCGGTCACTGTTTACCGTATTTATACATTATAAAGGGATTGATCTGTGGGGGAGAGAATGTAGGGTGCAGAGCAGGGACGGGGTCACATTCTTTCCTCCTTTGCCTTGAAAAGATTTGAACCTCTGGGATTCCTTGAACAACCAAGGGTCTTCCAGAAACCTCTCTGCGACTTTGGACGCGGGTGTGTCTTGAGTCCAGGGCTGGCCTGAATCGCACGATGGGCTGGGGCGTGGCCCGGGCTGCCATTGCGGATCTCTTGCTTTTCACTGCCTTCTCCTGTGGTCCTAGGAAGGCTCCTCCAAGTCCAGCACAAGACAATGGCCCCACTGCAGGCTTTGTGGCCACTGGGGACTCAACTGCAGTGGCTCCTGTCACCAGGAGAGTTTCTCACTATTCAATTCCCTCCAACTCTGGGGGGTGGGTCCCCTGTAATCAGCAGCTTTCCCCTTTGCTCCCAGCTTCCTTCTAGTCCACATGGCATCCCCTCTCGTACTTCAATGCCAGAGTAGTTCTGTCGGGGCCCCCGGGGCCCCTGGGAACCAAGGCTTTCTTGTTTGGGCCCCCACTCCCTATGTGGGTTCCAGCTCAGCATGGGCTAACCCCACCCCCACCCCACCCCACCCCCCCATCAGCCCAGTTCCACAGAGGTCTGGATCTGCTTATGGGGTCATCTCTGCTCCTGTCTGATCTTGTCTGACCCGCCACTCGCAGGGGACCAGTCCTGGCCAGCAGTACCCCCTCCTGACACATTCACAGGACTGTCCTCTGCTCCTCCTCACACGTCACTCCTGAGCTGTCCCTTACTCGACCCCCTGCCTCTCCAATGCCAGGCTTTGTGCCTTGAGAAGCTCATTTGATCATTTTTGCCATTTTTACACACACACAAACATACATGCATACACTCCTTCTGTCTAGTAAGTAGTGGACACAGCTACTACTGATTGGATACTTACTAAGTACTCGATGCTTACTATATCAGAATGCTTTCTGCTTTAAAAAGCAGAAAAGGCTCCAAATGGCATGTAATAATAATGGCTAATATATTAATGCTTAAAATCCTGCAACAATGTCATAAAGTGTAGTTATTATCTCCATGCCCATTTTACAGATGAGGAGACTAAGAGGAGAGAGGTAAGCATGCCAAAATTCGTAAGTGATAGAGCCTGGATTTGGCGGTCTAGCTCCAAGCCTATTCACTGAACCACCACTACAGCATGCGTTGAACTGTAGGATAGGATTCTTTCACTTAACAAGATGTCCCAAGGTGGGAACATTCCAAGGGCAATTAATTCAACAGGTCAACCTTACCACCAAAGACCAGGGTTCTTTTCATCTTTATGCTCTGCCATCTTTAGCCTCTTGGCCTTTTTGTTCAGTATTATCCCTTCATGTTACAATATGGCTGCAGCAGCTCCAAGTATCACATCCTCACCCAACAACACACAAAGGCCAGCAAAAGAGCAAGTCCCTTCCTTATGGTTCTTTTTAAGATGAGGAAAACATCCCCAAATTCCCCCAGATGCTTCCCTTCATGGCCCCTTAGCCAGAATAGCACTACATACCCATTCATAAACTACCCATTGAGATGAAATGAGCTTGCCGCAACTGGCTTAGACCGATCAAGACCCATGCCTGTTGAGCCTGGAAGGACCACTGCTTCTCCTGAAGCCCAGGGATGCCTGTGAACCTGAATGAAGCTGGCTTCTGGATTGTTGGCAGGGAAGGGAAGCCAGAGGCTTGTGGGCCTGCCACACCCACCTTATTTCTCGCTCTCATCACAACTTTTTATAAGATAGCGGTTATTGCCATTTTACAAGTGAGGAACCTAAGACTCAGAGGGAACGAGTTGGTTGGCCAAGGTGACCAGTAGGTCTGCATCCTTGGCACATCCTCAGGCAGCCCGGCAGGACTGGGAGTGAAAGCCTCCTTTCCCATCGTAGGCGGACTGCACTGAAAGATTCATGGTCCCGTCAGACAGCTTTCGATGTCCCGTTCCAGTGCCTGCGTCTCTGACAACAGTTTAATGACCAGAAGAATCCTCACATGGTGTTTGTTCTTCCTGTAGGCACGTGGAGGCCCCAGGGTAGCAGTGGGGGCAGGACAGGCCCTCCCCGCTCCCTCCTGTGGGGGGGGGGGGGTGCAGCCGGGAAGCACAGCAGCTTTGGGTGTGGGGTTTTCTCTCATCTGCGAGCCTAGTTCTGTAGATTAGAGATACGCTGTGCTGGCTCTTGGGTCCCATTCCAGAAAGTCCCTGCGGAGAGACGGCCCCAGGGCCTGCTTTTACAGACCGGCTCCTCCGGCTTGCTGATTCTCTTAGGAATGCCGGCACCTGTGACTTTCCGAGCCCCAGGAAGGGATCAGCCCTCTTACTGACCCGTACGTCCCTTCCTCCTGAGGCTGGAGGTGGGGGCTGCTCTTACCCCAGGGCTCCCTCTCCCTGTCCTGTTCTCAGAGGTGGGCTCTGCTCTTTGTGGCCGCCACCTGGGACCACTCCCCAGGCGAGAGGCATGTACAGGACGTTGAGGCAGCCTGAACTCTAGCCACGCCTGCGGGGCTGAGCAGCTGTTTCTCTGCTCAGGTGGCCAACACCCCTGAGGAGGTCCTGGGACCCACTGCCCAGGGGTCAAGCATGGTGGCAGGTCTGGGGCAGCACGCTTCTCTCCTGGAAACAAGCAAGGACACAGACTTTGATCTTCCTCTCCTTTCTATTTGTGTATTTTTCACTCTTTGTCCATCCATCCATCCATCCATCCACCCACTGGTCCGGAGCCCTCGCTGTGGGGTGGCACGGGAGTACAATGACAACTCGTGCATGGTTCCTGCCCCACCAGGAGCCTTAAACAGTCTAGGGATGACACTCCACAACCAATGAGAATTTAAGGTTTAACTCGCCCTTCGGCATTTGTATTTGAACTAGGGTCTTTGCAAAATGGGCAATTTAATGGTGGTCTCTCCAGGATCGAGCCAACGTGAAGCCAGGGCATCCTTTCTAAGTAAAGACTCTGCCTTTCCAGTATTTTTAAAATCTCTCCATGGTCGGTCAGATCGCCCCTCTTCCTGGGGGCCTAGGACACCTGCTTCTGAGCTGTGGACCTCAGGAAAGGTTAGTAATCCCACCCTCGAAAGGGGCCTCAGAGAAGTCACAAGTAAGCACTGAAAGAGGGGGTCAGGGCGATGGCAGTGGGTGGCCAGTCCAGCTGGCTGTGGGCTTCCTTTCCCACTAGGCTGGCTGACAGGGTATCCACCGGGGCCTGTGTTAGTCAGGGGCTGCTTGGGAACCTTAAATGTTCTACAGGAATAGCTGCTCTCCTGGGGCAACCTGCCTCATGGAGAGGGCACGGGAGAGTAACTCAGGTGGGTGTGGACCTGCCCGGAGATCAGGCAGCACTTCAGCTCCGAGATGCCTGGTTTCTGGTCTGGTGGTACCTGGCAGTGGGTGATGTATTTGCTACTAGGTTCTCTTGCCAAGGGAAGAGATTGACATATTTGAAAGATTGGCATATTTCCAAGCCTGGCTCTATACTTACGATTATTTTATACACATCTGTAGAAGCTGTCATGTTTAATAAAATATAACCTTTTAAAGGCATTACTAAATTTATAATGGCTTTTCATCCTTGCACATTTTCTCAGATGATGGATACTAAAAGCATAATCAGCATCCCATGGGGCTTTGTTCTGAAACAGTTTTATACAATGTCTCGAAAGGGTCTCCATGCTCAAAATGTGGGGAGCCTATCCCACTGGAGGGTGATGCCCTCTTAGACCCCCGCCCCGATATCCAGGCAGCAGGCCCTGCAAGCTGGGAGCCTCTCCTCCAAGGCAGCCCCTGTGCTGTCAGCTCTGGCTGTTGGAAAGCCTGAAGTCATGTTGAATCTGATGGCATCCCTGTTACTACACCAGAGTCTCACCCTCCCTCCCGGATCCCACCCTTCCTCCTGCTGTGATTTTTTTTTCCACAAAGAATACTTACTTTTATTATGTGCTATGCATTCTATTTCCTTAAAAATAAACGATGGTCATGAAGCAGGGCAGTTAATAGGCTGCACATTTTCAGTAGGTTAAAATTAGGTATATGCCATATTTGAATGTGCAGCACTGCTTTTTATTCAGTTTTAAGTTAAAATACATGACACCTTGATTTTAGCCAATAAGACCTGTATTAAACTTCCAACCTATAGAACTAAAAGGTAATAAATTTGGGTTATTTTGAGCCACTAAATGTGTGGCAATTTGTTACGGCAGCAACAGGACCCTAATACAAGTACCCAAGAAACTTCGGGTTTCTTAGCTGCCTCTGGGAAAGTTAGTTGAAGGACAGAAGTGAAAAGAATACACAGTTTGAATTTTTGAACTATGTGAACGTATTATTTTAACATAAATAAAACTGTTTTGAAGGTTTGGGGATGCCCTGCTGGGATCTTCGGGGGTCACTCCCTTAGCCCACTGTGGACAGGCTGCCACGCACCTGCGAGCCTCCTGTCTTCTTCACAGAAGAGGGGATTCAAGAGGGAGCCCGTAGGGAGCCCGTAGAGATCCCAGTGAGTCCAGGACTGCCCCGTCCCCCCTCCCTGCACCCTGGGGAGGCGGAGCTACCTCCCCACCCTCTCTCTGACCCCTCCTGCCCTGCGGGGAGCAGCGTGCCACAGAGGAAAGGCCACTTGGAATCCCGGGTTTGAATTCCTTTTCTATCGCTCACTAGCTTTGAAACTGGGCAAATTCCTTTACCTCTGACCCTCGGTTTCTTCAACCAAAAGTGAGATGAATAACCCCCCTCACGGGGTTCTTGTAAGGATTAGGTGCATGGTACGTAGTAAGTGCTCTGTAAATATTAGATAAACCTGGATCCTATTAAAAGTTCATAATATTTACCTTTAGGAGAATTTACACTGAGACATGCACTTAGCAGATGCGAGATTCGTCTTTTCCCTGGCCAGAGAGCATCTGAAGGAGACAAAAGTGATCGCAAACACCAGTTCTGTAGCCAATCGTATTCTCTGGTCTGCCTTCACCTGGAGGACCCCGAGCATCCCCCAAAGACTCCCGTCCTCAGTTACTTCCAGAGGTGCTTAGCGATGTCTGCCTGGTGCCCCGGCTCTTCTGGGTGCTCAGGGCTGCTGGGGGTGGGGTAGTGAGAAATCAGAGGCTGCTGTATTATCTACTGATCCACAGTTTATTCTCTCCCACAGTTTCTGAGAGTCAAGAATCCGGCAGTGGCTGAGCTGGGTGATTCTGGCTCAGGGTCTCTCACGGGGCTGCAGTCAAGCTGTTGGCCAGAGCGGCACCATCAAAAGCCTTGAAAGGGTTCAAGGACCCACCTCCAAGAGGGTCACTCACATGGCTATTGGCTGGAGTCCTCAGTTCCTTACTGACTATTGGCTGAGGGACTCCAGGGTACCTTCTGGGCATCTCCAGACTCCACGTAGAGTCTCTCCAGGGCAACCGGCTCTTCCAGAGTGCGATATCTGTGTGCGCATGCGTGCTGGGTGGGGGGAGCAGACCAGAAGCCACAATGTTTTCTATAACTGAACTCAGGAAAAAAGGCCTCCATATTTTCCCTAATCTCAAACTGAAATTTGGCATTTTCTTCCCATTATACACGTAGGCAACAAACTAAAGCACTTAGTAGTGCCTTTCCAGTGTTTTCATCACCGACGCAGTCACAGGTAGGTTCATATCACATGAGAGCTGTTACAGACATCTCCAAACCTAGGGTACATGCATCATCACTCAGTCAAATCAAGGCTGAGGGCAGACCTGCTGCTATCTTGTTATCTACTGTGTTCCCAACGATGCTCCGTGCTACCCAACCGCACAGCTTTATTCTCTGCCACATGTCTTTCAATAGAATCAGTTTCCTTTTAAATCCTATATATTTTATTTCATTCATTCAAAAATAACATTGGCAGTTACCAGACTATTAAAGAAGTCCATGGCACAAAAAGGCCAAGACTGCTGCAGCCAGGTGATCTACAGCTTCTCCTCCACGATTCGCATCTCCATGGGCAAATCAAACCTTCCACCTCTACTGCCAACGTGGAAAAGGAACAGCCTTGCGCCCCCGCCCCCATTAATTCCGTAAATGGCTTCCTCGTGAATTTGCTGTTGTTTGCTTTTCTTGATGGTGCCGGCTGTGTCTGGGCCTGGCTGGTGACTCAGTGCCTGGGGCCTTGATGGGCTGGAGGTGGGTCCCCCATTCTCTCTGTTCTTGGAGAAACAGCTGCTGAAAATTCCCTGAATATGTGTCAGGATCTAATTTTACTGGGGGAAAAAACCTGCGAAATTCTTTATGTAAATATGAAAGCACAGAGGGGAGCTCATCTCCTCCGGTCAAATCCACGTGTCTTGTCCTCACCTTGCTTCCGAGGCAGCTCAGCCAATGGACACCTCTCTACAGAAGGAGGGAGGGGACATTTGCTGAGCAGTTACATGCCTCTCCCCATTTACTCCTCCTAGCAAGTCTGGGAGGTGGTTTCTTATCCCCATTTAACAGTTGAGGGAAGTGAGGCTCCAAGACTCTACAGGACTTACTCCAGGTAACCCTGTTTGCAAGTGATAGAACTAGGACTTGACCCCTAAGCCTGCAGCACACTGTTCTCACTTCCTCTGTGCCAGTGAAAGCTGGTGGCCTGGGATGGTTACGTGCCAGCTCGACTGCCAAGTTGAGCAGTTAGTGCTTATTTCAGGAGGTTACTGGGGAGCCACCAAAGGCTCTGGAGGAGGAGACGTGATACAATAAGAGTTTCACTTTAAGAAGTGAATTGGGAGCTGGAAGATGGTTTATGGGGTCACAGGCCTGGAGATAGGAAAACTGGTTAGGAAGTTATTGCAACTGTTGAGGTGAGACGTGCTGAGGGCCTGAAATAAGGTGGGGGCAGGAAGGTTAGCAGGCAAGGGGCAGGGGCAGAAGCCCAACGTCTGATTGCGTGTGGGGGAGGGGCTGGGAGGACCCCGTGGAGCATTTGGACCAGGGAGTGGGCACGGGAGCAGCCACTCAGATGTTAGGGGGGCCGTGGGGAGCCTCAGTTCATTCATCCCGCAGTCCCTCAGGCTCCGCAAGCCGGCTCCCGGTGCCAAGGAGAGACCAGCCCTTCCTCGCCCCGCGCCTGCTGTATGGTTTTCCCCTCTTCTGACAATTTAGCCCGTAAGTGGTGGGAGCAGATGCTTTGACCACAGGCTGGAGCCACGAAGCTAATTGTGGTTGTACAGAATGAGCTGCCTCAGACGCGGGGGAGCATTGCGTCAGTTTACGGGAGGCCATCCAAATAGTGGAGACATATTTTCTCCTCCTTTTCATTTTTTATTTATTTTTGGCCACACGGCACGGCATGCAGGATCTTCTTTCAGTGACCAGGGATCGAACCCATGCCCCCTGCAGTGGAAGCACAGAGTCAAGCACTGGACCGCCGGGGAAGTCCCTCTCCTCCTTTCCAAATGGCCAATCACCCTAAGACTTCTGTTAAGGAAAGGGCGATAGCGGGTAATGGTCCAGCTTCTAGACTCAGGAGCTCAATTACTTGGGCCCAAATCCCAGCTCTGCCAGTTACTTGCCTGGAGACCTTAGGCAATTAATCTCTCTGTCCTTGAGTTTCCTCATCTGTGAAATGGGACTAATACAGATACCACTTCAAAGGTTTGTTTAGGTTAAGTGGGTTAAACCATGAAATGCTGCTAGTGCCCTGTATGTAGTTGGTGCTTAATAAGTAGGTGGTGAATGGATGAGTGTTTTAGAAGGAAGCTTCCCAAGGAAGCAAATCAGAGGTGGGTTTTTTGTGTTTGTTTGTTTGTTTTTGGTTTTTCTTGCATGTGAAATGGCAAAATCT
Source organism: Hippopotamus amphibius kiboko (assembly GCF_030028045.1). Taxonomy (NCBI): domain Eukaryota; kingdom Metazoa; phylum Chordata; class Mammalia; order Artiodactyla; family Hippopotamidae; genus Hippopotamus; species Hippopotamus amphibius. The sequence continues at coordinate 142,384,443 of NC_080192.1, read as the reverse complement.
AGATAAGGAAAGGCCTGGCTTTGTTTGAGCGACTTCCCAATATAGCCCATTAAGTGGGGATGAGGGGAGGGTAACTGGAAGAAGTAAATTAAAAACCCATGTAAAATTATTTCCTTTCTCTGCTTGCTGACATTCTCCCTTCCAGGCCCAGTGTAAATGCCACCTCCTCCGGGGAGCCTTCCCTGGTTTCCATCCCTCCCCACCACCCTCAGACATGGCTTCCTCTTCTATCCTCAGGCAGTGTCCAGCTTGTGGGTTTCATTGTAGTACTTACTTAATCCTGCTTTATTTTAGTTGCCTTCAGGGCCTTCTCTTACTGGATAGGAAGCTTGCTTCTGAGGGAGACACATGTGGGAGCTTTGAGTTGGACAGATCTGGGTCACATCCTCCTACCACTTACCAGCCAGGCTAGTCCCACAGGTAAGAGACCCAGGCACACCTGTCAGGAGCTCTTAGCTTGGCCTCATGCCTTCAGACCAAGGGTCACCAACATGCCGAATGAGCTGGACTTGGGGATGAAACCACGAAGCAGCGTCTCCTCCTCTGTCCCCTCCTCCCTGGTCCCCACTGAAAACTCCAGTCCCGTGACCTTGTTGCCCTGAGTTAATAAAATGGGCTCAGTCCAGGAATTGCAAAGGTCCAGCCCTGAATTCGATTTAAAGCGGGGGACCTCTTCTTGCTTCTCCTCCTGAGCTCTTGCTGCAGGTAGGAGGCCTTCAGCCGGGGAGGCGCTGTGAGCTTTCTCCCCATCTCTGCGACTCACCGCCCGCATCTCCCTCAGACCTTCAGGGCACTGGGCCCAGCTGACTGCTGCTCCTCCTCCGACACCCCGGCCTGTTCTCTTCCTGAGGCTGGAGAGCTCTCCTCTCCATCTGCACCCTCCCTCTGGAGGCAGGACTTTCCCTGGAGCCACATGCCAACGGGAGCACGTCTCTCTCTACAACCCAGACCACCCCCCGTCCCCGGCTCCAGACTCTCATCTCCCGTGTCCCACCTGGCGCTGGACCATCTGCTCCAAGTCTTCCTGAACTTGATAAACAGTGCCGCTTAGTCGCTGAGACCAGAAAGCTAGCAGTATGCTTGTTTTCCCTCTTTCCCACCAAATTCGCGCTCAAACCGTCTCCACCTTTTTTAGCCTTGGTTTTCAACCCAGAGCCATTTGCCCTCCAGGGGGCCCTCAGCCATGTCTGGGACAAGTTTGACCATCACAGCTGGGGGGGAGGGGCGGGGGTGCTCGTGGCATCTAGTGGGCAGAGGCTGGGGTGCTGCCAAACATCCTACAGTGCACAGGACGCCCCACCACAGCGCTACTCAGCTCAGAGTGTCAGGAGTAGCGCCACTGGTGAGAAACCGTGCTTGCTCCGGCTGGAATTTCAGCTGTACCCTCACTCTCTCCACCTCACTGCCATGCCAGTCCCAGCCACGTCTTCTCCAGCCTGGGTGACTGCAGCAGCCTTCTAATGCGCCCCTCTTCTACCCTGGCCCTCCTTCCCACTTGATTCCATAGAAGCAGCCAGAAGCGCCTTTCTAAAAACTCCGGTAGTGCCATCCTCCCACCTTAAAACCTTCCAATGGTTTTACGTCACAGGGCTTGGAATGAAGCTCAGGACTTCCCTGGTGGCACAGTGGTTAAGAATCCGCCTGCCAGTGTAGGGGACACAGGTTCGAGCCCTGGTCCGGGAAGATCCCACGTGCCGCAGAGCAACGAAGCCCGTGTGCCACAACTACCGAGCCCACTTGCCACAACTACCGAAGCCCACGTGACCTGTGCACAGACTATGGCCTCTGGCCAGGGTGGGATGGTGTGAGTAGGATGGGAGGGGAGGAAGAGGAGGAACTGTTGGGACAGTTCTGGTGGTGAAGGCTCAGTTGACTGAGAAACTGCTAATGTGGGACTTCCCTGGTGGTCCAGCGGCCAAGACTCCACGCTCCCAATACAGGGAGCGTGGGTGCGCTCTCTGGTGGGGGAACTAGATCCTGCATTCATGCCGCAACCAAGAGTCTACAGGTTGCAACAGAGGATCCCGTGTGCTGCAACTCAGACCTGGCTCAGCCAAAATAAACAAATAAATATTTTCAAAAAAGAAAAGAAAAGAAACCCCTAACATGAGATTTTTGACACCCATGATTTGGGAGAGACAGTTTGTCCCAGAGGTGTCAATTCTGCTACTTTAGGGTCTGGTTTGTATATGAAGGGGTGTGGCTTTGTGCACTGAGAAGAAAACTAGTGCATGTGTGTGTATGGGGAGGGGGTGGCCTCCCCCTGACTCAGAAGAGCCTCCGCCACCAGCTGAACGTGACGTGTGTCTGAGGAGACCTTTCTAGACCCTGAGGAAAGCTGGGCCGGGCAGGCCTGTGGGCCCACCGCCTGAGCTCCAGGAAACCTGGCTCCGGAGCCCGGAGGGCGACTGTGAGGAGACGCAGAGGGCAGTGGGCAGGTGAGGGAAACCCGGGTGGAGGCGGCTCTCCCAGGGAGCTGAGGCCCGCGATTGATACGAGGGAGGAGGCAGCCTGCCAGGCTCTGTGCTGCGTGCTGACCGTGTGTCGCGTCTGAAGACGGCGCCGAGGAGAGCCTGGGCTGACTCCTCTCCGCCTGGGACGGATCCCTTCCAGAAGCTCGTGTGCTCTGGCCCTGACTGGAGGCCCAGCCGCGGCTCAGAGGCGACCGCGGGCAGCTGTCAGGGGCTCTGCGCTGGGGCTTCCTCCTTGCCTAGTGGGGCCAACACACCAGCCTGCGGGGAGGCTGTGGGATCAAACCAGACGGTGAAAGTGAAGCATCTACTCAGACACGCGGGTCACCTGGAAATGACGTTACGCACCGTGAGAGACCTCCACGTGCCCATCGCGGGGGCTGAAACGAACACGACGGACCACATCAAGTGCTGACGAGGACGCGGCGCAACGGGAAACCTCACACCCTGCAGGCGGGAATGGAAAGTGGCGCTGCCACTTTGGAAACCAGTTTGGCGGTTTCTTAAAAAGTTAAACATCACCAGAGAAGAGCACATGCTGCACGATTCCATCTGTATAAAATTCTAGGAAATGCAAACTAATCTATAGTGACAGAAAGAAAGAAGATCGGCCTGGAGATGGAGGGGCGGGGAGGGGCAGGAAGGGATGAGAAGGAGGGGTGGTGGAGAGGCACGGGGACCTTTTGATGCTGATGGTTTCATGGGTGTATATATGGCTAACATCAAAGTGTGCGCTCTGAATATGTGCAGTTCATTGAATGTCAGTTATACCTCTGCAAGAACATATTAAAAAATGTTTTAGAGGCAATGAAGAGCATATTTTACAGTGAAAAAAAAACCAAGCAACAAAAAAGTGAAGCATCTGGTACGTGGTTGTTTAGTAAATGCTGATTAGTTGACACAATCCTGGATTCTCACTACGTCTGTTCATTCATTCGTCGTGGACGTTACAGGGCCAGCCACAGATAGAGTGATGGTGACATGGGATCTGCTCACCACGGTGGGCTCCCCTTCAGACTGGAGGGGACTTGGCTCTAAGGCCAGGCCAGCTTACGCTCAGATCCTGCGAGATGGCCTTTCTCCTCTCTGAGTGCTGCCTCTCTGATCTGCTGTCTGCACATTGGTCTTGCCTAGGACTGTTTATTTAAGAATTTCCTCTTCCTGTTTTCTAAATAAGTTCGTTTGTTCCATTTTTTAAGATTCCACATATAAGCAATACCATATGATATTTGTCTTTCTCTGACAGTTCACTTAGTATGATAATCTCTAGGTGCATCCATGTTGCTGTAAATGGCATTATTTCATTCTTTTTTATGGCTGAGTGATGTTCCATTGTATATATATGTACCACATCTTCTTTATCCACTCCTCTGTCAGTGGACATTCAGGTTGCTTCCATGTCCTGGCTACTGTAAATAGTGCTGCAGTGAACATTGGGGTGCATGTGTCTTTTTTTTTTCTTTAAGACCTTTTATTGAGATACAATTGACATACAATAAACTGCATATATTTAAAGTGTACAATTTGATATTTTTTTTCTTATTAGTAATGTATATATGGCAATCCCAATCTCCCAATTCATTCCCCCCCAATCCTCCCCGCTCTCCCCACTTGGTGTCCATATGTTTGTTTTCTACATCTGTGTCTCTATTTCTGCCTTGCAAACTGGTTGATTTGTACCATTTTTCTATATTCCGCATTTATGTGTTACTATACGATACTTGGTTTTCTCTTCCTGACTCACTTCACTCTGTGTGACAGTCTCTAGGTCCATCCATGTCTCTACGAATGTCCCAATTTTGTTGCTTTTTATAGCTGAGTAATATTCCATTGTATATATGTACCACATCTTCTTTATCCATTCATCTGTTGATGGACATTTAGGTTGCTTCCATGTTCTGGCTACTGTAAATAATGCTGCAGTGAACATTGGGGTGCATGTATCTTTTTGAATTATGGTGTTCTCCGGATATATGCCCAGGAGTGGGATTGCTGGAGTCACAGATGTAGAAATAAAACTTATGGTTACCAGAGGGGCACAGAAGTAGGAAAGGGATAAATTGGGAGATTGGGATCGATGTACACACACTACTATATGTAAAATAGATAACTAATAAGGACCTACTGTACAGCACAGAGAAATCTACTCAATACTCTGTAATGACCTATATGAGAAAAGAGTCTAAAAAAGAGGGGATCTATGTGTACCTACAGCTGATTCACTTTGCTGTACAGCAGAAACTTACACAACATTGTATATTGACTATACTTTAATACAAATTTAAAAAAAAGAATTTCCTCTTCCTCTTTAAGCCTCCAAATGCTTCAAATCCCAGCTTGGCCACTTATCAGACCAGCGACCTTATACAGGTGACTGAGCCTCTCCTGGCCTTAGTGGAAGGGAAGATGCCCATGTCCCGGGTCTGCTGTGGAAATGAACCAGCTGGCAGTCAGGCCAGGCCCCCCCCATGCCCGTGCTAAACCACACCTGCCTGACACTTGCAAGGGCCTCCCCGCCCACACCTTTCAAGGCCCTTTGAGGAGACCTGTCAGCCACCCCTCAGGCCACCTGCAGGGATGTTTGGTGCCCAGTCTTCCTCTGTCTCCCAGCCCCTGTCTCTGAGGCTCACATTCAGACCCTTTCCTGCCCCTCCCCCTCCCCCAGAGGCTCTTCCACCTCTGGGCACCGGCTGGGGCTGCTGGTGGGAGGTCCCAGAGCAGAGGCAGACGGCCCCTCATCCTCTGGGGTGGTCGGCACGCTGTGGCCAGTGTCCCTTCCCTCTGTGGCATTCTACTGGGTACCAAAGCCGTATCGGCTCCGGCCCTGAAGAACTGTTAGTGACCATGGCAAGTCTGGGTCTTCCTCAAGGTCACTACCTCCACGGGATTCACACCCGAGCTCCCAAAGGCCGGGCTGGAGGCCACGCTGAGCAGCTGTACTGCACCCTGGCTCGGAGTCGCTCAGTGCCTCCCAAAGACTGGGTTCTGTTCCGGGCCAAGCCTTCCCACCTGCCTGGGTTTCCCTCAGGATCCAGGGGTTCCTTAGCCCCTCCTGCCAAACAGGTGCTTGGTGGGGCCCCCTCTGTAGTCTCTGAAGTGTGCTCTGAGCACAGCAAGGGCACTCTTTTGGCTCAGGCTAGAACCTGCCCCCATGCACATACATGCATGGAGGAAAGGGCCTAGCACAGCACCCGGTACACAGTAGGGGCGCAATAAACATCAACACTCTTTATCCCTCACATATGCACACAGAGCACATCACTCTTTGAGCCTGTGAATCTGATAGGACTGCAGCGAGGCTGACCTGAGGTGTATAAACTCCAGGGCATGTCCTTCTGTGAGGTGTGATCCCCACAAATACTAACCCTTTCCTTTGCTAGATGCCTGTGATGTGCCGGAGGATAAAGGAGAGTGGGGTGGGGAGAGAGGAAGACACGTGGGTGCAGGATGGAAGAACCGATCCTGGGAAAGAAGGGAGCACACCCAGCTAGAGGGGTGTGGGCGGGCAGGAGGTACTGCTCAGAGAAAGACAGTGTGGGAAGGAGACCAGAACAGACTGCTGGAGGAAGAGGAGCAGCTTTCTGAGCCAGAAGAGACGCTTTAGCCAGGAGAACCCATCAGAGATGGCATCCAGGCCGGGGGCGGGTCACAGCAGCCCTGAGCTGCCCTGCTGGGCCAGGGGGACTGTGGGGGCTCAGGGCAGGAGGGAGGGGCTCCTGCGGGAGTGCAGGGGGCGGAGGGAGCAGGAAAGCTGAGGATGGATGGTTGCACAGGAGCCTGGAAAGACCCCAGAGAAAGGCCTTTGACGCACAATCTAGAAACAGCATCGAGGACGCAGCTGTGGGTCAGAGCAGTGGCTGAGGCCCAAGGCCATGAGGGCACAGGGTGGCACTGCCTTGGGAGAGAGAGCAATTCCCACTCCCCTCCTGCCCCCGTGCCCTCAGCCCTGAGCAGGGACCAAACCTTCACAGGCTATTTCTGTGAAACCCTGGTTTGGAATGAATCGGGGTGGAGAATAAGGCTACGTAGGTAGCATAGCACAGAGGGCCACCTGCAGGATCCTGTCTGTGTGGTTTCATATTTCAGCTCTGCCCCCTCCTAGCAAGGCAACTGTGGGCACAGTACTTTCTGGCCTCTGGGGGATTGGCTGTTGTTTCCATGTGTTCTGAATTATCTGTAATGTCTCGCATGGTCTGTGAGCCTGACTAATGGATTCACTTTATTCATTCGTTCGTTCGTTCAAACAAATGCTCATCGATCGCCTGTCAGATCAGCCCAGCTCGCTCCCAGGCCTGCAGTCCTACCCACCCCCTTCATTTACCCGCTAAACCCCAACAGACTCGTCACTCCCACCCCCCACCCCGCCTGGGCCCTCTCAGTCACCGCCTGCAGTTTGCAGAACGGACCAGGCTCCCTGGTGTTTTGGAGCATCTGCAGCGGCAGCCCTCACTCCCTGTGGCCAGCCCTCCTCCGACCCAGGCAGAGCTAGCCTGGCCCTCAGGGCTCTCACAGCCCCTCACGCTCGGGCCTCTAGTTTGGGGTTGTCCCCCATGCCACAGTCACGGCCAGTCTGCCTCCCCCTGCACACTGGGGCTCCTGAAGGACAGCGCTTTGGTTCTTGGCTCCTCTCTGTGTATCCCCAGCGTCTAGCACAGGCCTGGCACAGCGTGGGAGCTGAGAAAATGCTGGAGGCCTGGAGGCAAAAAGAGACCGTGCCACAGGGTATGTGCTATGGGTTGAACTGTGTCCCCCCAAAAAGATACGTTGAAGCCTGGTATGAGCGGAATTGTGCCCCGAAGTTCATGTTGAAGGTCCAACCCTGGTACCTCAGAATGTGACTATTTGGAGACTGGGCCTGTAAAGAAGCAATTCAGTTCAAATGAGGCTGTTTCTGTGAGTCCTTATCCAATCTGGTGTCCTTATAAGAAGAAGAGATGAGGACACAGAGAGGCACCAGGGATGCAAAGACAGAAGAAAGTCCACTTGGGGACTTCCCTGCTAGCGCAGTGGTTTGGAGTCCACCTGCCAACGCAGGGGACATGGGTTCGAGCCCTGGTCTGGGAAGATCCTACATGCTGCGGAGCAACAAAGCCCGTGCGCCACAACTACTGAACCCGAGTGTCACAACTACTCTGCAATAAGAGAAGCTACCGCAACGAGAAGCCCGCGCCCCCGCTCACCACGGCTAGAGAAAGCCTGCACATAGCAATGAAGACCCAATGCAGTCAAAAATAAATAAATAAATACATTTAAATACAATTTAAAAAAAAGAAGAAAGTGCACTTGAGGACACCGAGAGAAGACAGCCATCTGCAAGCCAAGGAGAGAGGCCTCAGGAGAAACCAGATCTGCTGACACCCTGATCTCAGATTTCGAGCCTCAGGAAGTACGAGAAAATAACTGTGTGTTGTTTTCGTTGTGGAATTTGTTATAGCAGCTCTGGAAAACTCATACAAAGTCCTAACCCCCAGCACTTCAGAATGTGACCTTATTTGGAGAAAGTGTCATTACAGATGTAATTAGTTAAGATGAGGTCAGTGGGATGCACCCTATTCCAACGTGACTGGTGTCCTTATAAGAAGGGAAATGTGGACACAGGCAGACGTGCACGCAGAGCCACGTAGAGCCACGTGAAGGTGAGGGGGACACTTCTTGGACTTTTGGCCTCCAGCCTATGAGACAATAAATTTCTGTTGTTTTAAGCCATCCAGTTTGTGGTACTTTGTGACGGCCGCCATAGAAAACTAATACAGTATGGGAGAAAAAAATATATTACTTTATTACAAGTTCATCAAAGCGAGAGGGTTTCTGCCTGCAGCAGCACAAAGCTGTGGTGTCCACACCAAGTGATTGGAGATGAGCTTCCAGGGCCCTCCTCTCTCCCGTGCCTGGTTTTTTATCAGCTGTTGCCTCCTCGAGCACAGGCAACTGAGTTACATTTCTCAGCGCGGCCCCGAGCCCCGTCCACCCCCAGAACTGCACTGCCACGTTAGCCGTGGTATCCATCCAGAATCGCACCTGCTCCCTGAAATCCCATCTCCGGGAAATCTGGACCCAGGCTGCACCCAGCCCGCAGCAGCTCCCCGTGCAGACCCCGGACACCACATTTGCTAACCTTCCTTTTTCTCCCCAGCTTGCCCATCCACAGCTGGCTTTTGTTTTCTCACCTTTGCTGTTACCTGGGCAACGACACACTGTCCACACCCCAGCTCCCAACAAGGAGAGGGTGAGGGAAGGAAGGCAGAGGAGAGGAACCAAACCTGACACGGGCACTTAGACTCCTTTGAACCCAGCCTGTCTGGACCCGGATGCTGGGAGGAACTGGCCTTGTTTAGGGCGAGTCTTGGCACAGAACCCTCCCCACAGACAGTGGCAGCTCTGAAGGGCAGGTGGAGGCCAGGGCAACCCTCCCATGGAAATTTGGGGGCTGCCACTGTTCATAGGCATGAGAAATCTCAGGCAGAAGTGGAAGTGAAGCCCAGATGAGGAAACAACAGTGGGTCTGCTGAGTCTGCATCACTCAAGCCCTTTACAATCTTGCCCCTTCCCTGCCCGGTTCTCTCTTCCCTCCTATGACTCCTGTTAAATGGGCTTATTCACTGCCTCCCACAGGCCTTTCTCAGCTACATGCATTTGTCCACTTCTCCCTATAGCCTCATTTATCTCTGACTACGGAAATCCTACGCAGCCTTCAAAGTCTGTCCCACATGCCTCTTCCTCCAGGAAGCTGGCCTTGATAACCTCAACCAGAGGAGGTTTTCACTCCTGCCTCTGCCACATGTGGCATCAGCGCATGGGGTGTCAGGAGGTGTGTTTTTGCCCAGGCTCTGGGGCGCAGTGCTGTGTTAAGGGTGTAAGTGGACAAATCCCAGCTCTGCTCCTTACTGGTTAGGCGACCTTTAGAAGTTCCTCCTCTGTCTGGGCTTCAGTCCCCACCACAGTCCCCTGTGAAATGGAGGTTTTGCTTTTTATTTTATTTTTAGAAGTTAATTTTTATTAGAGTATAGTTGATTTACAACGGTGTGTTAGTTTCATGTGTACAGCAGAGTGATTCAGTTACACATATACATCTATCCACTCTTTTTAAGATTCTTTTCCCATATAGGTCATTACAGAGTATTGTGGAGGGTTCCCTGTGCTACACAGTAGGTCCTTACTAGTTATCTACTTTGTATATAGTAGTGTGTATATGTCAGTCCCAATCTCCCAATTCATCCCTCTCCCTTCCCCCTTGGTATGGAGATTTCAACAGGGCCTCAGGCTTAATGAGATAATACATGTTAACTCCTCAGTAGCCAGGGAGGAAAGGGCAGCCCTTCCCTGGGAGGCCACTCCCCGGGATTTGGCCTCTTCGGGGCCTTGGAGCAGTGGTTCCTCTTTCTGCCCCCACTCCCTTGGGCCTTCACTCAGCTGCTGCTTCCTAACTCAACCTGCCCTCCCAGCTCTACTTAAACTTTCAGCCCCGCCCATATTCCCTGCCCAGGCTGCCCTATTTATTTTCTTTGTACAAGAGCACTAAGTCAGTATCTGGTCCTGAATGGATACGTGAAAAGAGAGACTGCGAGCCCTGGGGAGGGATGTTCAGGAAGTGGGTCCACACCAGGCTGGCCAGAGGGGCTGCGGAGGCTCCCTGGGTTCGGCAGTGGATCCTGAGAGTCCTTCCAGCCGTGCTCCTAAAGACACGAGGCTGCCTCTGAGCTCTGCCATCTCCTCCTAGTTCCAAGCATGGGCTCCTCCTCATTCTTTTTCTCCCCCGGGACATAATTGAAAGAACGATTCCTAAGCTGGGTTAATTTGTTCTCTGTCAAGAGAAAATAAAGAAACCATAGCGACCGACGCTCAGCATCTCCTAAATCAGTCGAATGAGAAATAGATTCGGAGGATCCGCCTGGGAGGGCAGCTGAGATCTCCAAGAAGGCGATAACCATCGATTCTGTTTCAACGGGCTGCAAGGCGCAGAGCTGTGATCCAACTGCCCACCTCAGCGCTGGCTGCCCTTCCACTGCCCTCCCTCGCCTCACTAGCGACCAGACAGAAAGACTGGGCCTTCTACGTGGTCCCCACAGAGGCAGGCCTCCATGCTGATCTCCTGTTTCCTGCTGAGGTAGCCCCAGGAAGCAGGTGGTATCCGTATCACAGGTGAGGAACCAGAGGCCCAGGGCTTGCTCACAGAGCTGCTTTGTGGTGGAGGGATGGAGCCTCGGTCACGCTCACGTTGGCCTGGACCTCACGACCGTGCCTTTTCCATCGTTTGAGGTTCTCCAGCCAGACACAGACAGAGACCTGAAACACTTCCCTCCGTGGCCTGACTTGGACGCCCTGTGACCCTCCAGCAGCCTCTGTGACCTCAGCTGGGCCACTTGGTTCCTATCGCTCTTGACCTCTAGATACTAGTTTGGTTAAATAATCCTCAATTTACCTCCCACTGACATTGCATCACTGCGACCTGATCAGAATTCTTTGAGGTCAGGGATTGATGTCAGGCCCACTGGCTGCAGAGATAGGGTGTGGCTGCAAGTGGTAGAACCAGGGGCTGGGTGACAGCCAGCCAGTGAGGGCAAGAGGAGTTCCTGGCTGTAAGTGACTCCTAAGGTTAAACACAGGTAATTACGCAAAAGAGGTGTACTTACTTATTTGCTTTAGGGTTGAATTTCATGAATGACGTTTAGAATTTGTTTAGCTCCCATGGTTTACAAAGTGCTCTCACATACGTGGTAACCTCATGTTGGGGACTGTGAGTATAAAGGGACTGTCTGACTCCTATTCTAGGGGTTTCTTTACATCACTGGGCCTTTGAAACCAGGATGCAAGCCTTCCAAAGTATTTAGATTGGATTTGATTTTTAACAACTCTATTTATGTATCATAAATACAACTTGTAGTTACATGATATCCAAGACACAAATATTACTAGATTATTAATTCTACTCCCTTCTGCTCTTTTAACTTCCCTTCCTGGTTAAGAGCTTGTCGGGGTTCTGTGGCATTCCTGTCAGAGGCAGAGGGGGGCCAGGAGACTTACCTTCCCAATCGCTAGAATTTTAGTAAAGTTTCAAAGATAGATAAATAAACAAACAAATAAAATTTCCCCCTTTGCTTAGAGTTTTCTCAGTGTCCCTGCTAATGAGACACTGTTAGCATTCATTCATTCACTGACTGTGTCTCAAGCCCTGTGCTAGAAGCGCAATTAAACGACTGTCCTGTTCTGGGGCCCTCCCAGTCCAGCAGTGGTTCAGGGACCATGGCAGATACATAATACATAACAGACATCTACAGTGTGATAGGGAAAGTGCAAGGACGATGGAAGTTAGAGGGAGGTCTGGGAGCACAGAGTAAGGACAACTAATCCATGCTAGGCATATCAGGGAAGGCTTCCTGGAGGAGGCGACATCTGAGTTAGACGAGAGAAGTGGAGGAAAGAAGTCTAGGCAGCAGAGAGAGGCTCAGGCATGAGAGCATTGTGTGCTCAGAGGAGTTGTTTGGTGAGATGGCCCTTCAGGAGCACAGCGAGAGTAGGGATAGCTGAGCTTTAACACTTAGCCAGGGGTCTAGTATGTAAGCTGCTGGGAGATTTTAAGCAGGGAAAACACTCTCATATTACATTTTACTTCTTCCAGGTATGAACCACGGTTGTTATTGAACATCTACAGGGAATTCTCTGGCAGTCCAGTAGTTAGGACTTGACGCTTTCACTGCCATGGCCCGGGTTCAATCCCTGTTCCGGGAACTAAAATTCTGCAAGCTCTGCAGCGCAGCCAAAAAACAAACAAACACACACAAACAAACACACACAAAAAAGCTGCTAAAGTCACTTGATAGTTAGCATTTCCTCTGAGCAAATATGAATATAATCTCTAAGAGAGCAGAGACTAAGATGTCAACCCTATGATTCTCTAGACCTAGAACTGGGCCTGATCATAGTGATAGTTAGAAAACAGAGGGAAGGGAGGGAGGGAGAGAAAGACAGTGACAAGATCTGTTGTGCACTGGAGAAAAATCATTCTGGCAGCAAATAGAGGAGAGATGGCAGAGGGGTACGACTTGGGGGTGGGAGGGATCGATTAGAATGCTCTTGTCATAATCCAGGTGAAAAGTGTAGACTGTCTGCAGGAATGGCAGAGGCGGGAGGGAGAGGACACAGAGCACAGAAAAGCCCAGGAGGTGACCTGGTGCCCGGGTGGGTGAGGGAGGAGAAGTAGTCACCCCAAGGGGTTTTGACACCTGGCCTGACAGTCTCAGCGAATGAATCGGTCTGGGTGGTAGAGGAGAAACGGGTAATTCCTTAAAAAAAAACCCTCACGTGCAGGCAGGATGGAGAAGCACTGACAGAGCGTGGGGTTTCTTAGGGCTCCAAGGGTTCTGGGAGAGAGAACAGAGGAGGGAGAGCGAGTTGGGGAGCATGGGGAGAGGGGGGCAGTTCAGAAGGTACTGAGCTGACCGAGTCTGAAGCAAATGAATTAAGTGAGAAAGCTGCCGGGGATTCTTGTTTGTTGCTTAAAGAGTGAAGGTGGGAAGAGACCACTGGACATTTTGGTTAGGAGTCACTTCTGAATTAGACTGGTTCTATGTGATGGGGGTCAGAGAGGGCTCTTTGGAAACTGTCTGCAGGGAAGTCTTTCAGCCTGAGCACCAGGTGGTGAGAAAAGGTGAGAGAGGTGAACGTGAGCTTGCAGAAAAGCACCGTGCGAGCTGTGTGACTGGGTCTCCACCCTTGTCTTTTTACCATCTCTGCTTCCAAGTTTCTTCTCTGTACACTGAATGATGCACCAACTTTGTTTCATAGGAAATTTCTTAATGGTCTCTGGCAGCACCAATGCAGCCTTCATAATGCATTTGTTCCTTGGATAATGAGCTTAGCTTCAGAGCCAAAGGAGTGAGCCCCAGTGCTTGTTAAATACACCGGCATGGGCTGTCTGCTCCCCACAACCTCCATCAGACGTTGTGCTAAAATCATCCAGCTCTCAGTAAGGCCATTTGCATCTAGGAAAATGGCCCTTGGTGACTAATAGAAATCCAACTTTATATTGATGAGGAAGGGCTTTGATAAGCAGCGTTAATTTGTCTGCACAGTGGAATGGAGCTCATCTCTACTGCCTTTTGGGGAGCCTGGTTTATGCTTCCCCCAGATAGCACTTCCCTGGGGCTCCCAGACATTGGATTCACCAGGTGTAATTAATCTCATAGGCTCCCTGGTCCAGCTTTTGCACACGGCACACGATCTGCCTTGTTTTTTCCCAGCCTTTGAGCTCAGAGAGAATTGTGATGATGGGGCAACCTGAATTCTAATAAGACTTCAAGTAGTCATTTGGGCTTGATATATTTGGTCTGGTGCAGACAGAATCTTAACAGCTGGGAGGCTTCTGTCTGGCTTTTCCTCCCCCCAGGAGTCTGGAAATTAAGGCTGTTATTTTCCATTTGGAGTCCTGGGAATTGGGTTGTTATTGCCAAAGACAAAGAAATGGGTTTCTAGAATTATCACTTAGGAGAACAGTGCACCAGAGAGAAACCCTAGATGCTTCCAGAAAGGTGGGCAGTGGGTATCTCCGTAGGGTAATCTGAATGTGAAACATCTCTGCCAGCTACTTGGGAACATCTTGTGGTGGGTGGAAGACTCCTGGACACATTTCTACTGGGCATCTGGTCCATCTGGGAAGGCAGGAAGGACCACTTCGCCTTCAGGATTTTATTACACCCTTTGGGAAAAAATCCGGGGCTTCCAAGACACCTATTCAGTGAGGATGTGTAATCTCAAGCTTCTGGAATAAATTCAGTTGGATTCAAGCAAAATTCTTGAGGACTTACTGGTGCTGTGGCAGGAGAGAGGTGGGGCTGATGACAGGAAAGGATGCGCTTGGTCAGGCAGCTGCTGATACACCAACAGCCCTTGACTGAGCACCAGCTTCATATCAGGTTTTTGCCGCTGTAAGGGATGCAAAAATGAAGAAGGGAGTCCCTGCCTGCCGGGAGCACTTCTGTTTCGGCAGATTGACATAGGCTACCATCAGAGCCACAGAGTGACAGACACTGTCCTGGGAGCATCGATAGAGACACTAGAAAAGATGTAACACAAACCCTGAAGACACTGGAATGGATTCTGAGTGCGGAAACCAGAGAAGTCTGGAGAGAGGCGGAATCTAGACTTCAACAAGGCATTTGACAAATTTTTCCTCTTGGTCTGGTCACCAGAGCAAGGGCTAACATGCCCATAGCATTGACCCTGTTCCTGGAGTGATTTCAAGGGCTTTAGATATATTCACTTAGTCCTCACAGCAAGCCTTTGAAGCAGGTACTATTATTATCCCCATTTTATGGATAAGGAAACTGAGGCACCAAGAGGTTAAATGACTTCTCCAAGATGACCGCTAATAAGTGGCAGACTAGGATCTGGTCCCAGGCAGTCTGGCTGCAGACATGTCTTGTACAGTTAGGTAGATCTCTTCTGGTTGAACAACCCTACCCCAAAAGTGTGTTTCTTTATGTTCTATTTGATTTAGTCAAAATAATTCATGTTGTAAAAGCAATACGGCATGATAGAAAGTTTGGAGAAAAGAATAAAGGTTTCGCTTCATGGCTGGCATGATGTTGGCATGAAGTGGTTGCAGAGAAACCCTTCTGAACGGTGGGGGTGTTTACTGGCATTACAAAAGGTAGCCACAACCTTGCACAACAGAATAATGCCATTTCGGTGTAGACCCCACATAGGAACCATTGGTCCTGCCCAAAGCAATTTTAAATACCCATCTTGGGGAGATGATATAGTCAACAAAGATGTGGTCACTGGGCCCTCACCCCAAAGAGCAGCCCAGGGGGCCGCAGCAATAGGCAGCCTTTCCCTGAGTTAAAGCCTAAAGCCAGCAGACGCAGGATGCAGAGAATATCAAGGGGAGACCTAGGCCCAGAAGAAATCACCTGGAGAAAGAACCTGGGCTAAAGGGCTGAGCTTGATGCCCATATAAAGCATTTTCTACAGTGTCCATTTCCTGAACAGCTCACGTGGTACATGTGCAGGGACAGCACATACAGTTGTGCAGGTTGTTTACTGCACAAGGGCGCCCACCTGAGGAATGAGTGGGGACTAGAATCCAGTCTGCCTTCCACTCACCATACTATGTGCCCTTGGGGCTGCGTCTGTCCAGGGGGGACACTCTTCCCTAATTCACATGAAAGGCCCCTATAGGCTAGCTGGGGCCCATGACTTATGCAGAATGAAACACCCCCAGGACAGGACCAACAAAGTGTGGGATATCAGAACAGGGCCGCACGTATAACAGAAAATATCTGCTTCACCACACTGCCTGTAGTTGCCTTCAATTCTTTTGAACAGAAAAAGCAGGAATTGCTGACAAAATTCACTCTGTTATCCTTTTGATGTGTGTATATATTCATAACCACATGCACAAATTCTATGTTTCCTCCTGGAGTTTGGTTCAGTCATTCCCTGCAAATCCCCCAAAGGTATTGTTACGGATAGGTCACTGCACAGGGTGGTTCTTCCCGATGGTTGGAGTCAAGGTTAAGGTGTCCAGACTGCCTGAAACCAACGGGTAGGCCTCTTTCAGAATTCTGCCTACTGTGATTCCCAAATACTGTCAATGGTACCCCTGGTGATATTTCTTTCCTCTTTTTTTCTCTACATGCATATTTACACTACGATTTTGTTTTGTATAACGCTTTTGTCTCTTGACATATGCTAAGCATTTGCCACACGTTAGCCACACAGCACGGCCGTGTGTTAGCCCACCCAGCAGCCCCACGTAGGCTGATGAGTGATCATCAGACAGTGCACTTGGCAGAGAAGTGCCAACCACAGGGGAAACGTTGGGTCTGGGGCAGAGGGTTCTCTTGTCTGCTCTGTTTGCTCAACATTTTTGCTGATGGTGAAGATGAAGATGTAGCCTGCAGACTGCTCACCAAATTTGCAAAAGACACGGGACTGGACAGGGTAATGAGTTGTTTGGAAGAAGAAATCACGTTCCAGGATTTTTCCCGGCAAGTCCTTTTCTAGGACCTGCTTCTCTGCGCCGCTCCTTTACATAACCACGCATGATGGTGCGCTGTCCCGGCAGGTGGCTGATGGGGGCCAGCTGGGCCAGAGAAGCTTCTCGATGTTTTAGGATTGGGACTTACAGATTCCAAAGATCTCCAGGTGGCTAGAGCCTATCAGCCTGGCTCCTGAGGTACTGTGGCTATGTTTCGTTTTACAAACCTGGGAAGAAAAAGAAGCTGGTTGGAGAGACAGAGGAGGAAGGTACAGGGGGAATCAAGGGAAAAGGGAGGCTACAGAATCCTGGTTTATGTGTTCCTGAAGCCCGGTCGCTTCTCTGCCCCTTGTTCAGAGAGTCGCATAGCATGATAATAAGGTCCTTCTTCAGGCATGAGCTGGTGTCTGAGCTAATTACAGCAGAAGAGTTTTTCATGCAGTCAACACCAAACCCGAAACCTTGGTTTTTAGTTGACCCAATGTTCAAGAGATGAATAGGCTGCAGAAGAATCTAGCCTGGAATAAGGGGAAAGACTGAATTTAGGGTGTCGATCTGTGTGACCTTGACAAGCAATAGGGCTCCTGAGAAGTCCCCAGCCAGTGGGGGACTTGGAAATCATGTCCACATCCAAGGCTTGAAAGAGTCAGAGATATCATGGCCGGAGTGGAGACGATTCTGGCAGAGGACTTCGGCATCTGTCATGCAGGGTGTGAAGGAACCGAGGTCAGAGCTAGGACTAACAGGCGGAAGATCCATTGATGCCTGGTTTGGCCAGAGGCTGCTAACAGCCGTCCGCTGCTGGGCCAGGTTTCCCGGGAAGCAGGAGGCACGCAACTGGAGGAGCGTTAACAGAGGCCGGGTGGCCACACGGCGCTCCAGTGTAGCCAGGGGGCTTCCTGCAGGTCTTGTCGTTGGACCGGGGCGGGGGGGGGGGGCTTGCACGCACACGCGTGTGCCGGGTCGCTTCCTTACCATGCTGCAGGATCTGGGAGGGCAGGGTCAGCCCTTTGTTCCAGGCCCTTGGAAAATTGTTAGAGAATAAGTGTGTTAATTAAATGCCCTAACGGACAGAATTGGTTTTCCTAACTCTTTCCTTCCAGTCTCCTCCCAGACAACTCACTTCCATAGCCTCTCCCTCCTTCCTCCTCTCCCAAACCCCGGGCACAAGGCGCACACCAGACACACGCTCGTGTGCACACACCCCACAGGGCACACACATGCACACACTCACACGTGCGCACATGTGTCTGGGGAGCCCCTGCCGGTGAGCTGGCTGGCCTGAGCGGAGGAGCGGAAGTGGGGAGTGGCACGGCAGAACTCAAGGACGGTGACACCACAGCCCAGGAGGGTGGGAGCCTCCAGCCCAGAGGGTCCCCGGCGTGCACACAGCTGCAGGGCATCTGAGGGCGGATGCCAGGCCCTCCCAGGCCACCTCCAGTTAGATCTGCCTCAGAAATGTCTGTCCTTCCTGCCCCTTCTCTCTTTCCGTCCCTCCCATCCACCATGTCCAGGCTCTTTGCTTCCTCTCTCACCCCAGCCCCTCCTGCGACAGCCCCACGCAGCTCCCCCAGGCCCGCCCGCCACCTCCCAACAGCGCCCAGAGAAAGTCTTTCCAGTGAGACTTTGGTCGTGTCACTCCCCACTTAATACTCAACAGCAACCCACTCTCCTCAGCAGAAAAGCACACATTCTCCAGCCCAGCCGTTTAGAATAATAACACATTTACCAAGCACCAGTTAAGTGCGTTGGCATAGATTAACATAGACTAACTTCTGAACCCTCACCACCGCTTCCTTGAAATTCGGGTTTTTCCGTAAGAGGCTCGTTCCCTGAGATGAACAAACTTTTTGGCCAGCCCGATATTAAGATCCCCACTTTATAGGTGAGGAGATGGAGCCCTGCTGAGTTGGGAACTCACTTGCCCACTCATACAACTAATTAGGGCCAGATCCAAGTTCAAACCCGGGTCCTGTGACCTCTCAGCCCACACTCATGCACTGGAAAAGTCCCAGACCATGGGTAGCAGCAGCATTACCTGGGAGCTCCTTAGAAACGCAGAAACGCAGACCCCACCCACCCAGCCTTGCTGGACCAGGATGTACGTTTAAACAAAACCCGTGACCGGTCTGCGTGGGGAAGTCTGAGCAGCTTTGGCCTATGCCCTGCACAGAGCCTGGGTCTTTCTTCCTGCACCCGACCCAGCACCTGCCAGCCCAGCGCCCTCACCCCTTCCCGCCTCCGGCTCCAGCTCTGAGGCTCATCCCCACGTTGCCCCGGAGCCAAGCCCTGCCTGTTGATCTGGGAACTCACCAGTGCAGGGCAGCCCGACGGCTGTGTCTTTTTCCACACTCCCCTCTGTGATATCTGGCCCTGTCCGCAGCGAGGGTGAGGAGGCGCCTCCCAGCCGGGCTGTCCGGTGCCCTTTGTCCGTGGCCAGCCCCTGCCCTGGAGCCTGTGAGGGGCTGCTGTGCTGTGGCGGGCGGCACGGAGGGCCCGTCCTGGCCCTGGAGCCTGCAGGCAGAGCACAGCGGCTAGTGCAGGGGGTGGGAGAAAGAGCAGCGTCTCCGGTCAGGCTGATGGGGCTGACCCCTTCCCCCCACTGCCAGCCTCCTCTGGGCTTCCGTCTCCTCCTTATCACCCAGGGACAGTAACGTGAGACCCAAAAGGGCTGTCATGAAGGTGAGAGGAAGCAGCATTGGGACAGTTGCCGTTTGGTGGGATTCTGGATGGTCTGGATAGAAAGTCCACAAGAAATCATTAACAGACAGGGAACTTGAGGCCCAGAGGCACCGTGCACCATGCAAGGTCACACAGCCAGCTGTCAAAGAACCAAGACTACACACCCCTTCTCCCCATGTCCTGTCCAAGGCCCTTTCTACAGCTTCTCTGTTTTGCGTAGGAAAATGGAATTGGGTGGTACCTTAGGAGAAAATGACACGGACTCCAAGGGCCAAAGTCCAGTATAAATGTTAACCCCAGGGGAGACCACAGCAAAGACGGTGAGCGGGTCACCCCATCAGCCACGGCTGGGTCCTGAACCTCTTAGGAGAACGGGCCCGCGTGGTGGAGGGTCCTTCTTCTCCAGTTGTTGGAGAGACACAGTAAAAGGAGCTGCCGTCCAGAATCTCTGACACACGGGAGGATGTATCCTCCCATCCCTGTCCTCTGCCGAGACACAAACACAGACAGACAGACACGCACACCTGACAAGGCACAGCACACAGAGGGGGACGACCCCCTCCCAGAGGACCCACAACACACAATTAGGTGTTGCCAGTGGTCCCCGGGCCCCTCAGACCAGAGTCGGACGAGCTGTTGGTGTTTTCTACACCTGCGCCTATAAGCACACTCATGTACACCCGCGCACACCTCCCCCCGGGGGGTCGTGCACACCCACACGCACTGTCACTCTGGCCTGTGGGGGCGGGAAAAGAACACGAGTCTTCTCCGAGTCTTGGCCTGAGCAGGTGCGTGGGTGTCTCCCGACCCACGTGGGTGGCCCGTTGCAGGGGACAGGCCTTGGGTTAGCTGAGCACGGTGGCCCTGTGCGGGGGTGGTGAGTGTTGCCGTGGAGATGAGAGCTGGAGATGCCACGCTGGCAGGCAGGCTCCGTGTGGGCGGTGGAACACCATAGCCCCAAGCACAGATCCACAGACGACGGGGATGCAGGGAGGGAGGGCGGGTGTCTGAGGCTCCGGGCCGGGAGGGGGATTCCTGGGGTCAGGCAGAGGGGCTGAGGTGATCTGGGATGGCAGGCCCAGCTGCCCGGGTCACAGGCCTGGGCGTGAAATGATGAGCTTGCAGCTGGTCTCCATCTGGCTGCACAGAGCCAGACTTTGGGTCCTCTGCCCTCTTCTCAGGGCCAAGCACCCCTGGCTCTCTTCCCTCACTGGCCATTGCGCTGAGTCCACAGCGGAGGCAAAGCCCACAGGGAGAGGAGGGCAGGGCAGGGACTTGGAAGTGGAGGGTAATAACTGGCTTTGGGAAAACAGCAGTGCAGGGAGGGACGCGGACAGACGGGAGTGGTCAGAGTCTGACAGATCCAATGTCTGTCTCCTGGGCTGCCTCTTGTGAACTTGGGGGAAGTCACTTCACCTCTCTGATGGTCTAATGGTAGCAAGGGCCAAGCGAGCTCTCAGTCTACGGGCTGGACCCTCAACTGACCGGTCAGGGCCCCAGGTGCGCACCCAGGCACTCTGTCCGTGCTTCCAGAAGGGGCCGTCTCTCCCCTGTTTCTAAGTGGGGGAAAGTGGGGTCCAGCCTGGTAGGAAAGGGGGTAGAGGCCAGCCTTGTCACCAGAGAGACCAAGGCCCAGATCCTGCCTCTGCCACGCCGCCGTGGGTCCTCGGGAAAGCCACGGACCTCTCTGAGCTTCTACCAGCAAATGCCTTTGCCCCCATTTTTCCTCTCCCCCTCCTAGGGGCTCAGCCAGGACCCCTGGGCAGTAGGTCTGGTGCTTGGCAGGGTCTGAGGCCTAATACCTTGTAATTCTCAGGCCTTTCAGCTTCTGCCGTGAGGCCTGGGAGGCCCCCTGACCCCTGGGCCCTGGGGGAGGGGGAAAAGGGGGGGAGATTCAGGCGCCCGTGTCTGAGGTGAGGAGGGGCTGACGGAGGGCGGCGCGAAGCCAGGGCTGGGGAGGGGGAGGCCTCTGCTTCCCCTCTCTGGGCCGAGGTTTCCCGTCTGAGGATGGTGGGGCCGGACTCCCCAGTGCTGACAGCCTGGGGCCAGGGCACCCCTTCCTCCCCTGGGAGGATGTGGGGCGAAGCCGGCATAGCTGGAAGCAGATTTAAGCAGGGCAGTTGTGAGAATCCCAGCAGAAACCCACAGAAGGAGAAGGGCTGGCCCTGGGCTCAGAGGCCTGGGGAGGCGGGAGGGGTGCGGGAGGAGGGGCCGCGCCCACCACGCCGACTGGCATCTATTGGGATTTCTGTGGAGATGTTTGCTCCGGCAGAAAAAACTCTGTTGCCATGGAAACCCATGTCTTTTCCGCCAAGCTGAGTCCCTTGGTGGGAGAACAATCTCAGGGATGCCAGGGATGGCAAACTTAGGGTCTTCCCAGGGTCGGGCCCTGGGGCAATCCTCAACCCTCCCCCACGGGGCAAGGGAGCCATATCCTTCAAACACTCACTCACTCACTCCTTCAACAAGTGCCTGCTGGTCTACATCAGGCACTGTGCTGGGCCCGGGGATGTGGAAATTCATCTAACACGGGCCCTAAACGCCAGGAGGACACAGTCTGGTGGGCAGATAGGTGCATAAATGAGGATGATTTGGTGGGTAAGGGCTTTCACAGGGAAGTGGGAGAATGCTGTGTAAGCACAGAGGGAGGATGGGAGGGCTTCCTGGAGGAGGTGATGTTTTTGCTGGCCAGAGGCAGGAAGGGCACCCCAGGCAGAGGGAACAACAAGTGCAAAGGCAGAGAGAACAGGCATGGCACCTCCAAGAAAAGTCATCTCGAGAAGTGGACGGGTTCTCAAGGGCATCACTCACACCCAAGGCGAGGCCGTGTGGTACAGCGGTCAGGGCGGGAACTGAACTGCCTACCCTTGAACTCCCGCTGTGCCACTTCCAAGCTGGGTGACTTTGGGCGAGGCATTTCAATACTCGGTGCCCGATTTCCTCATCTGTAAAATGGAGATGGTAATATTATCCACCTTACAGGGTTGTTGTAGGATAAATAAGTTGGGTGTGTAAATAACTGGACAGGGCTGGCACGTAGTAATATTATTAATAATAGCTCTTCCCCTTCCTCCCCACCTGAGCTGCTCGGGGAAGGTCTGCTCCTGAAGGCCAAGGGTACAGGATGAAGAGAGATGAAGTAAAGAGAAGAGACAGGCCTTCTCTGGTCGGTCTATGGGCTCCTCCCGGAAGGCTTCTCCAGCACCTGGGAAACCCAGCCCCCTGCCTGACCCCCACCCATCCTACAGAAGAGAACACTGAGGTCTTCGGAGGGTAAAGGACTTGCCAGGACACACAGCGATTTCACTACAGTGTGCTGGTGGGGTTACTGTTCATGAAGTTGAAAGGCTGTTATATATCTGACCTGAATAAATAATTTATTTCTGGATTTTAATAATTTAAAAGGCTTCATTTCATCGGTGTCTCATCAAAAATAGAAACTTTCTTCTTTTTCATTCTAGATTTCTTTTTAAAGTAGCACACAGGAGCAGGGACCAGAGCAACGGCCTTTGAAGGTTTTGATAGCAGTGGCCCCCTGGACAGACCGCAAACCCTGAGCATCTGGCTGGACAAGAGACGCGTGGCCCTCACTTCAAGCCTCCTCCCTCCCTAAGTGTTGGTCAGTCCCCACCTGCCCTCGGATCTGCTGTGTGAGGGGACGGGAGCAGCTGGGAGAGCTGGGCCAGAGCCCCAGCGCCCTGGGCACCGTGGAGAGTGGGCGATAGCCAGACATCCCCCCACCAGGTCCGCCAGCCTCCCCTTCCTCGTGGGCACACGGGGGTCATGACACCTCGTCTCAGAGCTGTGGAGAGAAGTCGGCGACTCTGCGTCCTTGGTGGTCCTATGTTCATGCCCGGACCTGACATGCAGTAGGTCCACGACCTATAGAAATGTCTGTCCCTTGGGGACAGGCCTTAGAGAACAGGCAGGGAGCCAGATGGCTGAGAGGCACAGAGGGTGGGAGCATCAGGTGAGGGGAGGCTTACTCTCCCCCTGGGGTGTCTCGGGGCTTCTCGCGTCTGCACCTGCGCCCTAACACTGAGCAGCCGGGGGCTCTCCCCGCCCCATGGTGGCCCCCAGCTTGTTCCTCTGTTACCTCACAAAGCACAGCTACCCAAGGACCAGCGTCTTCCAGGGAAGCCAGCCAAGGCGCTGATGTCTCAGAACATGACCTTCAGCACAGGCTTGGGCATCGCTGCAAGAGGCCCTCAGCCACCACCGCCTACTTCCCTGTTCACCCGACCACCGTTCACGTCTGGCCCCCTCCCTGGAGCGTACCCAAAAGGGTACCGACGGCGCAAACTCTCCTCCCAAACCAGAACACATCCTCTCCGGCCCCAGCTCCCTCTCCCACCCTTCAACCCAGACCCTGTCCGTAGCATCTGCGTCGCTGAAGCGCATCTCGCCCTGAGCCTTTGTCTGGCCCTGCACTGTCATGCTGCTCAGAGCCTTAGTCCCTCCTCTTGTTCGGCTGCTGCGGTCTTGTTACCATAACCCCTAACACGGCAACCCCTTGGGGGGCTCGGCAGTCTTCAAAGTGCTTTCTATCAAATGAACCCCCCTGACCCCAAACCATCCTAGCCGCTAAGCAGTATTTACCATTAAGTAACTCGCACGAGGCCACTGAGCTAGTAAGTGCCAGACCAGGGCAGAAATCCAGGTCTACATCCCCTCCTCGAACCCCATGCCCTTCCCTCCTCTCCCTGCCTCCTCTGTCCTCTTAGATCTGGACAGCCCGGGGAGGGGATGTTACCCTGCTTTATAGGCAGGGAAGCCTAGCAAAGGGAAGCAATGAGCCCAAAGTTCTGGAACAAAAGCTTTGGCCTCCACGAGAGCTCGGTAGTTGTTCACCAGGGGCCAAAGTCGTGGTCCCCCTGCATCCATGCTGGGAATCCACTGCTGAGGCAGTCAGCCTGGCCCCAAGAAGATGCTCTTCTCAACTGGGAACACCCCCACGCCCAGCACCGGCGAGGCTCCACTTCTCTGGGTTAAAGAAATCTCTCCTGGAAATGAGGTCAGGTTGTAAGTTAGCCAGCGTGTTCCTCCCTGGGACGGGCAGTGTGGGAACCGCAGGGCAGCCCCAGCGACAGGGCAGTTTAGAAACCTCCAGTGTGTTGGCCCAAATGTGGATGTGGGGTTTAGGTCAGAGGAGGAAAGTCACTTCTGGCATATTTAGGGGGGCCCCTTTTCCCCTCTGGGGGGCAGAGGGTGGCGTGACAGGAGAGCTCAGAGAGGGACACCCTGGCCAGGGACCCCGAGCAGAATCAGAACACGACACCATTCTGCCTGCAGTCTCAGGCCTCCTGGCTGCAGAGCGACTTTGGGCCGACGACTTTCTCTCTCTCAAACCTCAATTCCCTCATCTGAGAAATGGAGGTAATTGATCCCGCCCTGCCTCCTTCATGGGGTTATCGATGGTGTGAAGCACAGGAGAGTCAGCTTTGGGTGAGGCCACCAGCATTGTGAGGTGACAAATGGCTGCAGTAACCATTCTGATGACACCCTGGGATGCTGAGGTCCAGGCTGGGGAAGGGGCTTGTCCAGCAGGTAGGGAGAATGTAAGCAGGGCTCCCACACCGGCCGTCTGCCCAGGCCTGGCTAAGTTGACCCTTTTCCTGTGCCAGGGGGAGACTGATTTCCAGAGCAAAGGCACCCCTGAGCCCATGACCTGGGAGAATGGCTCTTTCAGCAAGAGGTGTCTGGGGACGTGTCTTGCTGTCAGTTGACTGACAAGCACAGGCAGGAATCAGCACCGACATCCTGAGACCCACCAGCAGGGATGGAGGGTTGCTTCTAGCTCTCGGGAAGTCTGGCAGGCTTTTGGCTAGATATTGCAGGACCTCCCTCCTCATCCCAGAGGCCGGTTCCACCATCCTGTCCCCCAGGCCTTGGCCAAAGATGCCTCCTCGGCTGGCTGTCCTTTCCTACTCCCTTACCTTGGGAATGTTCCACTCACCCTCCGTTGCCCACGGGCCCTCTTCAGGAAGCCTCCCTTGATTGTCCAGCAAGAACTAATTGTGCCTTCCTCTCCCTCCCCATGAAGCAGGGAGCAGTACAAAGGGTGAGACCTGGCTCTGGAGACCTGGCTCCGGAAACCTGGCTCCATCTCCCATTTCACTACTTGCTAATGACGAAACTGATGAAACTGTGGGCAAGTCACTTGGCCTCTCTGGGCCTGTTTCCTTATCTATAAACAAAGGATCATAACACCTGTTCCCAGGGTTGCTTCAGGAGAAGGGTTAAATTCATACGTTTAAAGAAATGCTTTTCAGAACCTATTAAGTTCCAGGCTTGATTCTAGACAAGTGGAATGCAGTGGTGAATAAGACAAAGTCTTCATGGAGTTAAAATTCCAGTCGGGGAGAAAGACAGTGAACAGATGAACAAAAGCATATATAATAACAGAGCAGGGTAGGGCATAGAAAGTCATCCATGGGGGTGGGGTACACTCAGACACGATAGAAACTTAATACATTGTGGATGGATGGATGGATGGATCCATGAATGGATGGAGGGAAGGATAGATGAACGGATAGATGAATGGAGGGATGGATGGATGGATGGATGTGTGGATGGATGCATGGGTGGATGGATGGATGTGTGGATGGATGAATGGATGGATGGATGGATGGATAAATGGATGGATGGATGGATGGATGGGTGGATGGATGGATGGATGGATAAATGGATGAATGGATGAATAGATGGGTTGATGGATGGATGGATAAATGGATGGATGGATGGATGGATGGATAAATGGATGGGTGGATGAATGGATGGGGGATGGATGTGTGGATGGATGGGTGTGTGGATGAATGGATGAATGGATGTGTGGATGGATAGATGGATGGACGGATGGGTGGATGGATGGATAAATGGATGGATGGATGGATGGATGGTTGGATGGATGAATGGATGAATGGATGCATGTATGCTGGATCATGTCTCCCCCACTTTTCATAACTAACAGTGACCATGTTGGGGGCTCGTTTCATCTCCCTCTCAGAGCAGCTCCCAGAACCCCGAGGCTGGCAAAGGAGGGACCAGGAGGGGCATGTGGGTCAGAGGTGGGCCTGGCTTCCCACCCACACTGCCTCCTTCTTTCGTTACCATCTCAGAGCAGCCTCCACTTGCAGGGAGACTCATGTACATGGAGGGCCAGGGAGGCCTGGACGGCAGAGAGGGCCATACGTGGCCCTGAAAAGAGTGGCTAGAAACTGCTAGCAAGAGTCCCAGACACAGTGCCAACAGCTTTCCCTGTTTCCCTGACTGAGCCTCACAACAACCTGGTACGGGGGCCTCACCCCCAGGTTTTGGTGCCGAGAGGCTGGCTGAGGGGGAAGAAGAACAAAGACCAGCTCACGGGACTGTGGGCCGTGAGGGCCAGCAGGCCTTTCAAAGTCTCCTGATCTAGGCTTCCCATTTCCAGACAGAGAAATGGAAGCCAGGGGAAGATGAGGACTGGCCCCAGGTCACAAAAGGAGTCAGGGATGGAGATGGGGTCAAGCCATGTCCACCAAGTCTTGCCCAGTTCACCTGTGGGAGACGGTCCAATGTTTCTCCAGCTGCGCCCCGTCTGTGGCCCTGCCCCCAGCGCCTCTCACCTGTCCCTCCACGTTCCCTGTCACCTAAATCCACAGGCCACCCTGCTTGTCTCCCATATGCTCAGGCCTATTGCCAGCTCCCCCGATAACGGATACGCCAGCTTGTGGCTTAAGAAAAGGTGCGACCCTCCCCAGGTGCTTGTCTGTGGGGAGCCCACAGCCCCGGGGGCGCTGCTCCAGCAGGAGGACGTGAGTGGAGGGGGTGATGGGCTCCGGGGCAGGAGCTCCTCTCGGCTCCCCCCAGAGGTGGGCTCTTCTCCCCTCAGCACGCGGGCACCCGGGGCACACACAGGCTCACACGCGCCGCGTTATTCCACCGACTCCAGGATCTTCCCCCCCTGCACGATCCTTACCTCATCTCAGCCACCTCAGAGGAAGGCAGAGCTCCCCCACCGACACCTGTTTGAATAGAAAAGACAGAAACACACGGCCGTCCCTCAGCTCCCAGGAGAAGCCACGGGCCAGGGGTTGGAGGCAACTGAGTGGGCTGGTTCAGTAGAGCATGAATCAGAGAATTTTAGAGGTGCTGAGTGAGAGGTTCTGTGAATCACCAGATCACAGAACTGGAGAAACACGGGCATTTCATGTCATGGGATCGAGGAATCATGAATTCTCGGAATCACTGAATCAGAGGCTTCACGAATTACTAGCATGAAGGATTTGAGGATAAGAGAATGGCCAAGCATGTCACAGCTCGGGGAGGGGATGCCTCCATCCCTGTCTCCTCCGCAGAGGTGTCTCCAAACCTCCAATAGCCCCGTCTGGCTTCCCGGCCATCAGCCTCACCTGTCTTCTGGCCCCTGCTGCCCCGTCCCCGTGACCTTCCCACTCACAGCCACGGGGATCACCCCCTCCACTCAGAAACTGCTCAGACTCATTCTTGTCAACAGGATAAATCCTCAAGCCTGAGCCTGGCTGCCCAGGCCCTTTGGGACACCTGACACACCCTGTCCTTTCTCCTTCTGCTCCCCCAGAGAGGCCAACACACAATGCAACAGAAACAAAAACAGAGCACTCAGCCCTGAGCCATATCTACTGTTTATTGTGACAACATCCCAAAACGGTTGGTCTTCTCATGTGGCGGTCAGAGTTCCCAGAGAGAGGGCACCATGAGGGGCACATGGAAGCCCCTGCTTTCTCCAGGCCCAGCCCAGACATTGGGCAGCTTTTCTCCTGCTGCAATCCATGGCTGAGCAGTCCCAGAGCATACCCAGATTCAAGGAAGGGGATGCAGACCTCACTCCTCGATGGAAGAAACGTCAAGGGAGGCCTGGCCATTGCTAAGGCACCACAGATGCAGGCTGCCCTGGGGACAGGACCTGACCTCCTGGCTGCTGAGGACTGAGCCCAGCTGCCCTGGGAGGCAGGTGGGATGATCTAGGTGCCCAGGCAGGGCTTCACTATACGCTGTTGTGTTGGAAAGTCCTCCAGTGATTCTGTTCCATTTCCACTTGCTCCATCAGAGCCTGCAGATGTCACTCTAGATCTTAGGCCCCCAAGGACTGATGTGAGAACTCTTGTCAAGGTCCCAGTTCCCAGGAAGGGCTCGAGGAATGAGCCATTGCTACTGTTGAAGCACTGCATGTATGGACCACCTCAGAGAAGCACACAGGATCCCAGAGCTCCGGGCAGGATTCTCCATCCATCAGGGCTCTTGGCTACAAAAGCAGAAATCAATTCTGGATGCAAACGAGGGATTTTGTTTTGTTTTCGCTTTTGCTTTTTGTTTGGTTGTTGCTATTTTTTAAAGGATGTAGCAGTCTCACAGAATAGACAGGAAGCTGAAAGTCAGAGGCAGAAATCAAATGAGCCCCAGTGAGGTCGGTCAGCGGCAGTGGCGACCACCTAGCCAGACCCTCCCTGCTGCTGTCACAGCCTGGTCTCCAGCTCTGGGCTCCAGCATGGTCACCTCCGCCACTGATGACAGAGACAAGGTCTGGATCACTATGCAAGCCCTGCAGCCAGGGGCAGAAGAGGGGTCCTCTGTCTCCCTGCTTCTGTAGCGGGAGGCAGGCAGGCACTGGGGGCCACCCAGCCTGCGAGGAAAGGGGGAGTCATAATGGAAAGCCACAACAGGGCCTCTGTCTACTACTGGAACCTCTCTCAATTTCATGGAGCGTTCTCTTGAGGAATGACTCCTCAGCTACTGTTTCTGGAAGAAAGAATAGAATTTTTCCAGGACAAGCGGAGGAAGGTGTTCTGAGCAGGACAGCCCTTGCAAAGGGGTGAGAGTGACCCCCCCAAACAGCCCAAATGAAAGGCTTGATGGGATCTGAAGTGTGACTTCGGACTAACCTCAGCCTGACTCTGTGCTCCGCCCCCTACCACCCTGTAGCACATCTTGTCTTCGTTGAGAGCTAGGCTGCCTGCAAAGGGGAGGCTGCCTCAGCTGCATCCTGAAAGGCACAGAAAAGTCAACCACGCACATAAGGTCTCTCTGGGGCAGGGGGGAGGCAGTACAGTGAGCAGGTGAGTGTTTTTGTAAAATGAGGGGCCCAGATGGTAGCGTGGGTGACCAGGAGCAAGAGCCCACCCTTGGCCCACTGCAGGGTCCACCCCTCTCCCTTGGGGGTGCAGACCATGGTGGGAGTTGGCAAATCTACGTATGTGTCCCCCAGAAGGGGTCTTTGTGGGTCAACACCTGTCCCCACCCCCAGAAGGCATCCCTGCTGCCTTCAGATCAGAATGGGGTGGTGTAGGGTAAGGGTCCCATCACACCTCCCTGTTCCGAGAGAAAGAAACACCCATCATCAGAGATGGGGAGTCAAACCAGGGAGGATGCTTGTTAAGCTAACGCTCCTCCTTTAGCCTCCCCAGATGTTTTCGTTCCTTTTTCATCATTTCCCGTCTTCGTTCAACCAAGTATATAAGCACTTAGGTTCTGCCACATCTTTGGACATTCATTTTCCTGTGAGGCCCCCATGTACAGGTAAAAATCTGCATGCTTTTCTCCTGTTAATCTGTTTTAGGGTCAATTTAATCCTCAGGCCCAGCTGGAGAGGTCAAGCCTTTCCCCTCCCACCTGGGGTTGTAGCCAGACAGCAGTGGGTGCAATGGTGCCTGTGAAAGTCCAGGAGGGATCTCAGGAGCAGGATGAACCCGGACTGGGCAGAGAAGGAACAGACACAAACCTCTAGCCCTAGACCTCACGCAGACCATGTGGGGACAGGTGATCAGTTCAGCAGCCCCGTCCTGCCCACTTCACTCAGTCTGTCCCCTGTGCAAACCCTATAGACTCCAGGTCCCGGTCCGTGGTGGACATTTGGGAGACAAGAGAAGGGAGTGTTGGAGCAGGAGGATGGGGTTCACGGAAGATGACTCAGGCGGCCCCAGAATGTGCCTCTGTCTCTAATAAAGGCCACAAACAAGCCTGCGCTCATCTGCTAGGATGACGGCTCCTACACAGAGCTGCTGTCAACAAGCCAGACCTGCAGTAACGCCAGCTCCCTAAAAGGCAATGAGGACTCCAGCCAAGTTCAAGTCCCTGCACTGCCCATAAATTACATGGACTTTGGGCAATCAGCTCTCCTGGAGGGGCTTTCCTTTCCTCCTCAGGACAATGAGCTACAGTGGGTTTTCCTACTGATCTGTTTTTTAGGATGTCAGACTAATACTGCTATTAAAAATAACCTCTTCAAATGGCAACATTCTCCCCATTAAGTCCTTATAGAGTATAAAAAGAATACTAGCCAGGCGAGCACGGAAATCCTGTTTTTAGGGCAAATTTCCTTTGGGTTATAAATAAGTAGATCTTAGTGGAAGAGGGTCCTGAAGGGACTGCGAGGCCCAACTGCTTTGCCCTTCACCTGGGCACACATATTTCTGGTATAAAGGATGTGACCGGCTTGGGGGAGGCAATATTCCTGTTGACAGCTGTTGCCAAGGTAACATCAGGCCAGGCTGCAAACAGGTAGAAAGCACGGGCTATTCTTGTTCACCTTGGAAAGCACCAGGAAGCTAATTAAGTTTTCTTAGAATTACGGGGGGGGCCAATAAGCCTATTCTTCTCCTCTTGCAACTCACGACTCAAAGCTGGACTGGAAACAAAGACACATGGTGCTCATACATGTGTAGTCATGAATTTTGCAGGGTTACCCAGGGAAATCACGTCTCTGTTTCGCCAGCTGCCACATGAGGGGTTAAATCCATGGAAAAGTCCTGGGTTTTCAGGGCACCCCTCAGGAAACACCCTGGGCAGGAAGCCCGCTCGCACCCATTTTTTTCCCCAGAATATAGAAATGGATTTATTTTTCACATGTCTCCATCTGGGCGTATCCAAGTTCAATTACAGGTTAAGTAATAGTGGATCTTTCGTTTTGATCAAAATGCAATACTTATCCCATCTAACTCCGGAGGGCCCAATGAAGTGGAAATAATGTATTCATAATGCTTATATTAAAATCATCCATCTTTGAAGAACACTGTCTTAGGAAACATAATTTTATTAAACTTCAATAAGAGCAGATGTGGTATCAAATAAGAGCAACCAAACTAAAAACTATTGATCAAAATTGCTTTTAGGAGAGAAAACGGGTAAACATCTCCAGGCCTGCAGGGTGGCTGCTATGAACATGGAATCACTCTCTCAGGTGACCCGGGTCCCTGAGTCCTGGTGGCTCAGCGGCCTCCTCCCCTGGGGACCTGCTGACACGGCCTCTGCCCGGGGCCTCTGCCACCCCCACTTCTCACTCGCTGGGCTCGCCCTCCGTGGGAGGAGCTGCTGCGCATTCTTTTCAAGCTCCCTTCTCGGGGAAGATAAGGTGGTTTTGATGGAGGGAATATGG
Source organism: Hippopotamus amphibius kiboko (assembly GCF_030028045.1). Classification (NCBI taxonomy): domain Eukaryota; kingdom Metazoa; phylum Chordata; class Mammalia; order Artiodactyla; family Hippopotamidae; genus Hippopotamus; species Hippopotamus amphibius. The sequence continues at coordinate 142,352,924 of NC_080192.1, read as the reverse complement.
TTCTTTCCAGGCCCCTCTCCCCGCCTCCTCCTGCAGGAGTCGCTGCAGTGATTGTGAGGCTGACGTCGGGGAGTTTCTTCTCTCCCTCCGAGCAGTAAATCTCCTCCTCCGTGACCTTTCTGCAAAGGTCCGTTCCTCGCTCTTGGCGAGGCTCAGGCCGGATGTGGGGTCTCCGCTGCAGCTCCCGCATCTCGCCGTGCAGCTGTGGGATTCAGGCTGCAGATGTGCTCGGAGGCGTCGCGTCTGAACTGTAAGCATTTTGTTCACCTGCTTTTCTTCACAGAACGTCTGCTATGTTCCTGGTTTTCCTCCTTCAAGCCTTTGGAAGGAGGGGAGCGTGGTGGGCCGTCTGCATAGAGGGCAAAAACACCACATCTCCTGACTCAACCCTCCATCTGCATCTGGATGCGCCCCTGCCCACCCGGAGCACAGGGCCCTCCTCCCTCTGTCCCTGAAGGGCCCTCCTTGTTCACGCTGCTCCTCCAGCCGCTGGGCAGGGGCAGAGGACCAGAGGCCTCACCCCAGGGGCTCTCTCATGACCTGCCTTTCACGCAGAAGAAATGCATCTGAATGGGCAATGTCGCAACCTGTCACGGATGCTCAGTGGAGCCAGCTGGCCCCGTGCAGTCCAAGCGTGCCCGACGGGGCTCCAGGGGGCTGGGCTCGAGCTCACGGCCCCACGGTTGCCCAGTCGTCTCAGAACTGTGCCCCTGTGGGCAGCTCTGCCAGGCAGCGGGTCCTTCCTGCCACTGAATGGGCCGCTCAGTGCTTCAGCTGGCATCTCGCGGTCCCGGCTCCCATCTGGCAGGCTCGGGCCCAGCACCCCCGTGTCCATCAGCGCAGTCTGCCATGCGTCACTGTCCGCAGTGCCTCACCTGTGGCTGGAGGTCCCGGTGGGCACTGGGGAGCAGGTCACAGGTCCTCACGTGGATGGCGATTAGAGCAGGCCTGGAGGGCTGGGGACAAGAGGGCCGAAGGCCTGACGGGGAGCCGGGGTGGCGGTGGGGAGGACGGCCAGGGCAGCCTCTGCCCTCTGTGCCCTGCACTTTGCTGCCTCCCTGCTCCTGGAGGGGCTGTGGGGGCCCAGCTAATACATGGACAGTTTTACATTAGGCTTCCGCTGAAAATGTCATTTGAATGAATGTTTCTTCAGCCATAAAAATCAATCACCACTGAATGGTACATTTAAACATGGTTAAAATGGTAACTCCTGTTTATATTTTACTACAATAAAAATGATTTTCTGATCGAGTGCTGGATCAAATCATCTCTAAGGCCTTTTTTGGCGCCAGATCCTGCACCCCGTTGTCTGTGCTGCTCAGGAGGCCTCCTCACCAGGAAGAAGCACAGAGAAGTCTGAGATTCACGTAAGAGGAATGGGAGCCCCGAGGCTCTTGGGAACCGGGTACACTTGGGCCTACATAGGCCTCAGAGCTGGGAGAGCCCAGAGGATGTGACCTGTGCGTACAGGGACCAGGAGGCCCACCTGGCATCTGGCCCACACCTAGGAAGAGATGGGATCACATGCGCTTGGCTTTAGGAGGAGAGTGGAACTTATACTGCCTCACCGGACACTTTAACCTGGTCTCTGATACACAAGCCGAGGAAGTGAGGGTCCTTCCCGAGAGGGGAAGTCCTGCCCCACCCTGACAAGCCCTGGATGGCTCTGTTGTTTCCAGAGGGGGCAAGAGGGGGCCAGTGGGAAAGAGGGGGTTTTCCCAGGCGTGTCCTGCTTCCTCCTCTAAAATAAGCCACCAGCTCAGCGGCAGCTGCAGCCAGGCCCCTAATAACCTCCAAGCCGGGGCTGGCAGAGCCCCCTGCTAGCAATAGTCTTTAGCCACGGTGTCAGGACGGGGTGCTCTCAGTTGACCCCTGCAACAGCCATGGGGTGCAACCATTTACCGTCATTTTACAGAAGAAGTGGCATAGGCACAGAGAGGGTAATCACCTGGCCCAAGGTTACACAGCTGGGGAGTGGCAGAGCCTGGACCCGAACGCTGAAATTCTGGTCAGGTCTGCTGTCCCAGATGTTGCCTTTTCCTCCTTCAGAGCTAGGAAAGCAATGAGGGCTTAAGCCCCTTTTACTCAGGCAAGTCACCTCTCAGCCTCACCTGAAAAGTCAGGTAAGAGGCTCAAGAGATGGAGATGGGAGCTTCCAATCCTCGCGAGTCTAGACCCCGAGCTGGTCCAGACCCCGAGCTGGTCCAGCGCTCCTTCTGCTGGGCCTGCTGGTCAAAGCAGTCACAGGCCAGTCCAGGCTCCAGGTGAGGAGAAACAGACCCCACCTCTCAAGGTGGGTGTAACCGTCTCCGCTTTACACATTAATAGATTGAGGCTCAGAGAGGTCAAGCATCTAGGGTCACAGAATGTGTGACAAGGAACAGATTCACACCCGGGACCATAGCCTGGTCTGTCTGGGTCTAAAGTCTGAACTCTTCTACTGGCCTTTGTGCATTGGGGCAGAGCTGATGCGTCAGGACTGACGGCCAACGTCACCACCTGACCCCGCGACGTCCTGCCCAGGCTACAGCCTCACCTGGGTGACTTTAAAATCATGGATTCCCTGGCCCTGCTCACAGGGTTTGGCTTTAATTGGTCTGAGATGGAGCCTGAATCCTGGGAATTTTTTAAGTGCCCAGGTGGTTTTCATGGTAGCCAAGGGCTGGGGGCACAGTTTCAACCACACATGTTCCCTCCCTGCTTGCAGCCTGTGTGTGGCACCCTCCCCTGGACACTCCTTCCCTGACCCTGAGCATCTTGTGCCAGTCCTGCCCCTGCCCCTCCCTCCATCCCTCCCTCCAGGTCAGAGGGACTGTCACCAGATCAGCAGGTTTCCCGGAAGGAGGAGAGACATTCGGTCCCTGTGCAGGGAGGGGCTAGGACAAGTGGCCCCCAGCAGAGCAAGTCCAGGCCCAGCTCTGCTGGGGGTCTGGGATGAGGGTTCAAATCCCAGCTCCGTCACTTATTAGTCGAGGCATCTTTGACCTCCAAAACGTGATCTCTACTTCACAGAGGGTTTTCAAGACTCTGAAGAGGGAATGACTATAAAAGGGCTTTGTAAAGAAGTGCAAGGCTTTTACACAGAAAACTACAAAACACCATTTGAGGAAGTTAAAGGCCTAAATAAATGGAAAACTGTCCCTTTTTTGTGGATTAGAAGATTTAACATCATTAAGATTTAAAATGGTCACTAATAAGAAAAAAAATCAAATTGTACACTTTAAATATATGCAGTTTATTGTATGTCAAAAAAAAAGATTTAAAGTTGTCAATATTGCTAATACTATGCAAATAGACCTGCAGATTCAGTGCAGCATTAGGTTTCAACACACTCTCACAGCCAGGGAATCAGAAGGCTGCTGGACATCCAACACAAGACGCACATTTTTTTTGTTGGGGGGAATGCAAATTGGTGCAGCCTCTATGGAAAGCAATATGGAGGTTCCTCAAAAAAACTAAAAATAGAGTTGCCATATGATCCAGTAATCCCACTCCTGGCCACATAACCGGAGAAAACTATAGTTCAAAAGCACACATGCCGTTGAGATTGCCATATGTTTTATACGTTTTACATTAATATGTGTAAAATAGATGACTAATAAGAAAAAGAATCAAATTGTACATTTTAAATATATGCAGCTTATTGTATGTCAAAAAAAAAAAAAAGATGTATGTACCCAGTGTTCATAGCAGCACTATTTTCAATATCCAAAACATGGAAGCAGCCTAAATGTCTACTGACAGATGAATGGATAAAGAAGATGTGGTACGTATATACAATAGATTATTACTCAGCCATAAAAAAGAATGAAATAATGCTATTTCATTATGGATGGACCTGGAGTTTATCATACTAAACAAACTCAGTCAGACAGAGAAAGACAAATATCATGTGGTATTACTTACATGTGGAATCTAAAATATGACACAAATGAATGTATTTATGAAACAGAAATAGACTTACATAGAAAACAAACTTACGGTTCCCAAAGAGGAAAGGGAGTTGGGGAGGGATAAATTATGAGTTTGGGATTAGCAGATACACACTACTATATATAAAATAAACAACATGGTCCTACTGTATAGCACAGGGAACTAGATTCAGTATCCTGTAATAACCCATAATGGAAAAGAATATGAAAAAGAAAAAAATATATATATATATATATCAGTTATATAACTGAATCACTTTGCTGTACACCAGAAACTAACATAACATTGTAAATCAATTATTCTTCAATAAAAAATTAAATTTAAAAAATTCACTTTTAATTTGGAGGTTCCTTAAAAAACTACAAATAGAACTACCATATGATCCAGTAATCCCACTCCTGGGCATATATCCAAAGAAAACCATAATCCCAAAAGAAACTTGTACCATCATGTTTATTGCAGCACTATTTACAATAGCCAGGACATGGAAGCAACCTAAATGCCCATCAACAAATGAATGGATAAAGAAGATGTGGCATATATACACAATGGAATATTACTCAGCTATAAAAAGGGATGAGATGGAGCTATATGTAATGAGGTGGATAGAACTACAGTCTGTCATACAGAATGAAGTAAGTCAGAAAGAGAAAGACAAATATTGTATGCTAACTCACATATACGGAATCTAAAAATGGTACTGATGAACTCAGTGACAAGAACAAGGATGCAGATACAGAGAAATGGACTGGAGAACTCAAGGTTTGGGAGGAGGCAGGGGGTGAAGGGGAAGCTGAGACGAAGCGAGAGAGTAGCACAGACATATATATACTACCAACTGTTAAACAGATAGCCAGTGGGAAGTTGTTGTATAACAAAGGGAGTTCAACTTGAGGATGGAAGATGCCTTAGAGGACTGGGGCGGGGAGGGTGGGGGGGGACTCGAGGAGGGGGGAGTCAAGGAAGGGAGGGAATATGGGGATATGTGTATAAAAACAGATGATTGAACTTGGTGTACCCCCCCAAAAATAATAAATAAATAAATAAAATTTAAAAAAAAAATTCACTTTTTTTTCACATTTTAACATCTCTGAAATTAGAGTGTATCTTATAGAGGGTGTCATAGTTTCACTGTCATAGAGCCTGTCCAGCTGCCAACTCCATGGAGTCAAGGAGACGCCCTCCCAGAGCCACACCCCTCCAATTCCAGGAACTCTGCGGGCTTGCTCCTGGGGTCTGTCCTCCTAGAGCCCATCCAAGGCAGCTGTTTGTGGGGGAAGGGGTGCGAGTATGGGCAGGCTGGGCCAATCACATGCGTGTGCCTGCATGTGTGTACTGCATGCGTGTGTCCTCGTGGGGCAGTCTGGGTGGGAGCAGAAGCGGGGCAGGCAAAGCTGGCGCCCTCACACCGTCGTGTTTTGGTACATAACTCCAAAGAGGCCAAAGATTCTAACTTTGACCCAGGACTCGCAGGCCCTCAAGAAGGCATATTTGTCAAGGTAAGAGGCTGGAACATATTTTATTTAATAGTTTATGAGCTTGATTTACATCTTTAAAATATTTAGCCATAGAGTACGCGGGCCTCCGATTGCCCCGGGGCGTGATGGTGTTGGGTTGAGGTCTGTTTCAGCTCAGATTCCTGACTCCCCCTGGGCAGACTTGAGCTCACAGGGGCCTGTGCACCTCCGTCCCTCTCAGCACTCGCTGGTCAGCGCTGCCTGGGCTGGCTGGGAGCCAGGAGGCTCTGACCTTGGCCAACACCCCTGGAATTCCTAGGCCCTGGCAGGGGTGCTGCCCAGGGAAGGCTTGGTGGTCACGAGCATCACCCTGCAATTCATTCACCCCCCTTAGCCCAGTTGCTTAAGACACTCGCTCCTCAAACTGTAACGTGCACGTGAACCACCTGGGCACTGGTTAAAATGCAGGTTCTGATTCTGTAGGTCGGGGGCAGGGCCTGAGAGTCCGTACTGCCAACCAGCTCCCACGTGACACCGATGCTGGTTAGTATCAGACCACACTTGGAGTGGAGAGGCTTGAGAGCTCATCACGTCCAGGAAAAGTTCAATAGATGTGTGGCTTGCAGCCAATGCTTTCATGCAAACTGGACCATGCAACTCAGAAGCCAGCCTGCAGCTGCCTGCCGGGCCTGTGGGAGAATCTGGAGCGGCCCTGCTGGAGGAGAGCAGTTCCAGGCCTCGGGGAACCACACCAGGGCGCTTGGAATCCAGGGCAGACGCTGCAGCACCCAGGCCTGTGCCCGGCTCTCAGTTCCAGGCTCAGCAAAGCCAACGTCCTTGGGCGGAACACCTCTCTCTGGGCCTCTGCCCCACCGGCACTGTCTGCCATCAGAGCGGGAGAGGGAACACTTTTATTTTCTATTTATTTATTTTTTTAATTTTTGGCCACACCACACAGCATGTGGGATCTTAGTTCCCCAACCAGGGATCAAACCCTTGCCCCCTGCCTTGGAAGGCAGGGGCTCAACCGCTGGACCACAGGGGAATTCCCAAGAGGGGACACTTTTAAAAGAAAGCACCAGTGTAAGCAGCACTGACTACGTCCCACATACCATTCCACGTGCTTTTCCCGTGCCACTGTCTTTAATCCCCACGGCAACCCTCGGGGGTGGGCACTTGCCTTCTTATTACCATCTTACCAGAGAGGGACTGCCCAAGGTCACACGGCGCCTGAAGGGCCCAGACAGTCTGGCTCCAAAGCCCAAGTACTTAACCAACTGGCCCTGACCAGGCTTCTCTGCATAGGCAGCCACAAACCTCTTGCAGGCGTCTCCTCTGGCTCTGGGGCTCTGGCTGCAGACAGACCAGGACTGGAGAGCACCTCTGGGCCCCTCCCACCCCTCCTGGGCAGCCTAGGGCCTCCAGAGTGGAGGCTGGCAAAATCTCCCCAGACCTGCTGATGCCTTCTGCTGGGAAAGGCTCCTACTCCCAGATGTGAGGCTGTCCTGTTTTAAACCAAACCTATTTTGTGACACCCCAAGCTTCCCCAGCGTAAGTCCCTTCCTCATTGTATTTTCATGGCCTGTTTTCTCCTCTGTCTTCCCCGCTAATCCATGCACTCTCAGAACTGGGGCCATTTTCCTTTTTCTCTGATTTCCAGCTCTGCGCCCGGTGCACAGTAGGTGCTGAACAGTATAGGAAATGCATCCTACAGGGGTGATGCATTTCCAGATCCTGCCACCAGAGGGCAGGTGCGCACAGCAGCAGGAGCACAGGCCAAGCCACTGCGAGAAGATGGGCTGAGTGGGTTCCTGAGCGCCCAGTGACTGGACTCTGGACAGGAGAAGGCCAGGCGAGCCGGCTTGGGGCCTAGGACACCCCTGCACTTCCCCCGCCGATTCCAGCCTCAGCTCCAGAGCCCCCGTTTTCTCCTCTTCTCTTCCTCTTCCCCCTCCTTCTTTCCTCTCCTCTCTCCCCTTCCAGGTTCTTGGATCAACTTTGACTTTGTGTGACTTTGGGCCAGACGCCTTTTCCCTCTAAGCCTTAGTTCCTTCCTCTCAGCCTTTGTGCACTTCTCCTACCTGGGCACTTGGGGTCCTCCGTGTAAGGCTACACTTTCCTTAGCCTGGCCCTTCCCTGCTCTCAGGGTGGAGGTCCGGGCTGGGCTGAGGCAGAATCGTGGACCCCTTGTTGTTGTAAGTTGCCTCCTCATCAGGCCTCCTGCTCCGTCCCTGGTGGGTGATGTCTCAGGGCCCGAGTCTGTGGTGCTGCCTGGGGCTGGCTGCAGTGGCTGGACTGGGATGGCCACTCATTCTCCAGCCTGGGAGCTGCTGCAGCCGCCTGTGCTAGGATGCTTGCCGGACCTCAGCTGGGCCTGCTCCATTCACGAATAGATGAGCAGGCAGGGATGGATGGATGGACGGATGAGAGAAATTCTGAACATTTGTAGCAAAGGGATTTTCATACCCATGGCCAACAGAACCAGAAAGTCTTCTTAAGCCTCTTGGAGTCTGACTCCAAATGGAGTCAGTTGAGGGCCTGTCCCCCTTTGGAAGCTCCTTGTCCCTTTGGGATTTCCCACTGGTGGTGGCCCTAGGGGACAAATGGCCCTGGTCTAGGCTGTCCTGGGGACAGGACAGGGGAGTAACTATTCTACTAACTGTGAGGGTTTACTGCCTCATCCCGGGCTGGCTGCAGCACCAGTCGGCCAGCTTCAGAGGAAGTCACTGGTCAAAGGGTCAGCCGGGGGGGACCCCAAAGTGCTCCCATCCAAACCCCGGGGAACGGAAGGCTTTGTGACACCCACAGCCAGACGTCCAAGCTCCTGCCCTTCCCTTACGCCACACTGCCTCCAGAGAAAGGTTTCTGGGTGGGCCCGGAAACGAGATGTGTCATGACCGTGGGTTCTCGGTCCCCAGCTGAGCTCACACTTTCTTATGTCTCTCCTGGTACTGGGGCCACTTGTGGGGACTTGCCCGTGGCTGACCCAGATTTCCAGGCCACTCTGTCAACACCTCCAGGGCAGGGCACAGCGTGGCTTCTCAGAGGCCCCAGCAGAATCCGTGAGCAACATTACAGAGACTCCACCGGCCGTGGGAGGACGCCCACCCATGCCCCCGGGGCTCAGAGGGCTGCCGTGGGCTTCCTGGTGTCAGTCTGGCTAGGACCCTCCCTGCAAGGCTGTCCTCAGGGCAGTGAATGAAGGACCCATGTTAGGGGGTAGGGGGTAGGTGGGTGAGCAGCTCCCAAGGGAGGCATGACATTTCAGTGCCTGGAAGGAGGGTCTGTGCGTGTGTCTGGGGCCGGTTTCTCCCCTGTGACTCTTCCACAGTCCCTGCTGCCCCAGGGATGACTCAGAGCCTCCCCACATCTGCTGCAAGCCCTGTCCCCAGCCTCGGCACACCCAGTTCTCTCAGGATGGCTGGTCTTGTTGCCACACAGCCTAGAAGATTCTGCCCCTGGCTCCGGGCTCCGGTTCCTGAGCCAAGGTGAGGCATGAGTCACGGGGCTGTGTCAGAGGAGCTGCATGCCCAGGAGCTGCTGGAGGCTGGCGGGGACCCGCAGCCCTCAGACTGCAGAGCCGTGGGCCTGGGCTCTCATCGGGGCTGCCCCCTTCCCTCCCGGCTGCCCCCCTTCCCCCGCCGGGGGCCGTGACATCCTCTGGCTTCTCCGGGTCCTTCTCTCATCAGCCTGCAGTAGTCCAAAGAGCTCCAGGCCCCCGAAGCGGGGCTGCACCCCGACAGCCCATGGCTGGGCCCGCTTATTAGAGGTTTGTCAGGATGAGCCCAAACCTGCGAACCGTATTCTTTTTAGATTTTTCTTGGATTACAAACACCCAATAAAAAGTCTTCTTTGTAAAGAATTCCTAGACTCCCAAGCAGACCCGGGGGATCCCAGTGTGAGGAATGTTCAGAGAGCAGAAGTTGAAGGTCAAGAACCAGCCCAGCGTCTGGTTTGTCCAGTTGTCCAAGTGCCACCCTTCGCTGAGCCTTACTTCCTAGTCGAAGGCTCCTGTGGCTTGGCCGTCCTTGCCCCCGTGATTCCTGGAAGACATCTCAGGCCCCGTGGCAGGTCAGGCACCAGGCTCCAGGCTTGTGGCAGCACCCAGAGGTGGCAAGCTGGCCACCAGCCGAGGCTGCTCTGGGCGGAGACAGGGATGCACCCAGGGCTGGGGGGCAGGGGTCTCTGCCTCACCTCTGCTGCAAGGTCACCTCTCTCCCCCCAACGCTGTCTGCACGTTGGCAGCTCACTGTTCAAAAGCGCTGGGCCCAGGCCTCCCATCAATGACCGCACGGGGTGCAGGCCACACGGGGTGCTGACCTTGCCGGGACGCCTGGCCTGGGCAGGTGGAAGGTCCGTGTGCTCCGTAGGGATGCCAGCCAGTTCCCCTTGGGCCCCGCAAAGATGTCCCCACAGATAGTCTGGCACATTCCCTCGCCAGCCCTCCCGGAAATACGGCCCCAGCTCCCTCCCCGATGCCGGGAGGCCGCTCCTCTGTTTCTTGGGCTCAGGAGCTGTAGAAACTGCTCTGGAGGCTGCGCCCAGAGCCTCCTCCACACTCACCGCACGTGCGGACATTTGGGCTGGAAGATGTGTAGAGCTCATCGGGCCCAAATGCTCTCCATGAAAGAGGGCAGACCCAGGCCCCGGGCTCCCCAGTGGAGTCAGGGGCACCTGGGCCTCCAGGCTCCCGGCCAGATCGCTGAGCTTCAGAGTCCACATCTGTTGAAACTGAGAATTAGGCCGTGACATCCACACACACAGATCACAGCAGAGGTGTGACGGCCACTTAAAAGAGGCGGGGCTGGACAGGCCTGCTCTCTGCCTCCCTTCTGGCTTCCCAACCGCTCCCACCATGCACCCTGGAGCCATCTCTCCACACAGGACACGGTCTGGAGGGCCCACCGTGGAGAGTCCCGTCCTGCCCTCCCCACTGTCTCCTGTTTCCCCCTTGCAGGCAGACTCAGACTCCAGGGGTCAGACTCGTGGCTCAACCAGACCAGCCAGCTGCTTCCTGCTGGGATTGAGTCCTGAGGAGAGGGACAGAGCACCTGGACACGGTGAGCCAGTCCTCGCAAGAGGCTAAGGCGCAGTTGCTTGGCCCAACAGCGTGGGCACCGGATCAGATCTTTTAATTCCTGCTCTGAAGCCTCTAGAACGGCCGTCGCTGTTGGCCATGCCCAGACCTGGTTTTCCACCTCCTTTGAATTCAGTCTCTGTTATGGTTTGAATTTTGCTTTCTCAGAATTCGTACGTTGAAGTCCCAGGACCTCAGAAAACAACCTTAATTAGGAATGGGGTCCTGGCAGATGTAATTAGTTAAGATAAGGGCATATTGGAGCAGGGTAAGATCCTACTCCAATATGGTTGGTGTCCTTATAAAAGAGTAGATTTGGATACAGGCCCGCCTGTAGTGAGAACATCATGTGAGCATAGAATAAGGTGGCATCTACCCGCCAAGGAGAAAGGCCTAGAACAGGTCTTTCCTCACAGCTCTCATAGGTGTCAACCCTGCTGCCACCTTGATCTCGGATTTCTGGCCTCCAGAACTTAAAATGCAAGATGAAAGAGATATATCGAAGAAGAAATTCTTCTCAAGACTTCAACATAGAGACTCTGCCCGAGTTTCCAGTCTTCCAGCCTGCCTTACAAATTTTGAACTTGCAAACCCCCAATGATGTGAGATAAGTGCTTAAAATAAATGTTTTCTCTCTTTCTCTGCGCCTCAGAGTCTCTGTTTCTATGGAGAACCCTAATACAGTCTCTCATATATCCTTCCGATAAATTAACTTCTGCTTAAGTTAGCCTACGTTTCATTTCTTGCAAAACCCTGCTACGATAGAATAAAAGACTTTTCCATTTTGATCGAATTTTTAAATGCAGCTTGATAAAGTGCTAATCAGAAGGGCTAAGAGCTTATTCAAGCATGGAAACGGAAAAGAGAGACACAGGCCAAAGCTGGCAACATCCCTCCAGATATAGTCCAGGGAGCATGGTTAACGAAACTCAAGACCATCTGCCTGGTTGGCAAACCCACCCCCACCAAGGAGATGACCGTGTCAGCTAAGATGGGCAGGTGCCACCAAATATCCACGTGGTCCACTTCGCAGGCTCTGATTCCATTTCACCAAGAGAACTTCTGTTTCCCAGAGAGAAAGATGCGCTAATCACGCCCGTGCAAAAAGCTGGTCCTTATGATTCTTTTCTGATTACACATCCATAAGTTGACATTTTATGCATCAGTCACCTGAGCTTGGTCAGTGTGAGCCTTTCCCCCAGAGATGCCATCCGTCTTGGCGAGTTAGCAAGGCTGACTCCAGAGCCCTGCTGAGGTTCAGAGGGCCCGGCCCTGCAGCAACCTTCCTGGGAGGGAGGGGCCTGCCCAGTCCCAGCTGGGCACTGCCCGCCCTGACCCTGAGCCCATGTGGGCTGAATGCGCCTACCCCGCCTGGCGCCCTCAGACATGAGGATTCACGGCGCTCTGACTCGGTCTGCCCTCCTCTGGGAGCCTCCTCAAGGGCAGAGGCCCCTGGCCTCTGGGCTCCCCCAGGAACGGCAGCCGTGTTTTTTACCCACTTGGGTGGCTTCCTCCAGAGTGAACTCTCACCAACCCTTGGAGAGTCTGTCTCGTCTTCTTCCGCTTCTGTGACCCTGTGCCCACTGGCCTCTCTGCCCCAACCCAGGGCCCTTGCCTGGCCTCCCCCCAGGCCACGGTGCTGCGGCCCATCTTGCCCAGGAGCCATCCCGAGGGCTGCGGACCAACAGCTTCTGCTCCACTGCAGGGCCCACCCGCAGCCTGGACCGCAAGAGGAGCCACCTCCCCTGCCCTGGTGCCTGGACACTGCCTGCCATGCCCACCAGCACCCCACCCCCATCTCTCTGGTCTTCTCTGATGCCCTGCCTTCAGCTCTGGGGCCCCTGGAGCTTTGCTGCGTACCGTCTCCCTCTACCTTCCTCGGGGACTCCTGACCCTACAGCCTGCGGCCTGGCCCTGAGGCCGACCCTGCCCAGTCACCCTGCTGCTGTCAAAGCCCCAGCTTAGGTGTGCTGTGCCCTGACCAGCCTGCACACCCACTTCACAGGCGGGCCTGGCAGTCCCCTGGAGCCTCTGCCCTCCACCCGGACGTCTTACTCAAGCCCTGTCTCCGCCTGCGTCAGAACCTTGGCTCCAAACCCCAATGCCAGTCCTGCCTCTGATCCTGGGGTTGGCATCTGTCCCAGGCCAGCGGATGGGGGAACAGTCAGAGCCCGGTTCCCAGTGCGATGGCAAATTGGCCCATGTGGTTATCACCCGTGGTTCCCCAAGCCCTGCAGAATGACGGGGGCTGAAAGACAAAGCGGCAACGGTGGTGAAAGTTCACGGACCGCCTAGAGGCGCGTGGAGCCCAGGTGATGGAGGCAGCAGCACTGAAGTTACACCCAAGGGCCCGCAGAGCAGGTCAGCAGCAATAAGGGTTCCGTTTGCCTGGCAGAAGTGCAGACTCGTGAAGCTCTTGATGTCGATGGAACCGCAGGGCACCTGGCATCGAAACGAGCGGAGTGATGGAAAGTCTTCATTCAGAGAGCTGGACCCCCGGTCGACATCCCCTTCCGTGCGGCCAGGAGACCATCCTCTCCCATCCACGGGGGCCGTAGGTAGAGTATCTGGAGAATCTGAGCCTGAGAGGCCCAGCGCTGGAGACAGGCTAGGAGGGAAGGGGACGAAGGCAGAGTGGGAGCCATCTGGGCTGCCCCTGGCCCCCCCCCCCCGCCTCCGCTCCCTGTAGTGGACACTGTCCGGCTCCCCCCAGATGCCCGGGGCCCTGGGACTCCTTGTGGGCGCCCCTCCTGGGCGTCAGCCGCGCGTGCCCCCTGTGGCTTCCCCCGCAGCTCTCCTGGGAGCACCGGCCTTGGGCTCCTGAAACCACTTGGTCAGCACTTGCTCGGTCCCCTGGGGTGTCCCTCAGCCAGTGACTAACTGGTGGCGGTTCCAACATAGTCTTCTATCCAGAAGCTTCCCTTCCAGCCATCTGAGCTGGACTGAGTGTGGCCCTGTCACTGTGGCTTGGATCTTGAGGTGCTGGAGTGGCCACCTGCTCCCTATTGGCTCAAGAGCTGTGGCCGCCAAGGCCATCGTCCCTGATGCCACGTCCTTCCCTCTTTACACACGACACGTTTTCTTCTCAGGGGTGCACCCTCTCTTTAAAACTTGGGCTGCTCCTGACGGCGGCTAGAAGCCCAGCCCTGCAGCCCCCCCCCACCTCTTCCCATGCTGGAGCTCTTCTTCCTATGGCTTCTCTTCTCCAGGAGACCTTCTCTTTGCTCTCCCTCTGTGTCCAGCTTGGTGCCACCTCCTGTAAAGCCCCAGTGGACGCCCTGCCCTGTCTCCTTCACCCCAGCCCGGCTCCCCCGCAAGAGGCTCACGGAGCCGAGGTGCCACCGTGCCTGCACGCGTAGCTGTGCTAGGAGTACTTGATGAGCGGATGGGTCCACGGATGTTTGAAAACATGTTCGGGGTCCTAGTTTTCCTGCTCCTCTGGGTGCCTTTGAACCCAGTGCCTTTGCCCCCCAGGCTCTAGGGCATTGCCCAGACTGGCCAGAGGTGCATCGTCACTCACCTTACCCAGAAGGCACAACTCCCCACCCCATCCTCCACCCTGGACTCCACTGCCTGGACCCCCTCCTGGTCTATCTGCCTCCTAGACTCCGTCTGCTCCTCTCCTTCCTCGGAAGTCCCCTCCATCCCCCTACTCTCACTCACAAGGGCTGGCTCAGCCCCCTTGCGGGGTTTTGGTGTAAGGACTGGCCTGCTGAGCGGCAAGGCTGAGGGAGAGGTAGGCGTGTATCCGGAGGCAGGAAGGAGGAGGACCCACATCCGTTCCTGGTCGGGCATCCGACTGCTGCTCCCTGCACCACCCATGCTCACCTGGTGTGGACGAACCTCTTCCCTTGGCTCCGCCTAGTGTCTGATACAGGAGCAGATACAAATAATTAGGTTTTCATAGAACATTTCTCGGGACTTTCCTGGTGGTCCAGCGGTTAAGACTCCACGTTCCCACTGCAGGGGGCCAAGCTCGATCCTTGGTCAGGGAACTGGATCCCACATGCCGCAACTAAATATCCCACATGCCGCAACTAAATATCCTGCATGCTGCAACCAAGGCCCAGGGCAGACAAATAAATAAATAAATACTAAAAGAAAAAAAAAAGAGAATGTTTCTAATAATGCAGCAAACTTCTAGAAAGTCAGTGGGTGCAACTGAAAAGCTTTAGGGTCAGGACCAGTTCCTTCCACCACTGGATGGTCTCGGTCAGATCAATAACTTCCCTGCTGCCATTACATCCTCAGCTGGGAAATGAGAATGCCGGCCTGAAGATCAGAGATAATATCTATGTGCTAAGCACGTGACACCACTGGGCAGAAAAGGCCCTAGAAGGTGGCAGTGATTATTACTACTGCTGTATTCCTCTTGCCATAAAGATTTGCTACCAGCCTGCAGGTGGCATCTTACTAGAATTTGCCTCCAGAAAATCAGCCTCAGGACCGGTGTGCCAGGAGCATCTCAATTTCAGACACTTACAACTGTCCTTGTCATCACCCCACGTTAAAGAGTTAAACATCAACTCTTCACTTGCGGGGTGACCTCGGGCAACTCTGGGAGCCCTTCTGGGCCTCAGTTTCCTCCTCTGGAAACTTGGAGTCACAAGAGATGAGGACTCAGAGAGATTCTGGACCAGGGATGCTGTTCCCACACAGGACCAGCCTGGACATCTACGCCAGGTTTTGTTTGTACCAGTGCTGGTGATGGAGTGGGTTGGTCCTCCAAGGATGCTGCCATGGTAACTGCACATAGAGGAAAGATGCGCAAGTACAGAAGGTTCAGGCACCCAGACAAGGCAGCTGGGAGACGCTGTGGGCATGGTGGCCCATCCAGTTTCTCTCACTGACACACAGCACTGGCTGGTGGCATGAGAACCGTCTGCTCTGCATCCCAAAGCCCCTCCAAGGCCAGGAGCAAGGGCCCGAAATCACCAAGAGGCCACAGGGTAAGGCAGGCAGCCTTGCTCCACCACTTCCTGGCTGGGAGACACTGGGCAAGTCACTCAGCCTCTGTGCGGAAGGAAACAAGCAGTTCCCGTGGAGAGGATTACAACAGTGTCTGCAGCGGTCAGGGGCAGCATGGCGCCTCAACCGGAAGCCTCCCAAGCAGGCCTCAGTCTCACCCTGATCCGCCCAGAATGGGTGTCGCCTTAATCATCTCCTTCCTCTACCGAATCTGCCTGAGAACCCTTGGGATCTGTGGGTGAAAAGCGGGGGATGCTCACACAGCCCCAGACCAGGGCCGCGGCCTCTGGGATCCAACAGGGGTGGGGGGTGGGGGTACAGGCTGCCCAATCCCCGGGCAGGGCGGGGGTGTGGAGCCCCAGCCTGGAGTCCCCAGGGCCGGCTCAGGCAGTTGCTCACATCAGTTGGCAACCGGTGTCCGAAGAGGTGAGGGGGCGGATTCAGGGCGGGGCCTCGGATGCCAGGGGAGACTGAGCCGATGGGCAGCTCTGGGGCCGCCACCTGCCCGCTCACACGCGTGTGCACATGCACACGCACACTCGGCCTGCCCGGCACACATATGGGGCAGTTCTCCCGGCCCCCGAGGCTCCCCCTTGCTCCTCCCTCGGGTACAAGGATGTCTCACATCAGGGCCACCTGTACTCCGGCGCCCGAGCTCCTTGCGGGCGGAGGCATGTGTCACCCAGTGATGCCCAGCAGAGGTTTGCTGTGTGGAGGGAGGGAGGGTGGGTGACCGGGTGAACAGGCGGGGCTGGGTGAAGCCGAGTCGGCACCCCTCTCACACAAGTCCTTTCGCTTAGAGCTGCTCATAGCAGCGGCAGGACACAACTCTCTCTGTGCAGAGTCCGCTAACGACCTTCTAAACAACCTCCAAACAGCCAGCAGAGCTGATGAGGAACGGTGCCCCTCCTTCTCACAAGCAAACCCTGCAGGGCATTTCTAGCATGAGTATTTGGGAATATAGCATTTGAATGCGGTGTGAGTGGACTTTCTTGTCTATGTGGCAAACTGTGTTTATGTTTCAGAATTCACGTAACTGAACTTCACGACAGGTAGAAAAATCCTTCCCTGCAAATGTGGTCATGTGGGGGGCACACGAGCTCTCTGTCCTTCCCTCACGCCCCTGATCACACACTTACAGCAGGAGAGCTGATCAAGGAGCCGGAAGAACGGAATCCTCGCCCCGCACGCCGCTCTGCTGGGGCATGATTGTAGCCAGTCGTGATCCTCTACGAGCCTCCGGGTCCTCTTTGGTTAAACATACCTGCCTCTTTGGGTTCTTAAGGGAACTAAATGAATTTCTGTTGGTTGATACTTTTCCAACTGGGATATAAATTCCCTTGAGAAAATTTAGAAATGTCCTGAAGGCTCATGAAGTCATTGGGTAAACATGTTCCTTCCCACCAAAGTGTCAAAGCTTTGAAGGAATAACATTTCCTATGACAGAGAACATGAATTTATAATAGAGAATAACGTATGAAATGCAAGAATTTTTAAGATGAAATTTGAGACTCCAAAGAAATTTCAAACCTGGAACTCACGGCTTCAGGCTCTGCCCGATCTCAGCACGGCTCCGTTTCTTTTCCGTTACGGGTTGAGCTGTGCCTCCTCCCCCTCCCCCACCCCAACGCCAGATATGTTCTTGTCCAAACCCCTTGTACCTGTGAATGTGACCTTATTTAAAAGAGGGTCGTTGCAGAGGAGCCAAGTTAATACGATGCCGGGGACTTCCCTGGTGGCGCAGTGGTTAAGAAGCTGCCTGCCGATGCAGGGGACACAGGTTCCATCCCTGGTCCGGAAAGATCCCACGTGCCGCGGAGCAACTAAGCCCGTGCGCCACAACTATTGAGCCCAAAACTTTAAAAAAAAAAAAGAAAAAGTTAATATGAGGCCATGGTGGTCGGGGGGAGTCCTACTCTAGTATGACCAGTGTCCTTCTAGGAAGAGCAGATGCCACGTGACGACGGAGACGCAGAGGAAGAGGCCATGAGGTGACGGAGGCGGAGATGGAGGTGGCGCAGGGGCAAGTCAGGGAGCACCAGGCACTGGCCACACCGGAAGCTGGAAGACCCTCAGAGGAAGCACAGCCCTCGCTGCCCTTAAACTCGGACTTGCAGTCTCCAGAGCCGGGAGAGAATACATTTCTCTTGTTTCAAGTCCTCTGGTCTGTGGGGCTTTATTACAGCAGCTCTAGGAACGGACACACTCCTCGACTTAGAAAAGTGTGGGAAGCCCTGAGTCTGGCCAGAGGGAGCAGGCAGACCTGTGACCACACCAGGCCCTGCCCCGTCAGCTGTGCGGCCACCACTCTGAGCCTCAGTTTCCATCTCATGTGTGTCCAGCCCATTCCTGGCAGATGCCTCCTGTGTCATGGTAAATGCCCTTGCTGTCCCGCTGCTACGTGTGGGTAGCTACACAGCAGAACCTGCATCCTGGCCACCGTCCGAGGGGAGCTGGCCTCCGGGTGGCAGGCCCGATTAGGCCCAGGAGGAGGGACTGCAGCTCAGGCTATGCCCCGGGCACCTGCCAGGGAGGCCACAGGGATCACATGGCTGAGAGCTCAGAGAAGGTGCTGACCAGACTCACGGTGCCCTCCACCCACCTTGGACACGGGGGTTGAAGCCAGTGAGGGGCTTCAGACCAGACCCCAGATAAGTCTCTTGTGCCCCCTGCCCCGGGGAGGCAGCAACGAGATTCCGCCCCAGCCGGAGGTGCCTCCCTATTCTCAAACCAACCAACCTTGTGTGGGTGCGCAGGCAGGCTTCCTGGAGGAAGTGGGCTCAGGCCAAGCCAGGAGGGCGGCTGCACGGACAGGACCTGCCTGCCGGTCTGCACTCCCTCTCATCACTGGACCCCTCGGGGCTGGTTCCCGTCACTCAGCGCAGAGTAGGTGATGGTATTCCTTGAGGTGAATCAAAGCAGGAAGAAGGAAGGAAGGCAATTTCCTTCCTGGCTCAATGAGGCCTTCCCTTTGCTCTGTGGAAAGTTCGGGAATGCCCGGTTCACAACAGGGGTATCTGAGCTGCCTGGTAGAGCTCTGTCCTCATCTCCTGCCGGGACCAGGCAGCTGGCCAGAGAGAGCTGTATGGCAGGACGGCCAGTCCCGGCCCGGACTGAGGGCAGCGTCCACAGGGAGGCCAGCGGGTGTGGTTCTCCAGCTGCCTGGTCTGGCCGTCCCTGCCCCGAGAATGTGTCTGGGGCCCCAACCCCGCAGCCAGCCCAGGTCCCTGGGAATGTCTGGGCATCGTGGCAAAGGCACCATGGAGAGGGTGGGGCTGCGACTTCACCTACATGGATGCTCCCTTCTCGAGGCCCAGCCAGCTCAGCCCACCCAGCTCACCCTGAGGTAAACCTGCTTGGGGATTTGGGGCCCAAGATCCCTGGGCCCAGGAGGTGCCCGCCCTCTGCCCCGCGTTCTCTCCTCTTCCCCATTGACTTAGAAGGCTCTGCTTCGAAAGAGGAGGAAGGGAGTGCAGTCCCCTCTTTTCCAGACAGTTCTGGAAGCAATCCTGGCTCACTGCTCCTCTCACCTGGAGCCGGCGCAGACCCACGCTCTGGTCCAGCCAGTCCTCACCTCGCCCAGCCCTGGGAACCGTGGGTGCTGCCCTGTCTTCTGCAGCTCCCTTCCCACGATGGAGCGGGTGCCCCGCTGTGCTGAGTGGACGGGGCAGAGCTCTGGTCATTTGGTTGGCATCTCAACACTCAAGTCCTCCTGAGAGAAACCCAGGGAGTGCCCCCCCCCAGCTTCTTCATTCACTGACTGTCTCTTAGAAGACTTGCGGGCGACCTTCTCATCCATTTTACGCTAGCCTCACAGCTCCCGTGTCAGGAGTCACCCTGACCACGTCTCCATCTGAGCACGTACCAGGTGCCTGGCGTCGTGGGAGACCTGCCTACCGTGCACCACTCCCAGCTGCTGGGGGCAGCCGGCAAGTCCGTGATGCCCAATGGGGGCTTGAGTGTAGCGATGAGGGCATCCAGGGACCACTGAGTGGAGACACCCACCCAGACTGGGGGGCGGGGGGTGCGTTCCTGGAGAAGGGGCATGGCTGCCACTCAGGTTCACGAGCTGCCCCTTTTAGCACCTGTTAAGTGCAAGAGTCTATGTCCACATCTCCATTTCTTAGGAATGTCCATGGTATAAACCATGATGCTCTTTTTAAAGATGAAATCCGAGGCCCCAAGAGTTCAAGAGGTGTGCCTGTGACGGCAGACTGATCAGCCCGTGCCTCTCCGCATGCCTAGCTCATTCTCAGCTCCTACGCCGCGCGGCACTCAACGGGACAGCATCCTTCTGCAGCCCCACTTGGCAGCCTCGGAGGCCGTGAGACCTGGGAGAGGGAGGGGCACATAAGGACCGGAAGAATGAGACCCATAGGACCTTCCCCTTCCAAGCGCTAAGACCATCTTCTCTGTTAGGCGGCCTTGGCCACCTCGGTGGCCGGTCCTGGCGGGGTTGGGGTGTCAGGACAGGCAGGCTGGGAGCGTGTGGTCCCCCTACTCACCGCCCCGGGTCCTCAAGCTCTGGGATCCGCAGCAATTTGCCCGTCAAGGGTCCGCGTTCCTCGCGGTAAACGCTTGGGGCCACGAGGTGGCGCCCGCACCCCTCCCTCGGGGCCAAGCGCTCAGCCGGCTTGAAATCAGCAAGGCGGCCGGGCCCGGGGGCCAGACGCCGCTTCTGCCAGAGGGGCCTCCTGGAGCCTGGCGGACCGCGGGGGCTCGGTGATCCCAGGGACCCGGGAAGGACCCTCAACACGGAGGGAGGACCTGGAGGTCTGAAAGTGCGGGTGAGACAACTCAGCTGGGCCTGAAGCCGGAGTAGCGAGAAAGGTCCTAGTTTTACATCAGAGTGCCCCGGTCCTCACGAGTACCCTGTCCTTGTCGCTTTTCACATCCCCATATTTTTGTGCAGAGAATAGGCATAGGGTCTGTGGGCAAAGCTGGGGGGACAGGAGCCTGGAGAGACGGGCCATGAATGCTGGGGTAAGGAGTTTGTTTAGGACGCAGAAGGCGCTGGGAGCCTCTGGAAGGCTCTAGGTCACTCTGGCTGCATGTGAGGGGAGGAGGCAGGTCACTAGGGAGGAAGCCGCATCCTGCACTGGGGCCCTGGGTGAGAAACTGGAGCAGAGAGGGGCAGTTCCCAGAGAGGGTACCTCTTGTCCTGACACTTCATCCGGCTCCACATCCTTCTCTGGATGGTCACACGAGGGCACGTCCTCCCACCGCAGTGCCCTCTGCCACCCTTGAGCCTAGGTTCAGTCTTCCAATCAAAGCGTGACCTCCCTACACCCCATCCTCTCCCAGCTCTGCTGAGAGGGAGCTGATGAGCTCACGACCGCTCGGAGTCTCTGGACGAGCAGGTGTGTGTACACACACAGCCCTTCTGTTTCAATGTCTGAGTCCCAACCGGGCACCTGCAGTGAACTTTCAGGCAGAATGGCAGGGCCGCATTTGGAGATGACCAAAGTATGGAAGGTAGGAGCCTTCTGAAGTGCCTTCAGTCGTGTCAGAGAACTAGGTCCCCGTCATAATCAGTAAAATCAGCTCTCGTGGACCCTAGGATTCTTCCCTGGTCCCCAAGGCCATCTCCTGCTTAATTCACAGTGACCATATGTTGACCAGCTGGCCTGCCATTAGCACCCAGCTCTGCCCCAGGCCCCTTACTGTAGCTAGAAGGTGGTTACAGTTTAAACTCTGAGCGAGAGACAATTTGTGGCCCTGCAAGATGAAGTCACTAACTCAAGGTTCTGGGTCAGAGCCAGCCCAGCTATAAAACATACATATCATATACATATAGCTTTTATAAGAGGAAGTCTTATTGTTAATTATTGTTAATTATTTGCCATAATAGTTTCAGAAAGTGGAGTAGATTAGCTCGGTCCAGTATGATTGGCATTTGGCGAAATCTAGGGAAGCAAGTGTTCTGATTGCTCAGGATTTAACAAGGATGCTATTACTGCTTAGGCATTAACGCTTCAAACATGATTCAGATGCTGTTTTAAAACTGGATAAATCCACCAGAAACTACCACAACATTGTAAATCAACTACACTTCAGCTACAAAATGGATAAATCCAAATACATGAATGTTTTTTTAAAAAAAGAAAGAAATTTTACATGGCAAAAAGCACTATAAGCATAGTCAAAATGACATAGTGAAGGAAAGTATTTGTAATATGTATATCAAAGATAAAAGGCTAATATGATTAATATTTAAAGAACTCTTTAAAATGTGAGGGAAAAGACCAAAATTCCCACAGAAAACTGGGCAAAAACCATGAGTATACAATTCATAAAAAAATTAAATAGATGGCCCTTAAACATATGAGAAAATGTTCAACTTCACTTATAATAGGAGAAATACAAATTATAACAACACTGAAATACCATTTTCACCCATCAAGTTGGCAAAGATTCCAAAGCTTGACAACATGCCATACGGAGAGGCCGCGGAGAGACGGGCGTTCTCAGGAGTTGCTGGTGGGAATAAAGTGGTGAAGCCCCGTGGGAATGATGTGACAGTACCAGACAAAACTAGACGTGTATTTGACCCTCAGCCCAGCGACCCCATTTCTAGGAATTTATCCTGAAGATTTACTTCCAACATTATGAAAATACATATGTGTATGGTTACTCATTGCAACATCACATGTAATAGCAAAATAGTGGAAACTGCCTCCACAGCCGTAATCAGAGATTGCATGAATTAAACGTGGCACATCCACAAAATGCAGCATGAGGCAGCTGTGAAAAAGAATGAGAAAGAGCCCTAAAAGTTGCTATGGAATGATTCCCAGGATATACTGTTAAGTAGAAAAATAGAGTGCTGTATAGTATGTTATCTTTTGTGTAAAAAGAGAAGTAAGAAAATTATTCTCCAAAAAAAAGGAGCACAGGAAGAAGGGTAAACTAGAAACCAATAAAACCACATTTAATAACCCACAGGGGTGGGTAGGAATGGAGTGAAAGGGGAAGGAAAGAGAATGATATTTCTCTGAATATACTTTTTCTGCATAGCTTTGACAAACTTTTGGAACTTTGTTAATGTGTCATATATTCAGTAAATAAAATTCAGTCAGTGTGAATGGGGAGGTCACCGCCCCTAAAACGGAGTAAAACCCAAACAAATAAACCGAACTATATATCAAATGGATAGCATAACCACATAAGAAAAAAGGGGGTAAAAAGAACTAATTCAAATAAACTTGAATGCAATACTTCGACTTTATACCCTTCATCTAAACACAAACAGAACTGCAAAAAAATCTTTACTTCACAATTTTGTGGTTGGTAGAGATATGGGTGTAAGAATTCTGAGACAATTTTTGTGTATCATAAGACTAAGAAAATGGGAGATTGGGATTGACATATATACGCTAATAGCTATAAAATAGTCGTAGATAACTAGTAAGAATCTGCTGTATAGCACAGGGAACTCCACTTCACTTTGCTGTACAGTAGAAACTAATAACACAACATTGTAAGACAACTATACCCCAATAAAAAAATTAAATTAAAAATTTTTTAAAAGTCTGAGAAAATGAGTAAATGCATTGATATTGTTAGGAGCCAGAGTTTTCACTGTGGGAAAAAGGAGGCATAAGTAAAATGGAGAAGTGTGAGTGTACTAGTTTTTTAAGGCTGCTGTAACAAAGTACCACAAACTGGGTGGGCTTAAAACAACAGAAGTGTTTTGTTTCACAGTTCTAGAGGCTGGAATTCCAAGATCAAGGTATCAGCAGGGTTGGTTCCCTCTGAGGCTGTGAGGGAGAGGGCTTCTCCCCTAGCTTTTGGTGGTTTGCTAGTAATTTTGGCATTCCTTGGCTTATAGAAGTATCACCCTCATTTCTTTCTTTGTCTTCCTGTGCTGTTCTCCCTGTGTGTCTCAGTTCCCCCTTTTTATAAAGATGCCCGTCATATTGGATTAGGGCCCACCCTAATGACTTCATCTTAACTTGATCATCTGCAAAGACCCTCTTTCCAAATAATGTCACATTCACAGGTCCTGAGGGGTGGTGGTTAGGACTTCAACATATTTTGCGGGCACACAGTTCAACTCATAACAGTAATAAAAACACTGTACTGTTGCATTGGGATGAGAGATTTCAGAATGAACTCATGCTTTAAAAAATCAATTGACTCAGCTATAAAAAGGGATGAGATGGAGCTATATGTCATGAGGTGAATAGACCTACAGTCTGTCATACAGAGTGAAGTAAGTCAGAAAGAGAAAGACAAATATTGTATGCTAACTCACATATACGGAATCTAAAAATGGTACGATGAACTCAGTGACAAGAACAAGGACGCAGGTGCAGAGAATGGACTGGAGAACTCGAGGTTTGGGAGGGGGCGGGGGGGTGAAGGGAAAGCTGAGACGAAGCGAGAGAGTAGCACAGACATATATATACTACCAACTGTAAAATAGATAGCCAGTGGGAAGTTGTTGTATAACAAAGGGAGTTCAACTCGAGGATGTAAGATGCCTTAGAGGACTGGGACGGGGAGGGTGGGGGGGGACTTGAGGGAGGGTGGGGAGGAGTCAAGAGAGGGAGGGAATATGGGGATATGTGTATAAAAACAGATGATTGAACTTGGTGTACCCCCCAAAAAATAATAAATAAATAAATAAAATTTTAAAAAAAAATCAATTAGTGGACTTCCCAGATGGTGCAGTGGGTGGGAGTCCGCCTATCAATGCAGGGGACACGGGTTCAATCCCTGCCCCAGGAAGATACCACATGCCATGGAGCAACTAAGCCCATGCGCCACAACTATTGAGCCCATGTGCCGCAACTACTGAAACCCACACACGTAGAGCCCATGCTTTACAACAAGAGAGGCCACTGCAATGAGAAGCCCATGCACCACAAGGAAGAGCAGCCTCCACTCACTGCAACTAGAGAAAGCCCGTGCGCAGCAACGAAGACCCAACACAGCCAATAAAATAAATAAATAAATAAATAAATAAATAAATTTATTAAAAAAAAAAATCAATTACCAAGCTCAGCCTCTATGTCACCTCAGCAGTAATGAGCACAGCTGATGTCCAGATCTTAGTTTCTAAATGCTATTCTCCACCAAAAGGGACAGGACTCCTTGGATAAATGGGTGACTCTAGGGCTGGGAAGGGGAAAGCATAAGATGAGCCTGGAACTCTTTGTTATACCTGAAAGTAAGGAAGGATGTGATATAGGAATGGTGGTGATATGTCAAAAAGATGTTGAGCAAGTCCACTTGAAGAGGATGCCCCCAGCCAAATCTGGGACAATTTGAGCATCAAAAAGAATGATGACAATAATGGATTATAACATATTGAATCAAAAAGAACACATGGGAAAGCAATTATATTCCAATAAAGAGCTTAAAAAAATAAAAATTAAATTAAAAAAAAAAGAACACACGAGTCCAGAGTGATCCTAAAAATGAAACCAAAATACAAATCAGTTGGGAGAGATGGGAAAGCTCTTCTTTATAGTAGAAGGATGACAAATGTGGAAGTGATGAGAGTTAGAAAACAAACCGTCTGCAAACATCATTGAGTAACTGATTCAAAGAAGAATACTCAAACCACTGAGTGAAAGAGTGTTGGGTAAACAGATATTTACAGTCTTAAAGTATCTCTCCTGAGATTCATTAGTGATTACAAAGAGAAAAGGAAGACATCTTCATGGTAGAGAAATACAGTGGAGAAGGTGGAGGGCACTGCCTTCACCCAGTGATCAAGTAAACATTAACAGTGATGACACACTCTGACATCAGGTGCTTCCTGGTGTAACCCACTGAGAACACAGTGGCACCCATACACGTTCCTGTCAAAATTGAGACATCCAAATCAGATCTTGAGGAAACAATCCAACAAACGCAAATTGAGGGACGTTCTCAAAACAATGTGTTTGTATTCTTCAAACACATCTGTGTCTTGAAAGACAAAGAGAGGCTGAGACACTTCCAGGTTAAAAGAATGGGATTTTTTTTTTTTAACAAGAGCTTAGAAATGTACCCTAAAATTTACATAGAAGTTAAAAAGATCCTTGACTAGGTAAATCAACTTTAAAAAAGGAAAGCAAAGAGGTAGGGTTTACCCTACCAGAAGTTAAGACCTATTACAAAGCCATTTTAATAAGAATAGCCCTGAAACAGACCAATAGACCAATGCAATATAGCAGAGCACTCACTCATGTATATTTGGCAATTTAATATAAGATAATTTGGCATCACTAATCAATAGGGGAAAGATAGATTTTTTTTAAAAGGTAAATGGTATTAGGAAAACTGGCTCACTATAAGGAGAAAAATAAAACTGTTCCTTACCTAACACAACGTGACCTATTCCAAAGATACGCTGGCATTTTACAAAAGAGACATGTGAAAGGCAAGCAAGCATATGCTGTTAAACTCATCAGTAACCACAGAAAAGGAATCCAGAATAACAAAAGACTGGTTTCCCACAGCAAAGGGCTGAATGAACCAAGAGGAAGGGCAGGAAGCAAGTAGACCCCCCTCAAAATATGCAGTGGGAGTGGAAGCTCATGCAGCTGTCCTCTGGACTGAGTTGGAAATTCTTACTCTGGTTCCTTAACCTGATTGTTAAATGAGGTTAATCTCGTACATGACTCAGCAATTACACCCTGGACACCCGGAGGGACGTTCATTGTGGCCTTGTTTGTGGAGGCATCCCTGGGAACATCATGATGACCAATTCCAGGGCTAAATAGATCAGACCAGCTTCTCAGGGAACCAAACAAAGACACTACAGTCACATTAGGAGAACTCAGCGTCCAACCTGAAGACACTCCCCTCCGGCCAAAGATGGGATGCTCGGAGCACTGGTAACGGTGATAAGCCCCAGGGGAAGCAATCGCACGTGCTTACATCCACGAGTCCGTGATGATGCCCAAACCAAGCAAGCGAAACGAGGGCTGACTGCTTTTAGACGATGCTAGGAAACTGCTGCGTTATTTTGAAAGCAGATAAATAAGGGGATAGAATCAAGTAATTGTCATGCTCTTCTGAAATGAACTGTACCTCAGAGTGATGAAGGAACGTTTCTCTTTACAGCTATATTCCAACTAATACAGAAAGAATGATAAAAATGAAAACATCACTGCTCTGGACTGAATTTTGTCCTCTCGAGATTCATACGTTGAAGCCCTAACTTCCAGCGTGACAGTATTTGGAGACAGGGCCTTTAAGGAGGTAATTAAGGTTAAATGATGTCGTGAGGGTGGGGCCCTAATGCAATGGACTGGTGTCCTTGTAAGAAGAGGAAGAGATGCCAGAGATCTCCCTTTCTCATCAGGCTCACAGAGGAAAGGCCATGTGAGGACACAGCAAGAAGACAGCCATCTGCAAACCATGGAGTGAGGTCTCACCAGAAACCACCCCTGCTGGCACCTTGATCTTGCACTTCCAGACTCCAGAACTGTAAGAAAATAAGTTTCTGTCAACCCCCACCCCAGTCTATGTTAATCTTTTATGGCAGTCCAGGTACACTAACACAAGCACCATTTTGCAACCCCTAGTGAATGACAGACCTGGGCAATGATCTCCAATGGCTGATACCACAAAAGAGAGAGAAGCAGGCAAACGCACCTCCTCATGGTACCACCTAGGAAGCTGTCCTGCCAAAATGAACAAAAAACCACAAAACAGGGCCCTGGTGGTGCAGTGGTTAAGAATCCGCCTTCCAATGCAGGGGACATGGGTTCAATCTGTGGTCCAGGAAGATCCCACATGCTGTGGAGCAACTAAGCCTGTGCACCACAACTACTGAGCCTGCACTGTAGAGCCTGAGAGCCACAACTATTGAGCCCATGTGCTGCAACTACTGAAGCCCACACACCTAGAGCCCGTGCTCCACAACAAAAGAAGCCACCACAATGAGAGGCCCGCGCACCACAATGAAGAGTAGCCCCCGCTCACCACAACTAGAGGAAGCCTGAGCACAGCAACGAAGACCCAGCGCAACCAATAAATAAATAAATAAATAAATAAATAAATAAGTTTATTAAAAAACAAAAAACAAAACCCCACAAAACAACCAGAGTCTGTTAGATCTAACTAGTAATTTACAGGAAATGCCAGGGACAGGAGAACATGCTAACCAACACCAGAGGCTATAACCAGCAAAACCCAGAGCGTGGGAAACTTGATAAGACTGGGTTTCTTCAACAAAAAATTGCAGGGAAAATAAAATACACGAGACCCCTCTAGATTAGAAGAGACTGAAGAACCACAACAAACAATCACCATGTAGGGACCTCATTGATCTCAATTCAAACAAACAAATTTTAACAAAAAAAAATTTTTAAGACAAAGAACTATGAACACTGCCTAGGTTTTGTTGTTGTTTTAAGCTCTTTATTGGAATATAATTGCTTTACACTTGTGCCAGTTTTTGCTGTACACCAAAGTGAATCAGCTGTATTTATACACATATCCCCGTATCCCCTCCCTCCCGCGACTCCCTCCCATCCTCCCTATCCTGGCCCTCTAAGTCCTCACCCATCATCGAGTTTATCTCCCTATGTTATGTGGCAACTTCCCACTAGCTATCTATTTTACATGTAATGTGTGTATATATCAAGGCTACTCTCTCACTTCGTCCCAGCTTCCTCTTCGCCCCCCACCCCGTGTCCTCAAGTCCGTTCTCTACATCTGCATCTTTATTCTTGCCCTGTCACTGGGTTCATCAGTACCATTTTTTTTAGCTTCCATAGGTTTTTAATAATATTAAGGAATTATTTTTAATTCTGTTCATGGCGACAATAGTATTAGTTTTATTTCTTCTAAAGAGTGTTTATCTTTTAAATATATAGACGGAAATATTTGCAGGTGAAATAATATATCTGGGATTTGGTTCAAAATAATCCAGAGTTAAGAAATGGGAGGAGGTACAGATAAACAAGACTGGCCACACACTGGCAATCGCTGAAGCTGGGCGATGGATATATCAGGTGCTATATTATTCTCTCGGCTGTTAAAAGCTGGACATTTTCTGTAATAAAAATTGTTTTCTTGAGTACTGAGTATTTTCAAAAGTGATAAACAAAATGAGACTTTCTCTTAAGTAAATTAAATATAAGATACACAAAACAACACAGATTTTACAAGAGTGCTAACAAAGCCATACACACCTAACACATAGAGGAGCTGTCTGAAGAGGAGGGAGGAGCGGGAGTAGGGACTGGAGCTACAAGGAATTAATTCATTATTGAAAGAAAGCTAGAGAAGGACTGAGGAGTACGTTTAGCACCATCCTCTGCACCTCCGGTCCAAGGAGAGAGAAAAACTGGAAGGTGGAAAATTAGAAGGATGCACAAAAGATGACTGTGGCCCCACTACCCAGAAAGAAGCATTGCTCACATTTCGGCGTTTTCTTTCTTGTGTTTTTTTCTATGCCTATAGAAAATTACCCTCTCCTTTTCACTTCTGCTCAGGCTTTGGAGACACATAGAAATGGGTTAAAGTTCTGGATTAACCGTTTTAGAGTGGTGTCATCTTGGGCAAGTCATTTTCTCATGTCCAACTTTGGTTTCCTCATCCTGAAACGTCGAAATGGTCACGAGCAGCTTCTTAAGGCTGGGTGACGATGGGACAAACCGATGCACGTGGAAAAGCCTCTGGAGGTTCCCTGGGGGGTTCCCGCTGGTACTCTGCGCATCGGTGTGCGGGAGCAGCGATAAACATTTGTCAAGCTGAACGGGATAACGTTACGAGAGCCGGATCTCACGTGTGGTTTTTCGTCTCACCGCTGCGCCCTCTCTCCGGGATGCAGATGCCAAGAGAAGACAGGGTGTGAGGCGCGCTGCGTTCTTTCCTGCGATTCACCCTCAGTTCCACGTGCAGGGAAAAGACGCTCCCTCTGTGGGGTCACCTGGTTCACATGCTGAGACACCCCAGAAATGTCTCCGCATCATTTGCAGTGTCTTCCAGGAAGAGCGCAAAGATGTTGAAGTTGACAGAAATAGTGCAGAAGCTTCCTGGCTGCCAGCAGTGAGGATGTTTACTCTCTGGGGCCCGAAGGTTCCCAGGTGGTCTCCTGCCTTCAGAGCCTGGTTTACACCAGCCACCCTGGAAGCCACCACACGTGGTAATGTGTCCTTTTCCCGAAACACCACTGGGTGGCTGGGCACAGAGTTGGGGGTCGCCTGGGGGAGCCCCTGTGCAGCAGCCCTGTGCTGGCTAAAGGTCCAAGGGGTCCCAGGAATGTTTTCAGTTCTAGCGTTCATCATGCACTCTACTGGCATTTGTGTATCTGGGATTTTTATTTTTTATTTTTTAATTGAGTAATTAATTAATTTATTGGCTGTGTTGGGTCTTTGATGCTGCACATGGGCTTTCTCTAGTTGTAGCGAGTGGGGGGTACTCTTCATTGTGGTGCGCGGCCTGCTCATTGCCGTGGCTTCCCTTGTTGCGGAGCACAGGCTTTAGACACATAGGCTTCAGTAGTTGTGGCACACAGGCTCAATAGTTGTGGCACACAGGATTTGTTGTTCTGCAGCATGTGGCATCTTCCTGGACCGGGGATCAAACCCATGTCCCCTGCATTGGCAGGCAGATTCTTAACCACTGTGCCACCTAGGAAGTCCCTGGGACTTTTAGAAGTTTCTAGAATGCAGGCCTCATGGGTGTCAAGGGCCTACTTGACTCCTGGCCAGTCAGGATCCTTGTTCTTCCTGAATCCTTCCAATGATGCTTCAGAAGTAGAGCAGGGATTTGGGTTGTGTTTTTCACACGGGTTTTGGTCTTAGGGGGACACACCAGCACACACAGGAACACAGGATGTCACAATGCAGGGCTCTCAGCGGGCATCTAGTGCCTCTCCTCTGCCCTCACAGACCAGGAAGCCACGTCCAGAGAGGTCAAGGGACCTGCGCAAGCTCACACAAAGGAGAATCGGTTCATGCCACGTGGCTCTGGCTTTGGGCTTAGGAGAGAAACGGCGCGATCATGAGAGCAAATCTAAGAGGGTTTCCAGCATCCCAGACCAAAATCACAGATGAAGTCACACAGTCAGAAACCTGACTCCTGGACAGACCTCCTGCCCATCCAGGTGCTGGAGGAGGGGAGGGGTTAAGAGCTCAGACTCCACATAAACGGACCCAGGTTCCAGCCCTTAGATGCATTTATTGGCTGTGTGAACTTAGGGAAGTTACTCCACTGCTCTGTTCTGGTTTTCTCCGCAGTGAAACCTGTCCCCCTGTAGAGTTGTGGTAAAGACTGAATGACTCAAGGCAAAAAGTGCCTGCCCAATGGTAGGCCCAACGTGAATGCATGATAACTACGGCCCACAGTACCGTGGAGAGAGGCGGGGCGCAGGCCCTGCCTCCCCACAGGTCACTCTGTCTTGGGGCAAATCTCGCAGCCTCTCTGTCTCCCAACCTGTAGCCTCAGAATGAAAAGACTCATTCCACAATGAGGCAGTGCGTGTGGAAGCACTTTGTGGAGTGCCAAGCACAGGCCAGGGCCCAGTGCAATGATTACTGTTAGAGAAGATCTGGTCCAACTCCATCAATTCAGGGAGGAGGTCCGAACACGCCACCCCAAAATATACCACTCTGGTGGGTTGACCATTTTGAGTTAAAGGCACATGAGAAACAGCAGATGCAAAAGGAACACCCTTACTTTCCTTCTTCTTCTTAAAAGCAAGAGACGAAATTCCCATGTGAAAGATGTCCTCCCTACACCAGAGAGAAACATGCTTGTCATCAAGAATGGGCAGGTGAGGGGCTTCCCTGGTGGCGCAGTGGTTAAGAATCCGCCTGCCAATGCAGGGGACACGGGTTTGAGCCCTGGTCTGGGAAGATCCCGCATGCCACGGAGCAACTAAGCCCGTGAGCCACAACTACTGAGCCTGCGTGCTGCAACTGCTGAAGCCTGTGCACCTAGAGCCTGTGCTCCACAACAAGAGAAGCCACCACAATGAGAAGCCCGTGCACCGCAATGAAGAGTAGCCCCCACTCGCCACAACTAGAGAAAGCCTGTATGCAGCAACGAAGACCCAACAGAGACAAATTAATTAATTAATTTTTAAAAAAGAATGGGCACAGAGAATTCTGTGCCTTGTTAAAATAACTCTTATCTTCCTTTAGCCCACCCACATATTTTAGTTTCTTTTCCACAATCGCCTCTCTCTGTTTTACCTTGTCTGAAAGCACGGAGGTTGTGCCGCTTCTTTGGGTCTTCATTTCCTTTAGAGAGTTCCTATATCACATAAAACTTCTGTTAAATAAATCTGCATGCTTTTCTCCTGTTGATCTGTCTTATGTCAATTTAATTCTCAGGCCCAGCTGAAAACCCCTAAGAGGGTAGAAGGAAGATCTTGCCTCCCCTACTTTCGCAAAGTCTCAGAAGGTCCTGGGTCCACTTTCTATGAAGCCTCCATCTGGCTGGTGTTTATCTGCCTTCCCCATTTGTCTGCTTTTAGTCTGAGACGTCAACTCAAGCCCTCAATCAGCCCATCCTTCTATACCAACCTCTGCTCACTGAGCTTGCATCAGAGTTCCAGCACGCCTGGGTCACGTGTGCCTGGGGACCAGGCAGAGGCCCTGGCTAGGTTGTGACAGCACCAGGTCACACAGGCAGGGTCCCCACGGCAGGGCACAAGCTGGAACACTGGGAAGCTAAGCTGATAGGGATGCTAACATCTGAAAACTTTGCAGCTGGAAGCAGACTGGTCTAGAAGCTCATGTTGTTGATAGAGAAACTGAGGCCAACAGTGAGGAAAGAACTTACCCAGGGATGCATGGCAGTGCTGGCAACAGTGGGATTAGAATTCTGGTTCACAGCTCTGTACTCTTTCTCCCACACCTTGCCCTTGGAACGAATATTTTAGTAAGTGCAGACTTCGATCTGGACCTGTTCATTCTGAGCTCACAAATACAAATGCTTAATCCTCTGTAACATTCTTGGTTACAGTCTTTGTTTGTTTTTTTTGGCCACATCGCGGCATGCGGGATCTTAGTTCTCTGACCAGGGGTGGAACCTGTGCCCCCTGCTGTGTGTGGATGCATGGAGTCTTAACCACTGGACCGCCAGGGGAGTCCTTGGTTAGGGTCTTGAATGCAGTTCAAAGGAGTTAATTCCTGGGGGTATGTGTCATAAAGCCAGAACCGCCCAACCTTGGTGGTTGTATACTAACGCTTGGCACGCTGCTTTACTGTTTACAAGCACCTTTTCTCTACATGATTTTTTTTTTTTTTTTGATGCACGGGCTTCGTTGCTCCGTGGCATGTAGGATCTTCCTGGAGCAGGGATAGAACCTATGCCCCCTGCATTGGCAGGTGGATTCTTAACCACTCTGCCACCTAGGAAGCCCGTCTACATGATCTTATAACTCTCTCAACAACTCCATGAGGTGGGTGTTATTGTTTCCATCTCGGGGACCCAAAGGCTCAGATAGAGGAAGTCAGTCACTCAGCCAGCAGTGACCGACACCCATGGGTCCCGCCCCCACCCCACAGAGGGCTCAAGAGCTCACACTCATTTGTCATCGGCAGGATGCATCTTCCTCCTGGAGGTGCACACACACTGACTACCTGCAGGCAGATGTACTTCGGCCTTGAACTGCTTTAAAATATCTTGTGTCAGCATTTTAGAATCCAACAACTTCTTTAAAAGTGAGGACTTCTGTCTTTAAAACAAAAAAAAAAGTCTGGAAGCTCTGGCAACGCTGGGGTCCCCTCTGTTTAACAGAGCCTCCTTCTTCAGTCTGTCTGCTTGGTTTGGGTCTCATCACTGTGATCCTACCTGTCACAGAACCATGATTGGCCGGTGTGTGTGAACCACATGAGAGCTTACAGAGCCCCCATCCTGGACCGGAGGCTGGATCTTTCTCAGTCTGGAAAGAACCTCTTCTGAGGGCACCAGCTGGGTCTCAAGGAAAGCAAAGTGCTGATTCCTGCACAGCTGTGTTTGCAAACATGCGTGAGGACCAGCTGTGGCTGGGCTCTGTTTGTGCTGACAGGTGTGGAGCAGAGTGGGAATTCCTGCAGCCTCAGAGCAAGCTCAGCTGACCCGAGTAACACCCGTGGCAGCTCTAGTTGCAGTGCTAACTAGTTGTCACTGATTAGCATGTGCCCTTGGCAAGCCACTTCCCCCACTTGGGACTCCAGTACCCACCCTGAGGAGTAAGGAGCTTGACCGGACAGCTCAGGTGGCCTCCCCCCTTAGTCTCTCCCAAAGTCCAGTTGATAAAGGTCATTGCTGGGCTGACCCACACGCTGGCTCTGTCCCGGGTCATCTTGTTTAGAGAGGTGGGCAGTGAATGAACACTGCCCAGGGCTCCAGAGCCATCTTCATGGTAAGAATTGCTCTGGCCTGTAATTTCTTATTTTTAATAACACTGAAGAGCACCCCCAGGCTGTGCTGGAGCTCGCTGATGGGTGATGGCCTATTAAGGCCACAGGTCCTGGGAACGGCAAAGGAAAATCAAAACGTGATGAAAATCATAGGCTCTCCAGAGCACAAGCCTTTATTAAATCCCAGACTGCTGGTAACATTTTGGGATACAAAGAGATTTTTGCTCTCTTTTGGAACTGTGGAAAGATTTAAATTGACAGCCTTTGGCTGAGTGTCGCCTATGGTGGATAGTTTGGGGTGACTGAGCCTTGTAGGAGAACCAGACACAGCATACATTTGAACAGCAATTTACAGTTTACAGAGCCTATTCATGTTGTCTCAGTTAATCCTTACTACAGCCCTGGGGGGAATCAGACACTCAGAGAGGTGAGGCAATCTGCCAAGCATGGGCCAGCCAGAGGAGAGGCCAGGATTAACCCCAGGTCTTCTGCCTACTGATTCAGGGCTCTTCATACTATATATCATGCAACACACAGATACAGCTAAATGGTTAGGAGACACAGGCCGGAGAATATAAAAACTGTATTATTATTATTATTACTTTGTGAAAGGCTCTTGGAGGAATTAGAATTTGATATAGATCTTAAAATGGCTATGAATTTTTTCCCTTTTCTCCTATTTTAACAGGTCACTGTAGATGATCTGGAAAGCATAATAAAATGCAAAAGACAAACAAAAGGTTGACAATCCCATACAGAGATGCTGCCTCTATAAATCGTTTACATTGTTCCTTCCGGTTTTTCCTTTGTGTTTTTTAAAATAGTTGAAATCATACTCTTGGACTTCCCTGGTGGTGCATGGTTAAGAATCCGCCTACCAATGCAGGGGACATGGATTTGAGCCCTGGTCCAGGAAGATCCCACATGCCGCAGAGCGACTAAGCCTGTGTGCCACAACTACTGAGCCTGTGCTCCACAACAAGAGAAGCCACCACAATGAGAAGCCCGCACACCGCAACGAAGAGCAGCCTCCGTTCACAGCAACTAGTGAAAGCCCGTGCGCAGCAACAAAGACCCAATGCAGCCAAAAAATAAAAAATAAAATAAATAAATTTAAAAAAAACTCATACTCTCTCTATAGTTTTGAATTGGTTTTTTTCCCCCTTTAACTTACAATTTATCACATTCACTTTGAAAGGGTTAAACTCCAGTGGGTGTGTGATTTAGGGAATTCTGGACTAAGAACATAGCTGGAGAAAAGGTGTGGGGACAGGGAAATGAAGGGTGTATTCAGGAAATGAGTAATCCTTTGAGTCTAAACTTGTGATCTATGATGAGCTGAGGTTTAGCAAGGAGTCTAGAAAGACCTTTAATGTCAGATGGTGGAGAGCCTTGAATGACATGCTAAGGAGTTTGTAGTTTATTCTATTCTCATTAAACAACAATACATTTCACACTGTACATATTTAGAAAAATCCAAATGAGAACATTCAGAAATAATTCACAAATCTAACTGTGCAGATATAATTGCTATTAATATTTGAAATATGTATAATCTTCCAAAGTTTTTCTGTACACATATTTCTTTTTTTCCCAAATAGGGACATAAAATACAGATTCTTTTCTAATCTGATTATAGCTCCATTAACATCTTTCTTGGTCATTAAAACTTCTTTTACAATAATGGCTTTTATACATTGTATGTACCAAAACTCTGTTTTTAAACAAAATCCTACCAGGAAAACTAAAAACCAAAAGGGATATAAATAGAGATACTGTGATCAGAACATGAGTGGGGGCCCTGATGCCTACCTGACCCTGTAAGACACCCTGACCCCACTCTGAAAACCGCTGTTGCATAATGTCTTTTTTATGGTTGTAAGAGCTTAGCATCACTTAGTTAATCAGCTTGCTCAGTTGTTTCCAATTTTTCCCTTTGTAAATTGATACTACATTCTTTGAGCATATCCCATAATTATTTCCCAGTGAAGGTTTTTGAACATGGGGTGTGACATAACCAGAGCTATTAGTGTACATGCCAAATACAGTAAAATCTTACTTAACTGGAATTCAGCCAACCACAATCCTTAATTAACCAATGTTCTTTTGCTCAACTTTGGAAACATAAAGGAAACTCGCTTCCTCCTTACTTCTTTTTCTCTCTCTCAAACACATACACAAGCACACATGCACATAATTATGAAATAGGGGTACAGTTAACAAATATACGCAATCGCTGTACTCTGAAAACTATGAAACATTACTGAGAGAAATTAAAGATGAGTGCAAATGGCGAGATATACCATACTCATGGACTGGAAGATTCAGTATTATTAAAATGCCAATTCTGCCCCAAATTAACCTATGGATTCAACACAATGACATTTAAAATATGAGCAGGGTTATTCTGAAAAATTTAGTAAGCAAATTTTAAAATTTATGTGGAAATGCAAACTGTATAGAGTAGCCAGAACAACACAGAAAAAGAGCAAAGTTGGAGGCCTTACCCAGTCTGGTTTCAAGACCTACCATAAAGCTGACAGTAAACAAGATAGAATGGTATTCAAGTAGAGGTTGACGTATAGACCAATGGAACAAAATAGAAAGTCCAGATAGATCCACACATATATCTGGTGGTCAATTGATTTTCTAGCAAATGTGTCAACACAATTAAATGGAAGAAAGGATAATCTTTTCAACAAAAGGTGCTAGAATAATTGGTTGGCTATATGTACAAAAATGAGCTAAAACTATAAACCTTTAAAAAAAATAGGAGAAAACCTTAGTGATCTTGGGTTATGCAAAGATTTTTAAAATAGGACACAAAATTTAAAAAATCAATAACTTGGACTTCATCAAAATTAAAATTTTCTGCTCTTTGAAAGCACAATGAGTTAAAAGAAAAGGCAAGGCACAGACTGGGAGACTATATCTGCAAACATACACAAAATAAAGGATGTCCATAATATGTAACGAATTCTCAATATTAAGACAAGACAATTAAAATTAGGCAGAAGTTCTGAACATTTTATCAAAAACACAGATGCCAAATAAGCACATGAAAAGACATTCAACATCATTAGTTGTTAAGAAAATGCAGATTTAAGCCAAATGGCGATACCACTACATATCCACTGTAGTGGATAGAATTTAAAAGACTGACCATGCCAGGTTTGGCTAGAACGTGGAGCTATGGGTTAGTAATTATTTGCAAAGTTAAACG
Organism: Hippopotamus amphibius kiboko; assembly: GCF_030028045.1. Lineage (NCBI taxonomy): Eukaryota > Metazoa > Chordata > Mammalia > Artiodactyla > Hippopotamidae > Hippopotamus > Hippopotamus amphibius. Next base: position 142,315,961 of record NC_080192.1, on the reverse strand, counting down.
TTCACTTACCGTATGACTCAGGAATACCATTCTTGTGTATTTTTCAAGTGAAGCGAAAATATATATCTACACAAAGATCCGTACATAAATATTTACAACAGCCTTGTTCAGAGTAGCCAAAAACTGGAAACCGTCCAGATGTCCATTGATTGGTAAGTGGATAAAGAAAAATCTATACCTAAATGGCATACTACTCAGCAATTAATAGGTGTAAACGACTTACACATGTAACAACAAGATGACTTACAAAAGCATTACTAAGTGAAAAAAGTCAGATACAAAAGAGTATGTACTATATGCACTTATATGAAGATCTAGAAAAGGAAAATCGAAAGTGATGATAGCAGATTAGCCATTGCTAGGGGTTCGGGGATTAACTGCAATGTTCTAAATTATATTTTTGGCAGCGGTTGCTCTACTAAAGACATACATCAAAATTTATCATGTAGACTTAAAATTGGTAAGTTTTATTGTAAATAAATTATACTTCTACTGGCATTTGGATTCATCTTTGTTTACTTTTCCGTCATTCTTGTAGCCACTTGGTGGTTCACATTTAATGGTTCAGATTTGCAGTGTCTACTAATGTCAAGAATAGAGTTTGTGTTTCTTGTTATTTTTCCCTTTTTAATTTTTTTGAGCGAAAAAATAAGTGGGAACACATTTCCTTCACCATCTTAAACTTGGAAGTCTTACAGATGATATTAACAACCATGAACTGGAGCTCTCCCTATTTCTTAATGTATTAATTTATGTTCTGAGACACTACTACTGAGTGCCCACAATGATAAATGAGGACTCAAATCTCCCTCATCTTTCATTTCCACTTTCGTATCTCCCCAGCATAGTTATAGTCAGGACATATTTAATTACGATTGTGCAAAGGCCATTCACTAGAGAACCACTAACACTCTGCCCATCCCATGCCACCTTACTTGCTCAGTCCTTCACTTTTACCGCAGTTACTCACTTTCCCATGTGCCCAATTTTCTACGTATGTATCAATTTTTCCTAATGTCCCAATAAAACCTGCATCAATTCTATTAATAATATTTTCCATAATCTCAAATATGTCATATTCACTTTAATCCTAGAGACCTTCTTCTCAGAGCCTTCCTTCTAAGTTCTCCAATTTAAACTGGATGCTGGGGAGTTCCCTGGTGGTCTAGTGGTTAGGATTCCAGGCTTTCACTGCCATGGCCCAGGTCCAATCCCTGGTTGGGGAACTGAGATCTCACAAGCTGCACAGCATGGCCAAAAATAAGTAACTAAGTAAATAAATAAATAAATAATAAACCAACTGGATGCTGCACCGACGTCATCCAGAAATTTCCATTTGCCACCATTGTAGGGGTTCATGTTGCCTCCTACGCTTTGGACCCCTTGCTTCCTGGATTCCATGTATTCCTTTCTTGGTTTACTCCCTTGTTTCATTGGATCACTACCTCTAGTAGTTCACTAAAAGTACAGGGGAAGTAAATGATTTTTATTCTTGCATGTCTGAAAATATCTTATTCCACCTTCATTTGATGAACAGTTTGGCTGAATATAGAAGTGTAGGAAGTAAATTAGTGTGTTGAAGGCATTGGTGCATTGTCCACTAGATCCCAAAGTGTCATTGAGAAGTCCGTTGATTCAGATCCTCTTCTCTTTCTCTCTAGAAGTTTCCAGTATCTTCTCTGTATCCCTGATATTCAGAACCTTCCCAGCAGTGTACCTGACTGTGGGTCTTTTTCATTCTCTAGGTGCGAGGCACATTCCTTGGCTAGCTCTTTTGAGTTGGAAACTCATGCTTTAATTCTGAGAAACTTCCTTGATAATTTTGACCCCTTGGCTCTCTTTCTGGCATTTCTAGTAGTTGGTTTTCATCTTCATACTTATTCTCTTGTTTTATCTTTTCTCTGCTATTTTCCATCTTTTTGTCTTTTTGTCCTGTCTTCTAAGTTTCTCTGAATTTACTTTTTTATATTCAATTTTTATTTTGACTCATATATGTAACTTTCTAGAGGGTTTCCTTGTTTGGGGAATATTTCTAAAGCGTTCTGTTTCTTTTTTCATAGACACAAATCATCCCTACTCTTTTCAGGGAGATAGTCTGAAGTTGTCTCTGATTTCTCCCAATTCTTTTTTCCATTTGTTTGTTTTGTTTTGTTTTCTATCTTTCAGGTTAGAAGCTTCCCTCTGTGTCTGGAGGTACTTACCCATCAGCTCTCACTTGGGAGCCTAGAAATCTATGCACATAAGCCAGACTTGGGTTCTGCGGCTTCATTCTAATAGGACATAACTTCAAGCCAGCTCATTGTAAAGAATCCCAAACGGTCGTCTCTGGGATTTACTCCAGAGAAGACTCTTATCTCCTGCCTGGGGGGGATGTAAAACTTGCTACTGGCATTCTGGGAAGGGGGAAGGGCACTGTTCAGATTTTCACTCAATTGCCCCGTTTCTGGTCTCTGTGTCCTCCTACTCCACCCGCCCACTCTCAACTCCATGTCAATTACCATTGCCTCTCCTCCCATTGCCTTGGTCCTTGTGGACTTAACACTTTTTTAAAAAAAATATTAAAATATAGTTGATTTAGAATGTATTAGTTTCAGGTGTACAGCACAGTGATTCAGTTATACATACATATATAAAAATATATATTCTTTTTTTACATTCTCTTCCATTATAGGTTATTACAAGATATTGAGTATAGTTCCTTGTGCTGTACAGTAGTGGACATAATCCTTTTATTTTACTGTTATTTTAGTGGGTGTAGGGGAGAAAAAAAGAAATAATGCATTATTCAATCTGGCCTGCCCTGCTTCAGTGATAAGGAGACTAAGTGAGACTCAGAGAAGAGTTTGCCTTCTCCGTGGTACCCCACTCCTCCCCAAGTCATTGCTTCTGTCTGGGTCTCAATGTCCTGATCTATAAAATGGAAGACTAGTACTGGATGAATTTTATTTTTTATTAGTTTTTATTGGAGTATAGTTGATTTACAACGTTGTGTTAGTATCTGCCATGCAGCAAAGTAAATCACACACACTCTTTTTTAGATTCTTTTCCTGTATACTTCTTTACAGAGTATTGAGTAGAGTTCCCTGTGCTATACAGCAGGTTCTTATTAGTTATCTACTTCATATATAGTAGTGTGTATCTGTCAGTCCCAATCTCCCAATTTATCTGCCTCCTTTCCCCCTTGGTGACTATAAGTTCATTTTCTACATCTGTGACTGTATTTCCGTTTTGCAAATAAGTTCATTTGTACCACTTTTTTAGATTCCACATGTAAGTGATATCATGTGATATTTGTCTTCCCTAGATGAATTTTAACAGTCTTTCTGTTCTGAAATTGTGTGTTTCAAGAAACCAGAATCTGATCTCTATGGCGACTTTATTGATTTGTCCTATTCTTGGTGCTCCCAAGATGTCCCACCAACCTCCTTTTAAGATCTTTCCTTCCCTTCTCCAGAATCAACGGCCACCGTCAGGGCTGGCTTCGTTGGTGTGCGGCCTGTGCGGTCTTACGGGACCCCGTACTCAGAAGCGCCCTGGGCTCCGTTTAATGCTCTGATGTCACCATCTTGAAATTCTTATTAATTTTAAGTCCATGGGAGCCCCACAAATTATACAGCAGTACTGGCCACGGGACGGTCACAAGCCAGGACTCATCTTTCAAGGACTTTAAGGCCCATGGCCAGAGCTATGGACACCTGCGCTCTGTTAACTCTGCTTCCTGGAAGGGAGGGAGGAGTAAGACATGTTTGCCCCAAGATTAGAAATGGAGAAATCGGCCCCCAACAGGTTCTGCAACTTGCCTGTGATCTTATCACTCAAGAGTTTGGGAAACTCCTGAGTTATTTAAGCCACATTCAGAGTACCTCACAGGAATCTTACAAGGTTGTTTTGCTTCTATTTAATTGGGGCTGTGCCTTCTGGCTGTTGATGTCCTTTGAGAAGGCAATTCTGCATCCAGAGGAGTTTATTCATTCATCCACCCACTCATTCACTACAAAAACCTTTGTGACGCACCTACCCTGTCAGCAGAAAGAGTGGGCACTTTGAAGCAGGGAGAAACGAGATATGATGTTCCCCTCTGGCTCTGGTTGGCTGTGTGATCTGATTTGACCTCCTGAGCCTCAATTGCCCTTCCCATTTGATGAGAAGAGAACAATTACCTCCCAGCTCAATGATGAGATAAGCTGAGTAATGGGCCTTTTACAGCTCCAAACACTCTGTGTCCAGCAAACCACAGCAGGTTTTAGCTTCAGTTATGGACAGGCCGGGCTGCTGGGCAGGCTTCGAGGCACTCAGAGGGTCCACTCATTGGGGATACACTTTTCTTTTTAAATAAATACACTTTTCTTTTTAAATAAATGTATTTATTTATTTTAGTTTTGGCTGCATTGGGTCTTTGTTGCTGTGTGCGAGATTTCTCTAGCTGCAGAGAGCTGGGGCTACTCTTCATTTCAGTGCACAGGCTTCTCACTGCATTGGCTTCTCTTCTAGAGCACGAGCGCCAGACGCGTGGGCTTCAGTAGTTGTGGCATGTGGGCTCAGTAGTTGTGGCGCACGGGCTTAGTTGCTCCGAGGCATGTGGGATCTTCCCGGACCAGGGCTCGAACCCGTGTCCCCTGCACTGGCAGACAGATTCTTTTTTTTTTTTTTTTAAATTTAATTAATTAATTTATTATTTTTTTGGGGGTACACCAAGTTCAATCAACTGTTTTTATACACATATCCCCGTATTCCCTCCCTTCCTTGACTGGCAGACGGATTCTTAAGCACTGCGCCACTAGGGAAGCCCCATTGGGGCTATGCTTGATTCTCTCTTCCTCCAGCAGAAATACTGATGGAGCCCAGGGAGAGAGGAGACTCACGCATACATTGGGTGTCAGGGATGGCGTTGCTCTCTGCACTGTCCCAGCGCTTTATTATTAGCATTTAATAGATTCCCAGAAAGCTTTGAAGATAATAATATGTCTCCCCTCCCTTTCAACTGGTGATCTTGACGTGACATACTTCTGTCTGTAATGAAGTTTGGAGGCTCTCACCAGGAGCCAAGTCTTGCTCTTATCTTTAAAACAACTTAAAAGTCTCGTTATGAAAATTAAACCCACAGAGAGGAGTGGTCCAGGAATGTGTCCTAAGAAATGCCTCCTCTACAAGCTGTGCCTGTTTTGTGAGATGAATGGGGGGATGATATACTGAATGAAGCCTCATGACCATTTATGGTGTTTGAATCTCCTCACGTCCCAGCTTATAGAGATTTGACAGAGCCTTGCGCACCCACTATCCCGTTTCTACCTCTCAATCTCAGCAGGTGCCTTGGTAAAGTTATCGTCTCCACATTGCAGATGAGAAATCTGAGACTCAGAGAAGTGATTTGCACAGCTGGCAGGTAAGTTTCAGGGCCAAGATTCAAATCTCCTCTCCTGATTGCAGAGCCTCTGCCCTGTTGCCTCCTAGAAATAGTATTTAGCTATTTCCACACTCAGCAGAACTTCTTAACTAAAATCTAGCTGAGCTGTCCTGGGCTGCAAGCCCTGGGATGTTGGCAGCACCAGGGAAGGGGGGTGAGGGGGAGGAGGCAGTGGAACCAGCTCTGATGCTCAGATGTGGCCACACCCGGCAGACCGGGGACCCAGCCTGGCTGAGTGGTGGCCACATTCCAGGAATTTCCATGGCCTGGTCAGGTGAGAACAATGCAGTCCCTAAGGGTAGCCTCTTCAGGGCTCAGATCTGTCCCTCTCATCCACTCAAGGACTTCGATCCTGTCATTCTTATCCCCTGCTCCCCGTCAATATTTCATTTCCGTTCACATCAAACATGCTGCAATAGTTCACATTTTTACCTCCCCCCCGACCCCCTTCACCTTCCTGCTCTTCTTCACAGGCCTTTACTGACTGTCTACCCTTTTCCTCCGGCTCTGCTTTGGTCCCACTCCAATTCAACTGTCAACCTTAACACGTTACTGAAAACGTCTTGTCAATGCCATGCGTCTTGCTAAGTCCTATGCTATGCTCAACTCTATGCTTAAGCCTTAACAGCACTGGACGTTTCTTCTTTCCTGAAAGTTTCTTCACGTGGCTCTGGCCACCATGCTCGGCCCGTTTTCCTCCTTCCCATCAGCTGCCCCTTCTTTATCCTCTTCACTAGAGTTCTCTGCTCTTCTGACTTCTAAATGGCACAGAGCTTGCATCTCAGGGCAGGGCTCTCACCTCTCATTTACCCACTGCTCTCACTCCCCAGGTGTTCTCATTTAGTCCCCGGGCTTTAAATCTCATTTTGATACCATGGCACCCAACCCACGACTCCAGCCAGAACATCTCTGAATTACAGACTCATTTCTCCACAATATCTCCTCTTGCATCTCTAATAGACTTATCAAACTTGACGTGTCCCAGATCTTGGTTTTCACCCCACACTGCTCATAACCATCTCAGCTCCACCATGTACCTCACTACGTTATCCTAGATTCCTAGGATTTTTCTCACAAATACATCCAATCCATCGTTGGCTGCACTTTCAAAGTATATCTATACACCATTGCCCACAACGGTGCTCTTATCCAAGTACCGCCATCTCCGGGTTGGATTCCTGTAACAGCCTCCTGTGGACAGAGAATGTCGCCTGCCATATCAGTAAAAAAAGGATGTTGCGGCCATCAGGCCATCAAGCACCACAGCCCCCCCCCCAAGGTGCAGCCTGAGGGGGTGCACGGAGAGAACAAGATACTGGCCCTAGATAGCTGAGGTGCATATCAAAGGAGTGATTTCAATGAGCCCAGACTCTTGCAACTTCCCATAAATAGAAAAGTGATAAATTCATTAACTTGAGATTCTGGTTTTTCTTTAATTAACAGTAATCTTTTCATGTTCTGACTACCTGGGTTTTGTTGTTGTTTTTGGGTTTCATTTTTCCTTTGCAAAAACTCCTATATACCCTGGCTCCTCCCTTCCCTCTTTGGAGGCTCCCTCAGAGGTATGTGACAGGCTGTCTCCCAGGCTTAAGTCCTCAGTATGTCCACTGAATAAAACATAATTTTTGGGACTTCCCTGGTGGCCCCGTGGCTAAGATTTCGTGATCCCAATGCAGGGGGCCCAGGGTCAATCCCTGGTCAGGGAACTAGATCCCACATGCCACAACTAAAGATCCTGCACATGGCAACAAAGATCCCTGTGCCGTGACTAAGACCCAGTGCAGCCAAATAAACAAACAAATAAATATTAAAACAAAACATTATTCTCAACTTTTAGGTTGTGCATTTTTTCAATCAACACTCCCAATTATCCATCTTCATTCCATCCTCATGATCTGTGGCTGTTCCCCATGCAGAGACCTGAATAACAATTTAAAGGATAAATTAGACCATGTCACTCCTCTGTTCAACATCCTTCAATGACTTTTGAACACATTTAGAATTAAATTGAAAAGTCTTCTGTGGCCTCAGAAGTAGTATTCAAAATACTCATATTTAACAGCTGGTAGGGAAATATATATTCAGGTTTAAGTTTCTATGTAAATCACAATTTAAAAATACATTCCCTTCTATTTTCTAAATAAACCAAACTCTATCTGTTTATGTAATAAAACTGCTTACAGATGATGCAAGTCAAAACACAGAGCGTTCATCAAATCAGTCTAATGACGCCACTGAGTCCAAGCTTCCTCCACTCGCTGCGCGACTGGCCAATGAATCGGAGACGAGGTGCTGAGGCAAGGAGCACCACTTTATTCGGAAAGCCAGCAGCCGGAGAAGATGGCAGACTAGTGTCTCCAAAAAACCATCTTATCAGGGTCTGGATGCCAGTTTGTTTTATAGAATCAGAGACGGAGAGGCTGTGAGGAAGTAAAGTGAAAGGCAGAATAGAGAGGGAGAGGCAGCCGGGAAGTAAAGTAAAAATGGCCATCAGTCTTGCAAAACATGTCCGGGAATGACTAGCCTCTCTGAGGGGATGTGTTAATTTCACCTTTTCTGCAGCCATTCACAGGTGGGCAGGGCAGATTGTCTGCCTGTGAGCTGAACAGAGGCCTTTAGTTTAACATTTCAGGCAGAGGCACAGGCTTCCCTGAGGCAGGCCATCATGTATGACTATAATAACAAAAGCAATGAAAAGCAAAAGTTAAAGTCAAAGAAACAGATCCAACATGGGAGTCCGGTTTAGCGCTTCCCTGTTACAATAGGTTCTAAGTCATCTCTGGTTTTCATGTGATCTTTGGTTTGATACGTTCTCACTGATTAAATAATGCCCCTACTGGGGCTATGATTTGACAGAGTGAAATACATCAAACTCTTCCAATAACTTCCCCGTTAAATCAATAGCCACTAGGTCACTTGTGGTCTTGAAGCAGAGAATTTCTCTTAATAAAACAATATTGTTGGTGGTACTGAATTGTCCCTCAGCTTCTGCTGAACTAAGAGTAATTATAGTCAAACATTTTTCTGATCCTTACAGCATCATCTGAGGTTCTTACGTAGTCAACATCTTATTGCCGGCTAAGCCACAGGGAGCTACTGCGGAGTGCCATATTTTGTCATGTTTCACGGGGTTGACCTTCCGGAGAGGGTCAGGGAGGCCAGAACCCTGTTCTCCACTAGGCTGCTCCGTCTTGACTCCTGGCTCAGCTGCTTACAGAAGTTTTAAATCTCTTTGTTTTAATTTTCTTGGGGCTGAAGATGATGATACTCAAACGAGCTAAAATGTTTAGATTGGTGCCTGGCCCGGAAAATGCTAGGTTTGCGTTGCCTCTCACTCACGAAGAAAACCAGTGCTGTTAGTGCCCTTGACTGGAAGGTCTGTGGACGGGTTTTTACGTTTGTTTGGTTGGTTGGGTTTTTTTAAATAAATTTATTTATTTTTATTGGCTGTGTTGGGTCTTCATTGCTGCACACAGGCTTTCTGTAGTTGTGGCAAGTGGGGGCTACTCTTCATTGCGGTACACAGGCTTCTCATTGCGGTGGCTTCTCTTGTTGTGGAGCATGGGCTCTAGGTGCGCGGGTTTCAGTAGCTGGGGCACATGGGCTCAATAGTCGTGGTGTGCTGGCTCTAGAGCTCAGGCTCAGTAGTTGTGGCACATGGGCTTAGTAGCTCCACGGCATGTGGGATCTTCCCAGACAAGGGCTCGAACCCGTGTCCCCTGCACTGGGATTCTTAATCACTGTGCCACCATGGAAGTCCCCAGTGGAAGGTTTTAGCAAATGCACGCCTTCAGATGGAAGTGAAGTTCAGTAAGAATGGTGAGAAGAGGGGCTGCACCCTGATGTCCTCAGGCCCTTCCTTCCTCCACAGCCTCCCTCCTGGGGTGGGAAGACCCGCCCTCCCAGTGGAGCCCCAGTGCCTGGCTAGTAGCTATGTGGGACCCCATTTTCCTGCTCCCCCAGGCTTTCCCTGCTCTCTCTGAGCCAAAGTCTCATGAAGGCTGTTATCCACACACACAGGCCCAGGTTAAGTGGGTAGGACAAGGCAACCGCAGCTGATCTACCAGGAGTCCCTTCCGCCTCCCTGGTGGGAGCCAATGATGGCAGCCAGGAGGTGGGACCCAGGGACCTGGTGTGACACACAGAAGGGGCCATACGGGTGTACTCGCCGCATATTAGCCCTGTGGGTCCAGGAGACCATCAGCAATTGGCAATCGGGCCTTGCCCAGCATCTGACCGCGAAGCCAGTAACTCTGCCTCTCACCTATTACCCTCTGGCCACACACGCTTCCTTTTGTTCCTCAAACACACCAAGCCTGGTTCTGCCTCAGGCCTTGTCACCCTCCCTGGGACATAGTCCCCATATTCTTGTACTGTTCTCATTGCATTCCCACCTTCACTTACCTGGCCCTTCTTCAGAGAGGTTTCCATGATGACCCTATAAAAATTCTGTTCATTTACCCCACCAGTCACAGTATATACCTACCCAGCTGTGTTTTCTAAAGCAACTATCTACCTTAAAGTTATGTTTTATATTTATCAGCTTTCTATGATTCTGCTGTAATAAATATGACTGAAATAACGGACAACGAGCAATGTTGGAAGATGTAGAAAATGCTGAAAATTTAGTAGAAATAAGTATAAGAACAGATTACACAGGTTTGCGATGTGAAGTTTTGCTATAGAGTTGGATAAAATACAGATGTTTCTAACAAGTCCCCGTTCACGGGGACTAGATTGTTTCAAAAATGAAATGTAGAAAGAATTACTTTCGAGGAGCTGCTAATGGGAAGATGCAGCAGGGAGCATATATTCTCAACAGTAAATAATTTATTTTATAAAAGCAATATTTGTGTTAAAATTGTGTCCATGGCACTTCCCTGGTGGCGCAGTTGTTAAGAATCCACCTGCCAATGAAGGGGACATGGGTTCGATCCCAGGTCTGGGAAGATCCCACACGCCTTGGAGCAACTAAGCCCGTGCGCCACAACTACTGAGCCCACATGCCACAACTACTGAAGCCCGCGTGCCTAGAGCCTGTGCTCCGAAACAAGAGAAGCCACTGCAATGAGAAGCCCACGCAGTGCAATGAAGAGTAGCCCCCGCTCGCCGCATCTAAAGAAAGCCCACGTGCAGCAACAAAGACCCAACACAGCCAAAAATATAAATAAATAAAAATTGAAAAAAAAATTGTGTCCATATCAACAATGAAGGAGTGGCTGCTTTGACTAGAATAATAAAAGAACTCTGAGATAAGGTTGCATACAGTGCCGTGGGTGAAATCCATCCATGGCCTCATCCACCAGCAGGAAGTGGCAGCAGAGGTTGAAGGCAGAAGTGTGCACATTGCACCAGGATGCCACGGATCTAGCTAATTTTATAAACCCGAGACCTTTCAGATGTCACAGGATTGTTACCGTAACCTGTAATGGGCTAAATATCCATGAAAGTCCTTTGTCCGACATTGGAGGTTGTTAGATGTCTCATGGCAAAATACTAAAAAGACCATCAGATTTACAGGTGAGTTGTCTTTTTTTCTTTTTACACCAAATGCAAGTATCGGATTTGGACAGCTGATGACAAGCGGCTGTCAGTGGTATATTGCCTGGAAGATATTTTTGATTTGTTGCTTTAGTAATTTGTTCCTTTAGTAACTGGGACGTTTTAACCAAGTGAGCAGGTAAATGGCTGGGTGTGTTGCGTGGCCTCATCTTTGTGATCACAGATGTCCAGGGGCCCCTAATGCTGCCTGGCATAACGCTCCCATTTCCAAGAGATACTATACCTCTGATCCTTCCTCAGACCTCGTACAACAGCCCCTCCTCCCCCTCAGCTGACGACTTCCTTCCCATCTCACCAGGAACAATTGGAAAAGCCTTTCCAGACATTCCCACCAGCGCCTGAGTCTGCTCACACGCTGTCAATTCGCAGATGAATCGTCTGCAAGGCCAGCCCTTCTGCTTGGGCTGCACATCCCGCCCCCTCTCCCAGCTCAGGGAGAGCCCCCTGAAATCGTGCCCTCTCTCTTCCGCATCAGCATTTTTCTCTCTCTGAGAGTTTATTTCCATCAACCTATAAATGTCTTAAATAAGAAAGCAAAGAAACAAAAGCAGACAAAAGTCTCTCTGAACTTTACACTGCCTACCAGCTAGGGCTCCTCAGCCTCTGTCTGCAACAGAATTCCTCACGAGTGGGGTCTACACTCTTGAACACTCTTTTTCATTTTCTTGTCAAGGTCGCTGATGACACCGTTGTCCACATCTGCTGGTCAGCCCCCAATCCTCGTCCTACTGTAGTTCTCAAGAGCCCAGGACAGAGTTGACAGCTTCCTCCTTTTGGACACACATTCTTCACTTGGCGTCCAGGACACCACAGGGTACTGGCTTTCCTCCTACCTCACAGGCATTTGTTCTCAGGCTCCTTTTTCGGGTCCTCCTTCTGGAGTGCCCATTCTCAGTCCTCACACCTTTTTCTCTATCTACTCTCACACACTTGATGACCTGATCCAGGCTCTTGACTCCCCGATTTATACCTCTGGTTCCTACATTTTCCCTGAACATCAAACACCTATTCAACATCATGTTCAACATCTCTGCTTGGGTATCGAATAGGCATCACTGACTTAAACATCTTCTAAACCGAACTTTTGATTTTTTTCCCCAAACTCTACCATAAGCCCACACCTAAGTCTTCCTGTCTCAGTAAACAGCAACTGAATTCTTATGTAGGTTCAGACCCCAAACCTCGCACACCCCTTTCCATCAGGAAAGGCTTTTCGCTTAAACCTTTGAAATCTGTGCAGAAGATGACCACGTCTCATTAGCATCACCCCACCAGCAGCCCGCATCTGGGTCATTTCAGTAGCCTCCTAAGGATCTCCCTGGCCCCCAACCCCCCAACAACCTATTGTCCACACTCACAGAGGAACCATTTTAAAATATGAGTCAGCTGGTGTCACTCTTCTGCTTTCTGTCTCACTGAGAATAAACTCTAACATCCTATTATCCTCAAGACCTTACTCATGACCTGACCAGGCCACCTCTCTGACCTCATGCCCTCTGCTGCTTCCTCCTGGCTTATTAAGGACCTCCTTACTGTCTCAAGGTCTTCGCGCTGGGAGTGCTAACCCCTCACAAATCTAGGCGTTAGGTCCCCCTAAATGTCTAGCTCCCCCAGTTCGCTTATTTATTTATTTGGCTCCCCTGCATTGGGAGTGTGCAGTCTTAACCACGGGACAACCCAGGAAGTCCCAGTCCCCCAGCTCTTTTAAGTTTCCTCTCAAATTTCACCTTTGAGAGGCCCTCCTAGGCCATTTTATCTAGAATAACAACTCCCACCTACCTCAAATCTTCATATTCTGCTTTCTTTTTCCTCATGGCAGTGTTTTGCCATCTGACATATTTTATAATTATTTCTTTTCTTTTTTAAAAAAAATTTATTTATTAATTTATTTATCGGCTATGTTGGGTCTTTGTTGCTGCACGCGAGCTTTCTCTTGTTGCAGAGATTGGCAGCTACTCTTCGTTGTGGTGCACAGGCTTCTCATTGTGATGGCATCTCTTGTTGAGAACCACGGGCTCCAGGTGTGTGGGCTTCAGTAGTTGTGGCACGTGGGCTCAATAGTTGTGGCTCACAGGCTTTAGAGTGCAGGCTCAGTAGTTGTGGCACACAGGCTTAGCCGCTCCTCGGCATGTGGGATCTTCCCAGACCAGGGCTTGAACCTGTGTCCTGTGTATTGGCAGGCAGATTCTTAACCACTGCACCACCAGAGAAGTCCTGCAGAGCTCTTGATTATCTGTTTTTCTAGGAATTTGTCCATTCATCAACACTTTCAAATTCATTATCCGAATTGTATCCTCTTATGATCTTTTTAACGTTTGTGGTATCTGTAGTGATGCCACTTTTATTGTTCTAATACTGGTTAATTTTTTCTTCTTGACTGGTCTTTCCAGGGTTTACTGAATTTATGATTCTTTTTAAAGAGTTAATATTAGTTTTGTGGACCCCCCCACATTGAATGTTTGCTTTTTCTTCTATTAATCTCTCTTCTTTTTAATTTCCTTCCATTTTTTTAAATTTCTTAATTTTTTTTTTTTTGGTTTAACCTTTTTCTAACTTCTTGAGATGTCTCTATCACTGATTTTCAGCCTTTCTTTTTTCTCTCTAATACAAGAATTTCAGGCTATAAATTTCCCTCCAGATTTAAGTGCATTTCATAATTTTGCTATGATACATTTCTATTTTTATTCAGTTCAAAATATTCTGCCAGTCCATAGTGACTGCTCAGTTGATTGGGTTATTTAGAAATTTATTGCTTAATTTCCAAACAACTGGGAAATTGTTTCTTTCTTAGCATATAGTTGATAACACTGGTAGCTGACTTCTCAACAGAAACAATGAAAGAAGAAATGGAACCACGTCTTCAGAGAGCTGAAAGAACAACTGCTAATTCGGTCTTCTATACCCAGAGAAAATATCCTTTATATTCAGGGTCCTCTCTCCCTAAGGGCAGAATTGAGTAGTGGTTTGTGTTGGACTCTGTGTCTGTCACTTAAGAAGTATGGTACCTTGGGTACATTAACTGCTTGGGCATAATAGTGGTGTGGGGGTCCTTGCTATGGTGAGGTCCTCCGTTTGTTAGGCTTGAAGGGCTAAATACATCTCTTTCTGATTTACACATTCTTTCTTTAGATATATTAATACCCTCATTCAGGCTTTGGTGTTATATCAAATCTTGGCCCAGGGACTCTTCAGTCCCTGAAAGGGTTTATTATCTCCATTCTAATTTTATTTCCCTGTTTCCTCTTCTTGGCATTGCCTCAATATCGCTCCACCATATCACCTGTTATGCAGCTGAACTATTTTCCAGAAATATGCCCACGTTCACTCTCACCTGCAGTACAAGACAGAGTCCATTTCACTGAGCCCCTCTGACACTGGTTATTTCCATCAGGCAAAAATCATCTGTGCCAGTCTGAGAGGTCAGCAATGGCATGTGAACCAGAATTTTACAAAATGCACATTAAAGCTTCTCTGCTGCAATAGTCTGCTAAGTCTTATAGTTTGAGAAGATGTTTTCTTCCAAGGAGTCTGACTCTGCTCAAAACACTCAATTTTCTGTTAAGGAAAGGCTGGGAAAATCTGTGATTTCTATGCAACCACATGTCCAAAGTCTCAAACCAAGATACGTCATCTATTTAAACTATTTTGCATAGAAATAAAAATCTTACAAAGTCATCCATTCATTTAACAAATATTTATTGCTCACATCCTATAAGCTAAGTACTGTTCTAGGCTCTGGGTATATAGCAATAAACTAAAAGACAAAAATCCCTAATGCCATGGTGCTCATGTTTCAGGTCAATATACTAACTCCTACTTAGTTGGGCTTCAGCAGTGCCCCCTTCCCATTGTAATATTTCAACATTTGAAATCAGGGCTTGTCTAGAAAATTAGAGGCTTTAATCAAGCTGTTCATATGACAATCCTTGATGCTTTGAAGATGGGTAAGGTGTTTTGGAAAAAGTCTGAAGTTTCAGAGCCAAGTCTGGTAAATGATACGGGTGACGCAGCTGGAGGAGAGCATTTATCTAGTGCCAAGATAAAATGATAAGATGGAATGCTCCGCTGGACTAGGTGCCTCTTGAAGGCAAGGACTCTGTCCTGTTTACCTCTCATTTCCCAAGTGCTGGCACAGTGCCTGGCATACAGTGGGTGTTTAATGAATTTGCAAAAGAAATTAATTGACAAGTGAATAAGGAGTGAGGGAATACAGAGCTACTCCTTCAGTGATCTCATCTAGTCTCATGACTTTAAATACCATCTAGACAGAGATAGCTCCCAAACGTTTATCTTCAGTCCAGGACTTGCCTCTGAATGCTAGACTTGTATATCCAATTGCCATCTCATCCTACCTGGAGGTCTCATAAGCATCTCTAACTTCACAGGTCCAAAATCAAATTCCTGATTCCTCCTCCACTCCCTCCCAAACTGTTCCACCCATAGTCTGCCCCTACTCTGCCAAATATAGCTTCACGCTTCCAGATACTCAGGACAAAAATCGAAGTCATCCTTGACTCCCTTCTTCCTCTATAGCTGCTAGATGGGCTTCTTGTCCATCAAGATATCCTTATGGTTCTACCTTCCAAATACACTTTTCCAGAATCTGTCTACTTCTCACTGTCTCCACTGCTTTTACCTGGTTCAAGCTACCGGGATTATTGTAACAGTCTCTTGACTTGCCTCCCAACTTCTACCTTTGCCCCCTAGCAGGCTGTTCTCCCCACAAGAGTCAGATTAATCTGTTAAACGTGTGGGATTGTGTAACTCCTCCAACAGCCTCTCCAATTTCTCCAAGTCTAAGTCCCTACAACCGTATTTTGCCCCCACCTCATTTTCTACTCTCCCTTTAGCTCAATGTTCCAGCCACTCGCTGACCTCCCTGCTGATCCTTAAATGGTCTGGCGTGAGGCTCGGGACTGGGGCCTTGGTACCTACGGTTCCCTCTGCGGGGAATGATGTTCCCCACATCGTTCTTGCTCCCTTGCCGCAAAGGTCATCTTCTCAGTGAGACCTTCCTTGACCACCCCGTTTAAAACTGAAACCACATTATAGCTCCCATTCTCCTTTCCTGTTATATTTTTCTCTTTGGCACTCATGCCCATTTAACACACCATGTATTTTCCTTATTTATTTTTGTCTCTCCCCACCAGAATGTAATCTACATAAAGGCAGGAATTTTTGTTTACTGTGTTCACTGCTGAATCCCCAAGACCTAAAACAGTGAATGTGTCCAATGAAGGGACAATAAAACGAAACAGAATGAGCATTGACCACGTGAGGCTCCACGGCAAGGGACACACAGGTAATAGCTAATTTTTACAGAGGAGGAACCTGAAGCACAAAGAAGCAGAAGAGCCGTGATTAGAAACCCGGCTCTAACGCAACAACGTGTTCTTTCCTCCAGAACCCGGCGCCTCTCCGGTGCTGTCAAAACCCAGAACGAGGTGGAGAGCCCCGAGCGCTCGGGGTCCACGCCACCCGCCCGCGCGCAGCCCGAGAGCGCGAGCGCCGGGGGGACTGAGCGGCTGTCGGAACCGAGGCAGAATCCGCTGGGCAGTAGGCGCCGCCCACTTTTTTACCGATTGGCTTTAGCTACCCGGACTGGGAAAGGGATGCTGTCTGGGAGGGGGATGTGGGAGTAGTGGAGCTTCATCTTGGAACGAGCGGAGGCTTCCCCGCCGGAAATCCAAAGTCAGGCTCTCGGTTTCCGCCCGGAGGGCTTTTCCCGCCGCTCCCGGAAGCTGCGCCCGCTGCCCGGGTAACGGGCCCCAGCGGCTGCGGCGCTGCGGTGATGGAGCAGGAGGAGGCGGTGAGCGAGCCGAGCCCCCGGCGGCCCGGCGGCGGGGCAGAAGGGGGGTGAGGCCGAGCCGAAGGGGCGGCGGACGCCGGCGGCGGTGGGGGCGACCACGGGCCGGAGGGGGTCGGGGCGGAAGGCTTCGGGGCGGGGAAAGGGATGCGGCTGGCGGGGCTGGCGGGCCGCGAGTGCTCGCGTATTTGGGAAAGAGGCTGGAGTGTCTGGCCGGGTGAGGTTGTGGGTGCAGGGAGGTGGGGTGTTGGTTGGTGTGGGTGTGTTTCAGGAGGAGGTTGAAGTTTTGGGTTCTGTGGGGTGGCCACTTCCTCTAGATGGGACCACCCCCAAGTCTCATTGGATGCAGGAGGTGGGGCAGGGAGGCCGGGGTCGGAACCAGAATGCCCCCAGGTAACCCCGCTCTGTCTTTCTGGGAATCCTTGCCGCGGCCTTGCGGGGGGATTCCATGGTCGGGTTTGGGTTAGTTATCAAGACGGGGTCACTGAAGACTTGACCAACTTGTCGAAATAAATTTGGCATGCATTTTGACACACTTCATGAAACGCCACTCTTTGATGGTATTAGAGGAATATTCGGTAATTAGATCATCGATAATACGATTTCACACACCAGAGAGTTGGGAATTGACAATTTGGTGCCAGTCTACGTATGTAGAGAAGCATTATGGCGATAGAAGGCCTTACTCACTGTAGATGCTCAATAAATGTCTGTTGAACGATGGTTAACGTCTGTAGATGCCAAGTTAATGAAATTAACAATTAGAACTCACCGTTAGCATGTATGGTTACGAGTAGGGATCATGTCTGTTTTGCTCACCAGCAAATCCTCAGCACCTAGTTAAGTGCCTGGTACATGCATAGTTGGTACTCCTTATATTGCTGAATGAACAAATTGAAATTTGAAACAGCCCTAATAAAACTCTGATTTCTTTGTGGTGGGTGTGTGTTCTTAGTGTCCTGGAGGAAGTTCCAGATGGTATGCTATTTCTATTTTTTAAGTCTTCTCTGTACTTAAATCTTGTTATCTTTTTTTCCTCACAGCATTTTCAAGGAGTTTTATTTACTCATTTTTTTTCCCACTTTGCCCCTACCACCTTTTCTTCTTCTTCTCCTCCTCCTCCCCCTCCTTCTTCCTCTTCTTCCTCTCCTCCTCCTCCTTCTCCTTCTCACCCTCACACTCTGCTTATTTTAGAAGCATTTCTCTAATAGTTTAATTTGGTTTCAAACTGCTCAGACTGAACTGCTCTTCTCCTTGTTTATAGATAATCTCTCTGGTATGTTTTCTGTTTTCAGTGATTATTTATAGAGTAAAATTGCAGGGAACCTTCTAAGTAGAACTGCAGGGTTTAGGTACAATGTATTGAATGTGGTTTTCCTTTTCTTCTACAGAAAGAGTTCAAAGAACGCTGTTCTCAGTGTGCTGCTGTCTCTTGGGGTCTTACTGATGAAGGCAAATACTATTGCACTTCTTGCCACAATGTTACAGAAGTAAGTAACAGATGTCATTTATGAATTTGCTTGTGCTTTAAATATTGCAGTTTCAGCCTATGTGGTATAGTTCCCCCTGAAACTGATTT
Source organism: Hippopotamus amphibius kiboko (assembly GCF_030028045.1). Classification (NCBI taxonomy): domain Eukaryota; kingdom Metazoa; phylum Chordata; class Mammalia; order Artiodactyla; family Hippopotamidae; genus Hippopotamus; species Hippopotamus amphibius. The sequence goes on along the minus strand of NC_080192.1, from coordinate 142,297,610 downwards.
ATTTTAATTACTCAGGCAGTGTTCAAATACCAAGAATGTAAGCAGTCCTCAAGTGCTTACACAAGGGTTAAAGACTTTGTAAATTAGATTTAGGATGAGCTTTGAATTTATGTTGGGCCATACATATAAATGTTTTCCTGACTCAGATTGTATAGTATGTATATGAGGGGAAATAATTAAAATTGCACTTAGAAGATGGTGCATTCATTTTTATTAGCTAGTACTTATTTAAGAGTTTTTAATGTATTGTGGTAGCTGAGAGATTTGGAAGATGGAATGTTAGAAGGATCGAGGACTATTGGGAGCATAGGAAATATACTTCATTGTCATTATATCTTTGTACAGTACCTTACACATTACAAAGTGTTTTCTTACCCATCAATTCATTTCTTCCTCGTAACAACCTGTGAGGTATGTATACTATTGTGCCTATCTATAGATGGGGCAAGTAGGGCTCATCAGTTGAGTGAGTTTGCCGAAGTCACATGGACAAAAAGTGTTGAGCCAAAACTTGAACCTCAGGCTTCTGACTCCAGTGTTCATTTTACTCCACCTCACCTGCCTCATAAGGTGGAGATTGGCATGCTGTCCTGTGGGATCCTGGTAAATGAGGCTACCTTCATGCTGCGAATGCTAGGTCCTGTTCTGGTTACCACACCTTCAGGGCAATATAACCAAAATAATCAAGGGAGTGGACAGCCTGCTACTGGACGGGCTAAACATGCCAGGACTCTTCTCTCTGGAAAAGAATTTGCTCAAAGTCTACAGAGCCAGGAAGGAACAAATATATTGCCTTAGCCGTATAGGCCTATATAAGAAAGGCTTAATTTGGGACAAATAAAAGTAGCTGTGTGAACTTCTTCTGGCCAGGATGGAGTAACAGGAACCTACCTTAAACAACTAAAAGCCTGGACAAAATATATGAAACAAGTAAAAAAAATTTTTGTCATTGAGGAAAGTGGTTAATTTAGCTTGTAGCTCAATCACAAAAGAGCTTTGCCTTGAGACAATCATTGTTCTTCAGTCTGCTTCCCATTTGGTGACACAGAATATTAATAAGATATGTGCTCACTTGGTGAGGTTGTCGAGGTGATAGATGTGTTCATTACATTGTTTGTGGTGGTGGTTTCATGGATGTACATACACACATACGCACAGTGGATTGTACACTTTAAGTGTGTGCAGTTTGATCCTTTGCTTTGGTGTATATTGAGGCATTAATAGCTTTTGCTTTTGTACCAGCAGTGCAAATGTAAAACATGGTGATGGAACATGTGTCTAAATGGACTGTTTATCGTTAGCAGGTGAAGTCAGCATATACTATTTTTGGAGAAATTAAACTACACATTAACTAATTGCTTTCTTTTATTTCTGTCTTTGATGATGTTTGTTTCTGTCTGATAAAATCTGCCGCAGTCATTTTTTGACTTGAAAGATGCTAATACCACTATTTCCACATTTAAAGGTCTCGGCCTCTATGGAATAACCTGTCAAGAATGCAGCATTCTTGAGGGTGGGCCCCATCTTTCTACAGGCCTGGAACCTATCTCGGTGCCTCCCATGTGGCAGGCAGAGCTGTGTGTTGCACAACCTCCGCAGTTCTCTTGGCTTTATGGCAGTCCAGGCATGTTCTTCATATAGAGTACGACACGATCGGTCCTTCCTGGAGCATGGGGGTGGGTGTGATGGTACTGAAATCCAGTGCGTGGGGAATGGCCAATGAGACAGTGGTTACACCTGCAAAGTGTGGAAGTCGTGATGCAACTTTTCCTATTTTTCTGCTCCTTTCATTGCCTTTCAACTTACTCTGTATATAATCCTCATGTGTTAGATACTCCACCATCTGGAAGAAGGCCCTCTGAATAGGTGAAGGAATTAGAATGTTTTCTTGATTGATTTTATATAGAAAAAAATTTTTCAGGTCTTAAATCTGGCCAATTTATATTATAGACATTCTTGCAAGTATTTCATGGGTATTTAATAAAGGTGTAAGCTAGAATTGTGTGAGTTTAATAGATTTTTATGATCATAAGAGCAGTCTTATTGTAGAAAATTTAGAAATTATGAAGATGAAAGCTAAAATGACCGGTGATCTCAATACACACACTTCTTTCGATAGCTTCCATTTAGTCTTTTTTTTTTTTTTTTCTGTGTATGAGAAGGGAAAGGGGATGTGGGTGAGTACCACTGAATCTTCTATCTTAATAAATATTTTCCTGTGTTATTCTAAACATTTGTGGACATGTTAATTGACTGTGTAAGTATTCCACAGTATAACCATTCATTAATTTAATTAGTTATAGCTTCAGTTTGGATATTTAGCTTTTTCTAGCTTTTAGTTATTTCATATTTTGTCTAATCCAGATTTTAAGCCTTTTTTTCCCTGCCTACTCTTGATAGGTTTTACCTGTTTTTGCTAGGTAATTCCTTCAGTGTGTATTTCTGACATGTCTTATTTTCTCACTGTGGCCAACCCAGTCCACCAGAACAGCTTTGAATGTCGTTTCTGTGGAAAGAGAGAATGTATTCTAAAAATCTTGTTGTTAAAGACATTTCTTTTGTTCTTAATGAAAGTTGCTGATAAATTTCATTCCAAATCTCTAAATTTAGACAAATATATAAATGTTCCCTGTTGGTTAAAAATCTTCACCTTTTCCCCATCATTTTGACCTAATGCTTTTATATTTTGGTTGTAAGAGAACCAGAATCTTAAGTACCAGCCCTTGAGAGCACTTGGAATTGAAGACTTTGGGATAAACTGTACTCTGCATTTAATCATTCTAAAATCCTATAGGTTTGATTAAGAATAAAAGTAGCAGACTTCCTAGGTGGCGCAGTGGGTAAGAATCTGCCTGCCAATGCAGGGGACACGGGTTTGATCCCTGCCCCAGGAAGATATCACATGCCGCGAAGCAACTAAACCTGTGCACCACAACTATTGAGCCTGCACTCTGGAGCCCATGAGCCACAACTGTTGAGCCCATGTGCTGCAACTACTTAAGCCCACGCGCCTAGAGCCCGTGCTCTGCAACAGGAGAGGCCACCGCAATGAGAAGCCCATGCACCACAAGGAAGAGTAGCCCCCACTCTCTGCAACTAGAGAAAGCCCATGTGCAGCAACGAAGACCCAACACAGCCAATGAAATAAATAAATTAATTAATTTTAAAAAAGAATAAAAATAGCACTTTTATAATTTCATAAATAAAGCTGTTTTAGAGTATTATTCAAACATATAGAAAAGTAGGATGAAACTAATCTGTATGTAGTTTAGGCATTTCTGACAACAATAAATATGGAAATTATTTTAATTTCAAAGTATGTTTTGGATGGAGGAAAAAAGTGAATAAATTTGACTTTACGATTGGTTTCAGACAGTTAAAATTTGCTTTAAAATAAAAGTGTATTCACTTGAGAGACATCTATTTAGTGTTTACTGTGTTCCCAGCACAGTTTCAGGAACAGAGAAGTTTTGAATCAGAAAGTAACATAAAGGCTAACCAGAATGTTACTCTTTATCCAGTTTTCCCAAAATGTTACCATCATTGGTCCTGGCAGTCACAATCTGGTTCATTATAGGTCCCAGAGCATGGTTGGAAATATATTTAGGGAGATGTGAAACTATCTTTTTGTGGTCTTCTTAATGGTCTGCTTTTGTTTCCTGCAGAGATCTAGGGAAGTTATAAACACTGGTGCTATTCCTAATACTAAAATACAAGCCATCAACCGGGGACTTAAAAGAAAACGAAAACTTGGTAAGCTCTTTCTTCATATGTGCTTAGCATTTTTCAGTCATGTTTTCACTTTCATGATTTGGGGATATGGAATGGAATTTTAAATAGATTCTAAAGAAGTTGCTAGAATTTTAAGCAGGTAATCCAAAGTAAAGTGGATAATTATTGATAAAATTTGAAGCAGATGTCTTAAAGCATATCCATTTTTTATTCTGCTTATTGTTAATGACTTGATTTTCCAGTGGAGCAACTATCATGCAAAAAATAATAATAGCAAAGGGAGTGTACTTCCTTTTATCTGTTGGCATTTTTTTTTTCATTTTATTTATTTATTTATTATTTCTTTTTGGGGGTACAGCAAGTTCAATCATCTGTTTTTATACACATATCCCTGTATTTCCTCCCTCCCTCAACTTCCCCCCAGCCTCCCCGTCCCAGTCCTCTAAGGCATCATCCATCCTCGAGTTGGACTCCCTTTGTTATACAGCAGCTTCCCACTGGCTATGTATTTTACAGTTGGTAGTGTATATATGTCTGTGCTACTCTCTCACTTCGTCTCAGCTTCCCCTTCACCCCCTGCCCCCCAAACCTCGAGTTCTCCAGTCCATTCTCTGCATCTGCGTCCTTGTTCTTGTCTCGTCACTGAGTTCATCAGTACTGGCATGTGTTTTTCTGTTCTATCTGTGTTATCTAGTATATGATTTTCTGTGCTTTTAAAGAAAATGCTTATTTTCTGAAATGATTCAACTATGGAGTTGTCAGGTTGGGCGAGTTAAACATGATACTTAGTTTTCAGAAATCCATTTCTCACACCAAATTTTGAACACACCCTTTTAAAATAGGGAAAATTATTTTCCATTAAATAACCTCAGCATGGGTGTGCTTTGAAAGGTAATCTATTTCATTAATCCAGTGAGTACATATAATTAACCATTGTTGAGGAGAATCTGAGGTAAAGTTTAGCTGATGCTTTTTATTTCTGTGACTAATTGCCTAGGGCCAGATTCTCAGGTTTGAAACTGGGCTAATGATAATGATGGACTCTTCCACCTGAGGTAGCTTGAAGGATACACACATGAAATATATTATACATATAAATGTTAATTAAATATCTATATAAAATCATTGCTATTCTTAGATGAATAACAGAGAGAATGCCTAAACACCAGCTCATGTTCCAGTTTAACCTTTAGTAGTGACTATTTTTATTAGGCTAAACCTGATTAATTTTAATTAAATTTTGTTAGAGTAAAATCTGATTAATTTGGACTTGACCTATCTAAGTAGTTAAAATTGTATATTTTAAACTTAAATTGTTGAAGGAACTTCAGGTGCTTCAAATTAAATGTTGAGGGCCTTATAGTCAACCTCTTTGTCCTTAGTTTCCTCATCTGTAAAGTGAGAATGTAATGCCATTTGTTATATAGAGTAGGAACCCAGACTTAGAATTTAAAACACAGCTTTATCAGTTTGTCAAAACAGTGTGCAGGAAGGAGAGACCACACGTGAATAGAGCTTGGGGAGTTTAAACTCTCTCAACGTTGGAATGTGTCAAAATTGCAGGCTTTCTATTTTACTCCTGTATAAGCTAAGACCCTTTCCAGAAAGTGAGTTAGCAGGGGTGGGAAGACCTTGTGACACTGAGGTAAGGGAGGGCCATAGGAGTCCTGTGACATTCTGCAGGGGAGAGGGCCTCTTAGAGGCATAGTAACAGACTTCAGAAGCTGTGCTGATGATGTACTTTTCAAAGAGTTACAGTATTTGTCCAGCAGGGCGGGGTAAAACATAAGGGTCTTAGCAGACTTTAACATTTCCTTTACCTGGGAGTTTTATTTAAACATGTAGCTTTGTCCATTGTAGTGGCAGATCTCTTCACAATCTCTTAAGGTTGTTTTGAGGTTGGAAGAAAATAACCTACTTAAAATACCTGGCAGCTAGGCCAAGCTCAAGCTTAGTTTCCTTGCTTTCAGTTTCACCCTAGAACCTAGAACCATCTTGAGAACAGGAGAATGCTGTTGATGAGTTTACTTTCCTTGTATGTTCTTATTGCCCTGTCCTGCGATCCTGGAGCTTCACATCTTCGCTTTTGTTCATTTATTCTCCAAATACGCATTGTTCCCTTTCCATGTGGGTTGGAACAGAGGATTCATAGAAGCGGTGGCTGAGTGGAAGCAAGAGAGTATAAGAATGGAAACTCTACTCAGGAGTATGAAAAAATTCCAGTTGAAGTGTGTAAAATACAGTTATAACTGTGTAGTAGCATTACATTTAATAAGTTAGGAATGCAAATATCTGAAACCTGTCATTTGTCATTTAGAGAAAGGCTGGGATTGGTATGTGTGTGAAGGTTTTCAGCACATACTTTATCAACAAGCAGAAGCTTTACAGACCCTTGGAGTAGGCCCAGAGTTAAAGGTAAGTCCATTTGTGTCTAGATGTTAGCTTTGTATTTTGTTTGAAGAACAGTAGATTTAGAGTGAAACTAAGGAGAATAGGGCTGTCAGTAATAACATTAGGCCTACTAGAAGGAATCATTTTCCTGATGATTTTGCTTTGATCTTTTTCTTAGACCAGCAGTTCCCAGGTGTGCTCTACAGGATGTAAATAAGCAATATATCCAAAAGAAAATAAGAAAGGTTTTAGTCTTCAGATGTTTAGGAAACATTGGGTTAAAGTAAAGCAAATAACTTTGCCTACTTATTGGTGCCTTTTATGTGTTAATGTGCTTTTTAATTTCCTAGGGGATGTATCAATAGTATGCATTATTCACAGTCTGAGAGCAAAATCCTTTGGTGCGTGTATTGTGGGTAGCATCCATCAGGACTTGAGTTCCAGAGAACGTGCTTTGTGAAGTAATACATTAAACCAGTGGTTTTTAAACTCGAGTGTGCATCAGAATCACCTGGAAGGCTTCTTAAAACACAGATTGCTTGACCCCCATTCCAGAGTTTCTGATGAGTAAGTCTGGAGGAGGGCCCAAGAATGTGCATTTCTACCAAGTTTCCAGGTGCCAGCACTGCTGCTGGATTCAGCTCAGTTGGAGAGAGGGCTTCATGCATAGGTGGTGGAGTAAACCCGCCACTATGTAACAATGTGCTGGTAAATGCCAGGAAGAGCAGAGAGAAGGAAGAAAGATCAGTGCCTACTGAAGTCACCAAGAAAAGGTTCACAAAGTAGTCTCTGCTGTTCAAACCAGTGTCTGCGGGAGGCAGGCAGGCAGAATGACCCATGGGCCAGTGCATGGCCTAGGTGGACTCTGAGCCCTACCCCTGGCAGCCATTGCATTAGGTAAGACTGCTGGTCGTCTGGGCTTTGTGAACCCCGTTTCTCCTTGCATAGTCATCCTATGTATAAGTGTTTTTTAATAAAGTGTGGTTTTGGGTAGTTACACCAAATAGCTTCAGTGGGGCTTACACCTATATAGCTTTCTACCTACTTCATTGGGATTAATCTTGAAAACGGTTAACCAATGAGTATAAATTAACCAATGAGTATAACTGATTAGACCTGACCAGGTAAATGGTGCAGGAATGGCATTATGGTAAGAACACAGGCTCCGGAACAGAACTGACTCCAAATCCCATTCATGGCTTTTCTGCTTATTGGCTGAGTCATTTTGGCAAAGTTCCTCAGTTTCTTCAGTGGTAAAATAAGAGACCATAGCGATCTTGCAGGATTGTGTGAATGCTTATGGATGCCCTGTACCTAGGAGGCGATGAGTAAATGGAAAAGTTGTTTGTTTTACTTTCACTTGGATGGGGTCGGGGGTGGGGTGGGAGGGGGTGTCATCAGTAGGTCACTAAACCCAATAGCAGCTTTTCCTCTAACTAGAAGTGTAGTCACATAAGTTGCTTTCTTTCTCTGAATCTTAATTTACTTAGCTTGTAAAGGGAAGGTATTCAACTGGGTGACTTTAAGGAACTAGTCCCTTCCTTTCCTAAAATCTAAGATTAAGAAGAATTTATTCAGTGCTTCCCATATAGCTCACATTGAGTTGATCATTCTTTTTAAGGAAATTTAGGTAAGAAAGGTAAGAATACATTTAGATGGAAGCAGTATGTAAAGTACAAGAGAGTAGAGATTCTGTGGTACAGATGTACCAGTATGTTTTTTTTTCATAACCTGAATCACCACTCATTTCCCTTCTACCTTAGAATGAAGTTTTACATAATTTTTGGAAGCGCTACCTTCAGAAGAGCAAGCAGGCATATTGTAAAAATCCAGTTTATACCAGTAGAAGGAAAACTACGGTAAGTCACAAGTCCGAAAAGTGGGACCAAAAGACGTGGAGTGAGAGGTGGAGATGAAGATGAGGTTCAGCCTTACCTGGGTTTGTGATGCTCGTCAGAGGATTTTGAGTGAAGAGGTTTCCTTTATGGTCCAGAAGGACAGGGTCACTGATCTAGACGTTGAAATTAATTTTGACTTCTTGTTTGACCAGTAGAAACATAGAGATATTTGTGATTAAGTTTCTAAGTAGAAGCTTAAGGAGTTTCTGCCATTGTACTATTAAAGACTTTTTTGCATCTGTTATTCTTTTTGCTTGGAACACCTGCTTACTTCACCTGGCATTTCAAGATTCAGCTCAGTTGTTCAAGATTCAGCTCAGTTATCATCTGGGCACTTTGCTGCCCTACCCCTGTCCATCAAAGAAGTTATGTTTTTAGCAGTTTGCTACTAGTGTTCTGTCCATGTGCCATGGATCATTTTCTTTGGGGTAAGGGTGGATACCACTGCTGAGAAACGCGGGTTTGATAAGCTCTGATGTGTCTTAGGTGTGATATTTACTGTCCTGGGCTGAGAAGAGATTCTGAGTCTCTTTGACATACATTTGTTAAGAGCTTAGAAACTTGGCCCATGGTTTCCTTGTTTGGTTGGGGTCTCATAGGTTCCACATGCAGAATTTAGTGACCCAGCAGCGAAATAAATAGGTCCTAAGAATGAGAAGTTTAGAAATAGCAGGTGGAGCAGAAATAATGATAGTTCAGTTTGAGACAGCTATTGGACATCCAAGAGGAAATGTCAGGTCCTCAGATACACAAGTCTTCAGTTCAGAAGAGAGGTCTGGGCTGCAGATACAAATTTGGAAGCTGTCAGCTCACACAATAATCAAATCTAAAATGCTGTGGTTTGTAAGGTGCACCATTATTTTAAGTACTTCCAAGAAAAGATAATGCTGCAAATTAAGTCGTGACGTGCCACTGACTGTAAGATACATCCTGATTTCAGGGATGTTACAACGTGGTGGAGACAGGGGAGTGCGTTGCAGAATTGAAAGCAATGTATGCAGTAAATGGAATTTAAAACCACAAGACCAGATGACATCCCTGAGGAGTGAAGACAGGGAAGAGGACCAAGAACTGAGCTCTGGGCCACTCTAGGGTTAAGATGTCTGGGATAAAAGGGGAAGGAACCAGCAAAGAAGTCTGAGGAGCCACTGGTGAGGGAGGAGGAAAGCCAAGCGAGTGAAGGGGGCGTTCTGGAAACCAAGAGGTGGGGAGCCGTCACCCAGGAGAAATGCTGCCTCTAGGTCAGGAAAGAAGAGGGCTAAACATTGATGAGTGGAGCAGTGGGATCAAAAGTTTACCTGGAATGGGGGACTGAGAGGAGAGGAATTGGAGACAGCAAGTCTGGACAGCTCTCAGGACCTTTTGTTGCAAAGAAGTACAGAGAAATTGCGTCGTAGCTGGAGTCAAGGAGGGTTTTTTCCTTTAAGTGGAATTCATGATGGTGTACTGATAGGAATGATACAGGAGAAGGAACAGAAGTGAGTGATAATCTTTGAGTGGAGAGAGGGGTGGGTCGGGTGCACAAAGGGAGGCACTGGCTTTCGATGGGAGCCCGGACAGCACACCAGAAGAATCTGACAGGGCAGAGCACCTGGCGGAGCTGCTGGCAGACAGTTGCCTGCGGGAGTCTGTGGAAGTTTCCTCAGGGTTGCTTCAGTTTTCTCAATGAATCTCCGCTTATCAGCCAGCTTTATGGTTGCCTGGCCCCTTGTGGACTCGCCTGTCGGAGATGTGCTTGACAGAAGACACAAGCGTTACCCTGTCCCTGACTTTTTTGTCTCATTCTCTTGTGAGTTTCTTTAATATGAGCTTTATCTCCTCATAATACGATCAAGTTTCTTGGCCTGCATGGCTGAGAGCATGGCTTTTTGACTGTGATCAGTTCCCCAAGATAATGTCAGTTAATGAGGCCTTTGGGTAGCCAGCCAGCTGACCTTTCTTAGGGACACTCTGACCACCATTTCAGCAATACGTGTGTGAAAAATTAAACAATGGTAAGAGATGATATATCCTTGTCAAGCCTGGGTATGCCTGGAGTCATCATTGACACCTGGTGTTCTTACGGTGTTGATACTAGAGCTACAAGAGAGGTGTCAGGTACAGGGAGAAGGAGGCCTACATATCTGCCTGCTTCCTTGCTCACGCTTGTTTGGAGCCCTTCTCCAAGAAGCATTGCCGGGAGCTGCTGGGGAGCAAGTGCAGAAGTCAAGGTCGTTCAGTTTCAGGGACTGGGCAGACGGCTGCAGGTCTCTAGAGGGGCTCCTTTTCTGGTATTTGTGATGCTCAGGAATTGTTTGTTTGTGGAAATTAATTGTGTTGTAAATTCCTATATAATCATAATTTATATTATTTTACAAAATAGGTATCAGAAGATAATCCAAGTCATTCAGACTGGGAGAGTGAGCCTGAGCTGCTCAGTGACTTGAGCTGTGCTTCTTTTGTTGAAAGCGGAGCAGAATCTCAGCCTGATGTCCACACTCAGAAGCCTTTCCCCGTCATCAAAGCATCACAGTCAGGTAAAAATGAGAATCAGAGTACCCCGAATTTTAAAGCTGGCAGTGCATCTTAAAAATAGTCCAATCTCTTCATAGTCCAAGGAAGGGCACTGCTTGGCCTAGCGAGAAAGAATGGCTTGTTGAATCATATGGCAGGGAGAGGGTAGACTAAGTGAAATCGTAGTGCAGTTTTTAAAAAGGTACATTGTCTCCACATGAGTTTTTGGTGTGATTTTTAAAGGGAGCCAGATAGTAAATAGATCCAGAAAGGAGGCTATCTCAGTAAAGACAGGTGTGGGCTCAGAACTCTCAGAGAGAAGTTGCAGCCGAGAAACGATAGAGCTTAGCTATATGGGAAGATAGACAAGCGTTGAAGAGAAGTTGCCCAATTTCTCAGCATAGACAAATGCAAGCTGAATAAAAATTACCATATTATGTGCGTGTCTGTGCATGTGTCTTACTTTCTGATTTAATTCTGTAATTTAAAATAGATAAAGAATATATTTAAGGTTATAGATATAGACCTTCTCCTCAAAGCATTTATTCATGACTTTAGTTGTTTCCACACTCCTTTAAAAAAAAAAAGTGGTGGAAAACAGAGCTCAATGAACAGACCAAGATTTTATTGTAGATTGCTAGAATCTTGGTGTGTGCTGATAGAGTTTTTTGGAAGATAGCTTCTAAACCCTGTTAGGGATTGTTGAAATCTGTATTAAGCGTGCTTGTATAAAACTTTCAACAAAACATTTCTTGTGGGGACTGCTGCTTTGCAAGCTCCTCGCCCTCCAAAGATTAAAAATTCCTTTTATCAGCATATCTGCATTTCTTTTTGTTGTTGTTGTTTTCTTTTTCTTTTTCCCCCTTCGTATATCTGCATTTCTTGTTGGACTGCACAATGACAGATATCAGCTAAGTTATATTTTGTGTCCAAAGAAGCTAGAATCATAGGATAAGTGGGTAGCATGAAATCTCTGGAGTTTCCTTCTCCATGCTTTCAGGCAAGCCTGACTCAAATAGTCCCAGAGGACCAGGACTCTAAAACCATCCAAGCCTTTTAAATAAAGCATCATGGTTGTTTACATATGTTAGGGGGTTTTGTTTGTGTGTTTGTTTTTTAATAAATGATGATCCTTAGAGCCTTATTTTCATTTTTACATTAAGTGTGACTATTGAAACAACTCTTATTACAAAACTATAAAATGCAGCTATTCATGGGAGTTCCCTGGCAGTCTAGCGGTTAGCACTTTCACTGCCGGGGCCTGGGTTCAATCCCTGGTCGGGGAACTAAGTTCCCACAAGCTGCAAGTCGTGGCCAAAAAGAAAAAAAGGCAGATATTCATAAAGAAAATAAAATAACCAGTTATTGTACCACCCCAAAATAACAACTGTCATTATTCTACTACACTCCAGATGGTTTTTTATTCATGTATATATAGAGAGAAAGGGAAAGAGTTTCATTATTTTGTTTTGCAAAAATGTGAACTATTTCTTCATTCTTTAAATTTTTTAATCAAAGTTCTACGTGCATTAATTCAAATACATTGATAAGACGTTATAATAAATTACAAAAATAACAAATAAAAATAAATTGCAGTCCACTGTCTCCCCCAAATGTCCTGTTTCCAAGGGCATTCATTTTCAACTCTTGCAACCTCCATATCTCTATATCACATACTTCTAGTACTACATCTTGATTTCTGGTTTTGGACATTAGAGATTAAATTCCCACCATGGAAGACAAAGCCTTAGCTCTGTCACTCATCCTTCACTGCCCTCCCTCCCCACGAAGTTACCAGCGCACAGTTATGAATTTCTCATTCTCTATCTTTCCAATATAATTTTTTACTAGACCAATTTATGGTGCTTAAATTGTAAGTGTATAAATACTATTTAGAACTGAGCCATGTAGCTTACTATGATTAGTTTTTCTGTACAGTCTTTGGTTTTTCCAGAGTTGATAATTGTTATTTGTTTAGTTTTCTATTTATTTGTTGCTAATCTATAATTTATTACTAATTATCTCCACACTTCCCCTCAGTTCTGAAAATCTCTCAATTCCTTGGATATTCTGTCAATTTCATCTTCTGTAATAGAATTCTGGAGCTTCTGACCTGCCCTGATCTAGAATGATGTATCTCTAGACCTGTGTGCCAGCTGTCTTTTTAAATTAATTAATTAATTTATTTATTAGCTGTGCTGGGTCTTCGTTGCTGTGCGTGGGCTTTCTCTAGTTGTGGCGAGTGGGGACTACTCTCCATTGTGGTGTACAGGCTTCTCATTGCGGTGGCTTCTCTTATTGTGGAGCACAGGCTCTAGGCGTAGGGGCTTAAGCAGTTGCAGCATGCGGGCTCAATAGTTGTGACGCACTGGCTTAGTTGCTCCTCGACATGTGGGATCTTCCTGGACCAGGGATTGAACCCATGTCCCGTGCGTTGGCAGGCAGATTCTTAACCACTGCACCAACAGGGAAGTCCCCCAGCTGTCTTTAGGATCTCCTTACCACCATCCCGAGGATTCTGTCACCTCTCGTTAAATTTCTTATTTCCTTGATCTCACTTCATTCTTGGTTCACTCCCTCATTTTTGTAGAGCATCTTTTCTTATTTTGCCGAGGATATTAATGTTATTTCCCACTGATCTGAAAATTTGTTTGGCCTTGCCTTTTTATATAAGAGGATTTCTTCAAGTATTTAGGGAGCCTACAAGGCTAGTCCTGTTTAAGAATGGAGATTGTAAAGTTGATTGAAACTTTGTACCCATAGTAAATCTTGTCAGCTCTGCTCTGGTTTATTTTCTTAGTGAACCTCCAGCATTGTCATCTTTAAATCTTTTCCCCCTGAGCTGATCAGATTTTCCATTTGGAGAGTATAATCCTGTCTGTTCTAGGAACTGGGTGGGAAGATGGCCTCAGGGGAGGAGGGAGTTGTCTCAGTACTCAATATGTGGGACTTTCCTGGTGGCACAGTGGTTAAGAATCTGCCTGCCAGTGCAGGGGACATGGGTTTGTTCCCTGGTCTGGGAAGATCCCACATGCCACACAGCAACTAAGCCCATGTGCCGCAACTACTGAGCCTGTGCTCTAGAGCCCACGAGCCACAACCATTGAGCTCCACATGCTGCAGCTACTGAAACCTGTGCATCTAGAGCCCGTGCTCCGCAATAAGAGAAGCCACCACAATGAGAAGTCTGTGCACCGCAACGAAGAGTAGCCCCCACTTGCCACAGCTAGAGAAAGCCCATGCACAGCAGTTAAGACCCAATGCAGCCAATCAATCAATCAATAAATAAATAAATAAATAAATTTATAAAAAAAAATACTCAACGTGTAAACTTTCACTTAATCCTCCTATTTTCAATAAGATACCCCTACTCTCAACTGTGTATGTGACTGACATGCCCCATGCCAGAGAACCCTTTATTTTACTGTCTCTAAAGGAGAAACTTCCAATTTTCTGGCACAACTGAGGAGAAGCAGTCATTTGGCTGCATGGAGTTCGGGGAGGAGTCTGGGTGTCTAACTTCTTAATCAGACTTTCAAGCAGTCCTCCAGGTATTAGTCCTACTTCGCTCAATTTCCAGAGGTACCTGGTTTAACCAATTCCTGAGCTTTCCTTAGAGGTCTCCAGGGGAAAATTAGATTGATTTCTGGCTTTCCCTACTGCTGGCTGTGAATCCACCTCTCTCAGCGCTGCTAAGACAATAATCATCTGTCCATTTGCTTTCAGCTTTTAAAATTTCATTGCTCTTGTCTCCTTTTCCATGTTATTTGTTCTTGTATTTATATCTTTTAAAAATTTTCTTTATAATTGAAGTGGGGCTGAGCAGAGCCTGATGTGTGTTTTCAATCTGCTATCTTAACTGGAAGTCCCTACATGTTGTTATATATATAATATATTTAGAAGTTTTTAACATAATATTTTATGGAAATCTGTGTCCTTGCATATTCTTTTAAACAGTAGTCTTCAAACTTTAGCATACATCAGAATCACCGGGAGGGCTTGTTAGACCACACTGGTAGGCTAAATAATTTGCAGCTCTAATAAGTTCTCGGGTGATGCTAATATACCTGGTCCAGGCACTGTACTTTGAGAACCACTGATCTAAAGCATTGTGTAAATTGTTATGTAGTGTTCCATTGCATGGAGTTCCTTAATTAAATTTCTATTCCAATCACTTAGGTTGTTTAAAATTTTTTTCTTACTATCAACAGTGTTGCCACAACATACCTTGACCCTGAATCTTTGGATGTTTTTAAAATCATTTCACTAGGATGAAATCTTAGAACTGCTAGACTGTTTGTCACCAAATGTTTGTTAAGTTCTTCTTCCGTGCTAGAGGCTGTTCTCAGCTCTGGAGAGTTTGCCCAGGAAAGCTGGGAGTCTTTCAGGGTCATTCCTTGTCCTGCTTTTCTATCTACCCTCACAGCTGACCTTAAACACCAGTTATATCCTGACGACTCTAAAATTCCTATCTCTTGCCCGTCCTCCGAACTATAGGAGTTGTTATGTTCAGCTGCCTACTGAACATTTCCATTTGTATGTTTAATAAAATCTTACACTTGTGCAATTTCTTGATTTCTGATATCTTGATTTCTCTTGTCAAACCTGATCTTTTGCCATCTTCCTTGTCTCAGTAGGTGGCATCTCCATTCTTCTTGTTGCTCAGTCCAAAACCCTTAGAGTGCTACTTGTCTTCTCTTTTTTGTTCTCATAGTTCACGTCCAATCCATCAGCAAATCCGTTTGACTCTGCTTTCAAAACATGTCCAGAATCCAGCCATTTCTCACCATCTGCAGGCTCACCACTCCAGTACAAGTGCCCGTCATTGCCAGCCTGGAGTTGTGGTCTCCTGTGTGCCCACCCCAACTCCACTCTTCATAGCAGCCACAGTGACCTTGTAGAAAACATAAATGAGATCTTGTTGCTCTTCTGTTTAAAACTGTCCAGAAACTTCTTATTGTACTTAGAAGAAAATCTAAAGTACAAGTCATGACCGACAAAGCCCTTTAACAATATGGCTTCTTACCCTCTCCTGTCATCTCCTACCACTTTCCTCCCTCCCATGGTGATCTCGCCACACTGGCTTCCTTGCTGTTCCTTCAGGTTGACTCTGCTGACATACTTGGTGTTCCTCCCCAGATCCTTAAGATGAACTCTGAATTCATTCAGGTCTCTGCTTGGGTGAATCTTCCGCAAGAGGCTTTGCTGACCACCCACGTAAAATAAAATAGCACATGTCTCTTCCCTTCTCATCATTTTGTATGCCCCTCCAGTGCTATTTTTCTGTGTTGCACTTAACCCCTGTCTATCTTTTTTTTTTTTTTTTTTTTTGGTTTATTTACTGTATCTCACTACTAGTATGTAAGTTTTATGAGAGATGAGATATTGTATACTGTCATTTCCCCAGACCTAGAAGAGTGGAGCAAAGAATGAGGTGCATAAGTATTTGTGGAATGACTGAGTTGAGGATGAAATAATGCCCCGTGGGGGAGGATGCCTGGAGGATGGGAGTGGGAAGGGTGCTGTCTTAGCTAGTGTTTGGAGAGCCTCTCAGAGAAGGGGACATGGGAGTTGAGGTGTGACTCATGGAATTACACATTTTTGCTTTGCTTTGTAATTGTTTGTCCTTTTATTTATTTGAAAACTTGTTCCTGTTCCCTATAAAAAAAATTCAAACAAGACAAATCCCTCTTTAAAATCTCAGCTCATCCCACTCCCACAAAGAACCAGCAGTTACCTTTTGGACCAATTTTCTTCTAAATCATTATTGATCTTTATTGCCAAATTGCTCTTTGTAAAGATTATATCAGTAATTTAAAGATATTTAAAATACCTCTTTGGAGTTTGCTATTTCCTTCTTTGTTGTCCAAAAAAGTTGCTTCCACTTTTAAAATTCTCCATTTGTCCCTTAAGAAACAGCATCTATCTGTTCTGGGTCTCTTGATGGAGTCGAATATTCACTACGGAAGGAGAAGGGAATTGTGAAGATGACTGTGCCCCGGACACTGGCTTTTTGCTATCTGTCTTTACTTTGGCAGAGAGAGACAATTACTCTGTCAGATCTTCTGAGGTAAGCTGGGCCTCTCATATAGTGATGCTTTTGCTGATTATCTGTGTGAACTAGGGAACAACCTTTGGATATTTTGGATTTTACAAGGAGGCCTAAATTAAGGAAGGGAGAGATTGGGCAGTCTGAACTCTAACTCTGAAGTTTAATTCTCCCTGGGCTAATAATTCATCTCCTTGGTTTCCTTATTTATATAATGGAAATAATACTATTTATCTTACAATGGGGTATTAGAAAATTTGTTATCTAATGTGAGTAAAATGCTTTGAAGATGAAAAGTGACATTTAAGTACCTGAGTAGTATTATTAAATATTTTTCATTTTTAAGAGAGAAGATGAACAGATGACCTTTACATTGACAGATGTTATTAGCAGTTACACAAAAGCATACATTCGTGTTATTAAGAGCTAAAATATAGGTTGTCTATGTTTATAAGCTAAAATGGGAAACAAAGCTATTAAAAGATCCTGTGTAGATAGTCAGCATTTACATTTTTCAAGATGATCTGCAGGGTTTTATAGTTAATAAATTATGGTGTTCTATGTAAGAATTTCTCATTAAATAAAAGATATACCAGGGCTTCCTAGGTGGCGCAGTGGTTGAGAATCCGCCTGCCAATGCAGGGGACACGGGTTCGATCCCTGCTCCAGGAAGATCCCACATGCCACGGAGCAACTAAACCCGTGTGCCAAAAAACAAAACAAAAAAAAAAACAAAAAAAAAAAAAAGAAAAGATATACCAAAGTCATTAATGTGTTAGTTCTTCCGTTGCTTAATATGTGTTCTAAATAATAACATTTGACTTTTTTCAGTGTGTAGAGTGATTTTAAGAGCATAGATGTAGAACCAGACTCCTGGGTTCAAATCCTGGCTCTGCCACTTAGGTGTTATAGGACCTTGAGTACATTATTGAATTTCTCTCCGCCTCTGTTTCCTCATTGGTAAAATGAGCCTAATAATAATATCTACCTCAGAGGGTTGAGACTACTTTCAATAATCTGTACTACATGAAAAGCACATAGTGCCTGGCGCGTAACAGGAGCTCAGTGCTGGGTGGTGGTGTTACGTTTCTCCATCGTCATCTTCATTACCGGCACTAGCCCCTTTGGTTAAATAAAGCGGCTCCAGTAAATGAGGGTAGTGCCTTTGAATTTGGACACATCAACCAAATAACAAGGCTTTCCTCAGATGTGATTAACTGTACATGCAGATAGTCCATGATTCAGTGAATTTTACTGTTAAGTTAAAAACCTCATCTTGTTCTGTATGCCTTCATGGGTGATCTCATCCTTTCCCAAGGCTTTAATTACCGTCTATATGGTGATGACTCCCAAATCTGGATTTCCAGCCCAGACTTGTCTACTGAGGGCCAGACCTATATATTCATATATTCAGCTGCCTGCTGGACACTCCTTCATCATCTTTCTCCTCAATCCAGCTCCTCCTCCAGTGTTTCCTCTCTTCCTAAGTAGCCTGCACCCTGTTGCATCCCATACAGGCACCTGAGGCTCATCCTTGACTCTTTCCTCTCTCCATATAGTTAATTATTATGTCCTCCCAGTGATAGTTCCAGAGTAACTCTCAAAACCATTTCTCCCCCATCCCCCTGTCTCTGTCTTCACCTGGATTACTTAGCAGCCTCCCAAGTGAGTCTTGTGGCACTCCTATCCATTTCCTCCTGATAACCAGAGGGACCTTATAGAAACAGCAGTCTAATCATGTCATTGGAGCTGGATAAAAGGGCTAGCCTTCCTACCCAGGGCAATCTGTGAGGAGGTAACACAAGTCTCCTAGAAATCTAACAAAATGGAGAAAATAATATTTGCCCAAAAATTCTTCTCAGGGAGAGTATTCTATGTGGTTGGAAGGATGGGATAAGATCCTACACCTTTGTCTGTCTCTGTCTCTGTCTCCCCCCACCCCTCTGTCACCCTCCTTCCTTTCCTCCCTTCCCCCTCCAAGGGGAATTCTAAAGTGCCTTCGGGGAGATTAGATCTAGTTAGCTGGAGGGCTTTTATTTCACTCTGTGGGACATACAAATTTGGGACCCAGTTTAATTGCTTGGAGCAGTAGGAGAAGAGACTTCACCACTGACCCTTTCTCTGCTTCTCTTGGTAAAGAGCCCTAAGTCACAGGCTCTTCTCAAAGTGTGGGCCCCTGGCCAGCAGCATCTGCATCACCTGGGAATTTGTTAGAAGTGCAAATTCTTGGACCTATTCTAACCTTCTGAATCAGGAGCTCTGGGGACAGGGCCTGGTCATCTCTGTTTTAATAAGCTCTCCAGGGGATTCTAATGGATGCTAAAGTTTGAGAACTACTGTTGCTAAACTTTGAAAAACTATTTAAAGAACATTGATTTAAAGAGAATACAGTATTAGCCTGGCCCCAATACCCATGTATCTTATACTGATCCTGCATGTCACTTCCCTTTTAAATCCTTTAGCAGCATCTGTAGTCCTTAGGATAAACTCGTAGTCCTTAGTAGCCTTTAAAGGACCCTGCCTACTTAACAACAATAATAATAATTAAAAATAGCCAACATGTATTTGTTCCACAAATTTTCATTGAAGATCTACTATATGCAAATGTTATTCCAGAGTCTAGACTCTTGAGATACAGTTGTGAACCATATAGATCAAGTCCCTGATCTCATGAAGTTTAAATTAAAACATGATCAAACAGTGAGTGCTGTTCAAAAGATTGAAATAGGATGACATGATAGAGAATGACAGATGGCTGCTCTAGACGGGTTATTAGGGAAGGCCTCACTGAGAGGGTAGAATATAAGCTGCAATCTGAATGAAAATAGAACCAGCAGCTGAATATCAGAAGTACTAGCATTCCAGATAGAGGGACATTGCTAGTGCCAGGCCCTGTGTGATCAAGGAGCAGAGGAGGCTGGTGTGATGGGAGTAAGAATTTGAAGGAGGGGTAGGAAGATGAGGACGAGGAGATAATAAACAGGAGTCGCACGTAGGTCTTGGTAAGCCAAATTAAGAGTTTGGATTTTTTTTTTTTTTTGAAGTATAGTTCATGTACAATACAGTTCACCCTTTTAAAGTGTACAAGTCAGTGGTTTTCAGTATATTCACAAGGTTGTGCAACCATCAGCTCTGTTTCCAGGACGTATTCATCCCTCCAGAAGGAAACCCTATACCCATAGGGAGTTTGGGTTTGAGTGTAATAGGAAGCTACTGGAAGACTTTAGCAGGACAGACACGATCTGATTTATGTGTTAAGATCACTCAGGCAGCTGTGGGGAAAGTGGGTTCTAGGTAAGCATGGGTGGAAGCAGGGAGACCAGGTGGTCTTTTCTATACTTAAAGCAAGAGGTAGTGGCTTGGATTAGGGTGGTGGTGATAGAAATGGAATGAGGTGAAGGGGTTCACGGTATGTTTTGCAGGTGGACTTAACTGTAATGCAGTGCTTCTTAAATTACCTGTAATGAAGAACCAATTTGTTAAATTTCCAGTCTGTCACAGACTGAAACTTTTGAAAAATACAATGATATTACAAGTAGAGACAGTGTTTCCAGGGGAGGTTGACTGGAGTAGTGGTTTGTGGGTTAGGAAGGGCACATGGGATGCTATTAGTCTGTGCCCATCCCTCTTTCTCTGTTCTTTATTTTTCTTCTTACCATTTCTTCCTACCTGACACACTATAAATTTCACTTGTTTTGTCATCTTTCTCTTGTCACTGGAATGTAAATTCCACGAGAACAAGAATATTTTACTGTTTTGTTCACTGCTCTATCCCCCAGCCTAGAATAGTGTTGGGCATATATATGCAATAAATTTCTGTTGAATGAATGAATTGTAAATAAGGATGTATAAATGTTTATTTATGTATATGTGCTAATTTCTTCAAGCTCAATAATTTACTCAAAATATTTGATCAGCTACTGTGTACCAGACATTGAGGTGGAGTGGTGAACAGATGTTCCTTTCTTTAATTGTTCTTCCAGTGACAGGCACCTGCCGTGCACTGCCCTAGGTACTGGGGACCGAATGGTGGGCAAGGAGGTATTCTAACAAGGACAACAGGGGTCAAGGAAGGTCTCCCTGAAGAAGTGATGTAAAAGATGAGTAGGAGCTAATCATGTGAGGCGACCTAGGGGTAGAAGAAATGCCGTGTCTGCAGGCCTGGTGGTACATTGACAAATAAAATAAACACGCCTTTTAGAAATATTTTATCTATTTAGGCAGAAACTTAAGAGATTATTAGGTAATCAACTAAATGTTTTCTCCACACAAGGGCACAGAGGATAATAGAAATTTTCAGGTTAATTATCCTTAAATATATTTAGGATACACAATATACTCAACTGATTCTTACCTTGTCTTTGAAATACATTTTTACCTCTTTTGTTTATTTTGCCAAATCAGTACATATCTTTTATTGAAACTCTTTTAAAAAATACAGATTTGTTGAAGAGGAACATATTCCTTACATAAATGCTTTTCAGCATTTTCCAGAAGAGATGAAATTATATGGGCGTGACAAAGGAATCTTTGCTATAGAGGTAAGTTGTTTTCTTTTCTACTTTGTAGTCACTTATAAGACACAGGAGTAGTTTTGTGATTGATATTCCTATTCTGACTTATTTGGTTTTGGAGTTTTAAAAAATGTCTAGTTTTTGTTCTATTCAAATATGGACCATTAGTCATAATTTAATGAAGAGTAGACTTATTTTTTATTTTCCTTATGTGTCCTCTAATCCCTTAGGCTATCCTCAAAAATACAGCTATAGTGTGAGGTGTGTGCATGGCAAATAGGTGTATTGCTGAGACTAAACTTTAGAAGTTTTATATAGAGACCGTTAGGTAATTTCAAATTTAAAAAACAGTGTTTTTTTGTTGTTATTTGCATGCTACCTTGCTTTGGAGAAAAGAGATGAAAGTTATTATGTTGTTTCAAGAGGCGCTATTTTAAGCCCTCTGCTTGTGCTAGCCGTCCTCTAGACTGCTTCTCAGACGTCTCCAGTGGCAGGGCTTGTGGCCTTTGAATTCTGCGCATCTGCCACCGTGCGTGGTACTCAAGGGCTGTCTCCTCTTCACCCTCTGTCAGGAGGGTTTCGGTGTGCGGAATGTTAACATTAAATGTTGTCCTCCATTTGTCCACTTAAGGAATTATTTTCATAGGCTTTCCTGACCTTCACAACCTTCACATTGTTTTCAGTTTAATTCAGGAGACATTTGTGATCCTTCCTAAACCCCTGTATGTGTATGTGGTTCACCATCTTCCCACTTTTACCTGTGAGTAAACACCTCAGACAGGTGGAATGATTTGCCAAGGTCGTGCAGATAGTAGTCTCAGACTCGCAACTACAGTGCTTTAGGCCTTTTACTCATTGTCTGGTCCTTTGCTCTCTTTTCCTACCATCTTACTATTATTTGTCCCGTCTAGTCTTTATTTTTTCTTTCTTTTCTGCCTTTTTTAAATTAAGATTTTTTTATGATTCCATTTTATCTCCACTATTGATTTATTAACTATACATCTGTCTTTTTAAGAGGTTGTTCTAGAGTTTACAGAATTCATCTTTAACTTACCACAACCTACCTCAAATAATCATATACCAGTACATGTATGGGATAAGACCCTTACAGCAGTATACATACTTCCACTTCACTCCTCCCATCCCTTAGTGTTAAACATTTTATTTTTACCTGTTATTATATTCCACAATGCATTGGGATTATTTTTGCTTTAAAAAGTTGGTTATCTTTTTAAGAAATTAAAATGAGAAAAACTATATTTACCCATATTTTGCCATTTCTGGCTCTCTTCCTGTCTAAAAACGTCCTTTAACATTCTTATAGTATAGATCTGTTGGCAATGGATTTTTTTGGCATTATTTTTGGTCTAAAAATGTCTTTGTTTTGCCTTCATTTTTGAAAAAACATTTTCACTAGTATAGAATTCTGGGTTTGTACTTTTCCTTCAGCACTTTCAAAATGTTTCTTTCTACAGGACTGTCTGATTTCCCTTCCCTTCCCTGTTCTTGCTTCCTTCTTTCCTTCCTTCCTTCCAACTGCATGTTAGACCACAGCTTACTAAGGCTTCTGTTCTTTTTCTTTTCCTCAGTGTGTTTTGTTTGGATAGTTTCTATGGTGGTATCTTCAAATTCACTGATCTACTTCTTTGTCTAATGTGCTGTTAAACCCATTCAGTATTTTTTTCATTTCAGATTCTGTATTTTTCATTTCTAGAAGTTCCATTTTAGTCTTATGTTTTTCGTTTCCCTCATTATGTTTATGTTTTCTTTTACATCCTCCAGTTTATTGACAGTATTTAAAATAGATGCTTTAAGGTTCTTGTCTACTAATTCTGTTATCTCTGTTATTTCTGGGTCTGTTTCTATTGATTGGTTTATCTCCTGATTATGTGTCATATTTTCCTGCTCTGCTGCCTGGTAATTTTGATTGGATGCAGTGAGTGTGAATTTTATGTTGTTGGATACTGGATTTTTGTTCTGGTGTATGATTAGGTAACTTGGATATCAGTTGATCATTTAGAAGTTTGTTTTTAAGCTTTTTTTTATGGCTCTTCCAGAGCCTATATTCTGAGACTAACTTAGCACCACTACTAAGGCAGATCCCTTTGGAAGACTCTATCCAGAGCCCCCAGTATTATGAAGTCTCTCCACTCTAGCTGGTGCCTTATGTGAGCTCTGAAAATTAATTGGATTCATTGGAAAAAATCCAGTGATTTTTTTTCTTCCCTGGCCTCAGGTTTTTTCTCACACATGCACAGATTGGTCCTCAGCCAGAGACTTGAGAGGACTGCTTTGCAGACCTCCTGGAGTTCCCTCTCTGTGCATTTTTATCCTCACTGATACTCTGCAAATTATAGCCACCTCAGCTTCCAGGAACTCTCATCTCTCTCTCCTTAACTCAGCACGACCACTGGGCTCTGTTTCACTCCCTGCTCCCTGCTGTAGTTTAGAGACGGATTCCAGGCAGTAATCTGGGGCCATTTGTTTCTCTTCTCTCAGGGATTATGGTCCTGTGCTGCCTGTTGTCCAGTGCCTGAAACTGTTGTTTCATATATTTTTTCCAGTTCTCTGTTTATCATGGGATGTCAATTCATGTAGTAGTTTCCCATAGTAGTTAATCCTCTAAGGGCAGAAACAAAAGTGTTCTAAATACTGATTTTTAGATATTTAGAAATAGAGTCAATATTCAGATGCTTTTTAGCTGAGTGTTACCTAAACAGTTCTTTCTTGAATGCCTAAAAGTATCTTAATGCTCTTTTATTTTCGGATTTTTTTTTTTGAAAATTATAATCTCTATTCACGAATGTTGTCTGATCTTTGCTTCAGAATTTTCCATCAGCTGGACCATGTTATTGAAGGGTCATGGTTTATAGGCTTTTGTTTGTACAAAATACTTGCCTAGTAATAATCTCTTTTGTTGACTATTTTTAAATTAATCTTGAGTGAGGAGACAGGGTAAGTAAAATAAGGGAGTGATTTCTTGTAGAGATTTTGATAGAAAGCATAAGTGGAAAAATAAGATATTATGTCTTAAGAATAACTTGTACTTTGCCTTTTTCGCTTTTAGAGAGTTTTTTTTTAATAAACTTTTTATTTTGGAATAATTTTAGATTTACAGAAAAGCTGCAAAAATAAAAAATATATCCTTTACCCAGATTCAACTGTTGTTCATATTTTATCCCATTGTTTTATCCTTTGTGCTGTTCTTCCCTATCTGTGTATCTTACCTATGCAATTCTATTTCTGAATCACTGAAGGTAAATTACATTTATCATGGCCCATCATCCCTAAGTATTTTAGTGCATATTTTCTAAGAATAGAAATATTCTCTTATATAACTGCAATTTACTTATTAACTTTTTATTTTTCTAGGGACTGCACATTATAGATAGGCCACAATTTACCTAACTCGTTCTCTATTGATGGAGTTTTGTATTTGGGGATTAAAGGCTAAGGAAGGCAGCTAGGTAATGAAAAAACAAAACAAAAAAAACTAGAAACTATCTAAATGTCAATAGGAAAATGGATAATATTTGACATAATCAGACATGGTATATTAAACAACTAGGAACATGAACCAACTGCAGCCACAAGCAACAGGAATGACTCTAAGAAACATTCTATTGAGTGTAAAAGGCAAGACTTAGGAAACTACATGCGGTGTGATACCCATTTTGTTAAGCTCAAAAAAGAAGTCAAACTAAATATATTTGTATAGATAGATAAAACTATTTAAAAAAATAAGTTTACAGTAAGCAAAATTGACGATACTGGTTATCTCAGGAGGGGGAGGCACAGAGGGAGGACTAGAGGAGGCATACACTGGTGGGTGCAGCAGTCGGATTTCTTTATGTATTTCTTGCATCCCTAACTACTCTTTGAGAGTAGGAAGCATATGTAATGCTTCTGTTTGATCATCCGTAAGACCTAATACGTAATAATTCTGTATACATGGTAAGGACTCTACCTGTGTTTATCGGTTAAGTGATCTGAAATAGCTGAAAAACAGAATAGTTTAAATACTTTATTTAGAGAAACTCTCAAATAGATTTGGTTGGGGATTTTTTTCCACCTAAGTAGTAAATTTCCAGACTCCTTCTTTTGTATTTATTATATAGTATATCCAGAGGCTATTAATTAGTGGCATTTGACTGAAAAAATAAAAAGCATACCACTGATATTTTAGTGGTAAATGTGTAAGGGATATAACTTCTGCTTATAAGCAAGGACATTTAAAAAATTGAGTTATGGGTGTGTCAGTATCACTCATGAAAACCAGTGAGATAAATAATCTTATCAGTTATTTGTACTGTTCACCAATAATAAATTACTCTAGTCAAAAAGTGCGTGTTTGAGGCGACGTTGATGAACTTGTTTTAGGAGAACCATACCTCATGTTTGCTAAGTGAAACCAGTGATTTCATGTGAATTATCTGTGATTTAGTTTGATCCTGTGCCAATACCCACCCCTAGTACCCAGCATGCTCAGCCCAGGTCTCCTCCTACCGGTGCTTCCCAGGAGAAGGAATGAGAACCAGGTTGTTTTTTTGTTTTGTTTTGTTTTTTTTGAGAACCAAGTTTTATACTCACTTAAGGAAAACTGAACAATGACAAAGGTTAGTCTGCTGCAAAAATAATCATGTAACCCTAATTATTTGGGAATTGTCTACTCTTCTGAATACCAGCTTTTAATCTGCTTTAGTACAGATACTGAAATTTGAATGTAAGTATTCCACAGTCAGCAGACTATTTGGAGGACAGACACATCTTAAGAAGGAGGACTCCAGTAGGTTTTTCCCAGCTCTGATCCTGGGGCCAAAACAAATGACTATCTCCGGTTCAGTTGGTCATCAGTTCATACATTTGTATTTGTTCATAAGGTTTGTCTTGGTCTGTGAAGTCAAACAGCATGTTTCTCAAATGGTCTCATCCCAGGACCAGGACTGTATTTTACCTAAAGTAATGTATTTACCACAACCTTCCAGGAGATTAGACTTTGAACAGAAAAAAAGTATTTTTTGCCACTGCTGATAGATTTACAACCATTCAGATAATTCTAGCTGACTAAAAATGTGAATTGAACTGTTTTGTGGATCATAATGCATGTGGAATTCATTGTATCCTTCCTCCATAAATAATACGTTACAGTGCTTTGTCATTTTTTCTGACATATTTTTATTCCTTACTAATTTTTCTTTGCAGTAGAAAGTCTTAAGTTTGGGTTAACAGGTGCAGGTAGCATTAGCTTTTTCTCAGCTGAATCTTTGCTTCAAAACAACAATAAGAATAAGTAAGGGTGAGGCACTGTACTTTTTTTTTTAATAGCAAAGCAGGAAGTTCACCTCTGACAGGGTATTGTAATCAGGTTTATCACAAGAGCCTGCTGTTGTGTAACAGAAACTCTAGCTTGTCCTTACCTGTCTTAAGGCATTGCTTCATGAAGGAAAATAAACTCACTGGAATATTTGTGAAATTCAGTAAAACGCTTTCCCAAGCCCTCCGTTTTTAATGCATGCTAGAACAATTTGTTATAGCCTTGCAGTCTTTTAAAAAACATATTAGCCTTGTGATTTCTTAGTATTGTAATTAAATGAATCTATAGCACTCTAGAAGCCCTATGTATCATATTTACTATATCTTTTAGACACATCCTCAGCCATGTCTAGTAATAGTCCACATTCCCTCCCTCCCTTCCCCCACTTTTTCAGGAAAAATGGAGAAGGTTTGGGATGTCTTCAAATGACTGTTTACTTAATTGACAGGCAGCTTTTCTTCATTGTATGCTTTGCCTTTGCTCACAAAAGTGCATTCACTATTCCATAGTATGTTGAAACTTTTAAATGGAAACAGCTTTTCATTAACAAAGGAAGCATTTTCTTCCCTCCTTCCATGTCTTAGCTTTCTCTACTAAGTCTTGGCTTCTTCAGCAGCTGTACCTCCACCAGAAATGACAAAAGGTGCGATTGTTCCAGGAGATGGAGATGAAGATAATGCCAGTGGAGTTTTGTGTGTGTGGGCTGCTGGGCACTGTTTTTCTTCTGCGTTTGGTTTGGTTTTGTTTTTGTTATTCCAGAAAGTTGAGCACACCTTAAAAACAAACCAAAGGGAGGGAGGATAAAAAGCTTTAAAGACTCTTAAACCTTTATCCTGTGTGAACTCTTTCCCATTAAATTGTTCTGTTAATATTTAAGTGGGCCCCTCTTTCCCAATAACAACAAATCTGACAAAACTCACTTTAGAACATAAGGGAATGGGATAGAGTATAGAGTATTGATGTGGTTTGTTTCTTCCAAGCGGGCTATGAGAGTTTGAGTCTTTCTGCCATCACCCTGACTTAAGAGCAAAGTTCAGGCAAGGAGACAGGTTTGCAAATGAAGTTCTGGTGTTTCCAACCATCTCCTTTCTCTGACTTGTAATTCCCAACTCCTGGTAGGTAGCTGGTTCGTGTTCCTTATTTAATTTAAAGATAGCTTCCTCCTTTTTTTTCTGCCTCTGCCTCTTCTGCTGCTGTATTTTTGATTCAAGTTTCTGAAGTGTGGTGCTGATTTGAAGCATCACTTAGACTTCTAGCAAAAATCTTTCAGTTCATCTGGTAGAATAAACTAAAAATCTGTTCTTTTTCAGGGACACCATCTCTATATGGAGTACCAAATAATCAAATTGCTGCTTGAACTAAAATCAGGCCTAGACACAGTTGTCTCTATTACAAGTAGAATTTATTCTGCCAGTGACTTAACAGACAGTAGGACTACTTGTCTTTTCAGCCATGATTTTCTTTATTTTTATGTATTTTAAACCCAAAGACCAATTTCTAAACAGTTAATATGTAACATACATATTATTCTTCCATGGTCCTTGGCAGTGATTCTAAATCCTCCAAGAATTAGTCATTTCATCATCCCGCACTAGACTCAGCAAGAAGTAATAAAGAGGAAACTGGAAATTTCATTCCCAAGTACATCTCCAGTATTTTGAATGTTGATCAACAACATTCTGCTCTCCTCTCTGAATGAGTAAGAAGAAAAGATGTAATGCTGGTTCAGCCAAACCCACTGGGTGGCACTTTGCCATGATGATTCAGTTTGCCTTGGAGCAATCTTACACCCTTTGTGAAATTAGGTCCCTGTTGGTTGAAGGAAGAAAAAGACTCTTCCAGAGCTGTCAGTCACTCTGTAAGCCCCTCCAAAAGAAGGTCTTACTGGATCACATTTTAGTACACTCTGAGTCTTCAGACTATGAGTTTTTTTCACCATCTTACTCTGTAGGCCACGTGTAGCTCTTGGGATTGTTTGTGCAATCTTTGTTAGAGTAATAATCTTACACATTTGAAATGTATTTGAGGGAAGTTAAGGCGAGGGTGATGATAACAGGTGTTCTCAGTTTCCCTCACCCCCACTCCCTCCCACAATTACTACTGCCAGGCAGCATGAATAGAAACCGGCTGATGTGTTCTTTTGTTCTTGGCTTGCCACAGCATCTTAACCATCACTGGAATTTGTGGGTGTACTTCTCTTGTCAAGCTTGTGAAGTAAAACCATCTGAGGGTCTCCTCCAGGCTGCAAGAAAAATGAGGTTGAGAGCCACTTCATTTATTATTATTATTATTATTACTATTATTATTATTATTATTTTGCACAAGAATATTGTGGAGAGCTTGTTTAAACTATAGATTCTTAGACCTAGTGTTAGGAATGGATTTATTAAGTCTGATGTGGGATCCAGGAATATTTTAAAGAAGCATCTTGCAAGCGTTTCTGATAGAAATGGTGCTTTGAGCAGTACAGTCTAGTTTTTTATCTCTGCCTCTGTCTTTTGTTATTCCCTCTTGTTCCACAAAAAATTTGAGGTAAAAGTAGACTAATTAGCAGTTAACCGAAGACCAGTATAAAGCAAAGTACTATTATACCTTAACTAAATATGCAAAGGTTTAAACAGGATTCTGGTAGTCCTCTTATTCTGCTTAATACATCAGAGATTCCCCATGCCAAATGAAAATACAATACAAATACCCAGCATCTTCTGAGACCCTTTCTTTGGGTGTGTTCTATACATGCATGAGTTTTCTAAAAGTCAAAATAAGACTATTCTAACACAGTCATTAAATGTTTACTGTAATTATTATATATCCGTGTTTCGGAATGCTTGTCAAAATTAGAGCCTGATTCCCCTATCCGGGCTAAGGACAATAAGATGGAAACAAAAATGTGACACTGTGATCGTATTCTCTAAAACAATGCTGTGTACTTTGCTGAGCTCATGCTGCAGGCCCCCCAGTGTGGCCCGGCTTGGTTGCAATAGGAGCAGATGTCTGTGGAAGTTAGTCCATAGCCAACACCTGTAGGGACAGTTGGGCCACCACTTCAAGGGATGTTGGAGGCAGAAGGTAGCAGATGTTAGTGTGGTTGTTTTACACATATATTAAATCTTTTTAGCTTACCAGATTCCTTTTCATTCGTGACCTTACAGTTACTTGTCATGAGTTTATCATCCATTAAATTGGTTTTTTGAGGTGATTATTTTTCAAAGGGAACATTCACTGCTCTAGTGTTTGTTTCATTTGCAGGTAAAAGTACCTAATTTCATCTCCTACCTGCATTATTTAAAAGGATTAGGGTTGCCATAAATCTTGTCAGTGATGTTAATTGTTTCAACTTGAAGAGATGCTTCAAATTTTGTGTGAAATGAAGCAGATGTCTAAAATGAGTTAATTTTATAAAGAAAAAAGCTTTTCCCAGAGGTCACTGAGAGTGTATATTTTCCTTTTTTCTCTCTTAAATTCACAGATTAGAATACAATTTGTAGTATTTTAGTGTATAAGTAGAATTACTGTATCCCTACATTTAAAAAAAAAGACTTAAAAGGCCACGTTGCTATTTTGGATTGACAGAAATTTACTTTGTATTCTTCAGCTACAGATTAATCATATGTTAATAATGTAGCCAACTGAAAGCCTTTTTTTTTTCCTAATGGAACTCAAGAGTTTAGACACTGAAATAGTGATATCGAAATAAATACAATACAAAGAAGGTTGTAACCCCAGGCAGAGTAAAATCAGGCATAGTTAACAGCTTGATTGTTTTCTGTAAACATGCTTTTGTGCCCTTATAAAGCATTTCCTTGTGCCTTATAATTGCATATCAGCTGAATGTACCAAAGTAACACTTAACAGAGAAATTTTCATTCCTTCAGTTGGCTCCCAAACACCTTCACACACTTAGAAAGTGGGCAAGACATGACATAACAGGTATTATTGGCACAAATTGTTGGGAAACAGATTTTCACTTAGAATAAGGAAGAACTTTTTAATGACTAAACCCATTAAAAATGAAATAGACTACCTTCAGGGAAGGTATTGAGTTCCCATCACTGGAGATTTACAAGAAGGGCTAGACATATTCCTGCTGGGGATTTTGTAAAGTTAGACCATATACCTTTTTTTTTTTAGAACTTTATTTGTTGTTTTTTGGCTACATTGGGTCTTTGTTGCTGCATGCAGGCTTTCTCTAGTTGTATAGAATGGAGGCTACTCTTCGTTGCAGTGCGCAGGCTTCTCATGGCAGTGGCTTCTCTTGTTGAGGAGTACAGGCTCTACATGTGTGGGCTTCAGTAGTTGTGGTGTACGGGCTTAGTTGCTCTACGGCATGTGGGATCTTCCCAGACCAGGGCTCGAATCCGTGTCCCCTGCATTGGCAGGCAGATTCTTAAGCCCTGGGCCACCAGGAAAGTCCTAGACCATATACTTTTTTTTAAAATAAATTTATTTATTTATTTATTTGCTGTGTTGGGTCTTTGTTGCTGCATGCGGGACTTTCTCTAGTTGCAGTGAGCAGGGGCTGCTCTCTGATGAGGTGCACAGGCTTATTGTGGTGGCTTCTCTTTTTGTGGAGCACAGGCTCTAGGCACGCAAGCTTCAGTAGTTGTGGCACATGTGCTCTATAGTTGTGGCTTGCAGGCTCTAGAGCGCAGGCTCAGTAGTTGTGGCACACGGGCTTAGTTGCTCCGCGGGATGTGGGATCTTCCTGGACCAGGGATCGAACCCATGTCCCCTGCATTGGCAGGTGGACTCTCAACCACTGTGCCACCAGGGAAGCCCCCTAGACCATATGCATTTTTTTAAAGAACTTTTATTGGGATACAGTTGACATACAATAAACTATATGTATTTAAAGTGTACAATTTGATTTTTTTTTCTTATTAGTAATATATATATGGCAATCCCAATCTCCCAATTCATTCCCCCCAACCATCCCTGCTTTCTCCACTTGGTGTCCGTATGTTTGTTCTCTACATCTGTGTCTCTATCTCTGCCTTGCAAACCTGTTGATCTGTACCATTTTTCTATAGTCCGCATATATGTGTTAATATACGATATTTGTTTTTCTCTTTCTGACTCACTTCACTCTGTATGACAGTCTCTAGGTCTATCCTTGTCTCTACAAATGTCCTAGTTTCATTGCTTTTTACAGCTGAGTAATATTCCATTGTATATATGTACCACATCTTTTTTATCCATTCATCTGTTGATGGACATTTAGGTTGCTTCCATGTCCTGGCTATTGTAAACAATGCTGCAGTGAACATAGGAGTGCATGTGTCTTTTTGAATTATGGTGTTCTCTGGGTATATGCCCAATAGTGGGATTGCTGGGTAGACCATATACTTTTAAAGGTCTTTCCAACTTTGAATTTGCCAATTAGATTATTTCTCCTAGAAGGTGATGTATGAAGTGATTCTGTTACACAAAATAGTTTACTGAACAGTTGATATTACCTCTCTCTTACCATGTTTTTTTTAAACTAGACATACATACAGAAAAGTGAACATACAAATGTACCCAACCTGATGAATTTTCATAACCTGAACCAGCCCCTAGATCAAGAAACAACCTTCTTAGCACCCCAGAAGCTCCACCCTTATGCTCACTTCCATTCATTACCTCCCCACCCCACCCCACCCCCCACCCCACCCCGCCCCGCCCCTAAGAGTAATCAGTCTCCTGACTTGTAACCATGTAGTATAGAAGCTTGGTGCTCAGTTACTAAGTTTGTACTTTACATACATGGAGTCATTCTCTTTTGCATCTGGCTTCTTTTAACGTTATGTTTTGAAGATTCAGTCATACTGTTGCATGTAGAGCATTCATTCCTATGCTGTATAATGTTCCATTGTGAGACCGTATCAAAATTTACTTGATATTTACTCTACTTTTGTACTTACTCTACTGTCAATGGCATTTGGGTAGTTTCTAGCTTGGGACTTTTACAGATAGTGTTATGAACATTCTAGTGGACATGCGTGCACATTTCTTTGGGTATGTGTGTTGGGTTGGCCAAAAAGTGCCTTCGGTTTTTAAGCGAAAATAAAAGACACACTTTTCATTTTCACCAAGAACTTTATTGAACAATGTATTCACTGTTTAGTTCCGCTGCCTTCTGCCATTTTTCAGGCAACTTCATAATTCAGCCATCCCCATACTTTTTATCTTTTTGAGTAAAGAACTGTTCCAGGTGCCTTTTATAGTCTTCCAGGGAATTGAAATTTTTTCCATTAAGATGATTTTCTAAAAACCAAAATAAATGGAAACTGAAGGTGCAAAGTCTGGTGAATCTGGCAGATGAATCAGAACTTCCCAGCCAAGCTATAACAGTTTTTGCCTGGTCATCAAAGAAACAATGCGGTCTTGCATTATCCTGATGGAAGATTATGGGTTTTCTGTTGACTACGTCCTGATGCTTTTTGTCAAGTGCTGCTTTCAGTTGGTCTAATTAGGAGCATTACTTATTGGAATCCATCATTTGGTTTTCTGGAAGGAGCTCATAATAGAGGATTCCCTTCCAGTCCCGCAATATACACATCACCTTCTTTGGATGAAGACCGGCCTTTGGTGTGGTTCATTTCGCTCGCCGCATGATCGCTTGTGTTTCACATTATTGTACAATATCCATTTTTCATTGCCTGTCACAGTTTGTGTTAAAAATGGAATATTTTTGTTACATTCAAGTAGAGAATCACATGCAGAAATACGGTCAAGAAGGTGTTAAACTCTTACTTATGTGGAACCCAAACATCAAAGCGATTCACATAATCAAGCTGGTGCAAATGATTCTCAGCACTTGATTTGGGTATTTTGAGTTTGTTGTCTCTCTCCCACATGGTATAACGTTGACTGTTCTCGATTAACATCTTGACCTGATCGCTATCAACTTCAACTGGGCTACCCGACTGTGGAGTCTCGTCCAGCGAGAAAGCTCCAGCACGAAACTTCGCAAACCACTTTTGACACGTTCAGTCACAGCACCTTCTCCATACACTGCACAAATCTTTTTTTGCATTTCAGTTGTGTTTTTTCCTTTCCTGAAATAATAAAGCATAACATACCAAAAATGTTGTTTTTCATCCATATTCAATATTAAAATAGCTACACAAAAATTCACCAATTTTGATGTTTTTTTTAAATGCACGCTGATATGATAACTGTCACAATACAATCTAACCAAATTGTTTCAAATGAAGTTAAAGACAGCTAAGTGCTACTAGAGCCATCTTACAGAAAACAGCTTTTGGCCAACCTAACAGCTGGAACTGCTTTGCTGTAGAATACGTCCACACTCAACTTTAATAGATACTGCCAAACAGGTTTCCAAAATGTTTGTATTCAGGCCTGTTTTTAATAGGGTCCTACCATATCAGAAATGTTAGTTTTCAGAAATCTCATAAGCCTTAAAGAAAAAAAAATCTTGCTTATAGTACTATATAACTTTCTGTCTTATCCTATAGTTATTTTTGTACACTAAGCTCCTTTTCTAGAGTATAAATTGCTTGAAGAGATCGCTTCATTCATCTTTATATTTCCCAAAGTATCTTGCATAGAATAGACTCTAATATTTTTATGTGAATGGATGAGTAAATGAGGAAAAAATTTTATGTAGTATTAATAAGAAGAATGTTTGGAAATTGCAAAAATATAAATAGCATACCCAATAAACTAAAAAGGGAACAGAATTAATTTATTAGTATTAGCTCATAGATTTTCCTGAATTCTATAAGAGACTCTTATAAGCTGTTATGGGGGAAAATAGAAGGTTGAATTGCACATTTTCAGCTATTAGACTTAAATGCTGGTGTCATCTCCCACATAGAAGCACATGAATGTTATGTAACACTGACCTAAATCTGTTAGCTGTAAATTTGAGAATTGTTGAGAGGGTGCCAGTGAAGGAGGCTGAGGGGAGCTCATGCTCTGGAGTGATGTTGACAACATTGTAACTCCAGCTGGGCTGCAGCTCTATTCCAGATGCTTCCGTGATTGGCAGGAAGTAATGATTTCACTGTATCATGGGTAAGGCCAGTAGGAGTTTTATGAGCCACATAGAATTTTAGTGGCTTTTTAATTTACCACTATTACTGTTTAAAACTGCTCAGTGAGGATATTTGGGATTTATGGATGTTTCCCCTCAATGCTTTTCTCTACATTCCAAATTTTATTCTTTTAAAAAGAATATTACATATTACTTTTAAAATCAGAAAGCAGGTTTTAAAAGAATTTATGTTGCAAAAATTGCTACCTTGACTGTCTGTTTCATTCCAGTCTTGGCCTAACTATGAAGATATCTATAAAAAAGTAATTGAAGTTGCCACATTTTTGGATTTGCCGCGTTTTCCAGACATAACTGAAGACTGCTATCTTCATCCAAACATCTTGTGCATGAAATATTTGATGGAAGTCAATCTCCCTGGTAAGTGTGTGGTATATATAGTGAGCAAGCTTTGATTTATTGAATTATTATGAACAATATATTGAATCTTCTCAAATCAGAGACTGTTCGAGTCACCTGACGGGGTCCACAGTAACATGAAGCTTAATATCAAAATCCTTTCTTACAATATTTCGGTCCATTTAAAATGGTTAAAATGATACTATTCAGAAATAATGAGTTCTATTTTGGTGTGAGGGATAAGCTTGAGAGAATATATTTAGTTTTTACAGTACATTTGCTTGAGTACAAGTAAAGTAACACGTGTCTCAGTATGCATTATTAATTACCTAGGCAACCCCCCCCCAAAGGCACTTCTTCATTTGCATGAAGCATGGTTATTACATAAAGAATTCTAACTTTAAAAATCCCAGAAGTTAATATAAGGTAACGTTTTTATTGTTCAGTAATATATTGCTGTTTCCAGTCCCTAAAACAAATGGAGGTCAAAGTCTGGTAGGATGAAACACAGAATGTGAAGGCAGCCTTACTAGCCGTTCCTCACACTATACTAAGGCACAGGTAACCCCAATGGAATCTGCCGATGGAATCCATTCCTGAATTTCTTGCTGAACTAGAAATGTGAGAAATGCAAGGTTTCTATTCTTAACAGAAAATACAAACATGGTGTGACTATATTATTGCTTAAGTGATATAAAAATGTGATTGAATGTATTTTTAATAGGGAAGGAAAATACGTAAGTTATATGAAAAAACAATATATAAAACTATATGTATAGTATAATTTTAACTATAAAAATAAACGTAAATTGGAGTAACATATACACAAATGTAAATATCAAGTCTATACTTTTAAAATATTTTTTAAAAAGAAAAAATAATTTAAACTTTTCAAATGTATCATTTATTAAGCTAAGGAATGTACGTCTCTTGATGAGATTTCAGAAGTCACTAGCTATTTGATTAAGGTTCCAGAATTTAGAAAGTATGATTTCTGCATGTTAAAATCATGCATGTTACATGGATCAGATTATTATTTTGGATTTTGGTTTATTGATTTACTTTTTTGGTGGTTCTTTCAAAATATGGAAAGTTCTTGTGTTCTCTCATATACTCCAAAATCCTGAGCTTGTAACAGGAATACTAGAATATGGAAGGAATACAAGGAATTACCAAAATATAACTGACACGGGCTGAGTTATGGCAAGTATCTAGCTCACGCAGTTGCTATTGGACAGAGCTGAGGGTGGCAGTATTTTCTGACCAGTGTGTAATTTAATAGTATTTCTCACCTCTCTTCCTGAGAGTAACCAGTAGAATTCAAACTAGAATATGGAAGGAATACAAGGAATTACCAAAATATAACTGACACGGGCTGAGTTATGGCAAGTATCTAGCTCACGTAGTTGCTATTGGACAGAGCTGAGGGTGGCAGTATTTTCTGATCAGTGTGTAATTTAATAGTATTTCTCACCTCTCTTCCTGAGAGTAACCAGTAGAATTCCTGAGAGTAACCAGTAGTATTTCTCACCTCTCTTCCTGAGAGTAACCAGTAGAATTGTAATATGCAGAGAGACACTACTATCATCTGATATTTTTAAGTGCTTTTTTGGAGACTGTATTAAAAAGAACTAGGATAGAAAAATTTTACTTCTTACAAGCTGTTCAATAGAAATAATCTGCAATATAGAAAAAAAATTATACACAAATGTTATTGATCTCTATTTATAGTACTGAAAAGTTAAAAATAACTTAAATATCCAACAGAAAGGTCATGCTTAAGTGAACAAGCTTATGTATATTCAGTGGAACATTATGCAGCTTTTAAAATCATGTTTGTGGAGAGTATATAAAAGCATGGCAAATGTTTATGTTATAATAAAAGATGAAATAGGTCATTATAAAATTACTTATGGCCATAGCTACATAAAATTAAAATATTCATTAAAATATTAGAAATAAATATACCAAAATATTAAAGTACTATTTCTAAGTTATGACTTAGAAAATGCCTTTTTTCCTTTCTTCTACCTTTACGTATCTTATAAATGTCTTGTACTGAGTTTGTGTTACTTAATAGTGGGGGGAAACAATAAGCAAAATAGATTGACTAGGATGTAATAGTCCCTGCACCTTAGGGTTTATATTGTAAAATGTGACATTGATTGGCAAAGCACCCATAAGATTATAAGAAGACCTCTAGGATATTGCCATTTTCAGAATTTAGAGTTTGGTCTCCACAGTACTGTCAGTTCTGTGGTGCTGTTGGTCAAAAAGAAGAGACCTGTGTATTTGGCCCTTTTACAAAGAGAGGTTGTAGGGTTCCCAAAAAGCTAAAAGTGGTTTCAAGCATGTTGGGGCAACAGATGCCCCTCCTCAGTGCCTTTATGTGTGACAGTGTCATCTCTGGAACTAGGTACAAAGGCCAGCAAGCATGTCACACACACCCTTACTGAGTCAGCATCGCCTCTTTGATGGCACTGAATGAACTCCAAACACATTTCTTAGTGTTGTCCCTCATACTGGGACTGAGGAGCCTGCCAGAGAGAATTTCTGGAAGCTTTCACAATCATACATATAATTTGTGGGGAACTTTATAGAGTTTCCAAAGTGCCTCCATCTGTGTTACCTCATTTGTGAAGGTGGGAAGGGAGGGCAGGTGGGTATTCTCATTTACAGATGAAACGTAAACAAGCTGAGTGACGCCTGGCTGGTAGATGGCCAAGTACGTACTTAAACCCAGCCTTCCCATTTCCAAAGCTAGTGTTCTTTCCATGTAATGCTCCAGTTCAGAATCCTGTACTCCTTAGTTTTTCTCTGCTGTCCTGGCTTCCTTCCTCATAGTTTCTTCCACTTGCTTTTTAAAAAAAAAATTTATTTATTTATTTATTTATTTATTGGCTGCGTTGGGTCTTCATTGCTGCACGCAGGCTTTCTCTAGTTGTGGCGAGTTGGGGCTACTCTTCGCTGCAGTGTAGTGGCTTCTCTTCTTGCGGAGCACTGGCTCTAGGCACGCGGGCTTCAGTTGTTGCAGCGTGTGGGCTCAGTAGCTGTGGCTTGAGGGCTCTAGAGCGGAGGCTCAGTAGTTGTGGCACACAGGCTTAGTTGCTCCAAGGCATATGGGATCTTCCCGGACCAGGGCTTGAACCCGTGTCCCCTACATTGGCAGGTGGACTCTCAACCATTGTGCCACGAGGGAAGTCCCACACTTGCTTTTTTATTACTCTGTACTTTTGGTATAAGAGAAGCAATTTAAGGGGCTTCCTAGGTGGCGCAGTGTTTGAGAATCTGCCTGTCAATGCAGGGGACACGGGTTCAATCCCTGCTCCAGGAAGATCCCACATGCTGCGGAGCAACTAAGCCCGTGCGCCACAACTACTGAGCCTGCGCTTTAAAGCCTGTGAGCCACAGCTGTTGAGCCCATGTGCTGCAACTACTGAAGCCCATGCACCTAGAGCCCGTGCTCCGCAACAAGAGAAGCCACAGCAATGAGGAGCCCGCGCACCACAATGAAGAGTAGCCCCCACTCACCGCAACTAAAAAGAAACCCCACGCACAGCAAAGAAGACCCAACACAGCCAATAAAATAAATAAATTAAAAAATAAAAAAGAGAGAGAAGCAGTTCAAGATATTAATTTTAAATATATAGGTGAGACATTTTTCAAGAAATGCCATTCTTTATAGTAATAATTCTATACATAATAATATATAATACTGTATACTATATACGGTAATATATATGTTATGTGTAATACTATATATACTATTATAAAATAAAAGTGCTATATGCTACATTAAGAGAATAGAATCAATAGGACATAATGACTGCGTATAGGAGATTCAATATAATACAATTTATTATGCTCTTATAAATAATAGCCATTCTACTTGAATTTAATTAAAATAGAATATAGTACATCCTAGGTACTTAAATTAGTGAGTAAAGAAATTTTCTTGGTAATTTAAAGTTTTCAAAGTATATTCACTTGTGCTATCTTATTTAATGTATATCCTCACTGTAACCCATTTTACAAATTAAGAAACTGAGGTTAAGTGACTCTACTCCGGAGTCACAAAGCTAATGATTAGAAGGCCTGAATACATAGGCCATAGGTTTTCTGGCTCCAGGTCCCACGTTATTCAGCCTTGAGTAATAGATGCAGTCTGTACTGAGCATATAATTTCTTTGGGAGAGCAGTGCAGCCAGTGAGATGGACATCGGGCTTCCAGTATACTAGCCAGGCTTCCTGCTGGTGAATGAGTGTGCATTCTTACAGGAGAGTTAGCTTCAGGTAAATGCAAATTGCTGTAGAAACACAGACCAGGAACATGGATGAAACAATAGAAAAACAACGTGTGGCTGTGCATTGGGTGCCAAGATGTGTCCTATAAATAGCAGCTATTTGGGGAAGTCAGAATAGGAGAAGGTACCCCTTGCAAGGATTCGACCATTAGTTTTTCTATGCCAATATCATTTTTTGGTTTAGTTTATTCACAAAATGTATGTCTCAGAGTTCTAGCATAGTATCATATTTTAAGATAAAGCTTATCTCATGGTTAATACACAGAGTAGTCTAGTTAAGCCAAAGAATTTAGTTCACATTTTACTGTTTTATTCTTCAACAGATGAAATGCATGATTTAACCTGCCACGTGGTAAAAGTGACTGGAATAGGAGAAGTGGATTTTCTAACATTTGATCCTATAGCTAAAAAAGCAAAAACTGTTAAATATGATGTACAAGCTGTAGCTGTCATTATAGTAGTATTGAAACTGCTCTTTTTATTGGATGACAATTTAGAATGGTAAGTTCTAATTTTTATGAGGATGAAATTACATTGTTTTACTTAATTATTCAGAATAAAGGAGTCCATGTTATATCTCAGTAGAAAATAGACTCAGTTGTTATAGAACATTGACTAGTAGTAGCAATTACTTCTTACATAATATTTTTAATACATCTTTATTGGAGTATAATTGCTTTACAATGTTGTATTAGTTTCTGCTGTACAACAAAGTGAATCAACTATATGTATACATATATCCCCATATCCCCTCCCTTTTGACCCTCCCTCCCACCCTCCCTATCCCACCCCTCTAGGTCATCACCAAGCACTGAGCTGTGCTGTGCAAACAGCTTCCCACTAGCCATCTGTTTTACATTTGGTAGTGTATATAAGTCAATGCTACTCTCTCACTACGCCCCAGTCTCCCCTTCCCCCACTGTGTCCTCAAGTCCATTATCTACGTATGTATCTTTATTCCTGCCCTGCCACTAGGTTCATCAGTACCATTCTTCTAGATTCCATATATGTTACATAATATTTTGAGTCAGCTAGTTGTCAGAGATTTCATTCTCCCTTAGCAGTTTGTTTTCTTCCTATTTTTAGGTAGATACACGTTTCTCGTTGCTCTACTGATTCCTGAGTTTTAAGTCATCATACACAGATCCTAAAGAGTCATTTAGCACTTCATCTGTATACCTTTAGGCTTCCGGCACTGTGTGTCTTCAAAGATTGTTTTGGAAAGTAAAAGAACCTTAAGATGCCAACAGAGTGGCAGTATTTATAGCGTCTTCTTCCCTGTTTCAGTGATTGCTTCTCCACTAAAAGTTGGCATCAGTTTCAAGTACTGCTCTGTGCTTTTCTTTCAGAATTCAAAATTTAACTGTCTTCCAATAAATGATTTCTAAATAAATTGATTTGTTCATTTGTATCTCCAGGTCTTTGTCTAATATTGCTGAGAAGTATAATGAAAAGAATGAAGAAGGTACTTACTTTTTTTATCAATCAAATTCAAAGCGATTATAAATGGATTAAAAGATACAATAAATATAGGGAAGAAACCTTGAAAAATATACATATGCATATATACATATACATATATACAAATTGTACCTTGTACCAGAATGTTTTATATATATAATTATCTAATTATATCTCAAAGCTACTAAAAAACCTCAGTGACTTCCTACTGTGTGTAAAGACCAGCCTGCTTTTTTATTTCCAGCTCCTACTCACTAGCCATACTAGACAATGACCTTGCTGGCAGTTTTGTGACTATACCATCTATTCTAATGCCTTCAACCTTTGCTCACACTGGTCCTTCTACCTAAAGTGTTGCTTCCTTCTTACCCCCAACTCCTTCTGTCCCTGGTAAATCCATCTTCATTTTTCAAGATGCAAGATAAGTACCCTCTTCTACCTTCCCTTCATGCCCACTCCCCAGCTCACCTCTTCCCAAATCAGAACTGATCACTCCTGCCACAACCACTCCTGTCCAAACTCCTACTAGTTGTTTAACACGTTGAATTGTAACTAGTGGACTAAGTATGTCTATCCCTGTTAGACTGTCAGGATTTGTAAAGTGCTTGGAGTAAGTACTATATAAATGATAGACAGGCAGATAAGTAGGTAGATTGCAAGCTTCTAGAGGGAGGGGCCATATTTTTTTTTACTTTTTTTTTTTAATGTATCCTTAACATAGTGACTGGCCTAAGATTCACTTAATAAAGTTTGATAAAAGCTATATTGAATATGAATATATGAATTCTTACATTCAATTCCAGTTTCTTAATGTTCTCAC
This sequence comes from Hippopotamus amphibius kiboko, assembly GCF_030028045.1. Lineage (NCBI taxonomy): Eukaryota > Metazoa > Chordata > Mammalia > Artiodactyla > Hippopotamidae > Hippopotamus > Hippopotamus amphibius. Next base: position 142,256,233 of record NC_080192.1, on the reverse strand, counting down.
TGGGATTAATGTTCATTGTTTTTTTATTTTTTTATTTTTAATTTTTTAATTTTTTAATTTTTAATTTCAGCTTTTTTGAGGTATAATTGACATAAAATTGTAAGATATTCATAGTGTACACTGTAGCAGTTTGATACATGTATACATTGTGAAGGGGTCCCCATGAAGTCAACTAACATACCCATCACCTCACGTATTTACCCTTTTGTATGTGCGAGAATATTTAAGTTCTCTCTGAGCACATTTCAGGTATACAATACAATGTTATTAACTTCAGTCACAATGTTTTACATTAGATCCTCAGAGCTTATTCATCTTATAGCTGAAAGTTTGTCTCCTTTTACCAATCTCTCCCTCTTTCCCCCACCTCTCAGCCCCTGGCAGCCACTTTTTTACTCTCTATTTCTATGAGTGATTTTGTTTTTGAGGATTCCACATATGTGTTCATTGGTTTTAGGAGCTTGGATTTATGGTGGCAGTTAGTTTGTGTGTTCTTCCCAGAATATGTGCAGAATGCTTCTTTCTATATTTTGCTTCGTGTTGGCTTCTACATACAGTAAAAGGTTGAACAAGGTGTCTTCTGATGTCAAAGGGCCATCACAGACTGTGTAGACATTTAGAGTAAAGAGTGACCCTCACAATAAACCCACGCTGTCAGCAGGGCAGGGTTGTTGTCCCCATTCTCTCTGCTCCCCGGCTGTCCACTGCCCCCTGCTTTCTCACATGATTGATGAGGAACTTGAAGTTTAAGAAGTTGTGACTCACTTGAGGTCAAGAACCTTGTGTCCTATTAATTGTTATAATTGTCCTCCTTCCTTTTAGCTCTTTTGGTAGTTGCTCTTCTCTGTGGCTATGTGGCCTACAAGGCCATCAGTGATGATTATACTGGCTGGTTGAGAGGTTTTCAACTAGACATTGAGGGGAGATGATCTTCATTAGCGAATACAGAAAAATTTCAGCCTTTCACTCAGCCATCTTCGTCCTGTCAGCCTTCTTTCTTCAAACTCCCTCACTCTCTAAGCCTCTTCCATGTTTTACCTTTCATTCATTTTTTCCTCCCTGCTCTTCCCATCTCCCCACGTGGGTTGACTAGAAGAGTGAGGCGTCAAGTTTTATACTTGATTATATATTCAATTCTGTTGTCTCTCTGACCTTGGCATTTTGAACACACAGGCACTCCACCTGTGCAATGCAATCTGCTTTCTTACTTATCTCCAGAGTTTTTGGATATGAATTCGAATTAGGAACAGCAGAAGTAGGAGCTGATGAAACTAGAAGTCTGGTGCCATTTCACACATATGTACATCGTCTGTCTGTCCCTTAATTCATGTGTTCTTAGACACATTGCGGCACACCCTGTGCCAGGCGCTCTGCTGGGTTTGGGGTCGGGAGGGAGGGGCCTGATTGTGTAGGCTTCTCCACAAACAACATATGTCTTCTATTATCAGGGAGGTAGCAGTCAAATCTAGGAGAAACAGACATACAATAAGATGGTTTTGGTATGATTTAGTTAGGGCCGCAGTGTAGGTAGGAACTCAGAGAAGAGAAAGGTGACAGATTTCTCAGGAGTCGTATTAGAACATGGAGACAGTGACTCCATCCATAATTTCCAAGGGCTGGTATATAAATGTTTAGTCACATCAGTGAATGAAGACTCAAAGGAACAATGTGTGTTATAAAAATGTGACATATTTGGTTGATAATTGTGGATTTCATTTCTTTCAGATAAGCCATGGTTTGATTTCAGAAAATGGTACCAAGTTATGAAGAAAGCTATTGATGAGAAAAAACACCACTGGGAGGAAGCCAGGGCAAAGTATGTTATCTCTTCTAGTTTTAGATTTACCTACTTTATTTTCAAGTCTGTTACTTTACATTTGAAAGCCGAAGTTTCATCAGTTTAGACTCAACAGCATTGTGACATTTTTTATAGAAATATTAACCCGTCTATCCAACTATTTTCTACTAACTATTAACCAAACTAATAATGTTTTTTTAAATTAACGTCCTCCTTCTAGTCCAGGATCCAATCCCGGGTACCATGTTGTACTTAGTAATCAGCTTTTTACGACTGGCACGACTCTCTTCTGCGTTCCTGATACTCCTCCCTCTTTCCTTCCTCAGAGTGGGTCGTTTCCCATCTATGCTCTGCAATATGATAGCGATTACAGATGTCCACCTGTGACACATGTAACTGGAACGTTCCCCCCAAAGAAAGTTCCCTGTGAAGATCAAAACAAAGGAAAGCAGAAAGAGAGTAGTGTATTTAATTCAGTCAGCCTCACTGTTTGACTTTGAGCTCTCATTCTGGTGTAGGTCCGTTGTGGTAGAGTGGAAAGAGCGTAGCGTTACAGCCAGTGCAGGACTTGGATCCTGATGGTACAACAGCCAGCTGTTTTGGCTGTGGGCAAGTGACTTAACTTCTTAGCCTCAGTGCACTGACACGTGCTGAGCTCATAAGTTTTCAGAGACACTATCTCATGTGACACAGGGTACATTGCCAGAGATCTCTGATTTGAACAGATTTTTATCTATTCTTAGAACTTTGAGTCTCTGTAAGACTTTGAAGAAAAAGTTAACATCTCTGTAGTTTATGTAAATTTACAGTGGTAGTCATTTGATCAAGTTAATTTTATACCCCTTGAGAAAAATCAGTGTTCCTCAAATTAGTTAAAATGATTAGTCATTCAGCTCCAGTTTCCTCATCGATAAAATAGGGCTAATAATGCCTGCTTTATACTCTAAGAACTAAATTTCAGTTTTTTCAGGTAGAATTAGATTATTTTTCCTCTAAATTTAAGAGAGCTTTTACGTAGAACAGACGTACAGGGATGAATAAAGCACTGTGAGAGAGGGTCCTTGCCAGAAAGGGGAGATGGTGAACAGTTTCCTGCTGTTCAGGTTGGATACACAATGATGAGGGTGAAGAGGTGGGAGGTGAAGTTCTTCTGACAGCTGTGGGCACCCGGGGAACTGGGGCCTTCCTCTTACTTGTTGGAGAAGGAGTGTCTTTAGTCATTGGATCTCAGCAGGTATAAGAGTAGCAGCAAGAACAGGTTATCCTGTGTTCTTAGGTTGTCTTGGAGAATCAGCCATTGGACCTTCCTTTTCTGGTATCATTGGGGTTGTCCTGACTGATACAGAAAGGCTGGGTGTTCCTGGGCCACGCCACTTGGACTTCTCAGTAGTGAAGTCATTCATGAACTCAAACTGGGCAACAACTTACACTTCAGACGCAGCTATTAGAGCCCAAATTCATATTGCAGTCCTACAGTCAATTGCACATCTAAGACTTACTGACTTTTAGCTACTTTAAGGGAGAATTTAGTGACCAAAGAAAGTATGTCTAGTTTTAAAATGGCATTTTCCAGACAGACACCAGGCCTTAGAGAGGAGCTTATCCAGGGGACCCATTACCAAGATCTTTCATAGAGAATGTGCTCTGGGCTGAGCAAGGTAACTTATGTAACCACTGCTGACTGACGTGTGGGCACAGAGCCCCAGTGCATGCTGGTTACCTGTTTTACCCTACTCCACCTTTGTTGTTGACACAAATTTCTAATTTTTCTCTCTATTCTTCTGGACATCATCTTCTGTATTGTCAGATAAAAGTTATTAAAGTATTTTCTGTAGCATGCATGGGATTATGAAAAACACTAATAAACAGTAGTTAAAAACCTAAAAACAGCTTTAGAGACTGCTTTGATGACTTCCAGTTTTCATGGAAATGTTGAGGAGAACATGGAGGAAAATTTCAAAGCATGTGCCGAAAATATTTGCAGCCTTTTAGGTTAGGCAAACATTTTCTTAGATATGATACCAAAAGCACAACCTACAAAAGAAAAAAAAGATAAATTTAACTTCATCAGAAGAAAGAATTTCTGCTCTTCAAAAGGCACTCTTAAGAAAAGCTGTAGGCTGGGAGAAAATACGTGCAAATCACATGGCTGATAAAAGATTTGTATCTAGAATATATGAAGAATTCTCATACAATAAGAAAACAAACAGTTCAGCTTTTTAAATGGGCTAAAGGTTAAGTTCACACAAAAATCTATATATGAATATATGTAGCTATATCTACTTCATTCACAGTGGCCAAAAACTGGCAACAACCCAGATGCCCTTCAGCTGGTAAATGGATAAGCAAACTATAGCATATCTGTAAAATAGAATACTATTCAACAGTGAAAGCAGCAAACTTCTTATACATCTGGAAATATGAATCATAAATACATTATGCTAATGAAAGACTCAAAAGGTTACATATGGTCTGGTTTCATTTATATGACATTCTGGAAAAGGCTAAACTATAGGGATAGAAAAACAGATCCGTGGTTGTCTGAGATCAAGTGTAGCTGGGAGTATGAGAGGGGTTGACTGTCAGGAGGCCTGAGAGATTTTTGGAGTGTGGACCTGTTCTATAGGTCAATCATGGTGGTGATTACACAACTGTGTATTTTTATCAAAACTAGTGGAACTGTACATTGAACAGGGTCAGTTTTACTACATGTAAATTATACCGTAGTTTCTAATGGGGGGAAACAAATCACGTGGGAAGACTGAACAAACAAAGCATCCAGGGCTCTGTGGCATCCTGCAGAAAATATTAGGACTTTGTGGGGGCCTCTGTTTTTTTTAGCTTTTGTAGTTTTGGGAAGAGGTAAACAAAGTAAAGTAAATTTTTAAAGAAGGACTATCGAAACAGTATTATCATTTTAGATCGCCCACCTTTCCCATCTTCTGGGCATATTACCCCAAGGAAGTAATAATGCCTCCTTGACTATAGCATAATTGCCACCTGTATGGGCGTTTATAAATGTATAAGAAAATCTGTCTAGATTAGGTATCCACAAGGAATTTTTAACAGTTGGTTTATCTAAGGAGTGGTATTAGGCTGTTTAAGGAGCTACTTTATTATTAAGAGATTTTTTACATTGCGTATGTGTATGCGTATGTGTATGTATGTTGTACTTTTACTATTTGATAAAATAAATAACAAAAAGATGTTTGAAAGAATCACAGATGACAAGCTCTCTGAATATTTTAAATGCAGTATGGTTCATTAAAATTTAGTTCACACATAATTTTCAGGAAGACTGTCACCTATTAACAGTGATTACACCTCTATATCAGAAGGTGGGCACTTACTGTTCACTTTGTACAAGTTATCAAAATCAGAAGTGCCACTAACTTCATCCTCAGCAGAAGGGCAGTTGGCCAAAGACAAGCAGAACTGTTGTTTCTTAGGTGGCTCCACTGTATGAGAACAGGCAGCAAGGGAATTTTATGGTAAGGGAAACCGTTTCTGCATTTTTATATAATTAATCATTTCTTTGGATCTTATGGCATCTGGGAGGCTTTGGGAGTCATTCTGTCGACTTGCTGCATCCTTCAGTGCTGCTCGCTTATGTCTAGGTCTGAAGCTTTATAGAGATGTGTCAGTAGGTCATTCTAAGCCAGCGTTATTACACGAAGTGTTGGGAATTTCAGATACTGCTTTAGAGAAACTTCTCTGAAATGTGTTGAGGTCCGTTTCTCCTCCATCCTGTTCCAAATGTTTTTCTACCTTGTACAGGTACCAGTGGAAAAGTGAAAAACCACTCTACCACTCAGCCATTGACAGATCAGTGGTGTATAAAAGAAGAGGTGAGTTGCATTTCCTCTTGTTAAGGCCAAGTGACAACACAGTTGTAGAAAAGCTAAGTATCTTAAATTGAAAAGTAAATGCATAAGTACTTTCTTCACTTCTTTAACAGGTGTTCCAATGCACATCCAAAGAAACATCATCCTCTGCAAGAAATGTCCATAGGAATCTATTTGTTTATTTCAGGAGCATTGCATTATTCAAAACAGAACTCAAGTTCCTGCCAAAATCTAAAATGCTGTATATCTGTGACTTTCAGAACTCTTTATTTGGAGAACTGCCTTTAGGTTGTTTTGTTCATTCTCTTTTGTTTTTAATTGTGGTAAAATAGACATAACAGAAAGTTTACCTTTTTAGCCTGTTTAAGTATTTCCTCGACATCCCTCATCCGGTTTCAGTTTCCTCTAGTGTTATGGTCTTACGTCACCACGGCACATTTGTCAAAACTAAGACACCAGCACTGGTGCATTACTATCAAGTAAACTACAGACTTTGTGGTTTAACCATAGTTTTTATTTTATTCCTTTTCTTTTTTCCTTCATTTCCAGAAATGGTTGTGAGTCTACAAAAGCAATTTAGCGCATTGATTGATTCAACACCAACTGTTGAAAAAAAAAGTCCTTCAAGTTTTCAGTTGAACTGGACTGAAGAGGACGGTGATAGAACTTGTTTCCATGGGCATAGCCTGCAGGGAGTCCTGAAGCAGAAAGGCCAGTCCCTGACAACCAAGAATTCCCTCTATTGGCTGAGTACACAGAGATTCTGTAAAAGGTATGCAATTCTCTTAGAAATCACAGGATAGAAAACATGAGGAAACCTGTAGTTTGGCCTGAAATAGTATTCTTTTCTAATTAAAAAAAAAAAAAGCCACGTATAATTTAAAGGAGTTGGTTATAATAAGAGCCAGATAGGTTATTTGTTGAAATTAGAAGGTGGTGAGCTTATCATCAAGACAGAATTACACACTGAGTGTTGTTTAAGACTCTTAGGGCTGGGGGTGGTTACTCACCTCACTGTGGTAATCATCTCACATTGTACACCTGTATCAGGTCATCATGTTGGATGCCTTCAACTCACATACATTGTACGTCAATAATACCTCAGTAAAGCTGGGAGAAGTTTTAGATTGTAAAGGCTTTCCTCATTGTAACCTTATGTTTTTATACTAATCCCGTTCCCGTACTGACATAGGAATTGCCTGTGAGGCAGATTCCCACAGTAAAGAGGACACGCGCACAAACCCAGCTGTTCAGGTCCCAGCCCTGCCGCTTGCCCATGTGGGCAGGTTACTTGCCGTCTCTGCAGCTCTGTTGCCCTGATTGTAAAAACAGGGTATGGTACTGACCTTTCTCCCCTTCTCAAAACCTCTAGCAGCTCCCATCTCGGTCAGAGTAAAGTCGAAAGACCCTGTGGAGCCTACCAGCCCCTGCTCTTCTCTGACCTCCCTGCTACCCCACTTCCCGTGCTCACCGCCCCAGTTCACACCGGCCTCCTGGCTGCCCCTTGAACTTGCCAGCCACACTCCCCACACAGGCCTTTGCACGTGTTATACCTTCAGCCTGGAATGCTCTTCCCCCCGTGTATCTACATGGACTCACTTCTTTTGGGTTTTTGTGTAAATTTCACTTCCTCAGAGAGGCCTTTCTTAACCATCCTTCTAAAATAGCACCCATCCCCACCCCCACCCCCACACACACCTCATCACCCTCTAACCCCCTCGCCTATTTTTTTTCCTTAAAGCTTTTGTCACTATTAAATGTATTATATTTTTATATATAATGTATTATTATGTTTTTATTACATATTATTATATATTTATATTATTTATATTATACATACACTAGAATGTGAGGTCTTTTGAGTGCAGGGACTCTGTCTTACTTAATGAAAAATCTCAGAGACTAGAACAGTGCGTAGCACACAGTAGGTGCTCACCAAGTATTTGTTGAGTGAATGAATGAATGAATGGAAACTAGAAGCTGCCTCGTAGGGTTTTTATGAGAATTAAATGAGATGTGTAGTGTCTGTCGCATAGTAAATACTCAGTGAATGACAACTGTGATCATCTTTTTAAACAAAACTGATTCTCTGTTGAAGAGTTTATCTTCCTGAGTTGAGTATCTATCAAGGATAAGTAAAATGTAGACAATACAGTAGAAGATAATAAAGGAAGTTTTCTGTATTAAAATTTACTGCTCAAAAAAAGTTTCACTGAGTCTAGAATGGTTAAGGGGTGGAACTGTCTTAACAGCCACAGTGAAAGGCCAGAATCCCCACCCGCCGTCAGCCCCCCATCTGGGGTGATACAGTCCTTTGAGTGGTCAGTGCAATGGCTTTTTCAGATTTTAAGGTTTCATCGAGAGGAAGAAATAAGGCCGTAGTCCTGTCCAGCAAGGGGCCCACACACAGGACCAGGAAGTTACAACCTGATGCGCTGGCGCCCTCCTGTCTCGTCTGCCTGCAGAGTTAGTGCTTTCCACACGGCCTGATCAGTAGATTTTTGGATGTTCCTCATGGGTTTAATACTGTACTGTAAGACAGTTAGTTGCAAATAGACCTTGGTATAGTCAGAGATGAAACAACTGGGATTTTTTTCTCTGCATAAATTATAAGGCTGAACACTACACCATATAGACAATGCATGGTGATACCATGATTTTATACACCAAAATCATCTGTCAAGTTACTTCGCCTATTTTTAGACTATAGCCTAGAACCACAGCATAAGCAAAAAAGGGTTCAGCTAACGATAAAAGAGGTCACTAAGGCCATGACTAAAGCTTATACACTTTTCTCAGAAAGCCCTTTAGCCCCGCACTCAGAGCCTGCGCGCTCTGCCTGGAGGTGTGTTTCTGTCAGGCTGAGTTGTCTGATTTCCAAATTCCTCCTCATCAAAAGAAACAGAGCAGGCAGGAGACTGAGAGGTGTCTGCTGATAAGCAGCTTGACAGCAAATATAAGTGATTTTCATTTGACAAACAGTAAAGGAACCAGCATCAGAAGCAAAAGCAGACAAAAGAACTCGAATTACAGTGGTCTGAAGTTCATTCAGGACAGACAATAGCTCCACAGAACTAAGTAAACCTGACCATGTCTCAGCTTTAACACAGAGCATGTCCCCACATTGTGTGCATTCTCTTTGGGTTTGTTTTTCTTACCTGTGTTTTCTAATATTTCCTCAGGAGAAGTGAACAGCTTGTCACAATATAATTGTAAAGACTTTTAAAAATATGCTGAATATGCTCTCTGCTTAATAATAACCAAAGAATGTATAACTCAGTTTTAAAAGATTTCCATCCAACATGGTTAAAATACAATGTTTTGATGCTTAAGAGAGCAGATCTTCAGCTACATGGAGAATTTGGTTACACGGAAGGACTCATTTTTTTTTTTTTTTGGGGGGGTTACACCAGGTTCAATCATCCCTCCCTTCCTTGACTCCCCCCCTCCTCGAGTCCCCCCACCCTCCCCGCCCCAGTCCTCTAAGGCATCTTCCATCCTCGAGTTGGACTCCCTTTATTATACAACAACTTCCCACTGACTATTTTACAGTTGGTAGTATATATATGTCTGTGCTACTCTCTCGCTTCGTCTCAGTTTCCCCTTCACCCCCCGCTCCCTCCCATACCTCGAGGACTCATTTTTGAGTGTTCAGAAGAGACAAATATCATACTATAAAATAATTTTGAGAACACTCGGGCCTTGAGAACTCAGCAGAGAAAGGCTGCAAGAACACTTCAGATACACGAGGGCGATTATCCTCATCTGAGGCGGAGCTGACAGTCTTGATGCGTTTAAATGATTGTATATTATATGTGGTTTTATCACTTAAAACTTTAGGAAACCTTAAATTTTCTAAGTTTATGATAAGGAATGTAATCCTTAAAAGATATTGTTATTGATTCAACTTGGAAATAAGTCCTTACTGTAGCAGATACTTTTGTACCTTTTCTTATCTTTCTTTTGTAAAAATAAAGCTTTACTTATAGTTCCTAGGCAAGAGTACAACATTTTTATACTTTTTGTGGTAATATTTTGTCTGAAAGTATCTCTCTTAATATAGCTAAAATTAAAAATTAGAAAAGAAAAAGGGCACCATATTTGTGAGAATGCCTATAAATGGCTTATATTTGATTTCCATTAAACCAATCAATGCACGATGAAAGTTGAGGCTTTTAAATATCCTACTAGTGAACATAGTGGGGTATTGGCTTTTTTATATATTATTAAAATAGGTTTAAAATTTTAAGTGAAAATTTAAAAATCGATTTTAAAGGAGTATAGGGAAAGTGAACATTTTTGAGCCCTTCCTATGTGCCAGCCATTGGGTAAAGTGCTTCATATATATACTCATGCAGTCCTCTTCTCCATCCTATGAAGGTGGTACTGTTATTTTTTCCTGTTTTACAGATGAAAGAAGCAAGAGTAGTTATCTGTAGTCACAACTGATGGGTATCTGGCTTTATGGTGCAAATAGAAACTTTCCTTCAGGAATTTAGGGCCATATATGTTATATAAATCATAGTATCTAAACTATCCTCTATATATTGTTTACTTGTTCTTTAAAACTTTTCTTATGGAAAATTTCAAGTATATTCAAAGTATAATGAACAGCTTGTACCCATAGTCACCCTACTTCAACACTTGTCAGCATGGCTAGACTTGCTTCCCCCAGGCCCGACTCATTCCCTCACCCCTCTACTCCCAGATTATTTGGAAGCAAATCCCATACATTATAATCTTCTTAAATAAAACCATGATATCATGAATCAGACATAAAAAACTAATAGTAATCCCTTAATCTCGTCAAACATGCAGTCAATGTCTGGATTTTCCTGATTGTCACATAATGTTTTAAATAACTCAGAATCCAAATAAAGTCCATACATTGTGGGTGGGGGAGATATTCCTTAAGTGCTTTAGTTCATAAATTCCCCCTTTATCCCTTTTTTTTTTCCCCTCGCCCGTTAACTTATTGAGTAGTCCAGGTCATGTGTCCTGTACAATTTCCCAGTCTGGGTTTTGCTGATTACAGCCCATGATACCATTAACGTGTTCCTCTGCCCCCCTGCTTACACCTTGGTATAGTTAGAAATTGGTAGAGTTAGTTAGCAGTTTTAATTGGTGTTTTAGAGATTTGATGGTAGTTAGAGATTTAATCAGATTCAGGTTCTACTACTTTTAATTAAGCAAAATTGCTTTGTAAACTCTTCCTTCTATAATACATACAGAATTGCAACATACATTATTAAGCCTGATGTCTTATTTTGGATGGGAGTTGGAGGTTATTTGTTTTCTTTCGTTTGTTTTAAAATGTGTCCGGAGTCTCTCCCTGTGTTGTGTGCTTTTGTTTGCCTCGACCATGGTAAGAAGGGAGCGGGTGGGGGGGGGCCCACTTGGAGTGGAAGGAGTCGTGAGACCTGGCTCTGTACCACCTGTGTCCCGTGCCTGTGTCCCAGTGCTAAAATCTTTTTCCTTTATAAAATGTAGGATTCCTTCCAAATTGTTCTGTTTTCTTCCAGCTCAGAGTAGTATTTTAAGCCTAACCATATATGTATATTTTAAAGTTATTTGGGGGATATTCAAGGGATGGATGGATATGTTTCTAAATGACCCTTTAAATGTAATGTCTTCCTTTTTCTTCCCCTTCTAGCTATTGTAAGCATGTGACAACCTATGAAGAATCAAATTTTTCTTTGAGTTATCGGTTTATACTAAACCTCTTCTCCTTCCTGCTAAGAATAAAGACCTCCTTTCTCCATGAGGAAGTGAGCTTAATAGAAAAGAGACTTTTTAAAGCAAAATACAGTACAACGAAAAAGAAATCTTCAAGATCCAGGAAAGCAAGAAAATGCTGAGAAAAGTGAAATGGGTACTCACTGGGGAAAATAGTTCAGTAGTGACAGTAATGTCAGATTGTAATATAACATTCCAGAGAATGGTGAAAAATTGAATTTTATTGCATACTTGTACAGACATACAAATATATGTATCAAGCTGCTTATAAAAATGTATATTGGAAAGTAGGTGAAATTTGAATTTATTTTTTAAATTATGAATGTTCTCATTGTTAAAAATAACTGTTATATAAAGTGTCTAGAAGTTTGTATTCGTTGTATTTTAAAGCGAAATTTTCTCTTTAAACTAGATCACTGCCTTACTTTTTATATCCCAGAATAAATCCCAGATGGGTCAAAGATCGAAACATCATAATCTTTTATATATACATATATAAAGTATTAGAAGAAAACAAGCATGAATGCTATGATGATCTTGGAAGGGGAAGGACCTTCTAAGATGTCTCAAAACCAGAAACCAAAAGGACAAGAGTGATAATGTGACTACAAAGTCAAAGTCCAATGACAAACTGGGAAAAGAAATTTGTAGTATAGATGGACAAAGGAATAATTCCTTTAATATATCAATACCTCTTGCAAAGCAATAGGAAAAAGATAAGCTGAACAAGGGATATGAAAATATAGCTTTCTGAAAAAAAAATAGGCCAAACTAAAAAACGTGATAGGATACTCAACCTCACTCGTATTAAATACAAATTATAGAGATATTATTTCTCACATATTAGATTGGCAAAGATTATAAAGTTTTATAATACCTGGTGAAGATATTGGAAGATGAGGCATTCTGAGTCACAGCTCATTTATTCATGCAATAAACACTTACTGAGCAACTTCTGTGTTCCAGGCACATGCTAGACCCTGGAGGTGCAGCACTGAACAAGGCCTTTAAGGACCATCTGTTCTAATGGGGCAGGGACAGACAGTATACAAATAAGTAATATTTGGGGTAATGAAGTGCAATGAAGAAAAAGTAAAGGAAGGGATAAGTGATCAGGTGGGCCATTTTGTAAAAAGTAATTGGAGAAGGGCCCTCTGGGGAGGTGACATTTGAGCCGAGACCAGCTTGTATAAATGCAGTTGAGGGAGCTAGCCACATAGCCTTCCAGGGGAAGATCGTCCCAGGCAGAGGAAACACAGGGGCTCTGAGGCGGGAGTACGCTTGATGGATTCAAGGAATAAATAGCAAATTGTTCAGGTCAGCTGGAGTGTTGTGGCTGAAGGGGAGAGAGGTAGCAGGTGGCCTGGAAGAGGGAGCCTTCAAGGCCATGGTAAGGGCTTTGGCTTTTATCCCACGTGTGTCACAGGAAGCCATTGGACATCTTTGAGCTAAAGAATGGTGTGATCCAACCTATGTCAAAAGGATCACCTTCAGTTCTTAAATGTAGGAATCATCAGAATATAAGTAATATTTTAAAACAGAGAGTCTAGATGGGATCTCCTAGGGAGTTAGTATAGAGAGAAAAGGTTCTCATAGATGCTCTTTATGAAGTTGAGCAAGTTCCCATCTACCTTAGTTTGCTGAGAGTTTTTGGCCAGAAAGTAATGTTGATTTTTTTTTTTCTTTTCCTGCAACTATGAGATGATGGTATGGTTTTTCTTTTTTAACCAATTAATATGGTAGATTACACTGAGTTTCAAATGTTAAACTGACCTTACATTCCTAGGATAAACCCCATTTAGTCATGATCTATTATCCTTTTAAAGTACTGTTAAATTTAATTTGCCGAAATTTTAAGAATTTTTGCATCCATGTTCATAAGGAATGTTCTGTCGCTTTCTTTTCTTGTGATTTCCTTATCTAGTTTTGGTATCAGAGTAATGCTGTAATCACAGAATGAGTTGTGAAGCATCCCCTTCTCATTTATTTTCTAGAAGCATTGGTGTTGGGTTCTTCCTTTTACGTAGGAGGTGCTCAGTGGATGCTATTACTGTCACAGTAATCCTCTCTTCCCTTTTAGGCAGTAGGTAGATAAGCTTTTCCTATGGTTGAATAGTTTTTAGATGTGAACCCACTCACTCTTAGAGAAGTAACCCTTCTTTGTTAGACTTGAATGTAATAAGATTGAAATGCATGTAAAACCTTATTTTTCACTTCCCTCTTCCCTTACTCACCTTCCTTCATGTTTGTGGGTGCTGAAAACTTTCTACAGCTTTGGGCAATCTGTCTCAATATTTTGAAATATATGGAATTTGTTAGCAAATAGTGAAGTGAAGCTCATCTGTGTCTGGATTGGGAGAGTTTCCTTCGTGGGAAGGTTTTCAACTATAAACTCAGTTTCTTTAATATTTATAGGGTTATTCAGGTTATCTATTTCTTCCTGAGAAAGCTTTGCTCTTCAAAAGACAGTTATGAAAATGAACATTTAAACCACCAGCTGGGAAAAAATATTTGCAAAACATATCTGACAAAGGGCTTGTATCTATATAAATAATTCTTCCAATTCAATAATAATAAGAAAGCAAACAACCCAATTAAAAATGGGCAGAAGATTTGAGCAGACACTTCAGCAAAGAAAATACACAAAGAACAAATAAGTGCTTGAAAGGTGTTCAACATCGTTAGTTATTAGGAAAAAGTAAGTTAAAACCAAGAGATACCACTGCCCACACTGGAATGGCTTCGTTTTAGAAGACTGCCCACAGTTAGTGTCAGCAAGGATTCGGAGCAACTGGTGCTCCCAGCTGCTGGTGGGAATATAAAAGGGCACAAGTATTTTAGAACACAGTTTGGTAGTTTCTAAAAAGTGAAAAATATACCTACTATATGATCCAGCCATTCCACTAGGTGTCTACCCAGGAAAATTAAAAGCACTTTTCCACACAAAGACTTTTACACAAATATTCATAGCAACTTTGAGATTGCCCAAAAAACCCAACCCAAATGGTCATCAACAGGTGAATGGATGTAGTATATTCATACAAGGGAATACTACTTAGCTATAAAAAGAAACGAACTATTGATACAAGTGAAAATACTCTGCTCAGGGGTGGGATTGGGGGAGTATAAAAGAAGCATATCTTTGTATAAGCTAAAACGTTGCTTTCCAAAGATCTGAACTGGAAAATTATTTGGGTAGGAATTGTATGGAATCAACACCATGATTTGAAGTGCTATGGTCCTTCAGTTGAGTAAAGAGTTGAATTTGCTAACAAGCCCTCCAGGTGATTCTGATACATACTGGAGTGTGAGAACCACTGGCCACACGGCAGCTGGCACTCAGCTCCACTAGCTGCCTTCCACATCCTCGCTGGGAGCATGCAGGTACTTCTGGGTCCCTTCCACCCCCAGGGCGCCTTGGTAGGCTGGGCAGCCATTCCTTCTGTGCTGCCTTGCCCCACCCCTGTTGGCACAGGGCACCCTGTAGGTGGTCTCCTCAAGCCTCTTCTGCCTAAATACTTGCCTGAGGTATTACTAAACAGCAGAGGAAAACGATCATGGAATAAGGTGGAAGCAGGCAAAGTGCCACAGTATACAAGTAAGAGCACAGAAGGGAAAGAGACCCCTGGAAGGCTCAGGCGTGGAGGAGCTGGGTTCCTGGGCAGGCTGTCCTGCCAGGGGCAGGAATCAAATCTTTTCAAATGGATTCCCCTTTCAGTGGAACTAATAAATTATTTTGCCACTAGAGTGACTTGTCATACTTGCTGATTGGGATGGAATCTCTTTTATGAACAACTCTGTTGATTTTTTTTTTTAATTAAGTTACTTACCACTGCAGTGAAACATAATTTTACAACTTAGGGGACCACCCTAAAGGGAAGTAGAACCAAACAGGATTTCACATGGTCTCAGATCTAGTAACCATTGTAATAGTGTGAAATCAGATACTTCTACCGGGTGAAAATAGAATGCAGCAGATAATTCTGGAAAACAGAGTCTTCAAATTGTTTTATGTCTCTCAACGATCAGTCTAAGCTCATGGTCATGCAAATATAGCACGCGTGTGCTGAAATTGAGCTAAATTTCGTATTTTTAGTTGTCTTAGATCATCAAAACATCATAGAAAACACAGCTGTGAAATGCATTTATTAAGCACCTATCTACCTGTCTACTTATTGAACATTTTACATGTTTTCTCATTTAATGTATCTAGATAAATCTCTGTGTCTACAACTATAGCAACTAAAGGTTTGGTTACAGTAGATTAGAGCAAAAACTTTAAACTTGTTAAAATTTTTCTTTAAAAATTTAAATCCGTATACGGAATCTAAAAATGGTACTGATGAACTCAGTGACAAGAACAGGGAAGCAGATACAGGGAATGGGCTGGAGAACTCGAGGTATGGGAGGGGGCGGGGGGTGAAGGGGATACTGAGAAGAAGCGGGAGAGTAGTACAGACATATATATACTACCAACTGTAAAATAGTCAGTGGGAAGTTGTTGTATAACAAAGGGAGTCCAACTCGAGGATGGAAGATGCCTTAGAGGACTGGGGCAGGGAGGGTGGGGGGGATTCGAGGGGGGGGCGTCAAGGAAGGGAGGGAATATGGGGATATGTGTATAAAAACAGTTGATTGAACCTGGTGTACCCCACAAAAAAATAAAATAAAATAATAATAAAAAAAAAAAAAAAAAATTTAAATCCGGTGAAAGTACAAGGAGCATCCTTTCCCACGAGAATACAGAACATTGGCCCAACAGTTCATTAGTCTACAGGGAGAGAGCATACATTTTGAACATAGTTCTGTTGCTTTGGGGCTTTTTGTTTTTTTAATCCTTCAAAAAATGCAGGTTTCTTTAGGCAGTTTGAGATTCTGTGTTAGACTTAAAAGGAGAGGGAGTGTCTCCTACCTGCCAGCTTTGGCTCCTCTTGCATGGGATCAGTCAACAGTCTTATGGGAACATAAGGATGGTTCGCAGGGTGAGGAGCCTTATCTCACTGAAGGGTAGCATTTCCCTCAGGCCGGGAAGCAGCAGACCTGTCACTGCCACTCAGAAGTGGCACTTCTATAGCCCAAAGGAAGGAGGCCGAGCACTGACCTGCGGAGTGTCTATAGTTCTTTGTTGTCTCTTTGGGTTTTTTTCCTCCCCCTCCATTGGCACAAAGCCACCTGGGGGGGGGGGGGGCGGGCAGGGGAAGCAGTACTAATTCAACCCTGTATTGACACAGAAAGCTGTACTGCTTGGAAGGAAAGAAGGAGCATTATTTCTGAGTCTCAAAGAAAACCTTGAATAGAATTTCCAATGTGTGGTGGCTATAAAAGTTCTGAGTTATTATATATTGCAGAGAGCTAAAAGCGTTCAGAAGTGTGTATTTTTATCTTGAGTATGTAGCCGGTGACTTTTTTAAAATTTAAAATGCCTCTGCATTCTTGAAAGCTGAGTAAATTCACACAGTATTAAGTCTCACAAAATGTTTTCAAGAAGCCCTTACTGTATGTTCCCTTGTTTTGTGCCCTTGTGAAGTATTTAAGCATAAAGTGATTTTAGTGCCAGACTTACCAGATAATACACTACGACTTGAGAAGAACTTACAAAAAGAGTCCTTTTATTGACTATGAATTAAGAACCTGCTATTTCAACTCACTTGGCCTTTGGCCCTTTGCAAAAATGATTTCCTTCTGGAACAATTAGTACATGCTTTATAGATATTCGGGTTGAACACGGTGACTCACAGATGCTCCCAAAGGAATTTTTAAGTGAGAATACCACTTAAATGTAATTATCTTTTGTCACCATTGTTGTCCACATTAATTCAGATTAAGTGATTAAGTTAAACATTACCTAAAATGAAAAAGGTGGTCTCTGAATTTTAAAGCTCCCAAAGTTAAAGTAGGAGAAATGTGTTCTTTACCATGTTAGAAGATAAGAAAATATTATAAAACATGTTAACTTATTTTTGCCTTTCTCTCCTTAGAAAGTCACACCAGAAATAAAAGTCTCCATGGGCAGTTCTCTGCTTGGGGTCCCTGGCAACCCAAGCTGTCATTCTGCTGGGGCCCGTGGGCGGGGGCCAATTCTCCCACTCCCCGCCCAGCCATCCTGCCCAAACACAGTTTCCACATGCCAACCCCTCTCCACACCCATCTATCCACAATGTCTTTCTCAAAGGGCAGCTTAGGGGTCTGCGTCTGATCAAGATGGGCGGGGCTCGTGCAGACCATACCCGGGGCTCCCCTGCCTGCCCCCTTCTCACCACTGCCTGAGGATCAGGGCGGGTGGGTTGACCTCAGAGTCTGCATTTTATCACCCAGCACCCCACCACCCATCCCCAGGCACAGAGGGCAGGGACTACCCCAACCACCCACCTCCCACCTCCCAGGCCTCAACCTACTTCATCCTCCCTCTGTCTGAAAAGGCATCAAGGGAGCCCCGTTCCTTCAATTCCTCTGCACCCACAGCACCTCCCACTTTTGGCATTTAGCACAGTGATTCTGCGTGTGTCCTGTCGTCCTAACCAGGCAGGAAGCCTTTGAGACTGGGGGCCATTTCTCATGGCTCCATATAGAACCCTACATCCAATCTGTGTTTAATAAATGTCTTTGATGAAAGTAATGATGATAAAAAATGAAAGGAAAATTACAAAAAGCTTCCTACTTTCTTATGAGTTACCACAGTGCAATGATCACTACTCAATGAATGAACTTGGTTATCTGCCTTCCAAATGTTGGTTTGGAATCAAACTGAAGCACTTTTAAGATGGTGGGGGCGGGGGGGGATGGGCATAACGTTTGCCCACGGTCTACCCGTGGCCTCATCCACTACCTACATACTGCTTGGAATGCGCCAGGCACTGCCCTAAGCCCTTGACACAAATTGCCTCTTTCAATCCTTTCATCATCTCAGAGGATGTGCTCTGTATTAGTTTACAAATGAGGACATTGAGACATTCTGATCCCAAGTAACCCAGCTCCAGAATCTGTGGGCTTTGCCAACTTACCGCGCTGTCTCTGGAAGACCTCAACCCCTGGTGATGTCAGTTTGGAATCTAAGGAACCCCAATGCTACTCCAAAGAAGGAAACATTAGCATGTGTGAGGGGAGTGTATCCTCTCCACCCCCCATCCTCCAAGCCTCCACCCGAGCCTGTTTGTCCTCAGTGCTCCCCGTCTCTCAATCGCCCTCCATGCGACTGACCACCCAGGCTATATATCCCAGCCCTTGCTGTCACCCCCAAGCTCTCATCCGTTGCTCAGCCCTGGCAGTTCCACCACCGAGTTCCTCTCCGGCCCATCTCCAACCCTCCATCGACACACTTACCACCCAGCTCAGGCCCTCATCCCCTCGCTCCTGGTAGGTTGCAAAACTTCTCACCTTTCCAAACATTTCTCATTCCTTTGCCAGTTATTTTCCAAAAATGGATCTGATAACACGGTGACGCCCAAAAGCCTTCAATGGCTCCCTGCAGCCTGTAGCCCGATGGCGTGGCCCGGGGCTCCCACACAATTTTCCCTGTCACATGCCCTGCTCCTGCTCCCTCCATCTCAGGCAAGGGGCTCCTGAGTCACTCACACTTTCTCTTGCTCTCTTCTCTGTCAGGAGTGTCCTCCCTTATCTCAGGAGAAACTTTATTCTTCCTTGATGACCCTGCTCAAACGCCATCTCCTCCACTTTCCCCACCTCACCTCCCCAGGCAGACTCCGTCCTCCCCACTGCAGAGAGCACACGCCTCATTAGGGCAGCTACAACCTTTGTGTTAACGTGCCCGGGGCTCCAGATGGAGCAATCTGACTGCCAGGCTGTGAGCTGGGTATGTACGGATACACCGGGGGCCGGGTGAGAGATTTTGAGGTTAAGACCCTTGAAAATGTATGTGAAAAATAGAGTTCACAAAGACAAAACGATATAGGTAACATATCAAAGGAGAAGCATATTTAGGAGATTTTACACATCTAATTGGTGATAATGAGGTTTATCAATTAATTTCCATTTACCACCATAGCTCATCAGAAACTTTGCAGGATTTCTCTTCTACACATTTCAATGAGATGCCTGTATATCGATTTTTCTTTACTAAGGATCATATGTACTAAAACCCTTTTTTTGTGTGTGCTTTACCTGGTCCTCCATCTACTTGTTGGAATGCCTCTGATTTCCTTTCTCAGAGTTAGTGTTCCCATGTG
Organism: Hippopotamus amphibius kiboko; assembly: GCF_030028045.1. Taxonomy (NCBI): domain Eukaryota; kingdom Metazoa; phylum Chordata; class Mammalia; order Artiodactyla; family Hippopotamidae; genus Hippopotamus; species Hippopotamus amphibius. The sequence continues at coordinate 142,236,671 of NC_080192.1, read as the reverse complement.
TTGATCCCCACCATGGCCCCAGAGTAGAGTCCAGGGGAGTTTTATGATGCTTTGAGGAACTTTCATTAAAAGGATTGAACGATACCTACGTAAGTAATGCTCAACTATCTCCCAGTTCCCAAGTAACACAACCATACTTATTCCTGAGATAATTTCAGACCAAACACACACCAGTCCCTCTGCCCTCGTGGAAAGCAATCCTGAAACTCCAAGGCCTGCTTCTACTTCTTCTCTCTTGACTCTTGTCACAAAGTTCTCCTGATTTTTCCCTTCTCCTTTTTTCAACCTCTAGATATTCCTTTCTCTAATTCTCACCAACAGATGCAACTCAAAATTCCAGATACTGGAATTGAAAAATCTCATGATTTAGAAAAGATACACAAAAGTGAGTGTATCTACACATAAAAACCGAGCTCATGAAATGTCAACTTCGGGCAAGTGATTTAATCCCTTTCCCAATTTCCTACCTCTATGTGAGAATAATATCTCTCTTGTATTAAAATTTGATGAGATAATACAACTTAACATGGATATTGTTTTATAGTTGATGATGTTTTACCACTAGACACCTTTTCTTCAAAGAGTAAAATATATAAATGTGAGCCAACAAGCAGAGCCAGGGCCTCCCAGCTCCCCTGTCTGGGGCGTTTTCTTCAACTGGCAGGAAGCATCATGGCTCCACCTCACACAGCATTAGTCACAGGCAAGAGAGGTTTCCAAGAGGTGAAGGCCAGTGTTCCTAAGCCCAGAGCTTTCTGACAGCTCTGTTGCAACTGTTGAGCCTTCACTGGAGTGATCGATCTACGGTGAAGCCATAAGAAAAGAATGTGAGATATCTGGGCTCTAGTTGCCAGAAAGACGGTGACACCCAACTTGACATGGCTTCTTCTGCCGCCATTCGGAAACACTCGGGAGAGAGTCTGGATGGAGTGCTAGGCATTTGACAAGACTCACCGGAGACTGCAGTCATCCCGGCCCAACAGGGGGGCATGGTGGGGAAGGGGTAAAGCCTCTAGGAGTACGCATGTTCGCAGCAATGCCACTGAGGACATTTGGAAAGGGAACACGTGGAGACCAAGACATGGAGAGAGTGCCGAGAGTCAGTGCTTTCTCTAAGCTTGTGAATCACCTTAGAGAACAATCAAACACTGTCTCCCAAGCCAGATGTTGTCACAAGGCGCCCTGGCCACGGCTCTGCCACATTTAAAGTGTCCAGGCTGCTTTATGAAGGGGCCATAGGCAAAACCCCAGAATACCATGCAGAAATACTCACATATGGACAGCACCACCACCTAAAGGGAAAGTGTGGGATTCGGAAGTGAGATGCCTGGGTTCATGTCCTGAATTTACTGGCTATGAGACTTTGAAAATGTTCTTTGAGCTCTCTGGACCTCGTTTCTCCATCTGCAAGATGGGTGTGACCCTGCCTACCTCATAGGGTTGCTTTAAGAATCAAATGACTCAGATACGCGATTGCTTTGAACATTGAATGCCTCCAGAAGGTTACTGTCATTACCATCCTGAATAACAAGACTGTGGATCCTCTTGCTTATCCCGGTGCTGGAGGAGGAGGGAGTTTTAAAAATATGATACATAGTTTCTGTTCCTGAAGCAGCTTGTAATATAGTGAGAAACAATGGGGAGATGGAACATTTAATATTTATTGAGTTCTAATTGGTCTGGCATTGTTTGAAACACTTTCCCCTGAAACAAAACAAACCCATCAGCCCTTGGTGATGGGGCTCTCTTATACTCCCCAGCTGAGGAAACTGAGGCTCAGAGGTTCTACAATTTCCTGAGTTACAGAGCTGGGAGGCAAGGGTGAAGATTCCACACTCTCCCTTTCACACCCCTTTTGTCCAGAGTGGATGACTTTCATCTCACAAGATGCACTGGCAAACAGAGCAAGACACAATGGCTGTGGTGAACTGGCTGGTACAGATTCTTGGATGTCAGGCATGGAGGCTGTGCCCTTGTCTTGCAACTACTTCAGCTGTCCCTTCAATATGGGCTGTTTCACCAGGGTGAGGTCCCTGCCTGTGATGAGCCAGGCAAATGGCTGCTCAGGCTACGGTCAGGTTGCTTGGCCAACAAACAAGCACTTGGAGGGACTGGACAGGGCTCCTTCCTTGCTGGTCTCCAAAGAAAATGGACGCTGACCATCCAGGGTCTTTGAGCCAGGCACTGCATGAGATTCTTAAACTGCATTATCCTTTTTAACTCTGCAAAACTTGATACTGTTTTCCTCATTTTACAGATGAGAAAACTGGGGACTGGCAGTGAAGTAGACTGCTTAAGGTAAAAATAGGAGGCAGATCTGAGATTTGAATCCAGAGCTGATGGACTTAAAGTCATTCCCTCAAACTCATGCAAAACTGAATCAACTAAAAGGCAGAGATGCTCCTGGTGAGTGGTTTAACAAGGGGTAGCTGAGGAGCTGGGCGAGAAATTTGTAAGAGATGGGAAGGGTTCCTGGAGGAGATGACACTGGAGGTTGGCCTTGAAAGAAGATGCAGGATGGGGGTGGTGAGGTGGAGAGGACAGAAACTGGAACTGACAGAAGGAGATGGTGAGAAGTGTCTGTGGTTGCTGGTTTAGGTCCCAAGAGGCCTGGAGAACAGGGAGCAGGAAGTTGGTGGGAGTGGATGAAGGATCACCAGGTGCTCAATAAAGGCCCCAGTGGCCTCCGTGTTGCTAAATCCTCATCTTCCTTGACCTCCTGGCAGCTTGTGACGTGGCTGACCACCCTTCCTCCTTGCTTCCTTGTCCTCCTCTCTCAGAGATCCCCCCAGGCCCATCTGGTCTGCGGGATCCTCTTCCTCCTCTCTGTGTTGGAGGCTCCAGGATCCTGTGTTGGTCCTGTTCTTCCCTCCCTCTCTGCCACAGAGATTCACCCCATCTCTAGGCTCTCAACACCATCTCTGTGCTGATGATTCCCAGACATCCTTTCAACCCTGACTTCTCCCCAGGACCCCAGACTCACATCCAACCATCAACTGATACAACTGCTTGGATCTCCAACAAAAACCTTGAAATTAACACGTCCAAAATAAAACTCCTGACCTCCCCCAGACCTTCTCTGCCTGCAGTCTTCCCCATCTCAATGATGGCTAAGCATTCTTTCCAGCTTTCAACTGAAAACCTTGTAGTCCTTGACTCTGTTTTTTTTTTTCCTCACACCCTATGTCGGAGTTTCAGGAAATCCTGTTGGTTTTACCTCCAGAAGAGATCCAGAATTTGGCCACTTCTCACCACTCCACCCTACCACCCTAAGCCAAGCAACTCGCATCTTTGGCCTTGTCTCCCTGCTCCCACACTTGTCCCCTACCACCCAACAGCCAGCTTACTTACTTTAAAACATGAGTGAGATCACATCACTGCCCTACTCCAAACCTTCCAATACCTCCCCATCTCACTCAGTAAAAGCCCAAGTCTGCACAAAGGCACACAAGCCCCGCACCAAGTGTTCCCTGCCCCCATTACCTCCCTGACTGCATCTCCCGTATCCTGTCCTCTAGTCCTTTTGGGCTCGTGCTGTTCACCGAACACACCGGGAGTCCCCACCTTCCGTGGTGCTGAACCTCTGCCTGGACCACCCCTCCCCCACCTCCTGAAGGCCTCACCTCCTTCAAGTCTTCCAAACCGATCCCGCCCCCTGCTTCCCAGCTGCCTGCTCTGCTTTATTCTCTTTCTGACATATCTTACGATTTATTTTATGGTCTGTTACCCCCAGAAGGATGCTGGAGGAAGGCAGGGAATTTTGTCCCTTCTGTTCACTGCAGTATCCCCAGCGTTTAGAACAAATGCCTGGCACAGAGTAGGTCTCTCAATAAACATTCGTTGAATGAAGAGCAGACCCTGGGGAAGGGAGCTTTGGCTCAGAAAGGACAACTGGGGCCAGGAGTAGGTGGGGGGGGGAAGGAATGGAAGCTGGCTGGTGAGAGGAGTGAGGTGGCTCTAGGGGTGCTGGGAGGGGCGGCAGCGGGGAGGAGAGTGCAGGATGGGGGGGTGAAGTCCAGATGCAGTTCCCAGAGGCCTAAGAAGTAGGCAGAGATGGAAGTTCGAGACTGGTGGGAGCGCCCAGCGAGGTGGGGCCCAGGAGAGGGGGAGCGGCAGGCACTTGGGACGGAGGCGGCTCCGGTGAGGCTGGGGCGACCACCCCGCGGGCACCCACGCCGGCCGCACGGGGGGAGGGGGAGACGACGGGTTAGAAGACGGGGGCAGTTTTCCAGTGACTGCCACGTAGTGGACACTCTGAAACGCATGAGCAGGGGGTTCGAAAGTCGCACCGCTTCGGTGGGCAAGACGAGCAGGGAGACCTCTGAGGTTCCTGGGGTAAAAAGCCAGAGCCTCGTAAGCAAGCGGACGCGGACTGAGAGGTGAGGGCGGCACGAGGAGGGCGGGGCGCGCCACGGACCCCAGCTGGGAGGTGCCCGAGGCAGCGGCGGGCGGGGAAGGAAGGGAGCCCAGCGCCCGGGAAGGCGGTGCCGGGGCACGGCCCGTGCCGCGGGTGGGCAGCCGGGGGCTGCGGCCGCGGGGCAGAGCGGGGACGCAGCGCCTGGCCGCCCTACCGTGGGCGCGCCCGGAGCCTCGCGGCTTCGCCAGTCGGGGAGGGAGGAAGGCCACGAGCGCCGCGCGCGCTGCACGGACGCGGCCACGCGGAGCGGCGGACCCCCGCCCGCGCCGCGCGGCCCCGTCAGCCCCGCCCCTCCGGCGCCCCGGCGCGCCGGCCAGTCAGGCAGCCCCGCCGGCCTCCCGGCCCCGAGGCCCCGCCCCTGCCGACGCGCCGCCAGCCAATAGCAGGCCGAGGCCGGGCTGCCTGTGCGCGCTGCCCGCGCGGAGCCGGCTCAGAGCGAGAAAAGCGAACCCAACCCGTCGGGGCCGCCGCTCCGGACCCGCCGCCGCCGCCGCCGCCTCCCCCCGGATCGGGTGTACTGTCCCAACCCGAAAGTCCAGTTCTGCGGCCCGGCAGCGGCGAGCGAGCGAGATGACACAGGAGTACGACAAGTGAGTGAGGGCGCCGGCGCGCGAGTCCGGCCGTGAGGCCGCGGCCGCTGCTGCCCGCCGGGCCGGCCGCACCTGCCGCGAGGCCAGGGCGGGCGCGGCGAGGCGAGGCGAGGCGAGGGCCGCGCGGGTTCGAGGCCCGGCGGGGGGCCGGCGCGAGGCCGGGGGGCGCGCGCCTCGCCGTCCGCTTCCTTCGCCGCCGCGGCCTCCCCTCTGGGCACCTCCGCCCGCCTCTGTCCCGCCGGAGCCCCCGGGGAGACCGCTGCCCCGCCCCCACCCCGGCCTCGGCGTCCTGGTCTGGGGGACCCCCGCGGGGCGCGGCCCGGGTGCGCGGAGGGAGCCTCGGGGCGCCCGGCGGGCGGGCTGGGGCTCTGAGGCGCCGGCGGCCCGCGTGCCCCCGGCGGGGCGTTCCGCTCGGTGGAGCCGGGGGTGGTGGGGGGGTGGGGGGCTCTTCGGGACGCGCTGCGCGGCCGCAAAGGGAGAGACCGCTCAGGTGACCTCCTGTCGCCCCGCCGTGCCGTCGGCCAGCCTGCCGGGGCTTCCGAAGGGCGCCGGTGCCCTGGCATTTCCTCTTCCCTGACGGGCTGTGTGAGTGAGAAGATGGTTGTGGGAGTTATTTTGCCACTTGCATCATTGATGGTAACGAGAGATGCCTGTAGTGAAGAACGCTCAGAAATATCAAGAGGAGGACACTTTGAAATCAGGATCTGGTAGACTGGAAAGCACTGTACTTACTGACATGCTTTGTGGCGTTTGTGATTCAAGAAATATTTTAGCAAGCGTAAGGCGTTAATGTAAGGTAACGTTAGGAGACACTGGGTGAGGGACATTTCTGTATTTTCTTTGCAGCTTTTCTGTATATGTAAAATTGTTCCAGAAAAAAAAAAAAAAAGCCAAAACAAGTAAATCGCAAAAACAAACCAGTCAATATATTTCAGATCAGTAAATCTAAGGCAGAGGGGTACCTCTCCCAGTTTTATAATTATTTGCTGGGTAATAATAATTATTTGTTATTATTTGTTTAAGGGTGCTCTTTTTCTGGATGGGAGGTTTAGATATTACGATGTATGGAATGACTTACAATGAATAACTTGAACTTAAATTAATCTTGTATTGTAGAACGTGCTAATAAATTATTGCAGAAGTCTTCAAGTGATCCTTGATGAAGGGTTTAAGACTTAAGCAGAGGGCAGTGATGAGCCTTTAGGGACTGACAACAGCCTGACTGTCATGAGGAAGTAGACTGAAAAAGGCAGCTGGTTCCATGTTTATTTCTTGACTTATAGTTTAGATAAGGCATATTTCCAGAGCTAAAATTTTGGCCTTAGGCACAGTTTGGAAATGTAAGACACCTTCAGGGTCATCACAAACAAAACCATTTGCAAAAAAGTATTTATTTTCTGTTGCTTGTACAGATTTGGGATGGGGGTAGGAGAAGAAGGGAAGCTGGAAAACTAGCATTACAGGAATTGAATGAGCCAAATGCTGTCATAATCTTCTGGAAGTAGCTATTACACTATTAATAATAGCTTAGCAGGACACCAGCAAATCACCCCAAGGTACCACTGGTTCAGTAGCTGTTGTTCTTTCCTCCTGATGGCACAGGGAATGCCCCTTTGTGTGTGTGTGTGTGTATTTTTTTTTTTAATTTGAGATTTGTAGACAGCCTTCATTTTTAAACCAACGATGTGCTTTGAACACCCGTTGTATTTGTTTTGTGTTAAAATAGTATTCCACCTCAAGATTTCTTTTTCTACCAAATGTGAGCTCCTAGGACTTTAGGAGTAAAAACATTGGCTTTGAAATAAGGTTTAATTTTGACTGAGGATAAATTAAGTGGTTGGATTCCCGCCCCCCCCACCCCCCGACCCCCCAAAGATTTTCTCCTTTTTCTAAATCTCTTTCTGTTTTTAAAGGGCCTGGGTGACTGCCAAACCCTAACCTTGTTGATTACTTGTGAAGATAATCAATCTTTCTACATTCATTTTTAGAGTAGGTAGGTCACCTTTAGGCAATTTACATATTTCATTTGTGTGTTGCAGTGAGAACTGATTCTTTGATTTGGTTGTTAAAATGGTGATAATTCAGAGTAGTTCTGAATATTTAAAATTTTTTTCCTTAAAAAAAAAAACCTGCTTGATTTTGCTGGAGGTAGTGTTCCACTTCTCTTTATTGACTTACTAAACAGAACCAACTGAACAGTTGTTGAGACTGTTTACGTTTCTAGTTTTTGGAAACATCAATGTTTGCTTTAATCTTTTGAGTTAAATCTTCTATAAGACTCTACTAAGTTCTCCGTTGATTTTCTGGATTTTTCCCACCAAACCACAGTGTTAAAGTGAAACAGTTCTTGCCCTGTATGAAAACCCAGTAAAGATTTTTAAAAACAGATTTCCCCACCTATTTCCTTAAAAATCTCTTTTTGTTCAGTGGCGGCATTTATTGTTGTAGATTCTTAAGTGTTTATCTCTAAGATAAACAGTTAACTCCCTTGCCAGAGAATTGTGCCTCCTTATTGATTTACAGTCCCCTTTGGCCACATTCCATGCTAGATCTGCTGGTAATCAGTAGAATATTCTAACTTTCTCATATACCCCCGAGGATTAAACCAAGCATCCCTTTTTCTTTCCTTCCCCTCCTCCTCTCCCCCTTGTTTGTAGTTTTTAAGGCATGGCATCACCGGGATGAAGAGGGAAGCAGCATGTAGCAGCATGGTGATTGAACCATGTATACTCTGTTTAAGAGGGTACAGTCCTGAATGTATATGTCTGAAGAGAGCGAATGTTCTGTTTTGCCTTCCTTTGTCCTTGTGTCTGTTTATGTAAAGTGTTTGAATAGCCTGCCATTTTCTTGGGGTGGGCTTTTGACTTTTGGTTTTGGGGTTTTTTTGTGCGTGTCCTGGTTTCCATGTGTGGGTTAACTGCAGGTTCCCTGGCTGCCTGAATACCTTATATCTTACTGGGTGACCCACTGGGCTGCATTTAAGTGGGTTGTCTTCTGATCTCGTCTTAATTTAACTTTACTAGGGTCATTGATGAAACAATGGACTGTTTTATTGAAACATCAAGGAATTGGTTGTTTGCCTTTTAAAAATTAGCTTATGATGACTTGCAGTAGAAAAAGATATGAGATAGAGATATATATTTTTTTTCTTTTTAAAAAAATTTCTCCTAAGCAAACGGCCAGTGTTGGTTCTTCAGAATGAAGCACTTTATCCACAGCGGCGTTCCTATACTAGTGAGGATGAAGCCTGGAAATCTTTCCTGGAAAACCCTCTCACTGCAGCAACCAAAGCCATGATGAGCATCAACGGGGATGAAGACAGTGCAGCTGCGCTGGGCCTGCTCTACGACTACTACAAGGTGGGTTTGCCTGCTCTTTAAAAACCCTGACGACAGCCCAAGGCGCACTTGATTCAACAGCATATAAAACAGTAATTTGCTGGTAGAATCTCATGCAAGTTGCTTCTGTAGTGACTATAAATAGTTTAATGAGTACTTTGACTTACTGTGGTTCAAAGCCGAAAATGTACAATCGTGGAATCAAAGGGCCATTTTCAAAATGTGCCAAGTAGCCAGCTGTTGTGGCTCTGTCTGAAAGGTGAAACTCCCATAAAAGATGTTAGACATGTCTTAATGAGATCGATCATTTTTCCAAAGGTGGTTCTTAGTGCCATCAAGAGTGGACATGGGTTCATTTACCTGTGCTCTAACCTGCATTCCTGTGTAGTCGGAGTGGTTTCCTTTTTCCTAAATGATATTACAGAGCCCTTGGTTTGATCTGATTTGATTGTGGGATTCATGAAAAAAACCAAACCCGCATTTTCTGGCCTTGGACTTTCTAGTTCTAAGGTCAGGATATGTTCCGTTGCCTGTTGCTAGAGATTTGGATTGGTCTTCGTTAAACGCAGCCTGCCCTCTGCCTGGAGTTGTACGTGGTGCTCATATCTGGAGGTGAAAGCCCCTGGTCTGTGTCATCGCCGTTATCCTAATAAGACCAGGTGCCGCACTCATGGACTAGCCGTGTCACCAGAATGCATGTTGTTCCTGATGCTGCAGGAGCCCTGCAGAATGTGTGCTCTTATCCCTGTGCTGGAGATGATGAGTAAGGTTCTCAGGTCACGCAACTAGTATGTGTTGCAGCCAGGATTTCAGGTTGTGCCAAGCCCCCTCCTCGGTGTGCCATGCTGCCTCCTGGGGGACTGACAGGCTTTGCTTGCTGTATTCACTTTGACGTTCTTCTTTCTGACCAATAGCCCATATGTAGGCATGGGTATACATTACAGTGTATTTTTTACCATCTTTTTGTTTTTAAAACGTCCAAACCTATAAAGAACTTAAAATAACAAGATAATTAATTCCCAGATACTTTCATCCAGGTTCACCAGCTGATTGCCTTCGGTTATATTCTGACATTGTATTCTTTTCTGAATACAAGAAATGCAGAGGGTGAAAAGCAAAGAAGATAGTTTGATTATCAAAATCGTGGGGGGCGGGGTGACCTAAACAAAAGATGTAATTATTTTCTGGTATGAGGCCATGTGTCCAGGTTATTGTTTGAGGGACTGAGGTAAGTTTTTTTTCCTTAAATATGAATGGCAACTTGCGTAGTAACCAAGGGTGCTAGAAGAAACCCTTGGCTGGGAAGTGTAGCCACAAAGGGTTCCTTTGAAGTAGAACTTATATATCTGTTCTTCTTATGGCTTGTTTTATTGACTCAGTGTAAAAACCATAAGTTCCCAAGTATTAATTATGAAGTGTGAAGTTACATATTTTTAACTGAAACTTTTGAGAATGGGAGAAAACCAACAAGTTTAGTGCCAGAAAGACCTATGTAATAACACTAGTTGCAGTGGTTGTATATGTGTGTTTTAAATAAAGGGTCCTAAAAGTATTTTACATCTTAGGAGGAGATAAATCCTCATGTCTGTCCATTAAGGGTGGCAGTCTTAGGAGTACTGTATGTCAGCCTTCTTGCGATAGCAATAGAGTTATTTTCCTTTTTAAAAAAACTGAATTATTTATTTCAATTCTTTGCATGTGACCACCAGTCATTTTTACATGATAACTGTGGTAAATCTTTAAAAAGCACGCTGTTAATACCTGAAACAATTTATTTTGTCTTTAAGGGTAAAATAAGAATATAGGGGTAGAATTTCTACGTTTACATTGAAAACCAGTTTCAAACGTTTCAGTGATTTTGGAGTACATGTTGGGAATACATCTCAATTGGGTTGATGTCTGCAGTACACCCAGTAATGTTTGCCTGCTGTCACCTCCTGGGCAAAGGGGAGCAGAATCAAAAAAAGAATAGAATAAAAAAAAAAAAAGAATAGACCCAACGGAGTTTGATTTGTCCTTTAGGTAACAGACAGTATGAATCCCAGTGTATCTAAAGAAATTTATCACTTGGAGGAATGTTTGGATCCCGGAGTGAACTGTTAACGTGGCCGATCCTTTTGACTTTGCATTTGATCTGAAAGGAAGGGTAGCAGAGAAGAGCAGGGAGAACGGTGAAAGAGCGCAGTTGTGTTTGCAGTAGCTTCTTCTCTATTACATTATGTAGATAAGTGGGTAAAACCAGAGCAGAGGTATTTCTTTTAAGAGATAAAACCCAAACTCAGTGACAAAGTAAATTTTGGATATTCTGAGTTTATTCGGCAAGTAAATAAAAGTTGGTTTTTACATATCAACCCGGTGACCAGATTGTAAACTCTTTGAGGGCAGACCCTGTCTTATTCATCGTGTGTCCTCAGAGCCTGGGGTTCGGTGGGCAGTCGGTAGACACGTGGATGGTTAGCTGGCTGAAAAGTAAAGGAGTGTATCTCTACTTCATGAGTAAGAACTAAATTGTTGTCGTGTGTGTTAATATCTAAGGTTCCACGAGAGAGAAGGTCATCAACAGCAAAGCCAGACGTTGAGCACCCAGAGCCTGATCACAGCAAAAGGTAATGCTTAGTGTAGAGCATAGAACAGTGCACCTGGAAATACCGCTTTCTGTGAAAGTAAAGCAGGCGCTAGTGGAAGAGACAGGTAAGTTGAACTCAATATCTGAATTCAGATTTCATTACTGATTTGCCTCTTACTGTGATTCTGTTGCTGAGAAGTCACCAGTTTCTTTAGGTATAGTTGCCAGAAAACAGAAATGGTAACTTTCTCCTCATCCAAGGGGATGTTTTTAGTAATAACATGAGTGCACTGTTTGCATACTTGTCTTTTAGGTTCTTTTAAGAATGATGTGGCTTAGGCAATGGTGGGGGTCCATTAAAAAAAATTAGTATCAATGATCTTGAATAACTGCCTAACTAAGTAAAACCTAATAGTGCTCAACTCTATTCCAAACTCTTGTTGAGGTTATTTTTGAAATATTTTAGGTTAAAACTTTCAGGAAATTAAATTAAGGCTTCACTTTATAGCCATGAAAAAAAGTTAAATATACCTTTTAAATTGCCCTGTGTGGGGCTTTCCTGGTGGCACAGTGGTTAAGAATCCGCCTGCCAGTGCTGGCGACACAGGATCGAGCCCTGATCTGGGAAGATCCCACATGCCACGGAGCAACTAAGCCCATGCGCCACAACTACTGATTCTGCGCTCTAGAGCCCGTGAGCCACAACTGTTGAGCCCACATGCCACAACTACTGAAGCCTGTGTGCCTAGAGCCCGTGCTCCACAACAAGAGAAGCCACCACAATGAGAAGCCCGCGTACCACAATGAAGTGTAGTCCCCGCTCACTGCAACTAGAGAAAGCACGCACTCAGCAGCAAAGACCCAACACAGCCAAAAAAATAAATAAATAAATAAATAAATTTACAAAAAAAGAAAAAGAATTGCCCTGTGTTCTATTAGTAATAAAAGAATAAAACATTTCTGAAGAAAGAATGGTCGCTCAGAATCCCACTGTGCTGATTAGAGTTTATATCTGTTCACTGTTTGGGCCGGCAGGCACATTTTATCTGGCTGTGGGTGTATTCACAGATAGGATGCTCTTCTGCTTAGTATGTTTCATAAATATTTTCCATGTTGCTGTTTTAATCTTCACAATTTGGAAAAGAGCTTTTGGCTTTTGTTTTTTGATTTTTGTTATAGGCACTTTCAAACAACAAAAGTAGAGAAATAGTGTAAGCCAATAGGTACTCAGCTTTAACTGTTATCAACTTCATTCCTCCTTTTTGTTCTACTCTTCCCTCTTCTCCAACTTTCTAATTAAATAATTTTAAAATTTTATTTGTTTTTGCTGCAGTATTTCAAGGCAAACCCTAACTATCCTTAACATTGAGGCTGTATCTGATTTTTGCTATTACAAAGACTTAATGAACAACTTTCTAGATAGCTTTTTCCTTTTTTTCCTTTTTCTCTAAAGAAATTTCTTTAAGACCATCTTGGGAGTGAACTTATGGTTTAAGGTTTGAATATTTTATTGATCTTGAACTGTGCCAAATTGCCAAATTGCTCTTTTCCCTTATAGGTATCAGCCTATATGATTTGAAGGGGCTTTGAAAATGTATTAATTTTACCCTAAACTAAAAATTATCTTATATTGCCCAGGATATTTATTTATTAAGCCAAAAGTAATTTATGCAAATATATCTGCTGGTACAATGTAATCATACAGTTGCTGGGGGTTTTTTTGAGGTTTGTTGTTTTTGTTTTTATTTTTGTTTTTTGTGACAGAGAAAGCAAATGAGTCTAAGTACTGAGAAAAGTGGTGGCTGAGGACCAAGAGCTCACACTACCTGAGCCCTTGTGTACCAGGCATTGCATGCATTTCAGTGTATTCTAGTTTCATCCTCATCACCACCTTGTGAGGATGGGTACCATTATTATCCCCACTTTATAGGTGAGCATGTAGTTACTGAGAGATTTTGAATCTACATTGTCTGACTCCAGAGTCTTGTACTTTAACCACCAGTTTATACTGCTCCAGTTAATCACATTTGTAGCTTCAGGCTTCTAGTAAAATATGATCATTTTATTAGGATTCTTGGAAATAAAATATAGGAAAGGAAAGTTCTGAGCTCTCAGCATTTCAGATGCAGTTGTCCTTAATACTTTTGGATTTTACTTGACCTGTAACTATAAAGTGTCTTCTTCTTTCCCAGTAATGGGTTGTCATGCCATTCCCTACTTATTTGGTTTCTACCAAGTGTATTATTATTATTGCATAGAACCCAACAGCCCAGTGCCATTAGGAAAATAAAAATTGTCAAGGAACTGTATCAGCATTGAGTTTGAAAACAATTTTTTTCTTTTCTTAAAGAAACAGCATACCAAACGTGACTGAGCAGCCCCTCATTTCTGCTGGAGAAAACAGAGTGCAAGTACTGAAAAATGTGCCATTTAACATTGTCCTTCCCCATGGCAACCAGCTGGGCATCGACAAGAGAGGCCATCTGACTGCTCCTGACACCACGGTCACTGTCTCCATAGCAGCGATGCCTACCCACTCCATCAAGACGGAAACCCAGCCCCACGGCTTTGCTGTGGGGATCCCCCCAGCAGTGTATCATCCAGAGCCCACCGAGCGCGTGGTGGTTTTCGACCGGAACCTGAATACTGACCAGTTCAGCTCTGGTGCTCAACCCCCAAATGCTCAAAGGCGCACTCCAGACTCTACTTTCTCAGAGACCTTCAAGGAAGGCGTTCAGGAGGTATAGGAAACGAAAGCATCTTCCTAAGACGCTGTGTGTTTGTATAAGTATTGGGTTCCACCTCTTCCTTGTTATGTAAGCTTGAAACTCAGCCTGCAGTGAGTGGATTGGGAACAAAAGAGTTGTTTTTTTGTTTGTTTGTTTGTTTTTTTAAAGAGAAAAGGTCCATGGGTATAATTTGTAAACTAAACCTATAAAACCAGAAATTATTATCAAGGGCACATGGCTAATCTTACCAGCAGCTGAGTTAACAATTATGATTTCAGCAAAGTGATTTGCTGGAGAATGAGAAGCAGAGCCGCATATGTAACCTTCCATGGATGATAGACATAGCCACATAGTCTGTTTTCGCCTTTTGTCCTAGACCAAAACTAGCTCCCTGCAACTGGTCTTTAATATAAAATGATTTCTCATATATTTGGTGTTTCTCGCTTGGTAGTATCATCGGGGGGGCGGGTAGATCTTGATGACAAATGCATTGTATGACATTTACCAATTAATTCCAAATACTTCCAAGGGTTTCGTGGTGATGAACACGTCATTCAGGTAAAAGTTAGGGACTGAGGACGTTTGGAACTATATTTAATGACTCGTGGGGGAAGGAGCATCCGTCTCCGCTTATGGAGTAGAATAGTAGCCTTTCCCGAGAAAGTTCCCCAATCCATCCGTCCAGCCATGGGGCCGACTTGGTACTGTACGTCAACTTGGTGCAGTGATAGAGCTGATTCCTAAAAGCCATGAGATTTTGGTTGCAGATTCCAGAGTTTGAACAGAATTGGGATGTGTGGGGAAGATGGGAAAAGAGAATAAGGAAGCGCTTTGTGGGAGCACCTACGTAAATTGTCTTAATTTAATGGAGTGGCATATAAGTGGATTTTTTTTCTTTTTATTTTCTTTTTAAATTTTTTGTAGAGTTAAAATTTTTGCTTTAGACGAATTTTGAAAGAGCGGTGGGTTGCTGTAAGCCACATGCTCTGATGCTGTACCTGACATTGGTCTTTAGTGAGCCTGGTCACCAGCTACATCGTTGTGGCTTGTTACGTTGATATTTCAGGTTTTCTTCCCCTCGGATCTCAGTCTGCGGATGCCTGGCATGAACTCAGAGGACTATGTTTTTGACAGTGTTTCTGGGTAATAGTTGTCTTTTAATTTGATTTTTAACTTTCAGCTTGTACAGCTTACTTCTTTTTTGTTAATTTGGTCTTGAAAAATCAGAGGTGGCTTTTGCGGCTTTCAACTTTACCTTCCTTCAGTCAGTGTGGTGACATCTTTGCTGGAGGACATGTGCTTTAGAGCATTTAATTTTGAACTCTGAACTGTTTCATGTTTCCCTAATTCTTGGTGTTGGTGCTTTTTCTTTCCTGTGGCTTCTTTATATGATGGTAGTAGTGGTGGTAGTAGAATGGAATCTCAGAGAAGAGACGAAGGGATTAAATTAGATCTGAGGTCCCTTCTGTTTCCAGAAGTATAATTCTGTGAGAATTTAGGAATAACATCAGGTGTATTAAAGGCTTTTATATTTTTATTAGTCTCACTAATGATAAAATAAATGAAGTCAACTGTTTACTGGGCTGACACCCTCTTTTATATATCACAAAATTACATCTCACTCTGGAAATACGAATATTTTCCAAGTTATATATAAACATCTTTAGAATTTTTTAGGAGTCTAGGATTTTGTTTTGTAGTTTCATTTTATGCATTTTTATGTGTGCTATATTTTAAAATAAGTTTTATTTAAAAGTCTAGGATTTTATGGGAATTGAGACTGCCTTATAGACCTGCCTCAAGGTACAGGAGTCACAAACTCAGAGGCCTTCAGGATCTAGGATAGGGGTCAGCAGACTTTCTGTAAAGGATCAGATAGTAACTATTTTCGGCTTTGTGGGCCATACAGCCTCTGTCGCAGCGGCCCAGCTCTGCCCAGCTCTGTCACTGCAGCACAAAAGCAGCTGTAATGCATAAACAAAGGGCGTGGCTACGTAGGTGTGATTTGCCAATCCCTGGCCTAACAAGGTTATTAAACAACTTCAGTGAGATGTATGTATATGGTGCTATAAGATAACAGAAAATGTAGAGAACCGTGGAGCACCATCTGAGGACATTTAAATTATAAGCAAAAACAACAAAAAAGTGCTGAGCAGGCCAAATCACATTTAGTCAGAGGCCTACCAGCCTCCTGTGTGCAGCCTTTGCTACGTAAATACCAGGTCGGCAACATGTCTTGTGAGATGTCCTTCCGGAGAGCTTTTCACTCATTCGTGTCTTTAGCTTCCTTAGCCTCCAGACTTCTAATTTGTTAACGTCACTTTGTAGATGTTATAGTAGGCATTTTGTAGTCCCACATCTGAGAGACTTGAGAATTTCTGGGTTGCTTAAGATGATATTTATTTTGGAAAAAGCACAGGCTATCTGTTTATAACATGACATGGGCAGTTGAATGTTTTAGTCACCTGCCATTTGCATACATCCACACTGAAGCATTTTAGTTTTGAGCTTAGGTATTGAGGAAGCTTCCAAGAGAGTAAATTAGAGATCTGTGACTTTTTTTGTTTTCTAGGAACAATTTTGAATATACCCTAGAAGCCTCAAAATCGCTCCGACAGAAGCCGGGAGATAGCACCATGACGTATCTGAACAAAGGCCAGTTCTATCCTGTCACCTTGAAGGAAGTGAGCAGCAGTGACGGCATCCACCACCCCATCAGCAAAGTCCGAGTGAGTCCTGCTCTGAGTTGTCTTCTCTAGGAAAGTACTCTTTCCACCTCTGAGGCAGATCTAAGTTAAGATCTAAAATTGGAGATTTAATTCACTACAAAATCAAAGACTAAGGAAGTTTTCCGAAAGAGACTCATGCCTTTGTGTCTTAACGTTGTGATGCATTCTCTCCTGCAGAGTGTGATCATGGTGGTTTTTGCCGAGGACAAAAGCAGAGAGGATCAGTTAAGGCACTGGAAGTACTGGCACTCGCGGCAGCACACGGCGAAACAAAGATGCATTGACATAGGCAAGTAGCTCTGGAGCCTGCTTTTATTCCCAGAGGCGCAAGCACCCAGCTTTCTAAATCCAGTTATTTTTGGCAGTGATCAGCTTCCTGCCGAATGCATTTGAATTTTCATGCCAGTTACTGATCTGTTCCAAACACTGTCCTTGGCCTCCTGGAATTGGTGCTCTTAACATTACTTCCTTTATGAGGACATGTGCCCCATGCAGTGGCTTTCCATGTGACACTGGGGCCAGGAGCTGTAGAGCCAGCTCGCATAAGAGTGTCCTGCTTTTCAGTCTGCACATTTCTTGAGGGGTAATGTCTTCTTTAAGAGAGTCTGGTTATTTGGAAGTGATAATAAGGTGCAGAAAAAAAATCAGCAAATAAAAGAAAATACTGCTGATGGGTAGTAACATATACACTCTTCCCTAGTTACGTACGGAACTTCTGTCTGTGAGTAGACCCAGAGAGTCATCACTTGGGGTGTGGTGGCAGACCTGTGCGAACCCATGTTTAGTCTGGTAGCTTTGTGGAAAGCCCTGTTCTTGCCATGTATATAATTTTCATGTAAAACCATTGTCTATATCACAAGATGGCTCTTAATTTTCGTGTTACTTCTTTTCTTTGCCTGTGGTGATATTCATATTCTCTTTCAGAAGAATGAGAAGAACTGAGTTCCAGTCTTGGTTGTCTGGACTAGTTCTGTGGCCTTGGGACAGTTATTTAAACTTTTTAGACCTAAGTGTCCTAATTTTGACATAATGTGATAAAATTAAATATATCTAAGCTTGCCTCTGTTACAGAAATTCTGTGATTCTTTTTCTTCCTTTTTTGAACTTCTTTCAACTCGACAAAGTGTTTATATTATCCAGCGGTGATAGTATTAAAAGCTGAATCTCATGTTGGAAACGACAAACCACGACGTTCTTTTTCTTCCTCCTCTCTCGCGCAGCTGACTACAAAGAGAGCTTCAACACAATCAGTAACATTGAGGAGATCGCTTATAACGCCATTTCTTTCACTTGGGACATTAATGATGAAGCCAAGGTAGGTGACGAAGTCCAGAGACTCCTTTGTTACCAGCTCTTTGAGGAGGAGCTTGGTAATTTGACAACCGATTTTTTTTTTTTTTTTTTACAGTTATACTTGTCTTCACTCCTTTGCTAAGGAGGAGGGAGAACAAGAGGGGCTAGGAAGGCAGGTCACAGCCATGGTCATGGGGGGTTTGAAGCAGGACAGGACTCTGGGAGAAGAAACAGCCCCCCTCCTCAGCCTGTCCCCGTGTCCTGTTCCTCAGCCAGCTGGTTCTCACTTTCTGACTTTTCATTAGTTTGCATTTTCTGAACATACAGCATCTTCCCAGATGTTACGAAGCTGTCCCTCACCCCTTTCTGTTCTCTTCTTCCTTCCCCAAAAGACGGTCTTTGTGGACACATAGCGTGGTCAGTGTGCCCTCAGAGCAGGGCTGGCAGCCACCGGCTGGCCTCGAGTCCGGCTGCTCACTCTGGGCTCCGTTTCCTCCTTTGCTAAGTGGAGTTCGTTCCTGTCTCCTCCCTCCTCCCGGCGTGTCATAAGGGTTGTTGGAAACAGGGCCTGTGAGGCCGGCGGAGTCTTTTCAGAAAGGCCCTGGAGTACAGGTTGTCACTGGTGCTCCGTCTCATATCGCTGTCCTGTGAATACTAGTGAAGAATTGCATCCAATTCAGATGGTCATTTGGATAATTGTATTTGGAAGTTTAGTGCCTTTTAAGAAACAATAAGCAGATTTTTAAGTCATTGCTGCCCTTCCTACAGCCTTCTTCACTTTTAGTATAACCCATCTCTTCACTAAATTATTGGCATTCTGGTATTTTTTTTTCTTTGTATTAGTTTAAAATTTGGAGCTCAGGCAACACAACAGAAACATTAATTTGGGGGCAGTTGTTAAAGGAAGGTTGGTCTTTTAGTATTTGTAGCAGTGGTAGGAATACTTCACTGTATCAAGGACCAGGTACAAAGTTACCATCACCTTCCTGTCCTTTCTCAACCTCTCTTCTATTCTCTCTTTTATTTATTTAACAAGAATATTAGCAATTATGGAATAAGACACTGCATTAGGTGCTAAGTATTGTAGAATTTAATTTTTTCCTCCCTCGGATTGCTTTTAAAAATCATATAACTGGATTCTTGAGAACCACGTTAACTTTATAATTACTTTCCTCTCCTATTATGGTCATGGTGTCTAAGGCAAAAGTGTGTATTGAGACTGCAGGATATAGTAAAGTGGGCTCCGCCAGTCTGTTCGGAGGCCTACGTTGCTGTAATTGCCTTAAGGTTTTCCTGCGGACCACCTGCATCCTGTGCAAATGTCTTCAGGCCACTTAGTCCAGAGTTTGGTGCTTGATTAAATAGTGCATTCACTACAGGGAAGCTAGTAGAAGGAAAAGTAAACTTTTCACTTTATATAATTGTTGTTACAGTTATTCTGAAATTAAATCTCCTAGTAGGACTCAGTGTGCAAGCAACCTGTAGGAAGAGTTGACCCTGTGCCCACTGGGTGCTTCTATTCTTAAATCAAACTAGGGAAGTCTGTCCTGTTTGCCATTAGGGGCTGACAGAGAAATTGTGGAGGAGTTGATCAAGTGCATCTAAGTCCCGAGTTCATTTCTCTGACTTATCTGTGACCTTGGGTTGGTCCCTTGATTCACTGGCTCAGTTTTCCCCTTCCATCCACCTAGGAGCATAGAAAGGCCACGGTGGCCAGTCTCTTCTTTGTTGGGGTGTTGTCAGGACGCATACACACTTGTCAAAGTGCGTGGAGATGTGGGTGGAAAGGCCCTGCATGTGGGCAGGGCGCTTTGTGTGTTTGATGTGTCACTCTTCAGGGTGGGAGTAATGAAAGCCCAGGTGACTGGAAGGGATAACGGCTGATTTTATTCTGAAGGCCTTCAGCTTGTTTGTATTAAAAGAGAAATATTGTTGGAGGCGTGTCCTTAGTAGCCTTAATAGCGTCGTTAATTGACGTAGGTAAATTCAGTTTCATTTCCCCTTTCAGACCCCCAGTACTGACTTGATGTTTTGAGCCTTTGCAGGCTCCCAGATGGGGCTCGTGTCATTTCTTAATGAGGCTGCTGCCTTTTGAAGCTGATGTTAGGCATCAGCTTCAAGTGTGTGTTGAAATTAAGTCTGTAGATATTTTGCTCTCCGTGGCCAAGTTGATGTTTTCTGTTTTTACACTTAAAGTAATTGATGCCCCAGGGCCATTAGAGGGAACAGATGTACGTGCAGAATCCTGTATAGATTTTTTTTTTACTTCTTTTTCCAAAAGCATCCGACTTTCTTGTTTTAATTTAGGATACATTTGTCGATTCTTAATTTCAGTTCATTCTCCCCCACAAACATAGGATTTTTTTGAGGCATGTGGCATTCCCTTCTCCCCCCACGTCTTTATAAAGATATCTAATATACCCTTTTAGCCAAGCCAGGAGGAGTAAAATCAGGATTCTAACCCTGGGTTAACATGAGAATCTTTTCTGTAGCTTCTGCTGCTCTTTGGAGGTGACTTGTTTTCAGGACGTATCAGGTTGAATCTTGAACACCTTGGCTTAGGTTCTAGTTTGGAAAAAGCACTGTCCAAGCTAGCCCTCCACTTACCAGCATAATCATATGCTTGCTCTTACCATGGAAACTTGAAGTTATGAAACGTGTTAAAAAAAAGTTATTAGACTTCAAAGCAGCAGGGGAGAAGGAAGTTGTTTTGAAAAGCAGAAATACCTTAGAAGCAACCCCCCGGCGGCCCTGATCTCTCTACTGTGTAGACCTATTGCATTCATTTTTCTGTACTCCACACAAAATTAGGTTTGTTTGGGTAGTTAGGCGTCTTAAGAGTCATGAATATCTAGACAAATTAAAGTTCATCTGATGGGACTTCCCTGGAGGTCCAGTGGTTAAGACTCTGTGCTTCCAGTGCAGGGGACACAGGTTCGATCCTTGTTTGGGGAATGAAGATCCCATGTGCGGTGCGGCCAAAAACTTTTAAAAAATTTAAACATTAAAACTCATCTGACATTCACATTTCATGGGGAAATAACTTAATCAGATTTCTTCCTCCTGATTTATGGCTGAGATCAGCTGCTTGAGGTGATTTTGGCAGGGAGAAGCAGCGGTTCCCTTTGAAACATTCAAAGATGGCGCTCTAGTGAGGTGCCGAAGTTCACAGTTTGTAAGATAGGAGGCACTGGGCACTTGGGGAAGAGAGGATTAGGAAATTGGCAGGGTGAGGGGAGACATAAAGGAAGGGGGGGGAATAAGACTTGGGCTATATAAAGATTTCATCCAGAGCCATCTGTGCACTTTGCCCCCAACTGCAAGAGTTCGTAACTTTACCCAACAGACGTCCAGGTGCCTGCTGTGTCCATGGTACTTACTGTGTGTGATCTGGGCTGAAACACTGGTCTTGTAGTTCTGGTGTATTGTGGGTTAGATAGTCTTTTGTGGCCTGAGATCCTAAATATAACATCATGTTCCTGAGGAAAAGAAACTAGAGATGAACTTTGGAGACACAGATCATGTGTTTACTATGGTTATCTGTTCTGCACCAGTTTCAGTATTTCCACAACCAAGTGAGTGATCTGGATGGGCTGCACATTGTGGACTAGGGGTTTTTGCTTGGGTTATAAATCTAAGAGTTTACAAGAGCACTGAGCTTTGGATAGTGATATAAAGTGAGGGCCTCTCAAAGCCTGAAGGTCCAAAATAAATAAAATAGAGGGAAAAGAAGTTAGGGAGAGAGAATTAACTGCTTTGGATGCTGGTTTTATGCCAGACGCTGTGCTCGCACTTAACAGGGCGGAGCTGCCTGCTCAGTAGCCGTGAGAAAGCGCTTCGTTCTCCAGGTCGGAAGATGTTTGCCACTTGGCCATCCAGGTGAGATCACCTGAGGAGGCAAGAATCTACATCCTGTAATGCGCAGAGAGTGTTCCTGACGGGGGGCGTGTTTAAAAGTGTCAGCATTCTTGTTAATAGAGCAGCAAATCATGGATTCACTAATACGATTTCCCGTGGCAAGAAGAGTACTTTTGCCACAAGGAAGCAGTTCACGTTGCATGTCGGATGGGTGTGTTTACCTGTAGAGGAGTGGAAATCATAAACCAAAACCTCTGTATGGAATCACGTGAGCACTGGGGCAGCCAGCCCTGAGCGAGCCCTGGCGTCCAGGGGTGCACACAGGAGGGGGTGTCTGTTGATGGTATAGGACATACTTGGTTATAGTTAACTAGACTATCTGGGAAATGGGCAGACAGGTGCAGTTGAAAGCAGAGCTCAACATTGCTTTGATCATCTATACGTGGCCATGGTCTCCCTGAGTATGGAGCAAACCTTTTAAAGATGTAATGAAACCCCAGGGGTACAGAATACCTGCCGTGGTTTTTTCAGAGGTGACTTCTGAGTCCTTACTAGAAGGTGGGTTGGGGGGCAGCTGCCATTCACACGTTTCATTTTTCAACTGTTAGCAGCAAAGAGCTTGCCGTCAGACACGTGCTAATGAGCTCCTGCTGGAATGAGCAGTCTCAGGGGACTCTGAATTTCTTTATTGGGTTTTGCTTAAAACAAATCCATGGCTTAAAACAACGTGAAGACTCGGGAGTTTGTCCTGTGGTGCCGTGGTGGAAGCCCGTGCTTCCCGATGTCTTCACCAGACCCGCTGAGGGAGGCGCTCCGGGTCAGGTGTGATGAGGGCTCCAGTGGGCAGAGGGAGCTGCACCTTCTTCTTGTGGCAGGATCTTCTCTCTGGGGGACAGAACCCATTTCAGCACGCTGTTCGTCTCTTCAAGGTTCAGTTCCTGTGCATTTCACCTTCGGGGCAGTGCCTTGGCCTACTGAGAAGGGATAAGACAAAATCAAGGCATCCCCTTCCTCAGAGGGAGAAAACCCTCAGTGAGAGAGCACTTTGTGCTTTACTTTTAATTATAATCTGTCAGCTCTAAGGAGCAACTCCAAGGCCTTCTGCAGGATTGTCCTTCTGAACCAAATGTTTTCTGTGTCGTGGGGAGGCTCGTGTTACAAAAGAAAGAGGATTAAAGTAGAATGTGGAGCCTGCCTGGAGCACGGAGAGGCTTGATCACGGGGCCGGAGCCCTGGTATCTTTCCCTTTTGTCTCCTGTCTCAGCAGAAGTGTATGGCGTTCCTGCTGAGGGATTATTGAGGCTCGAGGAGTTTATTCTGTCAGAGGGGTGGGACCATCCTGGTAACTTGAACTTAAGACTTTGTGTGTGTGCTTGTAGGATGCAGGTTTACGAGTTTAACAACAGTTTTTTGTTTTGTCTAAGCATAATATTTGGAATTCATCGTGAGAGTAATTCTGAATTTGTTTGGACTGAGCGTATTGCTTGCATTTATAGGGATTCCATTCTGGTGAAGCGTCCATCAAGCGCTCCAGTAAAATAAGGTGTTGCCAGTTTGGTCGCATTAAGCAGGGACAGGTTTGGTTTGTTTCTCAACTTCATATTTCCAGTGTGAATGGGAGGGAGGAGGGAGAGGTGAGTCAGACGTCTTACTTGCAATTGCAATTGCAATTAAAGGTAGGCAAGAGATTTAAAACAAAGGTGTATCCTCCCTGGCCTAAGTAGAAGAGGAAGCCAGGAAGCATTGTTACTTTTAAAACAAAAGTAAGAGACTTTCAGAGTCCACACAGATGCAAGCTGGACTCACCGTGTGTCCTGTCCTTAGACCATAGAGAAACTCAGGTAGCCAGGGAGGCTTCTGAGCTGACATTCTTTCTACTCCAGGGGTGTCCTTCCATGCAGTTTGAAAATACATACTTATTAAAGTAAAAAATAAAATTTTTGGTGCCAGAAAGATAGTCACATTCTTTTATAGGGAATTGAATAGTCCTTAGAGTTGTGGTTTGATCAGTTTTGGAAGTGACAGGAAATTTTTCTTGATTGGAAATGTCTGGTGAATGCCTTTCATTAGCTGATACAGAATAAATTCTTTACTCGGCAGTTGGAAAGCTGAGTTTGAAGAACCTGTTCTGGGCCTGATTGTGAGGAAGGTTTCTCTTTTAAAGCACGGGTTGTTGGGCTTTGGCTGGAAAGCGTTTCACGTGTTACCTTAGTGTCTGGGCAAGAGGTCCGTCCTGAACTCCAGGGGACATTTAGAGCCTGCAGTAACAAAAGCACACATTCATCGCGCACACACTGCAGGGAGGGCCAAGGCACGATGTTTTTGGTTGGGTGAGGGGGACACCGGCAGCTGAAGAAAGCCTTGGTTTGGTAGTGAAACGTGCGTCTTGTGAAACGTGTTTGAGGCACAGTGTCTAGTCAGCCACTAGAAAAAGTGCTGCCACTTGAACTTGTTTTTCAGTCTTTTTTTAGGGGGGAGGAGGTCAGATTTTGCCGCTTCCTCCACCCCGCCGCTGTCACAAAACAATGAGCTCCTCTCTAGAGCTTTTTTCTTCAACACTTTGTCACATTAACCCGCCTGCTCCTGGGTCCTTCCTGGAAATTCCATCTCGAGTGGTTTTCTAAAGCTGTCATTTCAACCAGTTTTGCTACTTGTAAGCTAAACCAGAGCTTTGACTCTGCCCCGACGCTATTAATCATAACCGCATTTACCTGGAATAGAGATTTCAGAGCAGTGTGAGGCCTGAGAGTTCAGGGTTTCTTTATATGGAGAACTAATTCATTCAAGACTCCAAATCTGGGAGTAACTATAAGTGAGCTCTTCATTAATTAATTACTCAGTTAGGGTCTTTGGCTTTTTTGAAAGTTCACAATATCTGATTAGAAATTTTTTTGTTGGGGCTTCCTAGGTGGCGCAGTGGTTAAGAATCCGCCTGCCAATGCAGGGGACACAGGTTCGATCCCTGCTCCAGGAAGATCCCACATGCCACGGAGCAACTAAGCCCGTGTGCCAAAAAAAAAAAAAAAAAAAAAGAATGTAAGCCAGAAATTTTTTTGGACATCTGCTGGCCTGCCAAGTCTTCCCTTATGACCCACCTGCTTCCCTGCCTTACTTTGTACCTAGAGATGCTGGAATGTGGTCTTTATTTGCCTTGTGTCACACCTGCACCCAGATCTGCATGTTTCAAACAAGCATTCTACTTACTTGGGACAACAGGTGCCAGGTCACTGTGTCTGCCAGGGGTCCCCAAGTTCACCAGGCCCTCCTGGTGGGATATGACAGCGGGAAGATGGGCTGCAGGTGCCTCCAGCATGTTTCTCCTGCTCTCTCTTTTTCTCTCACCTGCTCTCTCTTTTTCTCTCTCCCTCTGTCTGTGGGACTTTTCCCCAGCTCTGTGCTATCTGTGCAGACACTGCAGCTGCCGTGTGGGCGGTGTGGGAAGGCAGCACTGTGGCAACAGGCAGAGTGATGACTGGATCCTTGTTTTGTCTTCAGAGAAACGCCCCACCTCGATGTGAGGAGATTGCAAGTTAGTGCTTTGCTCTTCTCACACCCCTTCCTCGCCACCCCTGCCTTCCAGCTCTTTCTCTTTTCTCCTGGTGGTCATTTGATCATCTGAGAAAGAACACAGATACCAGCTGCATGTTTGAAGGCTTTTCGTTCACGCTGCTATTATTCGGTGGTGGGATTTTTTTTTTATTTACGTGCTTCATGCCATCAGAATAGTGGGGAAGTGTGACTTTCCTAGGATTGGCCGATGAATCAGTAGCAGAACTGGATGCTGCTTCTGAGTCTATGACTCAGTCTCTGATACCTTCTGGGGCTTAATTAATTAAGTAGGCCTGCACATCAGGAGTAAGTAGGGGAGTGAGAAGGCTCCTACAGAACTCAGATAATCAGGGTTTGTTTCGTTTGGGGTTTTTTTGGTTGAGGGGGACGGGAATTTTAAGTGTCTGCTGTATGATACTCAATAAATGTTCCTGTCTGATTAGACTTTAGAATTGGACCTTAATCTCTTCCTTTAAACTGTTTTCCACTGGTTGGTTTCAGCTGGCATAACTTCATATACGTATATTGCAAAAATGGTGATTTTATTCTCTTTAATTAGTGCCATTGGATTTGGGGTGAGAAAAAACTATGTTGTTGACCTCACATCATATTTTCATTTGTCAGCACGTTTCTAACTAAGAAAAACTACTTGGAAATATTTTAGAGTGATCTTTTTGACTGATATGGAAGAGAGTTCAATTAAAATTCGTTGTAGGGTTTCTGCTTCCAACTTAGTAGGTCAGTTACATTCTAGATTGAGATAATGAATATGGCTTCTTCAGTTGACTAAGTTGGATTTTAATACTAGAACAGGCTACAGTAGTAAAGACTCCCAGGGCAGCTGGGACTGTACCCATGACGGCTGCCACTGTCTAAAGGGGCAGAGCCATGGGCTGAGTCTCGTGAGTTATAGGAGGTCACATGGGAACTTGGCATAGACTCGCTGTTTGATTTGGAATATGGGAACCCTTGACTTCATGCCTCCTGATCAAAAAAGAACCTTTTGCTCATAGCCATTTGGGGGTCACTTTTTTCCCTGTTTTCCTACTTCACTGACCTGTTTCTCCATTAGGTACTCCTCCAAGCTTTCTGTGCTTCATTGCGTCATTTTGTTTCATGAGCACGGATTTGGAGCAGGAGGCAGAGGTCCTGGCTTAGTCTTTGTCATCGTGTGTCATGTGTCTTTTACCGTCTGTGTCTTTGGAGCCTGAGCCTCAAGCACAGTTGGCCACGGTCTCTCTTGAGTTAAAAGGTGTTGAGTAGCCAGATTCTGAGCCACGTGATGGTCCTGTGAAAGGTAACTGTTTCCAGGGAACACAGCAAGGGTAAGTGAATCCTTGGGACATAAAACATTTGTCAGTTATCAGCTTCGTGAAGTGTCTTCCATAGTTAAACCAGCCCATTTTTCTTTTTTCTTTTCTGCCATCTATTAGATCTTTTCTCTTTCCTTGCGTATATTTAACAAGCAGTTAGAACTCACTTGAACTATCTGCATGTGCACACAATACACGATGACCACATGTTATTTTGACACAGGTAATCAGGCATGCTGTCAGCTCTACAGGCTGACACTTTTCCAAAAGTCTGTTGTATATAATCTGACTTAAAAGAGCAAAACACCATTCTTGCTTGAAAATTTCTTCTGTCATTATTGATCAGTTTAACTCATTTCTAACATCCTTCCAGGAAATTCTATGCAAAGTAGTTAATCTGATGCTACTGTGTGGAAGGACTGGCTTGAAGTCACGCTGCAGAGAGTTGACTTTCTCAGCTGTATGTTCATTCATTCAGCAAATTGTTCACCGTGCTTATCTCTGCAGGCACTGTTAGGGAGCTAAAAAAATGATGCAAGCAGAAAGCCTGTCCTCAAAAGAGGTGACTCTCTTTCTGTGGTGCTACAGGTCATAAGTGAGGTTTAAAAATGCTTCTAAAATTTCCAGGAAAAAGGGTACTTTCAGGTACGAGTCGAGGCTTTGTGAAAGAGATGGCACTGGGCGCCGTGCTTTGAGAGGTTGCGGTTGCAGAATATTTTCACAAAGGCTGTTTGATGGGACCTTTTTTATTCCTTATTTTCTCCCCATAGAGTAGCTGTTGTGAATTTAAATGGAAAAGAGGCACCTGGAACAGCTTAGTCTGCAGAGGTGCTCTGACATATCGAGGCCCAGACATTGTAGTGCAGGAATCAGCGTTGGGACTTGTCTGCTGCAACACTTGAACCTTGCGAGACAGTTGTAGATATTACCACACCTGTCAGTATGACACGAAGCTATAATGAAGAGATAACAGTCTTAGTTATCAAATACAGACTGTTAGGTACCTATAGTTTCTGTAGTGGGAAGATGGTCACTGCAGATAATGTTTTAAAGTATAAAAGTGAATAGATGCTGTAGAAAATTACATCATGGCTCACTATGTGAATTTATCTCTGCCCTAGAACTTACCATATCTGTCTCTATACATCAGTGAGCCTCAGAATTCCATAATCTTTTCCAAATTGAGAGGAGACATATATAGTCAGTTTAATTATTCATTCAACAAATATTTGTTTAATGTCCAATATGTATAAAAAGCTGCTTGATATCCTGGGTTCTACCAAGATGACCTAGATGATCAGATCTGCTTGGAGGAAAGATGTGAACATAAATAACCTGTGAATTTCAGTAGCAAGTTGCCTAAGCTGTAAACCTCATCTGTGAAATGGAGTCAGAATAGAACCAGTTTCATAGGTTGTTTTGAGGGCCGAAGAATCAGGTACATTGCAAGAGTACAGTAAATGTAACTCAAACATCATAGCAGTATGTAGTTTTATTTGGCTGGAGTTTAGGAGTTTGGGGTCATTCCTTCAGTGAAGGTATACTTATTACTGGCCAGGCACTGCCAGGATGCCTTGGGAGTGTAAAGGTGAGTGGGACATGGCCCAGTTCTCAAGAAATTCAAAACTTAGTGGAGAAGATTGCCTCTCTAGTATGGGCAGTGCTAGAAGTCAACACAAAGGAATAGAACTTACCTTAGAATAAGAAGATCAGAGAAGGTTCCTTGAGGTGACACTTGAGTGAGTCCCAGAGGATAGTAAGAACTAGCTGAGCGTTCGGAGCCCAGAATGAGCCTGTAAACTTGATGTGTGCGAGTGCAGAGCTCAAATTGGAGCTGGACATCCGAGGCAAGGAGGGGGAGCAGGAGGTAGGCACCAGATCCTGAAGGTTCTGTCATGTCCTAGTGAGGACCTTGGACATCTCCCTGTAAACATGTTGTCTCAAACCCTTGGGGTCTCTGGACCAAGTATATTGATTGGGATCGGAGTTTCTTTGTGTTTTCAATTCAGTGGTAAGACTTTTGAAAATCACAAGTGTATTCTGATAACAGTTGCTGCCAGGAGGCTTCAGTGTTAGTGTTTATGCTTAGGTATTAGGTTTGAGCTGGATAAAGTCCGGGTGGATTCTTGAGGTGTTGTGTGATCAAACATTATGTAGCTGTTTGAATAGAGTAGTATTTCTGAGACTAGGACTGGATGTGTTTTGAGGGGTTAAGGAAATTTTTTTCTCTTTTAAAAAGGGTACATGTAGTATTCACACTTGAGAAACACCGCTATTGGTGGTAGAAAATACGGCTGGGAAGGTGGATGCGTCACGTGCGGCATCTGACTGCTGCGGGATTTAGTCTATTACGTAGGCAGTGGTAGGCAGTGGTGAGCGGTCAAAAGTTGTCAAGTGAGAATAAGTGATTAAGATTCTGCAGCGATGCTGGTGCTTGGTGCTTGCCCAGTGTCTTTTTTCATTTCATTTCCTGGTGTGTAGCCATTTGATTGTTCAGAGGGCCCGCTCCTAGAGGCTGGAAGAAAGAAGGGTTAATTTATGTAAATTTATATTTGGAAATAATAGTTGGATTTTTATATACCTATGGTTTTCCTGTCTCTCACACCAGCTTTTAATTCAGTACCATTAGTAGTAATAGGCATTAGGAGAAATACAGAAACTATACTCAATGGAGGGAGGAATTTCTAAAATGGGTGACGCGTAATCCCTGCCGTCGAGGGACTCAGAGCACTTATAATCACAGTGTGACAGAGCGATCAGGTGTTCAGTAGAGGTGGCGTGTTCAGGCCTTTCGCCTCTCCCTTCCCTGACCTCGGTGATGGTGGTGTGGAGGTGAGGCCCTTGGCCTGAAAAAAGCCCATGGTAGGGCCACAGGGGCTGGATGTGGGCTACTTTCTGCAAAGTAATGGATGGTAAAACGGGGTGGTGATTCTTTTGCCGCCGTTAGGGAATGCATCTTAGAGAAGTTCTATCGGTTGTTACCAGGTCTTTATCTATAAGAGAGATGTCAGTAGAGAATGGAATAAAGGTTATTTTTAATTGGGGGGCAGAGAAAACAAAGATCCGCAAAGTGTGTGTAAAAATTCCCGTAAAGGAAGTGTGAAACTAGAATTGGAGTTTGGAGCTGGATTTTGGAGGGCCTTGAGAATTTGGGTCCCTTCCTTCAGACTCTGGAGAAGCACTGCAGGTTGTTAATGCCTTTTCTAAGCTCCTTAGTTGTCCCGGTCAGGTGACATTATGTGGCTGAACTCCTGTGACCTCTCACTTATTCTTGTGAGCTTTATGCTTTGCTACTCTATTGTAATGTAAAAATCAGAGCCCTTAAAATGAAAACTTTATTCCTTAAAAATAACTTAGTTAAAAAGGAAACTTTACCCAAACTGTTATAAGGGTGGTTCATATAATGTTCTTAGTGAATCTAAAGGTTCATATTTTGAAATTTTTTATTCCACTCATTGAGAAAACCATATTATAAAAGTCAAAGAAAATGATTTTCACCACTATAACAGCAATGTTATAACAACGTGTAAAATTCTACCTAAATCTGTCAGTGGGAAAAAGATTAATACTGTATATTTGGCGGTCAGGTTCTTTTCTTGTACATGATAATAATGTAGAATGTGTATTGTGGTAAATTTTTGAAAAGGACCAGCCTTTTTGCTTATGAAAATTATCCCAATATCATATATTTGTTAGTCGGTTTCATCATGTAGATTCTGACTCGACTGCTTATAATTTTTGTAACTTCTGCCTGTTAAATTCCAAGTGCTTTGTTCATGCTTTCTTTCTGTGAGTTAGGTGGGTGAAAAATATTTCTAGAATTTCTCCCCACAAGTGAAACTCTCTTGGTAAAGCTCATCCATCTGACTACTCCCTTTCGACTAGAGAGTCCGTAAGTTTTCTGAAATTGCGCCTTGGTTTGTGGTGTTGATGATAAAGCCCCTAGAGAGCAGGCAGTTTGGGGTTTATAAAACGTGGTCTCAGTTGCTTTCACTTTGCCGCCTGGGAGATTAACTGCTGACTGTGGCCTGCATTTTGCTCACACTGGTCCCTGTGTCTTTCTCCTCTTTTTCTTTCCATGTGAGGAGTAGCAGGGGACACAGCAGCAGGCTGGTGGACAGTGTTGTGCGGCTGCTGTAATGCTTCCTGGAAAGATCATCATAAATTAGTTCCAGATCTGGTTTCTTGTTGGTTCTGTGCTTGTAAAGGTGTGGAATGAAACAATCTATACGAGTTACTCCTTTGATAATGTAAATCTTTATTCTGTTTTCTTATTTTCAAACTGAGGTTTGAAAACAAGATTAAATCTTTTGAAAAATTCTAAGTGCATGAAAACAAAATTAAATTTTTTGAAAAGTTCTAAGTGCATGAATTCTTGGCCAAGAATGAGGAACTGTCTTAGAAAAATGGGCTGGACATTTAAAGAGGAATCTTGCCAAGCATCTTCCACCTGTTTAGCAGGGTTCTTTGTGGTTAATTTTTTTTTTCTCTCTAGTGATTTTGGGTGGGAACATTAGTTGCTCATCGTTTGAGATTTGTGTTCCAGTTACTTGAATAAAATCAAACTTTTCCTGAAATCAGTGGCAAGGAAGTATGAAAACAGAGAAAAGGTCATTATTTGAGTTCTTAAAGATCCTTATTTATGTTGCTCTAGAGAGGGCAGGTTGTGTATCATTCAGCCTACTCTCAGACTTCAGAAGACGGCCTTTTAAGTGTGTGTGTGTACACACACACGTGTGTTTTATAGAGGAGGAGGTGGATGTGTGATAACCCAGCTCTCTTTTCACCTCTTTCCCACCCTCTGTGGGTGATTCTGGAGTTTTCCTGTAATCTCATTACAGAAAGTATTTCTCTGCGTAGTGAGAATGGTCCGAACAGTTGTTTTATCCAGACTTGGGTGATTTGGCCTGTTGTCAAGTCACCCAAGGTAGACCCGACCGCAGTGTTAACACGGTGAGGAACAAAACATGTCCATCCCGTGGCTACCCCGGGACCCAGAGTACAGCTCTGCCTCGCATTCCTATACTTGTCCCTGTTTTTGGTGCTACTGATTAAAGATTGTCACCTTCCTGAAAAAACATTCACAGACACTGAGCTTCTCCCTCAAAACTTAGTGTAGTCCTGTCTGTGAGCGTGGGCTGCACTGATCAAGAGTTGGGTCCGTGGGTGAAGGTCGCGCTAGTGAGAAGTCTGCAGCGGGTATCTTCTCAGGAGGTCACCTGTGGGGAAAGTGGAAATAGTGAATTACAGAAAGGGGAGTAGTGCTCCCTCGCTGTTTACCACATTGTAAAGATCAGTTACTGTCCCAGCAGCTTAGAAAATGGTGTAGATCAGGGGTCAGAAAACTGCAGCACTCAGGCCGCAGCCAGTCAGGGGCCTATTTATGTGAATAAAGTTTTTTCAAGATACCACAACCCCCAGCTGTTCACGTATTGTCCGTGGCAGCTTTTGCACTGTTACTGCAGAATTGGGTGGTCGCGTGTGGCCCACAAAGGTGAAAACTCTGTCAGGCCCTTTTGCAGAAAACATTAGCCCACTCCTGGTTTAGGAAAATACATGAAAGCTGCTCTAGGTGTCTTCCTCTCGATCATGTGTATTCACTGCTCCTTGTTAAAAACCTGTGTGCGGAGCGTGTGCTGTGTTCCAGGCCCCAGAACATGAACAGCTGCATGACCGTTTGTCTCTGTCCCCCGTGGGGACGACACCACCAGTCTGCCTCACGCCCAAACACACAGTCCATCCACACATGTCAGCCCCCGTGAGGATCAAACGTCATGTGAGGAACAAACATAAGAAGTAAAGTTTGACAGATTTCTAGTAGGTTTTTTCTGGTCGCTGTCTTCTAAACGAGGAGTTATTGAGGATTTACACGACCTTATTGAGCAGCAAAGTTGAGCAGGTGCTTTAATGTTTATCTTTCCACTGATTAAATGAATATTATTCTTATTTGATAAGGCTGTACCTCTGTAAAAAATTTTTTTTGATTAAAAACAACCTGATGGGATACATATAAATACAGGTAAGCACATCAGAACTCTGTAAAGAAAGGAAGCCGTGTATTGGGACTTGTTTTAATAACCCCAGAGTTTTGGAGCCAAAGGAGATCTTTTATGGCTCAAAGCGTGTAAGTACATAGAAGATTAATTACTTGACAGCAGAGGTTTTTATCCTGGCTGATCACAAGAATTACCCAGGGAGGACCTCAGACAGTTCTCAAGCCTGAAACCCACCGCAGACTGTGGGAGCCCGAACTGTAGACGTGGCCTCACCGTCTCCAGTACAGGCTGATGGCCTGGGGATTCCAGGTATGAAGCACTCAAGCTCCCAGGCAGGCTGATGCTCTGGCCACACTTCGAGAACCGCTGTTTTGTAAGATTTTTTTTTTTAATAACTTTTATTGAGATACAGTTAACAGACAATAAACAGCATATGTTTAGAGTGTACAATTTGGTATCCCAATCTCCCAATTCATCGCCCCCAATCCTCCCCACTTTCCCCACTTGGTGTCCATATATTTGTTCTCTACATCTGTGTCTCTGTTTCTGCCTTGCATTTCCTCTTTCATAGTTGTTAGCATTTGCCTTATGTATTGAGGTGCTCCTATATTTGGTGCATATATATTTATAATTGTTATCTCCTCTTCTTGGATGGATCCCTTGATCTTTAGGTAATGTCCTTTCTTGTCTCTTGTAATATTTTTTATTTTAAAGTCTATTTTATCTGATATGAGTATTGCGACTCCAGCTTTCTTTTGATTTCCATTTGCATGGAATATCTTTTTCCATCCCCTCACTTTCCGTCTGTATGTGTCCCTAGGTCTGAAGTGGGTCTCTTGGAGACAGCATATATATGGGTCTTGTTTTTGTATGCATTCAGCCAGTCTGTGTCTTTTGGTTGGTGCATTTAGTCCATTTACATTCAAGGTAATTATCCATATGTATGTTCCTATTACCATTTTCTTAATTGTTTTGTTTTTGTTTTTGTAGGTCCTTTTCTTCTCTTATGTTTCCCACTTAGAGAAGTTCCTTTAGCATTTGTTGTAGGGCTGGTTTCGTGGTGCTGAATTCTCCTAGCTGTTGCTTGTCTGTAAAGCTTTTGATTTCTCCATCGAATCTGAATGAGATCCTTGCTGGGTAGAGTATTCTTGGTTGTAGGTTCTTCCCTTTCATCACTTTAAATATATTGTGCCGCTCCCTTCTGGCTTGCAGAGTTTCTGCTAAGAAATCAGCTGTGAACCTGATGGGGGTTCCCTTGTATGTTATTTGTCGTTTTTCCCTTGTTGCTTTTAATAACTTTTCTCTGTCTTTAATTTTTGTCAGTTTGACTACAATATGTCTTGGCGTGTTTCTCCTTGGGTTTATCCTGCCTGGGACTCTCTGCACTTCCTGGACTTGGGTAGCTGTTTGCTTTCCCATGTTAGGGAGGTTTTCAACTATAATCTCTTCCAATATTTTCTCAGGTCCTTTCTCTCTCTCTTCTCCTTCTGGGACCCCTATAATGTGAATGTTGGTGCGTTTAACATTGTCCCAGAGGTCTCTTAGGCTGTCTTCAGTTCTTTTCATTCTTTTTTCTTTATTCTTTTCCGCATCAGTGATTATCGCCATTCTGTCTTCCAGGTCACTTATTCGCCCTTCTGCCTCAGTTAATCTGCTGTTGGTTCCTTCTAGTGTATTTTTCATTTCAGTTATTGTGTTGCATATCTCTATTTGTTTGCTCTTTAATTCTTCTAGGTCTTTGGTAAACGTTTCGATCTTTGCATCCAGTCTTTTTTCAACGTCCTGGATCATCTTCACCATCATTTTTCTGAATTCTTTTTCTGCAAGAGTGCCTATCTCCTCTTCATTTAGTTGATTTTCTGGGGTTTTAGCTTGTCCCTTCATCTGGCACAAAGTCTTTTGCCTTTTCATTTTCTCTATCTTTCTGTGGCTGTGATTTTCAGTTCCACAAGATGAAATACTGCTGATACTGCTTGATACTGCTGTCTGCCCTCTTGTGGAGGAAGCTATCTAGGAGGCTCGTGCATGCTTCCTGATGGGAGGGACTGATGGTGGGTAGGCGTAAGATTCTTAATTTTATTCAGGTAGTTAGCATGGTTACTCTAAGTGGCAACATTACAAGGTACTCTTAAAAGAACGTGATCTGTACAAAGTTGATGGATCAATATATTATGCAAAATTATTGTCGCTAGAAATGCAGAGTAGGGATATAGGATTCATCATCTTTCAGTGTGAATATCATGCTGGGACTGCAGTTAGAAGTCACCTAGAGGTCGTCTAATTCAACTCTGCGTTTGGCGAACGGGGACCCTTGCCCATGTCACAGCACAATTAATGATGGAGCCGGGACCAAAACTTAGATGTTTTGATTTTCAGACCAAAGCCTTTCCTGTTGACCATGTTACCTCTTGCTGGAACGTATATAAGGCATCTTGCACCCTCGCCAGCCTTTGGTTGAGGCTTAAGCACGGCATGTGTGTCCCCCTCGGGCCCAGATGTCCCTGTGACTGTCTGGTGTGTTCTTGCGCCACCCCCAGTTTCTTCCTGTGGATCTTCAACCCACTGTCCCTGTGCCTCGTGTCCCTGGCCTAGATACTCCACATCTTGTTCACCATTTACTGGTATGTTTGCGTGTTTATCTAGACAAGGTGGCATGTTTTTAATGCTGAGTTGAAGATGCCATGAACTTTCTCTGATATGTTTAGAAAGAGTTGATGTAAAGAATAGGAGAAGAATGTACAGCAGGGGGCGAGTGACCATGAACGCTAGTGAGGGTGATGTCTCGCTGAAGGCTCCTGTTTGTCCTGATCCTGGGATTTGGCCCCTGCATATTTTTGCTTTGAATAGAAACTTGACACTGGGAAGCAAGGGGAGGTTAAGTTTTAGGTTGGATTACCGTGAAATCCTCTTGTAAAGGGAATCTCACTTTGGGTCAAAGACTCCCTGGAATTGTTGAGGGTAAAGTGTAACTTTCCCAGGCAGCTGTTTTTGAGTTAGGAATTGAGTCAGGTGGCCTAGAATGATAGAGGAAATTTCAGATTTTCTATTTAGTTGTAAAATGAAAAATGTAATGGTTTAGTTACGTTAGTAAACTAAACTGTTACTTCAATAAACTAAACTGTGCTCAGTTGTTTGTATGAACTATTGTCTTTTTGTCTTTCTGTCTGCCTTTCTGTTTGTCCTCTTTCATCTATTCCATAGACTATCCTTTTAACTTGGATTTATGGACTGTACATGAAAGGTTTTTAAAAAGCATATAGGAAAAGATATAAAGTCAAAGCACTAAGTTTCTATAATAGATTTGAAGTGCACATGTGCCACTTTTACGTACATACCTAGCTTTATGTATTTAAAAAATTAGAGCAATTTGCTTATTTGCTGAAATGGAAAGAAAAAATCATAGGCAAGATAAGGCAGTCCTAGATCAGGAACGTGCCAAGTATTAAGAAAGGTGCCAGGTGGAGAAAATGGACCCAGCCTTCTGAGTGTTTACCATCTAGTCAGGGACGTAAAACATACACATACAAAGATGACAAACCATTCCCACTGGTAAAGAGACACCAAGTGGTTCGTCTAGGATAGAAAGTTGGTTTGGGAAAGAGCAGCGGTGGGGGGTGAAGGGGGAAAGTCCTGGATATGAATCTCAGCACTTCGATTTCTACCCTGGGGACAGTTTAAAAAGCCTCTCCAGGCCTCAGCCGTAAACAGAGGATAGCAGTCCCTCCAGGTCATGGTGATGACGTGAGATCGTGTGTGTAAGGTGAGAGTCCAGCACGACAGCTCACGGCTGTGGGCTCCGTGTCACAGCATGGGCTGAATGTGGACCCTCTGGGAGCAGGGCCTTGAGTTGGACCTTTAGATGTAGAACGGCAGAGAGGAACAGTGGAGGTGACTGGACTGGGGCAGGAGGGGACAGGAGGGGGAAGAGGGACAAGGACAGAAGTGAGGCAGGGCTACACTGCCAGCGTGTCCTCAGGACGGAGGCGGATGAGGCTGGGTGGAGCTAGTGGAGGGACGCGTGAGAGACGTCTCAATCTGTTTATCTGGACAAGTTCTCAATCTTTTTCGCATGTTTTGGTCTCTTCCTGCTTAAAAACAGCATGTAGACTTGAGCAAGAATAGAAACCCTGGTTCAGCATTTTGCATACCTGCTGGAGAGGGTTCTTTGCCCTGTGGCTATAATTTCTCCTCCTTACCTTCTGGCCCCACTCCCTTCTCGCTCATCTTACCTTCGCATAAGTTTCCCCTCTTCTGACGTAAACGTCTCCCCCTCTGGGTCTTGCTTCAGCCGGCAGCAGCCCGCACAGCCTGGTGGGTCTGCTCTTGGTTGTTAGGGCTATAGGGTTGTGGACTCATGGCCTGGCAGGAATCCAGAGTAAGGGTCTTGGGTCTTTGAAATGTGCCAACCTGTTTTAAAAACTGTAATTCCAGTAACACCCACTTTGTGGTGCTCATGTGTCGGAAATAAATTCTGAAATTAAAGCATTGACGGGGAGCTTAAAAACCTGTGACCAAGTGTGAAGAGGTTAAGATCCAGAATCACAGATATGGGGGGGGAACGGAGCATGTTCATGTTCTGTACAAGATTCACCTGGGTCTCTCTAAGTGCCAGCCTTCAATACCACTTTAATAATGTGACTCCCTAATTTCATAAATTTCAGAATATTGGACCATAGATATTACAGGTTATCCTAGGTGGTATAGACAAATACTGGTGGATCCCCAGAGAGTTTGTTGCAAGCTCTAAAACATCTGCAAAGAGAATGTACGCCATTTGGAACATTCAAAAATGACATCAAGAAAGACAGCCAGCCTCAGGCACCGTATGACGTTAAATGAGTGTTCTGGGGGGAGAATTGATGGGGGGGGAGTGTCAAAGCTGCTATCTGTTTTTTCCCTTTAAGGTCTGCTGTTCTATGACCACAGGTGGTTTAAAAAAAAACACTTTATTACCTCTTAAAAAAGTCTTCTTTTAAACAAGAAGCTGTGCTCTCGCTCATTTAGAAAATATTTGGATAGTTTCAGTGACATTAGTGTTTTTACAAGCTGAGCTAGGGTTGAAGGTGCCTGGTGCTTACAGAACCTTTTCTTCCTTTTGCAGGTTTTCATCTCTGTGAACTGCTTAAGCACAGATTTCTCTTCTCAGAAAGGTGTGAAGGGGTTGCCTCTGAACATTCAGATTGACACCTACAGCTACAACAACCGCAGCAACAAGCCTGTGCATCGGGCCTACTGCCAGATAAAAGTCTTCTGTGACAAGGTAAGGCTGTTGACTGGGCAGGGACACTTAGAATACAGCTGTGCGAGGGGCACTCTTCCTCACAGGAAAAGACCAGGAGCTTTTCAGTATTTAAGCTCAATAAGAATGTATTGCTGATAATATAGAATAGCTTATTTTAAATTAGCAATTCATGTTTTAACCATGCAAAGTCGCATTATATAGGGGAGAAAAATAATCTCTTTTTCGTTTTTGGTTTATTTTTGGCCGTATTGGGTCTCTGTTGCTGCACACGGGCTTTCTCTAATTGCAGCGAGCGGGGGCTACTCTGCATTGTGGTGCGTGGGCTTCTCAGTGCGGTGGCTTCTCTTGTTGCAGAGCGTGGGCTCTAGGCATGCAGGTTTCAATAGTTGCAGTGCACGGGCTCAGTAGTTGTGGCTCAAGAGCTTAGTTGCTCCTTGGCATGTGGGATTGGTAGGAGGATTCTTAATCACTGCTCCACCAGGGAAGTCCAAAATAATCTCCGTTTGACTGAAAAACCAGAAGCATTGATAAGCACATTTTGTTGGGCGTGTCTGATAGGGTGGGACACAGGGACGCATGCCAGCTGCACCCAGTCCTCGGTGGCCCCTCCGCTTATGGGGCCCTGCGGGCCGCGGCCATGGTGGTGGAGCTCTTCCTGAGCTCTGGGGCCAAGGACTCTGCGCCTGCCCTATCGCGGGCTCACCTCCCTCCAGGGTGTTCAGCGAGTTGTCAGCCAGCTCACTGAGGCAGGAGGAGATGAGGTTCAGATTCTTCTCGGCAGCAGCAGGTAGGCAGGAGGCGAGAGCATAGGCCCCAGCGGTGTCCGTGTCATTTCTTGCCTCTGGTGTGACTCCTGTTCTGTAGAAGAGATGGGCACTCTTGCCGGGTGCAGAGCCAGGG
The DNA here is from genome assembly GCF_030028045.1 of Hippopotamus amphibius kiboko. NCBI lineage: Eukaryota > Metazoa > Chordata > Mammalia > Artiodactyla > Hippopotamidae > Hippopotamus > Hippopotamus amphibius. The sequence goes on along the minus strand of NC_080192.1, from coordinate 142,198,151 downwards.
GCTCAGCTGGAGCACATCCAGAGGGGAGCTCTGGGCCCACACTGTCTTGGGGTTTGGAGAAGGTGGTATCCTCAGCAACAGGGTGCAGCTGTCCACTGGACTAAGATTGAAGAAGACTTTGACTTCTCCCCCTCAGAAATATCAGACTGTATTTCTTTTTTTAACCAGTCTCCTCTTTTCATCCTCTTAAAACCTCTCTGTTGTTAAGATTTTTAGAAGGTACTAGGAACCTGGAAGTGTATTTGCTGTCAGAGGCCTGGTGTCCTGACCTGTGCTCTGGGCGCACAGAGCGTAACATCCGGCCCCAGAGGATGAGCCTGAGGCCTTCCGAGTCCAGAGGGTCCTGGATCAAGCACCCAGGTTTGGTGATACTCACCAGGTACCTGCCATGTGCCTGATAACATGCTAGTTTGTATTAATTCTCTGCTGTTGCTGTTAACAAATTACCACAAACTTAGTGGCTCAAAACAACACATATCTGTTCTCTTACAGCTCTGTAGGTCAGAAGCCCGACACGTCTTCCTGGGCTAAAATCAGGGTGTGGGAAGGCTGATCCCCTTCCCTGCTTCTCTGCTTGAGGGCCACCCACCTCCTCAGCTCGTGGCGCCTTCCATTTGCATAGCCACCCTCGTGCCACCTCCCCGGCTCTCCCGCTGCTGTGGGTGTGCAGGTGGCCCAGGACACGGTCCCTGTCCTAAAGTCAGCTGAGGGGCAGCCTCCTCCTTTGCTGTTAAGCTGACAGAATCACGGGTGCTGGGGATCAAATGTGACGCCTCTGAGGGGCGCTAGTCTACCCACTGCGTGCTTTCACATGCGCTACCTTTTACAAATGACAGGTCATGTCTGCTCTACAGCAGGGATTTCTGACCCTAAGTCAAATCTCTTGCCTTCGTACCACATTCTTTTTAGCCAAAAAAACCAAAAAACAAAAAAAACTATTGCGATGTCCATGCCCTTTTTCTAAAAATCTAGGGAGAAATTAAAGTTTTATCCATTTAATTAAAGGTTTTTTTTCACATCTGCTGTTTCTAAAGAAATTCCATGTCTGTTTAATAATTTTCCTTGGCATTAGAGTTCATAGGTAAGTTCAGGTTTTGAATGCTCTGAGGATGTTTGCTCTTCACGAGCCTTGGCCGGCCTCGCGGTGCGGCCTCTCCCTCAGGGTGGCCCTGGCCCTGTGTCAGCAGCAGCGCCCCCGGGAGGCGATTGCTTGGGGCAGGCTGTCCTCGGGGTTCAGGACGGCCTTTCAGAGCAGCGTCTCTCCAGCTGTCTCTGGTGAGACCGTGCTTTTTATTTCTAAATAAAGAGTGTGTGCTCATGTACTCTGTGAAGCAGAACACCTTTCCTTCACAGTTGCAAAATTGTGGTTTGAGACAACACATGATCTCATCTTCTGGAGCTACTGCCTGTCTGCTCTTCTGTTCATTTAGATCACACATGATGGAAACATATTATCCAGGTCTTGGAGAGTGTGTCAAATGGGCAGGCCAGAGTCCGTCGCTGTTTTCTCATTAATGGGGAGTCAAAACAGAGGCATGTTGGAAACCGGGCGTCTGTGTGTAGCGGTGCCCCGTGTGGCCTGTCTGCAGGTCCCCAGCTACCCTCAGCCTTCATGGGGGTGCCTTTCTTTTAAGACCCCTAAAAATATTCCCTACCTGTTTTCCCCTGCTGGCGGGAATAGGGAGCTACTTGGGGATGGAAATTGCTGGTCTCCTCTCCCACTTGCGTGGCACGTAGGAGGGGTAGGGAGTGTCGTATGATAGCAAGGTACTCAGGGGCATAGCATGTGAAATTAGACACTGTTTTCATACCCAGTTTTTAATCTTCACTGTTACGAGTTAATATAAAATCCTGCATGAGAAGAAAATATTGCGTATGTACTGTGTGTAATTTTCAAAGTCCTTGAACCTTTCAACCATATGCAACCCCCTGTGGCCCCACGCTCACTCCTGATTCTTGTGCTGCCAGTTTGAGCCTTGTGGTCGTGACTGCCGCTTCTGTCCTGGGTCCGTCCCATGCTGCCTCTTCTCTGTCCCACCTGCCTCCTTGATTCTCTCCTTTCTGAGCCTTGACTCACCTCCTGCTTGGTGCCTGTCAGTTCCTTTCCCTCTGCTAGCTCTTAAAACTCTCACATTTTATGAAACTGATCTACATTTGCAGTAAAAAAAAAACTAGAGGTAAGACATCTTTTAGTGTTCTTTAGGGGTATCTATGTCGTTTTTCTGTTCTAAGAAGAAGCTTTATCAGCACAGTATTATGAATCGCTTAACTAGTTTGATAAATGAAATTTGCTCTTACTTCAGAAGCAGCAGCAATTCAGCCCTTTTTCAAAGAAAATAGGAACAGACGTTGAATCTGTAACCAGTGGACGTTTTGCAGCTCCTCTTTCTAAGGGCTTGTGTACATCCCTGGTCTGTCCTAGTAGAGAACAATGCCTTTGGCACTTATTTCCCTCAAATGGCTTTCTTCTCCACTGCAGCTGTCACTGGGAGCAGAGGGTACGGGTTGACTTCATGGACGGTGGCCACGTGGTTGCCCAAGATCAGTCTCCTTAGTTGTTGACTGAGAGAAAGGAAGAATCAAAACAACTTGAATTTACTTTTTTAAATATTTATTTACTTATTTATTTATTTTGGCTTGCGCCAGGTCTTTGTTGCGACACAAGGGATCTAGTTCCCCGACCAGGGACTGAACCCGGGCCCCCTGCATTAGGAGTGCGGAGTCTTACCCACTGGACTACCAGGGAAGTCCCAAAACAGCTTGAATTTAACTGGCTCTCCATGATGTCCTGGGACTTCCTGTAATGTTTGTTGCAGTGTGTATGTCTACTGCTGATGAATCCTTTCAACTCTTGTATGTCTGAAAAACATTTCACTTTCAATTTTGAAAGATCTCTTTGCTAGCTATGAAAGTCTAGTTGACTCTTTACTCCTTTCAGTGTTTAAAAGTGTGGCTCTACTGTCTTCAGGCATCTGTTGTTTCTGATGAGAAATCTGCTGGCATCATTGTCTTTGCTCTTCTGTATTTAACGTATCTTTTTATTCTGTGACTTTTTAAGATTTTCTCTTTTTACTGGTTTTGAGCACTCTCATGTTTCTCTCTCTGTTTCTTGTCTTAGAGTTCATTGAGCTTCTTGAACCTCTGGGTTTATAATTTTCATCGAATGTAAAACTTTTCAGCCATTACTTCTTCAGCTGTGTTTGCTTCTTCCTCCTGTTTTGAGAATGCCAGTCACACATGTGCAGCTGCTTGAAGTTGTCCCGTGGCTCGCGGATTCTTTTTATTTTTTGGGTAACTTTTTATCTTTTTGGATAGTTTCTGTTGTGATGCCCTGAAGCTCACCAGTCTTTCCTTTTGTCTTGTCTACACTTGCTGTAACCCCTTCCCGTGTATTTTTCATCTTAAACGTTGTAGTTTTCATCTCCAGAAGATCAGTTTGGATCTATTTTATATCTTCCAAGTCTGTGCTTACCATGTTCAGTTTTTTCCACTGGCTTTTGAACACGTGGACAGACTGCGGCCCCAGTAACCATGTTAATGTCTGATTTCCATGTTGGTTCTGGCTTGTTTCAGTGGTCTGATCCTCTCCTCACTCATGGTTTCCTGCATCCCTGCATGCCAGGCGTCTTACTGGACACCAGGTGTTGTAAGCTTTCCCTTGTTGGGTGCTGGATGTTTCTGTCATTCTGTGAATCTTCTTGAGCCTTGTCCTGAGATCTGGGCAAGTTCCTTGGATGGAAACAGTTTGATCCTTCCAGGTGTCCCGTTCCCAGTCTGCTGGGCGGGTCCAGAGCCGTGCTCAGTGTCCAGCAGTTACTCTCCACCGCTGAGGCGAGGGCTTCCTGACTCTTCTACCCAGTGCCCTGTGATTATCCCTTTTTCCAGTCTGATCCCTGGGAACAGGCATTGTTTCGGCCCTGAGTGAGTTTCAGGCCCTGTTCTCTAGTCTTTTCAGGTGTTTTTTAACTGACTCCTTGATGGTGGGTGGCTTCCTCACACCCGCGCACTCCCGATGCTCTGCTGAGTGCCCTCTGAAGACGTCTGGGGTTCTTCCTCTCCTAACTTTCCTCTTTGCCACTTTGCCTGCCACCTTGATCTCCTTCTGCTTCACCTCTGCCTCCTCACTCCGGGGAGGCTGGCTCGAGGAGACCCCCGGGAGACCCTCCCTGGGCCGCAGCCTGAAAATGCTGGGAGGGCGGTCAGCATCTGGGGGGCTCGCCTCGCTGGTTTCCCGTTACTAGTGAACTGCTGTGCTTGGTTGCCTGGTGGCTGGGGCCTTAAAAAATCCTCGTTTCATGTATTTTGTGGTCTTGTCAGCTGTTTCTGAGTGGAGGGTAAGTCTTGAGAGGAAGCAGAGGCCCCTTCTCATTCTTTGTAGATGTAGCTGATAAATAAGGAGGAAAATGGCCTGTTTTGTAAAACTACCTTTTGGGGGATATAACTTATCTCTGTGAAGGTATTGTGTGACTGTTAGAAGGAACTGAGAGAGATAGCGACCAACTCTGGACGGTCCTGCGAGGCGGCGGGCGACCTCTGCCTGCGGTGCTCGTCAGGGAGGGAGGCTCGCGTCAGCATCGTGTGGCCGTGCTGATAAGCAGGCTGTATGATTATCGATATGTTGGTAGAGTAATTCCTTCTAAAAGCCAGAAGGTGGTTTGTATTCCGTATCTTAAAACGTGGTTTTATTGTATGATTGTGCCAGAATCAGTGGGATGATTTTATTGCCTCCCTTTGCTACCAGGGAATTTATTTACCATTCATACTTACCTGGATACCTTTGTAAAGAAATCTACGCCATCCAGAAAAAATGCCAGTAGGTCAAGCAAAACAACTAATGAGTAGTTTTGTTTTTATTTCACTTGCTTACTTAATTTCAGGTGGCGGTTGTGGCTAATACGCCTGTGGGTTCAGCCGTGCGGCACTGTGGTTCTTTGTGTAGTTGGTGCACGCTGTGTATACGTGTCCTTTATAGGCCTGGGAGTGCACTGCTCCTCTTTGAAGTGACTGCAGATTTCTAGTTAAATGTTTGTTTTTGTGAGTGGTAGTTGGTCGTATCTGTCACTTAGTCAATGCCAAGTCCTTGGACAGAATCGCAGTTTTCAGCAACCACGTTGCCCATACAGGAAAGTACGCCCAAAGCTTGTGTTAACTTGTATTTTTTCTTTCATTTTCTTGTTAATAGACAACAAGAAAAGTCACTTGTGTCTTTGAAGCCAGTGTGTGGTACATTAACGGATTTTCTTAGCTTCCATTTAACCTGGCCACATCCATTGTTGAGAGCAATTTTGCTCTACTTGTTTTTAAATAAGTGTTTTCCTGTGATTTCATATAGTTAAAAATAGTTTTAAGAATGGGCTTTTTAGAGGAAACTACTGTGATAAGCTCCATGGGTATAAAAAGCAATGCAGCTCATCTCCAAAGAGGAGATAGTTTCTCCTCATAGGTCAGGATGGGTTAAATATTTTCAAGAGGATCAGATAAACAGAACCACATCTTGTCTTCTCTTGACCTAGGGGGCTGAACGGAAAATCAGGGACGAAGAACGAAAACAAAGCAAGAGAAAAGGCAAGTGTACTGACCCCAGCTCCCAGCTGAACGCCTGTAAGTAGGAGTGTTTCCACCGAGCGCATTAGACCTTTTCCATTCAGAACAGCGACTCGAGTTTTCAAGCAGAAGATAGAGTAGTGGATACGTTTTACTGCTGTGAGGTGGTAGCTTTGCTTCCTTTTAACCAGGTACAAGGACAGAAGAGGGCTGAACTAAATCATTTTCTGGGGAGCCGCAGGAAGGGTTCCTGAGTTTTTCCGGAGTTCAGACGATTTTGGCTTTCAGTTCTGGTTTAGGTTGCTGGCTCTAGTCCTGAAAAGTAACACACAGTCTGCCCAAATAGCTGATGGTGAAATTGGAACTTGTCTAGATTTTTAAGAATAATAATAACACCCTTTGGAATTCGGGTTGTCTTGATTCCAAATGAGTGTGGTGTGTTCTTATGTCAAGTGTTCTAACTTTGCAGAATCTACAGGGCTTCTGTTTGGACATTGCACCGGGAAAGCTTTTTTTCTTTTTCTTTTTTGATGTGACCAGCATTCATGTTCACAAAATCCTGTAGCTTTCAGCTAAAAGGAAAAAAAGGCAAGCTGCTCTGTGTGGGCAGCACCTGTTCTCTGCGTGACTGGCGCCCAACAGACGTGGCCCCAGCGCACGGTCAGGGCTCTCACGCTGGCATCACGGTGCAGCCTCGCACCGTCACTTCAGAGAGCAGCTAGCCGGCTAGGAGAGCTCGTTACTAAGCACAGCAGGGCCAGAGGGTGGGGGACGATGGAGTCTGTAGTTCAGTAAGTGAGAGTTAGACAGCTGACCCTCAGCCTCCCTGAGGTTCGATTCTGAAGATGAAGGTCTGAAGTTGAGTTTCGTGTTTTGAATTCAAGAATATATATCTCTGTCAGAACCAATTATCCAGTGAGGAGAGCTAGGGTGAAATTACTTCTAAATTATGTTTGACAGTCATAAGTGTTAGCCTTTCAGACAAAAACTAAACATGTTTTGCCTCTGTTCTGGATCTTCTGTGTGTGTGTGTGTGTGCGTGCGTGTGTGTGTGTGTGTGTGTGTGTGTGTTAAGTTTAAAGATGACTTTTTCTCTCCTGATTTTGATAAGATGTGCAGTTGACTTTAATGCAAATACAAACAACATATTCCTTCACATAAGCTGTGATTTTTCTCAGTTCAGGCAGCATGACCTGTATCTGATATTCTACTATAATTTAAGTTTCTTAATGAGGAGAATGCTCTGTGGTCTGCAACCAGTCTGCGTATGTAAGCTGTTGACTGTAGTGTCCTCTTTTTTTTTTTTAAGTTTCTGATGTCAAAGTGCCGCTGCTGCCCTCTCACAAACGAATGGATATCACGGTTTTCAAGCCCTTCATTGATCTCGACACCCAGCCTGTCCTCTTCATTCCTGATGTGCACTTTGCCAGCCTTCAGCGGGGAGCTCACGTAGGTAACCAGGATCCCAGGGTGCTGCAAGGAAGTGAAACTCCACAGAAAGAAAGTCTTTGGCACTGTTCATGGCAAACAGAAGCCAGAACTTGGTGAGGTCTGCCTGGTGTTCAGGGTCAGCTCTTTGGTGTGTTTGGTTTGGGCAACACAATGTCCTTGCAGTCAAGTGTGTATAAGCGTTGTTGCTGTGCACCCGCAGTACCAGAACCGCAGTACCAGACCCAGCAACTTAATTCTGTGTGAATTCATCTATTTGTATCTTAGCTCATTTAAAGGATAACGGAGTAGTAATAGAATTTGAAGTTTGCGTCTGTGATCTTGTGAATTTAACTTACATGGGTCTGGACAGAAGGGAAGAGCCAGAGGAATGCTTGGGGTGGGAGCCTTCATGGGGTAAAGAACCTCAGAGGGCTCTCTCCATGGTTTCAGTCAAGGGGATCATCATCACTGGCACGTGTTTGGCCGTATCTTGGCAGCTAGTATGAGATTTAACAAATATGCACTTATGCTCTGTTTGGGGCAAAAGCTCAGTGCAGGTAGGATCTGGACGGAGTGGGCTGTGTCCTCCAAGCTGAGCTCAGATACCCCAAAGACATCTGTCATGCGCTTGGTACACAGATTCCTACAGATGGATGAGTTTTCAGAAGTCCCCAGGAAAGCCACTGCCAGTGTATTCAGTTTCTAATGAGAAGCTTTGGGGTGAGCAGAGGTTGGCAATCTTGTGCTGTAAAGGGTCAAATAATAAACAGTTTAGGCTTTTGGGGGGTCAAATGCTCTCTGTTGTGACTCCTCACCTCTGCCGTTGTGTGGCCAAAACCCCCATAAATGCTACGCCATGAATGAGCATGGCTGTGTGCCAGTAAATACTTTATTTACGTAAACAGGCACCAGGCCAGACTTGGCTTATGGGCTGTGGTTTGCCCCTGAATTAGAGGAGTTCGAGACATCTTTAAGAATCTGGTCATTGAAAAATAAGGCTAAAGGATTTTGTATGAGGTTGGTCAAATTCAAAAGTATTTTCATTTTAGGCATAATTAATTTAAGGTCTGAAATATTTTAGTAAATGTAGTCTTTCTTGCTTTCCTTTCCTTTCCTTTCCTTTCCTTTCCTTTCCTTTCCTTTCCTTTCCTTTCCTTTCCTTTCCTTTCCTTTCCTTTCCCTTTCCTTTCCTTTCCTTTCCTTTCCTTTCCTTTCCTTTCCTCTCCTCGCCTCTCCTATCCTCGCCTCGCCTCGCCTCGCCTCGCCTCGCCTCCCCTCCCCTCCCCTCCCTTTCCTTTCCTTTCCTTCTCTTTTTTGTTCTTAGGTCCTTCCCATTGCCTCAGAAGAATTGGAGGGTGAAGGGTAAGATTTATGTTTTGTTTTGTTTTAGTAAATTCTTTTTATTTTGAAACAATCTCAAATCTGTAGAATGATTACAATACAAAGAGCTCATTTTTTCCTGAGCCACTTGAGAGTAAGTTGCTGACCCAGTGAGCCACGTTCCGGAGTACTTTGGTGTTTGTTTCTATGAACGTGGATGCTCTCCTGCATGACAAAGCAGGAAACTGACGCTGAGACCTTAGTACCAGCCAGTCCACATGCCCCATCCAGCCTTCGACAGTTGTTGCAGTAATATCCTTTATGGCAAAAAAGGGTCCAGTTCAGACTCACACTGTGTCTCCTTAACCTCCTTCAATCTAGAACAGCCTCACTCTCTCCTTGACTTTCCTGAGCTAATACTGAAGGTTACACACCCGTTGTTGGGTAGGACATGCCTCTGTCTGAGTCTGTCCGTTGTTTTCTCTTGGTTGGGGTGGGTGATGTGTCTTGCTGGGAACCAGGTGGGGCCCTGCTCTCGGGTGTCCTGCCAGGGGCGCGTACTCTCAGTGTACCCGTGGCTGGCCACGTCCACTCTGATCGCTTGATTTGGGTGCGTCTGCCAGGCTTCTGCCCTGTGGAGTTACTCTTCTAGTTTTGTAGTAAGTGTTTTGAGGGGAGGTGCTTAGTAACTTTGTAAATATCTCATTCCTTGTCCGACTTTGCATTTCTTCATTTACATATTTACATCAGTATGGACCTACAGTTCCCCATTTTATTCAGTAAGTTGGGACCCGTCATCGTCATTGACTCTGCTCATATCGTCCCTGGGCCATGGGGTCCCTCAGGCTTGCTCCTGGATCCCTTTGACACGACCCTCCCATCCCCACTGCTTGAGCACATCCTCACTTTCAGGCATTGTGTAGTGTATTCCAGGCACTTGTGTTTTCCCTTCTCTGGCCCTAAAATCAGCCTCCTCTCCAAGAAGCCCTGTTCCTTGTGGAGACCGGGCTTTAGAAACCCAGAGGAGGCCCTGGGTGTGCTTGCTGCTGTCGAGGTGTTGCTGCTCCCCGCCCTTGGGGGCACCCTCCTCGGCCACACCGGCAACCCTCCTGCTCAGCGCTCTGCCGTGTTGAGGGTCTGGTCCTGCTCTCTGGTCCATCCACACCCACCCGAACTGGCCCCGGGCCTTCTCTCGGGAGGTGGGTTCTCCACTGCATCTTTAGCTTGTTGTGTCCTCAGACAGAAATCCTGCAGGTGCTTTCGTTGGAGGTCTGTTATGTGCTGGAAGCGGAGACAGCCTCTGTTCTTGAAGCAATGATTCTGCTCAAAAGCAAGCACTTATTTCCCTTTCAGGTTTTCTTACTGTTTTCCTGCTCACCTACTCTGAACCTCGCAACACGGAGTACCCTATAACGTGTGCCTTTGACAGCCAGTGACTGATCTTTCCACTTCCTTCTCCAAATGACCTATAAATATTTCCCCTTTTTATTCCCACTGACACTGCTGTATTTTAACCCTTTGGAATTTTATGCTACCGTTGTCTCCAAAGCTCTCCAACTGGTTCTTCTGCTTGAGGCTCTTGGAGTACCCCCCACCGTCTCTACCACACGCTGATTCCTGGGAACTTTCAGATTCCCTGAGAACTGCAACAGAAAATCTAAAATCCCTTACGGCCGCATGAGCACGATGAGACTCATCTTTCTCTGGAACATTCTGTTTCAGCTAGCCTGGCTTTGCATTTTCCTGCTCACACGTCCTCCCTTTTTTGACACGCCCTGTTACCACCTTCACATACATCTCATATCTCAACTCCTTCATAAGTTTTTTCCTGAAAAGAAACTCCATTCCCGACAGGGCAGCTTGAGCTGTGTAAGAGCAGCAAGGGTGTCCAGCAGGTGCCTGGGTGTCGTCCCAGCTCTGCTATTCAGTAGCACGAGCCTGGCTTTTCAGTAGCACGAGCCTGGCTTTTCAGTAGCACGAGCCTGGTTCACTCAACATCTTTTCTTGGGCTCCAGCTTTTCTTCCACAAAATAAGGTAGCTGGACCAGATAGAGAACGAAGGCCATTTTAAATCTAAGATTCAGTGATACACCCCAAACTCCTTTTGTTTCTGCAAGTGATTTAAGGTGAAGTCACTAATTGCGTACTCGGATCACCTGCAGGTCTAACTTGAAAAGGGGGCCTTACGGCTCAGAAGACGATTTTGTGATCCCCCCTCCTGCCAAGCTGAGTCGGGGAGAAGAACCGAAGAGAGGTACGTTGGCTTATGTGTCTTAGGGGGAGTTTTCAATTGGAAGTGAGCTCTGAATCTGTCAAAAACATATATTGCTCAAACAGATGTCATCAGTGTTGACTTCCTTGAATGTTCCTCTGTCAGACCAGCTCCTGGCTTGAGCTAGGACTTCCAGCAGAGTTAAAAGAAGCTAAAAGCTGTGTCCTTTAAGACAGATTTTATATTGGTTCATGTTTGCTGTCCTTAATATGGACGTCTCTTTTAATTTAAACGAATACCCACGATCTCTTCTTATTTTGCTCCTACCAATGAACTGCACTTTTCTTTTTCCCTCCTTATTTCCGACTGGGGATCAGTGCTGCTCTATGTGCGAAAGGAGGCAGAAGAAGTCTTCGATGCCCTGATGCTCAAGACTCCGTCTTTGAAAGGCTTGGTGGAAGCTGTAAGTAGTAGGAGCTTTGTAATCCTCTTTACAAAGTAAAAACAAACTTACATGGAATTCAGTTGGAACAAATTTTATCAGACCATCTGGATTCTTGTGTGGTACCGAAGCCCTTCCTGAGTCCCAGTGCCTTGTCTGTGGCTGTAGCACGTGCCACGTTCTACCCTGCCTCCCGTGGTCCTCAGCGCTGCAGGGCTGTCCCCACCTCACACCACTGCACCCAGTGTACCGGTTGGTAGATAGTAATTACTTAGCAATGTCTACTCCACTGAACTGAGTAAATTTGCGATGACCTGTGGAATAGTTTAATTTTCATATACTTGGTTAAAGGGAGGTTGCCACTTAACAAATTACTTAGAATCCAACAAAAATTAATTCTGTCAAATAAAATCTTAAGAACTTCATGCATAAAACAGTGGCTCTTCGATCTGCCTTTGAAACTCCTGATCTGGGAAATAACTGAACTCGTGTCAAGATCTTACCCAAAGCCTATTTGTGGAAGTGTAGAGCTGTGACCAGAGATGGCCCAACCCCTCCCGCAGGAGATCAGCAAAGGGCTCATCAGCAGACTCACCCCAGCCTGCCCTCTGGGACATCAGAGAGAGATGTGAGAAGGGTGCTGTGCTGATTCCCCGTTTCGGCTTTGCCCCAGGGTGAAATTCAAGGAATCAGCACTGTATCTTAATATTTATCAACCTCGGCCCCCTGTAAATCATGGGACTCTCTGAGCTCAAAGCATGTCCACAACTGGGCTGGAAATAGGTTTCTCCTGCCCACCCCCACCCCCCCCACTACTGCAGTGTGTTGAATTCATTTAACAAACATTTGAACGGTACCAGGATGGTACCTGGGCACTAGCGCTTCAAGAGTATGTGACACAGTGCCAGGCAGAGTTTAGGTGCTAGTTAGGGAGACACTAAAATAAGCAGAAGACTCCTGTGTAATTTGACAGGTACTGACAAATACGATGGAGGAAACTAAGGAAGGTAAAGCGGGACAGAGGCGGGGGGCGCTATCGCTCAGCCTCTTGGGAGCCCGGCGCCTGGCGCCCGCAGCGGCCCTCAGCCGGTCCCTGTCCCTGCACCACGGCCAGCGCGACCACAGGCCGCTGCTCTCTGTCCTCTGCTTCCTGCGACTTCTCCCGGCTTCCTCTTGCCTCACTTGTCTTCGAAGGCTTCAAGAGCCCTTCCTCACTTCAGAAGAATCATGCAAACTCTCGATTACGGCGAGAGAGGAGCGTGTGAAAAAGACTCACTGTGCCGAATATAATTTGTTCACGGCTCACAAGGAACCCGTTACGGCCTTCATCTCCTGGGGCGGGCAGGGGATTTCATAAATGTCCAAAGAATTACTATCCAGTGGTACAGAAAAGAAATGAAGTTGTTTATATGATGGGAGCTTGGATTAGGTTTGCAATGTGTATTTTTATTAGATTGAAAGTGATCTGAAGGTTTGTCTTCTGAGGCCCTATTTTCAGGGCCACCTCAAGCTGTGCTCCCCAGATGGAGGGTGGGCGGGCGGTGACCCCAGTGTGGGAGCAGTCTGCACAGCAGTTCAGATAAAGCGCTTCATCTAGGCTGAATCGGCTGCTTGTCCTTGTCCCATCGCCTCCGGATACAGATAGCGTCTGTGCCCTGAGAGGAGTCCTCCAGAGTTTACCGCGTGCTGATTTCGTCACACTGTGCGGACCACCCACTGGTCCTGAAGGGGTGGGGCTGGGACCCGGTGGAGGGCCACACCCTTGGCTGCAGCCTTAGCGGAGCCTGCCTGCCCTCTGCGGAGGCTCTGGGCAGTGCTGGCAGAGGCGCAGGCCTGGCTGTGGTCAGGGCCTGGATGTTTCTTCTGGGCTGTGGGCTGTGAAATAGTTTCTTCCTTCTCATAATTCAGTATCTGACATTAACTCCTGCTTTGTCCTGGACACGCTTTAATCCCGCAACAGTCCTGGGTGTGTGAGGTGAGAGTCTCCCTTTACTGATGAGAGGAGGCTGAAGGTTAGAAAGGTCGCCTGCCAATGGAAAGTGAGTCAGAACTGATCCCATGTAGGTGTGTCTGACTCCCAAGCGAGGCCTGAAAGCACCTGTGACACGATGGATGCCTGTCATTGTGCGCTCGGCAGAGCCCGAGGGACGTGAGGTCAGAGGCCCCGCTGTGGGCAGTGGACTTCGTTCCCGGCGTTGCAGCCACGTCTGCTCATCACACGTAACAAGTGATGCTGCGTATGTGTGTGTGTGTGGCCGGGGGGTGGGGAGGGTGGTGAGCAGCTCTGTGCTTTCCACTCGGTTTCTCTAGAAACACAAAACTGCTCAATAAGGTATTAATTTAATAAAACTATGGCCATGTAATAGGCTTAGGACATCTGTAACCTCGGGAGAAATAACCAGCACCGGATTCCAGCTTTCTCCAAAGGCAGATAACACCCCTTCCCAGGATACAGACAGGCTCTCATCCATGTCTTTGCATGTGCATTTGTGAGAAATGGAAAGTTGAATGTCTGTACCACTATATTAATGTATTATATATATTGTTTGTTTTTTCAAGCCATGAAAACAGCATTTTGTAATTATTTTTCTTTTGCTCTTATAGATTTCAGACAAATACGATGTTCCCCAAGACAAGATTGGGAAAATATTCAAGAAGTGTAAAAAAGGGTGAGCACTGACTGGCATTCTTAGTACCACTAAATAATGTTAATCTTATATAACGTTCATGTTATTCACATGTGTTTGTGCCCACTCAAGAACCAGTTATAGAAACATGAATGCAAGAACGTATTTTTTCTTACTAAGTTATCCACATAAAGTTGATTTACTTTTCTAGGACATCTTTGTGGGTTTTTTTCAAGTAGAGTCTTTGCTCTTCCCATGCTTGGCCGCAGTGCGGTGGCTTCAGGTTCCAGAGCACATGATGGAATTCACTCAGGGTGACAACAGTTGCTGCCCTGGTCCCTGAGCCCCCATCGTGGGTCAGGCACTAGACCGGGCCTTTGTGTGTTATGTAATTCTCACGTCACCCCGAGGCGGACGTCACTACTCAGTTTCTGGATGAGGCAGTGGAGGCACAAGAGAGCCTGAGAGGCTTGTCCAAGATCAGGTGGCAGGCTAGTGCTGAGGCCATGGTTCAAGCTCTGTTTTGACCGACTGCAAAGCCTTCACTCCTTCTGTTCCACCCTCCTGCCCTGGATTGTATTTCCAATCACAGAGTGTTGCTCCTTTGTCCAGAACTTAGTATTTTTAGTACTGTTTCACTTGTGTCTATGCTGTTTGACGCGGGTAAGCAGGGTATAGAATAAGAATTTTTGGCTTAATTCTAAAGCAAGTGCAACTTTCTAGATGGGTCTAATGGGAAGGGTTGGAATTGATAGTAGTTCAGCTAACCTTTAAGCGTAATTGCCGGGGAAGATTATTTGTCAGGGAGCTCTGGCTTTAGATCTTGTAGGTTAATTTTATTGATGTGCTTTTGAAAGCTGGACCAAAGAAGTGCTCCTCTGTAGACTTATTTTGTTCATTATTTAATAAATGCTGTTTATTGAATGATTACTGCAAGCTGAAGTAATAACCATAATAACTAAGCTAGTGTGTTTTCTTTATCATACGCCCTGCAGGTTAAGTGCTTCACTTCATTTAATCCCTACAACAGTCTTATAGGCACTACTATTATACCCATTTCATAGATGAGGAAATTGAGGCATAGGGAGATTTAAGCAGTTTGCCTCCCGTGTCATAGCTAGTAGGTGGCAGAGCTAACGGTGAAGTCTGAGTCTGACTACAGAGAGTGGGCAGGAGTGAGTGGGCCTGTCTTGTCTCCCCTCTTGCAGGATCCTGGTGAACATGGACGACAACATCGTGAAGCATTACTCCAATGAAGACACCTTCCAGCTGCAGATTGAAGAGGCCGGGGGGTCGTACAAACTCACCCTCACTGAGATCTGAGGACACCCTGGCCCGCGACTCCCAGCGAGCTCAGTGAAACTGTCACATGGGTCTTTGGGTTTGGCAAGCCGCAGGTTCCCCAGTCGGCCGCCTCCCAAACACAGGTGGATGTCAGTGGAAGGGGTTCCTTTCCAGCTGGAGGTGGCGCTGCATTGGGCTTGGAGATAGCTTTGAATATATTGCATTGGTGTTTTTCAGATGACAGAGAATGCATATACCATGATGTGTGAATTTTCTGATATAAATACTTAGGAAGTGAAAACTTTGTTCCAAGATTTACTAAATTACCTGGGAACCTTTAGGGTATCCGCTGCATTATTTATAAAAATATTGTCTCTTCAGTGCTGGTGGGCCTGCTCACTAGTACACATCAGACTCGGTGTAACTCTGGCTGCCTCAGGTTACGGGCATGGCACCCCAGGAGGACAGGGTGTGCCCTTTCTCCCTTGGCCTCTCATTCCCCAGTAAATGTTTACTCTGGTAGGGCAAGTTACTGAACTCTTCCTGTGCAACTGTCTTGAACATGTCAGCTGCCTCTGATGAAGAACTTGAACGGTCACAGTGTGCCTCCGTCAAGCTGAAGCTGCGTGTGTGTAAGTGCAATACATCTTGAAGGCCTTTGTCTGTAAATGTGTACATACCTGTCCTATATAAATAGATAATATATACCTGTGGTGTCTGTGTACATATAGTGAAGAGATGCAATAAGGTCTACCTTAAAGACTCTCTTGAGATGAGAGGATAAGTGATTTTTGATCACCTACACCCAGCAGATAGCGTATTGCGCTTAGTGGAACCCGCGCAAATGCTTTCTCTGTATTTTCCCAAACACAGCAGTCATTCCGTAGCGTAGCAGAACCTTCTCAAGTGACAGAGATTCTGTTTGCTCTTGAGAATGTTATTGTTTGGACATCTGCACAGTTTAACAGATGAAGCAACTCATGTGTGCTGTATCTGCCATCATCCGTCAGGTGGACCCGACAGGGAATAAACACAGCGCTCACAGCACACGCTGTGGTTCCTGTGGGCCAGGTGGCAACGCAGGATGGAGTCCTTCCCGATCTTCCTGTTGTAAGAAGAGACTTCTGGGTTATCATGTGTCAGAACCTTCAGGCTGTCATTGTCTTGCATGCTAACAGTTCTAGAAAGCAGTCATGGATTTATGAGACCATGTTACTGTGGCAGGGGACTATTTTGTACACATGTTTAAATATATAAAAATACTAAAAAGAGTAATTTTGTAATGGAAATAAAAGCTCAGGTGTCTTTAGGTTCAGGGAGGTAGAATAGGTTATTTGTATAAGTAGGATTGATAGTTAATTCTTACATTAAAATATTCTAATGAAGTATGTGAACTAAATTGCTGACTTTCCAAGATAAGATATTATGGGAGATGGGTCATATAACAATATTTTATATTTTGTTTTATGAAATCAGTTTTGTCTTATTTGTTTTTAATTGTATAATTGAAGTTGTATTTTAAACCAGAGGGATTAAATTTTATATGTCTATTTCGTAATATGTCATTTCCTATTATTCAGTTTGACTTTTTGCTTTCATTAGTCAGTAAAGCAAAATCCGAGATCTTTTGTTTTAATTAATTAATTTATTTATTTATTTGGGGGGGGTACACCAAGTTCAATCATCTGTTTTTATACACATATCCCCGTATTCCCTCCCTCCCAAATCTGAGATCTTAAAATAGTTGAGCTGGAAAGAATCACCTTAGCATTTTCTCCTTCTTTCCCAACATGTATACTTGGGTCTCTTCCTTCCTCTTCATTTTTCCTTAGAGGAGTCTGAAATGCTCCCAGCGGTTGTCACCTGAGGGGCCCTGGATGTGATTTTAGCTACTACCAAAATTTAACCACCAAGGCTTAAGATAAACGCTTTCAGACCTAAAAGCTTAGTGTTCTTAGTTTTTAAAAGCTTAACAGAAAACGTTTGGCTTAAAAATTTACCAGTGAATTCCCTGGCGGTCCAGTGGATTAGGACTCTGGGTTCTCACCGCCCAAGGCCCGGGGATCAGGGAACTAAGATTGCATAAGCCGTGCGTTGCAGCCGAAAGAAAAAAAAAAAGGAATAAAAATCTACCAATAATGTTTCAGTTCATCAGAATTTCTAAATCAAATGGCTGTTGTAAGCACATGCAGGTGGGCCTCCATGTGATAGACACTGAAGTATATTTGTAGTACACACATGATCGCATGAGTGAAGTAAACTCCCTGATAGACTTCCTGCAACATCTCTGCACCTTTCACTCTAATCCTTGGGCCGCAAGTCAGACCTCCTGAGGGGCAGGCTCCTCTCCTGATCACCCAGTGGCTCCAGAGCCTGTGGGGTGACACCCATGTGTCCTGCCCCTGGGGGCCCTTCCAGGACTCCACTGCCCCATCCCCTCACACTCCCTGCCTTCCCGCCATCTGTGTTTCTTTCTCCCTTGGTCACTTAGCTCTCTCTTTTGCCTCAAAGCTTGGCTTTCCCCTGATGGCGAGGGGCTTCCCCGGTCTCTGCAGTGGACCAGCCCAGGGCCCCTGTCCTGCACTCCTGTGCATGCTGTGACCCATGCCCACCCCTCCTCAGCTCCCTGGATTGCCGGCACCCAGCCCAGTGCTAGTCACGTGGCAGGGGCTCAGGAGACGATTTCGCAGTGATTAAGTGACACGCTGCTGCCATTGGTGCGCCCCGTCCCTTGCGAGATGTCAGCGGGAAGACAGTTTAGAAGTTACGTGCTCAGAAATGAGTGTGGCTGGGCCTGGATCCGTAGGGGCAGTGTGGGCATCGTCTCCGTAACCTTGGTGGCAGTTGGGAAAGCAGAGCCTCTGAGACGGTGCTCCGGAGCACGTGGTCGCAAGGGGCCGACGGGACGCGGTGGGGAAGGAGTCAGGAGGGGGAGGCGGCTGCAGCCGCAGGTGCAGAGGGCTGGGCGGGGCCTGCTCGGGGCTGCCCTCTGTTCACCTGTGGAGGCAGCACGTGGTGTCATCACGTATCAGCAACATCTGCATCTCACCTACAAATGTTGGCCACCAGGATGTAGCAAATACAGGCCGGTAGGTGGTGCCATCAGGCCCTGGACCCATGCCTCCGCCTCCCCGAGGGCGTCGCAGCAGGTGTGGAGTAACAGCAGGCCCACAAACTGCTCCTTCTCCGTTCAGGTCACTTCTGTCTCACACACGCATCCTTGGTCCTGAACTCCTTTAGCTGTCACCCCCTTCAGATCTTTTAGCCAAATTTTTAAAAATTTTATAAATGTGACACATGCTAAGAAAAAAATCATAAGTCATTGGAATGAATGACTAGAGCTCCATGAGAGCATCCCTCTGAGGGATGGGTTTCCTGCCCCCCCATCCCACGCCCTGGAGAGAACCATCGAACCGTTCTCCGAGGCCACACAGGAGTCCTCGATGCAAACTCAGGCGCACTGTTAATACTGTTTCAGGTCGTATTATTTTTTGCACATGTTTTCATTTATCACTGTTCTTTAGGCATGAGTTCTTTTTAAAACTGCATTGTATTCCATTATATAAATAACCATCATCTAATCAGTACCCGTTGATGGACAGTTGGGCTTAACATTTTGCCATTACAAACACTGCTGCAGAAAAACCTGCAGGCAGGTCTGTCCTTACGTGCTTGTGAAGTAGAATTGTAGGATCAGTTCTTAGCGGAAGAATACTGAGTCAGAGACTATGGTCTGTAAACATTTTGTAGAGACTGTAAAACCACCATCAAAAGTGAACCGATTAGGGCTTCCTAGGTGGCGCAGCGGTTAAGAATCCGCCTACCCATGCAGAGGTCACGGGTTCGATCCCAGCTCCAGGAAGATCCCACATGCTGCGGAGCAAGTAAGCCCATGTGCCAAAAAAAAAAAAAAAAAAAAAAGTGAACCGATTACATTCCTACCCACGGAGAGTGAGTCTGTTTCTCGACATCTCACTGCTTAATTTGCACGTCTCTGAGTGTAGTTGAGCGTAACTTCGAGTTTGGTGGCTGTTCGTTCTTCATTTTCTGTGAACTATGTGTTTACCTCCTTGAAGGAATAATTGTTCTACTTCCTCACTTCTTACGTACTCAGCCAGGGGCAGCCTGACTTCTGTCCCTGCCACACCAGCAGTGGAGCTCTGGGCCAGGTGTTGAGGAGCTCCTTTAATCCTCGTGGGACCAGGGAGGGGAGGATATCTCCCCATTTCACAGGCGAGGTTCAGGAGATCACAGTGCTAGGGAGAGACAGCAGTGCATCCAACTCCAAGCCTCCATTTCTTTCCACTATCACGTGCTGTGTCCACTGCGAATTCTCTTTCCAAGGTTACCGATGACCTACTTGCTCATCTTTGCTCTCGCTCTCTGACTTTTGACATTAAAGAAAACCTTCTAAATTACTTTGGCTTTCATAATGGGTATTTCATTTAGAAACTGGGTTGCAAATGTCAGAGAAACTTTTTTTTAAATAAATCTATCATCTATCTATCATCTATCATTTATTGGCTGCATTGGGTCTTCGTTGCTGCACACAGGCTTTCTCTAGCTGCTGTGAGCTGGGGCTCCTCATTGCAGTGGCTTATGTTGCAGAGCATGGGCTCTAGATGCACAGGCTTCAGTAGCTGCGGCACACAGGGTCAATAGTGGCTTGCGGGCTCTAGAGCACAGGCTCAGTAGTTGTGGCACACAGGCTTAGTTGTTCCGCACATGTGGGCTTTTCCTGGATCAGGGATTGAACCCATGTCCCCTGCATTGGCAGGTGGATTCTTAACCACTGTGCCACCTAGGAAGTCCCCAGAAACTCTTCAAGTTGGCTGAAAATAAAGGAAATGTGTTGCTTTCCAAACTCTGAAGCTGGAGGTGGCCCAGCATTGTCCTGGACCTTGATGTCACCAGCAGCCTAATTTCTTTCCTCCTTTGAGGGCTCCATCCTAAATTTTACTCTTCTTAAGGTGCTCTACCACACTCAAGTATAAAACACTGAGGAAGGCTAGGCAGGCTTTTAGGAGAATAATGCATCTGGTGGGTGAGTGGGTTTCATCTACTCCATTCTATGCATGGTCTCCTATTTATAGAAAATTAAATCCAAAGCCTCCTTGCACACCAGTGCACACCAGCCCCTGAGATCAGGAGACTGGGGCCAGACAGCAAGTTACACAGTTACATCTGGTCACCTCTCCATTTGTTGCATGGCCCCGCTGAAAAAAAGCACACTAACTTAATTTTCAGGAAAATCTTAGATGATAAAAACCAAAATAGTGCAAGACGTTTGTTTTCTTTTTTTACCCCCTATTTCCTTTGAGGCTTTCCTCCTTCCCTCCCTCCCCTCTCCCTCCCTCCCTTCCTTCCTTTCTTCCTTCCTTCCCATATGTTAAGAACTCAACCAGGGACTTCCCTGGTGGCGCAGTGGCTAAGAATCCGCCTGCCAATGCTGGGGGCACAGGTTCAACCCCTGGTCTGGGAAGATCCCACATGCTGCGGAGCAACTAAGCCCACGTGCCACACCACCGAGCCTGTGCTCTAGCGCCCGCGAGCCACAACTACTGAAGCCTGCGTGCCTAGAGCCTGTGCTCCACAAGAGAAGCCACTGCAGTGAGAAGCCCCCACACCGCTATGAAGAGTGGGCCCCAGTCACTGCAACTAGAGAAAGCCCTCATGCAGCAACAAAGACCCAATGCAGCCAAATACATACATACATACATTAAAAAGCAAACTAAAAACAAACAAACAAACAAAAAACACTCAACTGCTGACCAGGGCAATTATGGGAAAAGAAAATGCTTGAGGGTTCCAGCTGGCCTGCTGTCTAGGCCGGAGGAGAAGCCTCTCCCTGTGAACAGCCCTCTGCAGGGGTGAGACATGATCCCTTCTGGTCCCAAAAGCTTAAAACTCACCAGGCTGTTTATCACGCAGACGGCTGTGCCTGGGCCACCTTAAAGGAGGGCAGGAAAGTGTCAAGTGTAGTTCACATTTTACCCCCAGAGATGGGTACAGAAGCTCGCCTTCAAAGTGAATCTAGACACAGACCTTAAAGCCTTTACAAAAATTAGGTAAAACTGGATCACATGCCTAAATATAAAGTACAAAACTATAAAATTCCTAGAAGATAATATAGGAGAAAACCTAGATGACCTTCCGTATAATGATGAATTTCTAGGTTAACTCCACGAGAGAAATAATTGATACAGTAGACTTCATGGAAATTAAAAACTTGGGCTCTGCAAAAGACCGTCAGAGAACGAGAAGACGAGCCACAGGCTGGGAGAAAATGTTTGCAAAAAACACGTCAGATAAAGGACTGTTATCCAAAATACAGAAAGAACTTTAAAAATTCAGTAATAAGAAAACAAAATACCCAATTAAAAATAGAAGCCAAGACCTTAACAGACGCTTCACCAAAGAAGACATACGGGCGGCACATACACATATGGAAAGATGCTCCACATCATGTCATCAAGGAAGTGCAACCTAAAACAACGAAGAAATACTGCCACACACCTATTAGAATGGCCAAAATGCAGAACACTGATGGCACCAAATGCCCGCGAGGACGTGGAGCAACAGGAACTCCCAGACGTTGCTGGTGGGGACGCAAAATGGTACAGCCACTTGGGAAGCCAGTTCTGCGGTTTCTTCCTAAACCATGCTCTTCCCACATATAGGATCCAGCAAGCATGCTCCTTGGTGTTCACCTGAAGCAGTGGAAAACTTGTATCCACACAAAAGCCTGCACCTGGATGTCTATAGCAGCTTTCTTCATAATTTCCAAAACGTGGACAACCTCAGCAGGTGAGTGAATTAATCAACTGTGATACATCCAGACAACAGAGTGTTGTTCAGAGCTAAAAAGAAACGAGCTACCAAGCCATGAAAAGACATGGAGGGAACTTAAATACATGTTACTTAAGTGAAAGATGTCAGTCGGAATGATTTCACCTATGTGACATTCTAGAAAGAACAAAACAATAGGGACAGTGAAAAGATCAGTGTTTGCCAGGGTTTGTGGGGGAGGGATGAATAGGTGGAACACAGAGGACGTTGAGGACAGTGAAAATATTCTGTATGATACAATAGTGATGGGAACATGTCAACATGTTATTATACGGTGTCCAAGCCTATAGCACGTGCAACACCAAGAGTGAACCCTAAAACAGACTGTGGGCTTTGGGTGATACTGATGTAGCATAGAGGCTCAACACCTGTGACAGATGCCCCACTCTGGCGATGGACGTTGATAATTGGGGAGGCTATGCATGTGTGAGGACGGGGCCAGGGTGGGGGGGTAGTGTGGGGCGGGATATGGAAAATGTCTGTACTTTCCTCTCAATGTTGCTGTAAACCTAAAACTGCTCTAAAAAAATAAAGTCCAAATAAAAAGAATGTTGTTCCCAGGACTTCCCTGTTGGTCCAGTGCTTAAGAATTCGCCTTCCAATGTAGGGGACACAGGTTCATCCCTGGTTGGGGAACTAAGATCCCACATGCCACGGGCAACTAAGCCTGTGCTCCACAACTACTGAGCCTACGTGCCACAACTAGTGAGAAGCCTTCACGCCACAATGAGGAAACTGCACGTCATAGCAGAGGATCCCACAGGTCGCAACAAAGATCTCGTGTGCTGCAACCAAGACCTGACACAGCCAAAAAAAAAAAAAAGAAAAGAAAAGAACCTTAAGAAAATTTATCTCTTTAAAAAAAAAAGGTTGTTCCCACACAAATGCACAGACCTGCTCTCCTTCAGGCCTGAGGTGTCTGAGAATGGGCAGTGCACCGGCCGGAACCCAGCTGCCCACCACTCCTCGCTGTGTACCTAAAGCCAAGGCCAGAGTGCTCCTTCAGGGGCGTGCAGACCGCCTGTCCTGGCGCCCCATCCCTGGGCAGTGTCAGGGGTGACCCTGTCCCTAGGTGGGCACTGTGGTGGCCTGTGTGTCCAGATCTTGGGCTCAGCCGTGCAGGGAGGGTGGTCCACATGGAAACAGTCCTCTCGGCCGCCTGGGGCCCGAGGCCAGTCAGCTCTCTCCGCTGCGGTTCCTGGACTGTCCCCCTCCCATGTCCATGTCCTGCTGGACCAGACGGGGGCAGTGGCCTCCTTGCCCCATGGCTGCAGATGGGATGTGAGGCAAGCCTGGCAGCTGGCAGAGATGGCCCGGTTACAAGGCGCCCACACGGAGCTCTCCACCTCTGTTTGCATGCGTGTTGTGATAAGAGTGAACACACATCCTGCAGGCCACGCAGGCTGCAGGGCTGCGGCTCCAGGGAGAGGGTGCCCCAGGGACAGTAGCTCCTCCCCGGGAGGGTCCTGGGGGAGAAGCCAAGGGAGAGGAGGAGTCCGCCCTTAGAGTCGGTTCTGCCTTTGATTCTCGAGGCAACGCTGTGAGAGGGGAGGGCAGGGGTCATTATCCACTTCACAGAGAAACAAACAGGCTCAGAGAGGCTCGGCGGCCTGCCCCACATCACACAGCAGCGGACAGAGGCAGCTATCCTTCGGCCCTCCTCAGAGGGTGCCAGGTGTCTGAAGACGGCCGTGTCCATTTCAGTTTCCACCCTTCTCCCTATAGCTGACTCCCATTTTTATTCTTGTGGAGTCTGTTCCCCGAGCCGCGTGTGCCCAGCTCAGTAGAAGCAGGCAGAATGCCCCCTCAGTCTGAACCAGCGGCTTTCTCAGAGGCTGGCCGGCCTGCTGTCTCCCTTCCTGCTCCCTCTGGGTTGGGCGGGGGCCTTGAGGGACGTCTGGTGCCCCCCAGCCCTGACTTCCAATGGCAGCCATCGCCAAGCAACCCTCAGAGGGTGCAAGCGGGGAGCAGTGCAGGTCGCCCTGGCCGGCCCACTGCACGGAGGGTGCTGTCTGGTGAGACATCGTCCTCTTGCTTTTAGTTCTTCAGACACGGTTTCCTGTAGGTCTGTGAACACATTTGAAATAACTGATTGAAAGTCTCTGTCTAGTAAGTCCAATGTCTGGGATTCCTCAGGGACAGTTTCTATTCTTCTTGTCTTGTAATTTTTGTTGTTGTTGTTCTTGAAACTGGACATTTTAATGTAACATGGCTACTCTGGAAACCAGATCCTCCTCCTTTCCCAGGGTTTGTTGTTGTTTGTTAATTCGGTGACGTTTCTGAACTACTTCTGTAGGGTCTGCATTGCACGTTGGATGTTGGACACTGAAATCTCTGCTCAGTTAGCTTAGGGGTTGACTGATGGTCAGAGACTTCTTGAAACTCCTGGAACCAATGAATCTCCTAGTCTTTGCAAGGGGTTGGGGGACACTCAGTGTGGGTGCTGGGGTGCAGCTTCCCTGCTCAGTCCCGCTGCTCACAATTCTGCCTTAGCCTTCACTTCCTGCTGGCCTGGGCCTCCAGCTCAGCCAGAGATGGGCTCAGGGCCCCCCAGGTCTCTCCTGGGTGTGCACACAGCCCTACACTGTGTATGGCCTTCCATACACAGGAGACTTTGAAAGCACCTATGCCTTGTCATGGCCCAGTTTTTCCCCATAAGCCTTTTGGTTGGCCTTTGTCTGCCCCGCTGTTAACCACCTTCACAGGCAGTTGTGAAAGTGGACAATTCCATCCAAATAGTGTTACCAACTACACTTGGGGGAAAAGTTTTTGCACTGGGTGGGCTCTGAGTTGGGTCAAATACAGACAGCCTTGCAAGCAGGGTCTTCTGGGGACCCCCCAGGTAGGCCGAACAACAACCATTCTCTGGGGAAGGGGCTCTGAAGCAGCTCCAGCTCCTCTCTGCCACCTGCGGTGGCTGCTGGCGGTCCCTGTGGAGGTGGGTTTTGTGTTTTTGAGACTCCCCCAGAGCTGATGAATACAGCAGGATGTTACTCTGCGGTAAAAAGAAAACGCTATGGACACACCCAGAAACATGGGTAAATAATTATGCTGAGTTAAAGAAGCTGACCAACACACACACACACACACACACACGCGCACACACACACACACATACTACATGACTCCATTCACAGAAAACTAGAAAAGGCCAACTTAGCCACAGAGACAGAAAAGTCACGGATGCCTGGGGTTGGGTGGGGGCAGGGAGCTGTGTGTGCGGGCGTACAAAGGGCACAAGGGAACTTTGGGGGTGATGGAGACGTTTGTCCTCTTGATTGTGGCCCTAGTTTCATGGGTGTGTACATAGTCAAAGCTTATCAAGCTGTATGCTTTAAGTGGGGGCAGTGTGTTATACATGAACTATAGCTCAATTAAGTTCTTTTTAATGTAATGATTACCTGGGTTTATCTGCTACCTGAAAACAATTTTCTCCCTTCTCCCCATTTCCCCACAGCTCCAGTCCACCTGCACCCAGGGCTGAGGCCAAGGTGCGTCTCGCTAAGTCACAGGCCACGGGCCAGGTCCCCCCTCTCCCGCCCCCGCTCCCAAAGTCCCTGCAGCCCCAGGGCCTTTGCCCCTGCTGCTAACCTGGCCTGCATGCCCTCCCCCGACTGGCCCTTCCCCTTCCCCTGGTTGGTGCCTACTCACCCTTCAGCGAAGCCAGAACCCCCCAGGCCAGGTCCAGGCCTGCCCTGTGCTCCCCCAGCGGCCCAGCTCCTGCTCTCTGTCCGGGAGCTGCACCCCGCAGCCCCCATAATGGAATCCTGTTTGCACAACTGCCTCTGTCAGGAGCAGGCAGGCTCTAGGTGGGCCCTGGGCCCTAGCAGTAGCCTGGCTTCAACATCCTCTGCTTGCAACAAACTCAGCAAGAACCTGGAAACAACCTATGTGTTCAACTGTGGAGGCCCGATGAGGTGGCGGGAGGCCTCTCTGGTGGGATGCTCTGTGGCTGGACAGTCGGGAAGGCTCAGGGGCTTCTCGGGTGAGGTCAGTGGAGTGGAAAGGGCGGGATACCTAGACGGGTGCCCCACGCAAGCCACCTGTTTCCCAGCTATCCACGCCCTTGGGACACGCTGCCCCGTCCCCCGCTGCAGCCTGGTGTGGACAGCCCTAGATGAGGGAGGAAACTGTGAAACTGAGCCCCGGTCCCCCTCTCTCCTTTCTGTCCCTGTGTCTCCTCCAAGAGCTTCTGCCTCTGATGTGGGGGGGACGGACAGTTAGCCCTGAGGGGCCTCGCACCCACCCGATCCCCTATCCCATGCCCCTGCCGCCTGGCTCTCCGTTCCCAGAAAGCTCTCCCATTGGGAAGCCAGGCCCAAGGCTGCAGAAGCCTGGCTCAGGGGGCACACCCTGCCCGCCCCCCAGGAGAGCAGAGGCTGGCCAGGCCGCCACAAAGTTTGCGCAGCCTTCCTTGGGTGGCTGACAGCCAGGCAGGGCCAGCCTGCGGGTGTCTGGCCCAGCTGGCCTCTGGCCGCCCTCCTCCTGCTGGCCCTGGCGCACGGCCACTGCTGGCACAACGCTGAGACCTTTCCGCCACTTCCCGCTCTGGCCTCCAGATGATTCCAGGTCCCTGAAGTTGACAGGAGTCACATGTGGCTGGCACAGGGTCTCCCGGGCCACCCCCTGCCTCCCCGCTCATTGCTTGGGCCTGAAGGCTGCAGAGTGAGCGGGGGAGGACCTCTGGCCCGGAGGAGGGCCGTGTCACAGGCCTGCAGGGCTGGGCCACCCCCAGGGCCCCGCCACCATCGGGCTCTTTCCTGGTCCTGGAGGTCCTGCATCAGTCGTGAGGGCGGGGCTCAGGGATCCACTTTCTCACGCCGCCCCCGCTGTGGGTGGTCCTCCTCCCCAGACCCTCCCGGTGGCTAGAGCCTGTCATCTGCTTTTAGTTCCCTGAACACTTCCCCGGGCCTGGCTCTGGGCTCCCCGCCCAGGATCACAGCCCCACAGGGCCCCCGCAGCCCTCACAGTCCAGACACTGTCCTTGAGACACAGAGACAGCGTCAGGCCCGTGCCAACACAGGGACAAGGGGCTTTGGCGGAGAGCCACAATGGGGCAGCAGGTCTTCCTGAGCCACAGCCTGAGGCACGGATGGAGAAACCCCAGCGCCGAGAGGTAAGCAGGGGCCAGACACACGGGGCCTGGTGACCACAGCCCCACACCCTGCTTGGACCCTGGAGCACAAAGCAGGGGTGGGGAAGGCAGGAGGGATATGGTCCCAAGCCCCTCACTCCTGAGGAAGGGGCAGAAGCCACTTCCCCAGAGGGCGCTGGGCCAGCCCTGACCCTGCCCCCAGCTCCGTGCAGCTCCCTGGTCAGGAGGGTCACCTGTGGGGAGGACACCTTGGCTACTCCCCAGCCTCTGGAGAGGGCAGCAGGGTCATGGCAGGGAACCCCATCCAGATGGAAGCCTGAGGACGTCGGATGCTTCCGCTCCTCATGCTCGTCTTCTGCTTTTGTAAAGTGTCTCTCTTCCACTGCTTGGTTGCCAAGTGGGGGCACCCAGAGTCAGGGACCTGCTCCTGGGAGAGTCATGGGGACTTAGCTAGAAAACTGGGATGTGGCATCTCCCGGGCCACTCACGGAGCCTCGGGCCTGCCTCCAGGTCCCTGGCCTGTGCCCTCCCCAGGCCAGGCTCCTGTGGCTGCAGGCACGCGCTGGTCTGCCTGCACCTGCCCAGCTCCTGGGTGGGCTGCTCCCGGCCTTCCCGTCCCTGCAGGGCCAGCCCCTGGGGCTCACAGGCTGCGGGGAGGTGACTGCAGTCCCTGAGCGAGCCCTTCTTATCTAGAGCTTGAGAGGACATCGTGCGAGGTGAGGAGGGCCCAGAGCTGGGGAACTGGGACACGTGAGAAAGGGAATCAGTGTTACCTCTAGGGGCGCCCCAGACACACAAAGACACCCAGGGAGCCGATGCCTGGGTGCCCCACCTCCCTGCCGTGTGACAGGGTGGGCCCTGAGCCCTTCCCGAGCTTCAGCGTCCGCAGTTTGAAAACAGGAGTCGTGATAAAACCGACTTCACGGGCTTGTGTGGGACGGAGAGGAAGCTGAGCTCGCTCAGCGTCTGTGCGCCAGGGATGCCGTCAGAACCTCCCGGCACCGAGCGCCTGCCCTCCACCTCCTGTTAAGAAGTACCGTCTCCTCCCCTCCCCTCCTCGCCCCTTTGCTCCCTTCCCTAACAACTTGGTCCAAAGCTTAGGTGAGGCAGAGCAAGGCAGGCGTCTGTGCCTGGCTGGGGGACACAGTGGCCCAGTGTGGGTGTGGGGTGAGGAGGTGTCCCCCCAGCCTGAGGGGGCTGAGGAGGTGGTCTGTGGAGCCGCAGGAGGGGCGGCGAGGCGCCCAAATGGAGGCCCCGGTGGGCCTCGTCCACCTCAGGGACACCTCAGAGAGTCCTCTGGCCTGGCAGCTTCCTCAAGGGTAGTCGATGTCTGCTCAGAGGCGTCCCCATCCTGGGGGTACTCCTGTCACCTTGCCCGTGCAGACAAAAGCCTGTCAGTGTAGACAAAGCCAGCGCTCTGGAGAGGGTGTCTGTAGGGAGCGTCTCTCTGAGGATGCTGTCGGAATCTGGCTACAGAGAGCTGTGGGGGGGCCTGGGGGAGGGGCCTGGGGGAGGGAGGTCAAATCAGCAAAGGCCTCATGGGGGAGGGGGAGGGGCGGGGACAGGCGAGGCATTTGACCCCAAGGGACAGAGGGGTTGGAGGAATGGGAAGGCTGGGAGAGACGTCTGGGTCCCGTGTAGTCAGGGAAGCCGGCTGAAGGCAGCCCTGAAACTGGGGGTGCTTGAGCATAGCAGCCTCACAGCACCCCTGCGGTCGGAGTGCTGGGAGGCTGGGTCTCAAGCGGCGGCTGACGCCTTACACAGATGAGGAGCGGCTGTGACAGGTGTGTGTGTGTGTGTACATGCGTGTGTGTGTATACATGCATGTGTGTGTACGTGTGTGCGCGCGTGCACATGCATGCATGCGTGTGCCTGTAGGGGGTGGGTCACCCGAGAGGTTTGCCAGTGGCCTGGCCATCGATTTTGGGAAGAGGAGCCATGGGTGGGGTCGCCTGGGGCCGCTCAGGAATCCCTGCTGGAATTTGCACAAAGTCAGCCTGTTTCCCGAGGCACTTCCCGCAGTTCTGTTCCTGCCCCAGGCAAATATGCCATCAGGTGGAGGCAGGGGAGGAGAAGGCTAACTTTCCTGGGCTCTAACCTCACCCTGGGTGCAGTGCTGGGCGGGGGTCTCTGCCGGCTTGTCTCCGTTCATCTCAGCAGGCTTCCTGGGTGCAAGCCACAGACAACACTCTAACTTAGGCAGAAAGCTAGGAAACCAGCGGGGGAAATAGGAAAGAACCACACTAGGGCCACGCCCACAGCCTCCTCCACCCACCCTGTCACTGGTGCTTGCAGGGCTCTGCACTGGCCCCCACCTCCCCTCTGGGCATCGCTCAGGGTGAAAGCTAAGCCAAGGTCACTGCCAGGCCCTGTGGAAGGGCAGGGAGGTGAGCCGGGGCCTCCGCAGAGGAAGGCAAGCCCTCCCCCCATGACTTCCTACCCAGAGTTTCCTGGAGGCAGAGTTTCCTGAAGGATGGGAAGCAGGGTGGCCCTACAGGCCTACATTCCCCCAACCCCGTCCCAGGACTCTCGGAAAGGTGGGGCGTTAGCCAGCGTCTACAGAGGTAGGAGCCTCATGGGGCGGCCTGGAGGCTGTGACTGGGTAAGCCTGCACAGAGGAGGTGACAGTGAAACTGGACCGCTCAGGCCGGGCAGGAGCTCCCTGGGAGGAGGACCTGGAGAACGTGGGCGGAGAGTCGGGCCTGCTTCAGAGCCAGCGTGCTTTGCTCTGAGGGGCCTCGAGTGGGGACTCAGGCTCCAGACCTGGGGGGACAGTGGACAGAGCCTCGCCCTTAAAGGGTGTCCTTCCGAGGGAAGGGGTGGGCACGTGTCTACCCTCGGCCCTGGCCCCCTTCCTGCTGCCTCTTCCACTGGTGTGGGTGCCCTCCCCATTCGCTCCCCAGGATGCCTGCGACACCCAGCCAGGCGGCAGCCCCGGGGGTGCAGACCCAGGCCTGGGCTTTAGAGACAGGACTCTGGCTCCAGCTGGACCAAAGACAGGACACAGCGAGGCAGGAGGCAGGGCTGCGAGGGCTGTGATGAAATCTAGACACAGACAAGGTGGTGGGGCACACCCGTGAGAGGGTCTCCATGACAGGTGGCAAAGTGGAAAAGCTGACCCAGCTTGGCGGCTCTTGGAACACAGCCCTACCTGAACAGACCTTCCTGTCGGAGGGAGGGCAGTGGGATTTCCTGCCCACCCCAACCTGCTGTCCCTCCGGCCTGTCCGGGCAGCCCTCAGGCCCTGCCACACAGCATCCCCTTCCCCAGAGCAGGGGCCTGGGCAGCAGGCTCAGAGCCAGGTGGACTTCTGGGAAGGTAGCTCTGCTTTCCTAGAACCAAAAGAGCAAGCGCACAGCCGTTCTCTGCACTTCCCACTGTGCACCAGCCTCTGCACGGGAGAAAGGGCTGTGTGCACAGCGGCCCCGCTGAGAGGGCTCCCTAGCTTCCCCAGCAGCTGCTGGGACCCAGGGGAGGGATCGTGACGCGATCTGAGGACACAGGGACCCAGGAGCCTGGGCCGTTCCCCACGGAGCTGCACCCGGCACAGGGCCGGCGGGAAGCACGGCCAAGAGCCTGGGAATCCACGAGCGGCAGGGCAGGGCCTGAAGCCTGCACGCATCATGTGTGTGTGCCCGTGCGTGTATGTTTCACTCACGTGGGGTGTGTGTGCACGTGTTGGGCTGCTTCCTGCCTTTGTTCAACAGATGCTGAACAGGCCCAGAGCATAAGAATAGAATGCAGCAGGGACCAGGGTGGTGGAACCTGCCCTTGGGCTTCTCGGTCTATGGGGAAGGCAAACAAGATGTTAGCAGGGATGAGCAGGGAGCCACAGGAGCACAGTGATGGGCGCCCGGCCGGCATGAGGACAAGGAAGACTTCCGGGGAATCTCAGCAGAAGCTGAAGGATGAGAAGGAGTATGTGTGTGGTGGGGGAGGGTCAGCGTTCTGGGCAGAAGGGATGAGCATGGGACGTTCTGGATGGTTCATGGAGCACAGAGCAGGGAGCATATGCACGTGCACTGGTGAGGAATAAAACAGAAGCCCAAGTTCTAAAAGCACAGAGTTCTACGCTTTTCTGGCTCCAGCCATAAAAGGGTAAAAGGTATCAGACTTACCTTCCATTGTAAACAACTAGAAAACTGGGCAGATTATATGAAGCAACTGTTTTCAGGCCCTGGGTGACACAGCAGGGCAGTGGTCCCCAGAGAAGGACACACGTGAGGGCAGCTCCACATTCACTCTGGCACCCTGCCTGGAGGCAGCTCGGGCATTTTCTATACCACACACAGGAAGTGAGGCCCAGAGAGGGTGATCTCACTGGGCAGAGAAAACAGAGGCTGGAGTTCAGGGCAGCTGACGTGGCTGGAATTTATGGGGTCCCAGAAGAACAGAGAAAAGAACGGAGCCAAGTATTATGCAGACAAGGAGCTCCAGGAAGTTGCACAGGAGTTCCCTTGAGTTTTTGAGCAAATACTAAGCTGCGGACGTGCAGGGCAATCATCAAGAGAAGAGCCACCTGGGAGCGGGAAGTGGAGGGAGACTCCAGAAGACGTCCTGTAATGGGAACATTCTGACAGCCAGAGTGATAAGAGCTTGCTAAATATACCAGGCTTTCAGCTGTGACCTCAGAAAAGCCACCCTATTTTAAAAGTTAGATTAGAGAGGTATCATTTACATATAGCAAAACTCACCATTTTTAGAAGTACAGTTCTGTGTTTTGACAAAGGCATACAGGCATATAATCACTCCACAGTCAAGATATAAAACATTTCCATCACCCAAAAACATTCCCTGTGCCCTTTGACTGTCATTTTCTCACCCTCCTCCAGCTTCTGGTAACCACTGCTCTGGGTGTGGTACTTTGGAAAAGCCAGCACTTTCAGTATAGAAAGACACTAGCCTTGGAGTGAGGGCTGCTCTAGACCTGTCCAAACAAAGCCTAAAGACAAGTCTTGACAGGATAAAGCTGACCTGCAAAAAAAAAGAGGAATTAGCTGCCAAAACAAAACTCGGTAATCTTTATAGAAGACAACACAATTCAAGCTCTCAACAATGTAGTTCACAATGTCCAGCATCCAACCAAAAATGATTAGACATGTGATATGGCAGAGAAATGTGAATCACAACCAGGAGAAAAGTCAGCCAATAAGGAGCCCTGGTAAATTCATGGGCAAATGTAATACTTTTTGTTGTTGTGTATTTTCCCATTGATAGATTATATAGTTGCCATAAAAATGTTAACATTATAAAGGAGTCCTCAGAAGCAAGAGGAAGAGAATCACAGGCATTAGAGCTGGCCAGAACCCAAGTAGATCAAAATGGCCAGTAACTGCACAGTGTGGAGAGGCCTGGAGCCAGACACTGGGACCCAGAGACATGGGCTACACAACCACATCTGTGAGAAGTGCAGCCTGGGTGAAGACAGACATGAGCACAGCACAGATGGTAGATGCCACGAGACAGGCACAGCAAATGCTCCAGGGGTTAGAGAGTGAGCGACCACCTCTGCCTGGGGGAATTGTGGAAGGCTTTGTGGAGGAGATTCCTTTAGAATTGAGCTTTAAAGGATAGTTGGATGTCAATTGTATCTCAATAAAACTGGGAAAAAATAAACTTAAAGATAGTTTGGAAATAAAGAAAATAATTTTTTAAATCACCCATTAAATCATCCCATTACCCAAATGTGGTGGGGGGCTAATTTGTAGTGGTTTTTTTTTTTATTTCTGTGGTATAAGTATTCTCATCGCGGCTGAATTCAAGCTACAACATGACACCATGACCACGGGCTGGAGGGGATGTACACAGTCAGGGTGCGAGCCGGCGCCTCCCACCAAGGCTCTCCTCCCTCTAGCATGTGACAACTGCAGAGGTCAGAAGTGAGTGAGCTCAAGGCAGGTGACATGTGTAACTAGGAGCATCTTTTTCATAGGCACTCACATCTCTGGGCTCAACCTTACCTTCAAGGCAGCTGTTGTGGGGAAAGAACTTGGAGTCACACACCACACCTACCTTCTCTTCTCTTCCTTTGCGGTGTGGAAGCAGGACCCTCAGCATGAGAACTGCAGCCCCTCTTCTCCCTGGTGGGCAGGGGAAGGCTTGGGAAGGTGGAAGCCAGGCTGTGTGTAAGGCATTGCAAGGCTAAGGCATCGCCAGGCTAAGGCATCGCCTCTAAGGTCAGGATGCAAGGGCTGGTCAGTGGAGACGGGTTCTGAGAACCAGCCATTAGCTCAGCCCCTTGGGAGTCCTTCACCCGAGTCCTGAGCCCTTCAGGAACGGAGGACATGCATCGGAGTGAAGCCCTGGGGACTAGGGCACCCACTCTGCAGCTCCAGACCTGCCACCACCTCCCCCAACACACACACACACACACACTCACACACACACCCCAGCCAAAAGGGGGAAGGGCCAGAGCAGTGAAGGCTGAACCAGGGCAATGGTCTGGGGTGAGGCCGGTGGTGTCTAAAAGCCACGGTCACCAAGGCTGAGACTACTCCTTGCCTCTCACCATCGGGATCTCAGCAGCTCTCAGCCCCTGGATGTGTCAACTTGACCAGGCTCCCATAACCAGTTATTCAATCAACACTAATCTAGGGGGTTGCTGTGAAGGGGTTTCGTTCATGTGGTTAACGTCTACAGTCAGGTGACTCTAAGTAAAGGCAGTCACCCTCAATAATGTGGGTGGCTCTCATTCCACCAGCGAAAGGCTTTAATAGCAAAGCTGAGGTCTCCTTGAAGAAGAAGAAATTCCACCTGTGCCTGTGGCATCAGTCCTGCCCCATGAGGTTCCAGGCTGCCACCTGCCCTATGGATTTCTGACTTACCTAGCCAGCCCCCGCAAATGCGCAAATCAATTCCTTGTAATAAATATCTCTCGCTCACTTTCTCTCCAGATATACATGTAAATCTTATACATATATATTATATAATACATATTACATAACATATATTATATTATATATGGAAATCATATATATACATACATAAAGAGATTTATTGCAAGGAATTGGCTTCTGCAATATACATATATACACAAACATACACATCTATGTATACACACACATATCCCACGGGTTCTGCTTCCCTGGTGGACACTGCCTGATACACTACGGGCGCTCAGAACCCTTGTATCACGGGTGTGACCCTCAATAGCACAAGAGCCTAGTCCCAGCCCCTCAGCCGAGGCAGGGGCACCCCTTCTTGCTGTGGGGTGAAGCAGGCGAGCATAAGGCCAGGGGCCATCCCCAGGGCATCCAAGGGGATCTACAGTCCCAGGGTTGTGGCCGCACGCGGCACTGCAGAAAAGCCTTATCGGGACTTCCTAGGTGGTGCAGTGGTTAAGAATCTTCCTGCCAATGCAGGGGACATGGGTTTGAGCCCTGCGCTGGGAACATCCCACATGCTGCGGAGCAGCTAAGCCCGTGAGCCACAACTATTGAGCCCGTGTGCCGCAACTATTGAAGTCTGTGAGCCTAGAGCTCATGCTTCGCAACAAGAGAAGCGACTGCAATAAGCCCATGCACCACAAGGAAGAGTAGCCCCCACTCACCGCAACTAGACAAAGCCAGTGTGCAGCAACGAAGACCCAACACAGCCAATAAATAAATAAATTAATTAATTAAAATAAATAAAGCCCAATAAAATATTAAAAAAAAACAAAAAAAGAAAAGCCTTATCTCCGTGAACACTTTGTACCCTGAATCTGTTTTCCTTCCTTGAGGGAGGGCTTGGGCTTTTGGAACCCAGAGCTTGGGAAAGGCTCCCGGGCTACTTCTGTGTGTGGCCCTACCCATGGAGATGGGCCCAGAGCTGCCATCCTGAACAGGGAACTGGGAGGTGGGAGGATCGGAGGGAAGAAAGGGGACGCTGAGAGGGACATGCAAGTGCAAGGCCAACCCTACACTAGCTTGTTGGGTGTGGACAGAGGCCAGCGGAGAAGGAGCTGGACCTAGCCCTCCAAGCTGCAAGTGGGCAGAGGGTGACACTCAGAGGGAGTCTGGGCGGACTTGAACCTGGAGGGGAGGAGAAGGGCTTGCAGCAAGTGCTGATGGGAAAAGGCCTCTGCTGGGCACTGAGGTCGGAGGATAGAAAAGCAGCGAAGACGCCACGTGGGTGGTTTGGGGGCAGACAGAGGCTTCAGGGTGAAGAGGAGGAATGCAGGTCCCTCATTCCACCGTGACATTTGGTTAACATGGAGGGTAGTTGCAGGACATGGATTTGAATTTCAAGAACCTGGATAGGGCAAGGCTTCTCTGAAGGAGGCCACAAAATGTGTCTCAGAGGGTCAGTGTCCTGAAGCTCAGAAACTCAGGTTTGTGTCACTGACGCCATGACCTTGGTCTGTCTGGTTTTAGGTTCTCCAATCATGAAATGGAGGACGTTTTATCTGCCCTTTGAGTGTCCTTTCATGAAAAAGCTGAAATGAGGCTGAAACGGAAGTCTGCCTCCTCTCACATTGTTGAAAAGAACTGAGGGGTGTGTGTGTGTGTGTGCGTGTGCGTGCATGAACTTGAGGGCACACACAGACACAATCGGTGTGTCAGGCTCCTCAGCATGGGAACACGTAGGAAGTGGCTTTGACATTGAAAACATGGTCTTGACAACCCAACCAAATACAAGTTGGCAAAAGATTTGACCAGACGCCTCATGAGAGAAGATGCACAAAGGGCCAATAAACACGTGCAGAGATGCTCAGCCTCCCTAGTCACCAGGAAATACAAATTAAAACCACGATAGCGTGTGACTTCAATCCCTCTGGACGGCAAAAGTGAAAAAGTCTGACAATACCACAAGCTGGTGCCGTTGTGGAGCCACTGAGGCTCTCACACGATGCTGCTGGGAGTGGAAAAAGGTGGAACCACTGTGGAAACACAGCTTGGCAGAATCTTATAACGTTAAACAGACGTTCACCATACGGCCCAGCAACTCCATTCCTAGGTTTTTCCCAAGAGAAATGAAAGCATGATCTTCAGAGTAGCTTCATTCCTAAACACCAAAATCTGGAAACAACGCAAATAGGAATGGATAAATAAAATGTGGTATGTCCATACAATGGTACACTACTCAACAAAAACCAAGAAGCCCAAATTACTAAGACATTCACCAACATAGATGAATATCAGAAACACTGAGCCTGAGTGAAAGGAACCACACGTGAAAGAGTACATATCATGTGGTTCCGTTTACATGAATTTCTATCGCGACAAAAGGCAGAGCAGTGGTTGCTCGCAGACCAGACAAAGGGAGAAATTCATTGCAAATGTGGACAGGAAAGTTTGGGGGCGGTGAGATGTTCTGTGTCTTGAATACGGTGATAGTTTCACAGGTATTTACATCCACCAACATGCACTGAATTGTGCGCTTTAAGTGGATGTAGCCCATTGTGCAGAAATTATATCTTAAAGTTGTTTTTTTCAAAAGATAGCTGAGGGACTTTCTAGGTGGTGCAGTGGTTAAGCATCCACCTGCCAATGCAGGGGACACGGGTTCGAGCCCTGGGCCAGGAAGATTCCACATGCCTCGGAGCAACGAAGCCCGTGTGCCACAACTACTGAGCCTGCGCTGTAGAGCCCGTGAGCCACAACTATTGAGCCCATGTGCTGCAACTACTGAAGCCCGCGTGCCTAGAACCCATGCTCCACAACAAGAGAAGCCACCACAATGAGAAGCCTGTGCACTGCAATGAAGCCCACTCTCAGCAACTAGAGAAAGCCCGTGTGCAGCAACAAAGACCCAACACAGCCAATAAGTAAATAAAATAAATAAACAAATAAATAATTTTTAAAAGATAGCTGAAGAGCATGGTCCCAGCCTCCACTCACTTTAATCACTTTCCTAATGGGACCAACAGCCTTTCCCACAATGTGTTGGGGGCTCTCACGTCACCTGCCCAATGCTGTCTTTCGGGAAGTCCCTCACAGAAGGTTCCAAGCCCAACTCCCCCTGCCTCCATCTGGACCGCAGTGCTGGATACCCACTGGGAAATTTAAGAGCTTTAATTCTGGGACGTTTTTTCAGTCACAAGGGTCAGAAATCCCAGCTCAACTAAAGAAAAAAAAAAATGAGGGAGCATTTACCTGCTCACACAGAACGTCTGCTGACACCCAGGGCGCAGATGAGCATTAGGCATTAGGGCACTAATTAGGTCTGCTCTGCTTCTTCTCCCTCTGCTTTGGCCTGTCTCTCCTGCTGCTGACGGACTCCCTGCACAGGGACAGATCTATGGCCCTGGCACACCCTCACAGCTGCCCTGCAGAGGAAGGCACCAGCGTTCCTGCCAGCCCCAGCACCAGTCCCAGAAGAAGCCCTGCTGGTCTGGCTTATGTCACATGCTCACCCTTTAACCAATCACTGTGTCCTGAGGAAGGCAGACTTATGATTGGTTGATGTGGGCCACTTGCTGGGAGAGGGGCTGGTCAGATCTTGGTCTCATTTTTCTGATGAGGCCTTTTAGCCCTCAGGTAAATTCCAGGAGAGGAACAGATATGTGAGAACGAGAGCTTTGTGCAACTTCGTCGCAGCCTCTAACCTCCCCGGGATATTTGGGGGGGGGGGTGGGGGAGGAGAGCTCCAGGCCCCCACCCAGCCAAGGGGGCCAGCTAGGTGTGTGGGTTTATAGAAAATCATCCTTTCAGGGTTCCATAGATATTGAAGAGTGTGAATACAAGTGAACAGAAGGAGGCCACCGTGGTAGCAGAGTTCTAAGATGGTCCCCATGATCTCCCACCCTGGCCTTATGCCCTGTTTAAGCCCCTCCCTTTGAGCGTGGGCAGGACCTGTGGCTTGCTTCTCACCAGTGGGATATGCGGAAGGTGAGGTCACTCCCATGACTACATCCTGTCAGGTAAGACTCTGCCTTGGCTGACCAGAGAGAGTCTCTCCTGCTGGCATGGAGGAAAGGGCTGCACGAGGTGCTGTCTCTGGAGAGGGCCTGTGGCAGGGAAATGTGGTGGCCTCCAGGACCGAAGCATGGCACCCAGCGGACAGCCAGTAAGAAGTCTGGCCCTCAGTCATGGTGCCACGAGGGAAGGAATTCTGCCGACAACCTGAGAGAGCATAGAAGCAGACTCTTCCCCAGCCGAGCCGCCACGTGAGAACATAGCCCGAGGCTGCCTTGACTGCAGATGAATGAGACCCTTAGCAGCAGACCCAGCTAAACCATGCTTGGACTCCTCTTTTATTACCTCATGGAAACTAAGATAATAAATGTGTGTTGCTTGAAGCCACTAAGTTTGTGGTAATATGTCACACAGCATAGAAAACTAAGGTACCCCCATTTTTTTCTCTGCAGCAGGGAATGACTATAGCTGCCTACAGACTGGACTCCCAGCCCTCAGCCTTGCACCTGTTGATCTGCGCTGCACATTACGGTCAGAGGCCTAACGTGCAAATGTCCTAAACTGCAAATGTGATTGCCTGTTCCCCTAAGTCCTGCCACTGCCTGCTCTTGGTTCTCAGAATAAAATGCAAACCTTTTAGCATAGCCTGCAAGGACCTTGATAATCTGGTCTTGTCAATGAGTTCCCAGTTGCCACCTGTTTGTGTGTGGAAACTGGAGACCAATTCCCCCAGCCCCTCATGCTCCAGGCTTCCATCACCCACTCGTTTTCTTCTGGAGCTCTGCCCCCGCCCAGTACACCAACACTAACACGTGTGCACATGTGCACGCACACAGACACACACACAGACACTCATTTACTCCTCCTTTTTCCTTTCTTTTTTGAAGCTCAGCTCAAATACAGCCACGAGGCAGGGTTCTGACCCTAGGAGGAAGTGCCTCTCTGCCTTGGGCTCCTCTATCCTCCTCTCCCCTCTGGACCAGCCCCCAGGGCCTGGTCACCTATCGTTCCCCCCCTGTCCTCCCCCCGACGGTGGGCTCTGAGAAGGCAGCAAAAGCTTGCTGTCTCTGGAACCCTGGAACCAGTTCAGGGCAGGCCATCAGCAAGAGTCTGTTGAAATGAATTAATGAATACCATGTCCACTTTCTGGATGGGGGTGGGGTCGTTTAACCCTTTCATGCCCTCTCAATGAGGAGTGGGAGTTACACATGAATGCGGCAATCTTAGGAACAGATGCCCCTCAACCCCACTCCCCAGTCTGGACTGCCAGGCCATCTGAAGTCTAGCTGACATTTGCTGGAACCCAGAGAGGCTGGTTGGGCTGTTTTATCTGCACTTCTGCCGGTCTATTACCACCATACCAACAAGGTCCTCTCATACCCCAGAAGGGGAAACTGAGGCTGGGGCCCAAAGGAGGCTGCCTCACTGTGACCACTGCTGCCTGCCCAGTGGCTGCTGGGGCCAAGAGCCTGGGTGTGTCCCTCTGCGGGGGAAGTGGGCAAGGCCCACCCACAGGCAGGGTGGGGCACTTCCTGCTTTTGGGGTACCAGACAAAGCCCTCAGTGGGCCCTGTGAGACCAGGAGCTTCCAGCACCCCTTCCCACCTGCCTCCACCCCAAGGAATGCTCTGAGCCTGTGACACCCACCGCGTCCCTCCCTTCCTTCCCTGCCCAGAGCTCTGTGAACAGAGCCAGGAAGCCAGAGGGTGGGGAGTTTGAATGGTCTCCAAGCCCTGCTCTGAACGGCTGAGCAGCAAAGTGCGTGTGTCCGAAAATGCTCGAAGGCCTGGCTGCAGGACGGGGTGCCCTCGGAAAGTGCCCTGGGACCACCTCAGCAGAGGCTGGCGCCTGCCAGCCGGGCAGTACAAACTCAATGGCCTTGTATCCTACACCAGTGTTCTGGAGGTGCCTCCCCCAGCCTCGTGGGACTCTGGCCCCTGCCCCTGCCAGTGGGGTTCCACATCCAGAACCCCACTGGACGGAATGGGTGCCATTCCGGTGTGAGGTCCCCAGCTGCCCCCTTCTCCCTCAGGCATAGAATGAAAAGCTCCCCGCCTCCACCCTCAACACCACACACAAGCTGGTTCTTGACACGAGGGGAAGGTTGGGCCCAGCCAAGCCAAAAAAATCACGTGGTCTGGATGAGGATAATTTGATTGACTACGAGAGCCATGTTTTATGGAACACCACCTCCGACCCTTAACTCTACCTGGCTAGGGAGGTAGGATTACTCTCCTGCTAGAGTTGAAGAAACTGACCTCCTATGAAGATCGTGGTCCCTGCCTGGGTGGTCACGAGGAAAAGTGCTTTGTAAACGTAGGGCGCACCATCACAGCTCATGTGTGCCGGCTCTTAACTCTGGTGGCCTGAGATCCGGGGTCAGGCCTTGAGATGAGACAAATCAGAGGTCAGAGGCTCCCACCGGGAGAGAGTCAGGCCTCCCCGGACCCGCGATCGCTGTGCAGGCCGGGGGCCCTGACCCCGAGAAGCCATCTTCCTCCAGGAGGTGATGTGCCGTGTCACCTGGCAGCCGCCACAGCTCCTCAAGCCTCCGCCTGAGCCCAAGTGCCAGGGCGTCCAGGTGCCTGCAGGGCCCGAGGCCTCAGGGAGCCCCGTGAAGGAGCCCAGGAGGAAAGAGCAGAGCGGTGGGCAGCCTGTAGGCCGGAAGTGGGAGTGTGAGGCAGGCCCTGCAGGGCGGCTGGCGTGACGAGTGAGGATGTCCTGCTGAGGCTCACGTCCCTGGGGGTTAACCCCTGCGTGAGCCAGTCACAGCGGCTGCCCAGCGCCAGAGAGGACTGGGGACCCACGCTGCTGCTGAATGTGGCCGAGAAAAGACGAAGGGCATTTACCGAAGAAGAGGAACTGGAGTTTCTCCCCAGGCCCTTGGCCAGCCTGTGGGGCTGCCATCTTGGTAGACCCCTGATGTAGGGCCGTGAACTTCAGAATGACTCCCCGGCAGGCTCTTCACTATACTGGGTTGGTGTCTGTGCTGGAATCGGGGTGCCAAGCTAAGCCTGCCTCTCAAGGACGCGCAGTACCTGGCAAACGGCAGGCAGCATGGCCAACTCAGGCGGGAGCTAGGGAGGGACCTCCTGGAGAGAAGGCCGTGGCTCCATGTGGGAACGGGCTGCCTGGGGCAGTGACACAGGCTGCAGGCCTGTCACACTGTGGGGTCCCCAAGGCTGTGGAGACAGCGTGCCCCTGAGCCCCCAGACTCTCAGGACTGGCCCTGGGGCCCAGCAGCCCGCCCACCCTCGGCAGGAATCACTCCACACCCCGAAGGATTTCTGCCCTGTCTGGCTTGGATGCATCTCAAGTTGGGGAGCTCGCCCCTCGCAGGGCGGTCCCTACATTTATTATAATCCTAATACATATCCCCAGTCACTGCTGGTGGCGAGGGAGAAAACACAGCCAGTCCCAGAGCCGGCTGCGGAGCGATTCTTGGGGGAGAACCACCTTGCGTGGGTCACTAGTTGTGGAGGGAGAGTCCCCAGCACCTGCCCCGTGTGGGGTCGGGGTGGGACAGAGTTCACAGAGCGATCGGGGCTGAGGGAGCCGGGGAGGAGAGAAGCGGGGAGCACTGCATGTGGAGAGCAACCCCTGGAGGACAGGGGACCCGGGCTTTTATAAAAGGGTCGTTCTGCTTCGTGTTGTCATCGTTTATGCCCCCTCCTTCGGCGTGCCCTTCACTCAAGGTGTCCGCACACTTGGCCATGAAGGATGGGGGCTCATCCAAGGTGAGGATGTGCCCAAGAGAAGAGAAGAGCAGGAAAAATTAGTACAAGCAGTCCTCAGAGCCAGAGGTACCAGGAGAGATGGAGCCCTCGGCGGATGCCTGGTGATACTGGGAAGGATGCAGATTTCCAGCTGGAGGAGGGCTGCACATGAGCGCTGGAAGCTGTTTTACTTAAGTCATAAAGAATGGGAGGGCTCAGGAGGGCAAGGGGCTTGGGAACAGCCACGGACAGTCCTATGCATCGAGAAGGTCGCTGACTGGGCAAAATCAGGCGTCGGGTTCTCCTGAGAGCTGGGGTGCCGGCTCTGCCTGGTGCAACCCAGATCCTCTCCTGGGAACCCAAGCTCCTCAGCATGGTGAACAGAGCCTCCCCGAAGCGGCCGTGCCTCTCTCCAGCCTCCCAGGACTCCCTCCTCTCGGATCCAGCCATACTCACGGTTCCCCGAAACTCCATGCTTTCCCCTCCAGCCCCTTGGCCGGTATGTAGTGTCCCCTTATCTACACGCGCACAGGTGCACACACGTGCCCACTGGAAAACCTGCTCCGATTCATCTCTTACAGCGAATTACTGAGAAAAGTTTCTCTTACTTTGTTATAATTTTAGATTCACCGAAAACTTGCAGATAGTACAGAGTGCCAGCACATCCTCCACCCAGCTTCCTGTAAGGTCAGCCTCTTACATAACCGCAGTTCATTTGTCAGAACTAAGAAATCAACATCAGGACAACACTCCAGACTAAACTGCAGCGTTTATTCAGATTTCATGGGTTTTCACACACACGCCCTTTCCTTACTTGCAGATCCCATCCTGGACTCCACGGTGCACCTCATCCTTGTGCCTCCCTAGTCTCCTCCCGGCTGTGATGGTTCCCCAGTCTCTCCTTGATGGTCACAACCTTGACCCTTCCGAAGAGTCCTGGTCAGGTCTTCTGTAGAGTGTCCTTCAGTCTGGGTTTGTCTGACAATGCTCACGGATAGACTTGGGGTTGTGGAACCGAGGGAAGAGTGACACAGGGGCAGTGGCCTCCTCGCCTCACCTCGGG
The DNA here is from genome assembly GCF_030028045.1 of Hippopotamus amphibius kiboko. NCBI lineage: Eukaryota > Metazoa > Chordata > Mammalia > Artiodactyla > Hippopotamidae > Hippopotamus > Hippopotamus amphibius. The sequence continues at coordinate 142,155,731 of NC_080192.1, read as the reverse complement.
GACCTGCGATGTCTACATGACTTATGACAGTGCGGTGAGCCTCTGTCACCTGATGAAGTCTGCGTGCTCTCTCCACTGCAAAGTTTTTATTTCGCGTTCCATACTTTATGTGTTAGAAGTGAGTCACTACGTCCAGCTCACACTCGGGGGGGAGGACTTTAGCTGCACTCCCTGGAGAGTTCTATCTCTACATGTCATTTGGGATTCTTCCTGGGGAGACTTGTCTCTTCTCTGCCATCTGCTTATTTACAATGCATTTAGTGATCTCCTCTTTAAGACCTCCATCAAGTCTCCTCCCTCCAGGGCAGCTCCCCCACCCCGGGATGCCCACAGCCTGCTGTGCTTTCCTCTCTCGTTGCATTTATCCAACGGTGCCATTATTACTACTTTCCTCGTGAGCCTCCCTGTCACAGGACGGCCTTTCTATTCATCACTTATGAGTGGTTACGTGGCGGGCACCTCTGACAAGTATGTATACGCGCATCACCTCATTTAGTCCCCACAACGTTCCTGTAAGTGGATATTTTCACCATCCCCATTTTATAGAAGAGGAAACTGGGGCTCAGAGAGGCTAAGCAACCTGCCCAAGGTCACACGGGTAGTGAGCAAAGTCCGTGAGGGCAGGAGCTGCGTCACACCCATCTCTCCCCAGTGGCTGCCAGAGCCCCGGGCTTCATCACACACTTGCTTGCCTTGCAGCAGAAACAGCAAAACCCGGGACTGTTGCTGTCCGCCCCTGCGGAGGGGCCGAGTCCTCCCGTCTTCCTGCCTCAAGTCTCCGTGGAGGCTCCCTCGGTGGCGGCACGAGCAGAGGCATCGTTCCTGGGTTCCTGGCGAGCAGGCTCCCACCTCTCAGCACTCCTGCCGGCAGGAGGGAGACGGAAAGGCAGTGAAGACAGCTGCAAGCCACGACCCCTCTCCCAGCCCACGCTGGGGCAGCAGCCCCGGGAGTGACCCGAGGGACCCGGCGGGGACCCCTGAGTGACACGGAGCCAGAAGGGTGTCCGGGCAGGGGCTCTGGACAAATCAGGGCACAAGGCATTGTCTCAACTCATCCTGGCTAAGCAGTGCACTCATTTCTTGGCCCAATCAACACGGGCCTGCTCTGAGGTCAGAGCTCCCGGTTCAGGGTAGAGACAGGAAGTGGTAAAGATACCAAATGTGGCTGAAGAGAGGCCACACAGGGGCACCAGGGAGGGAGGGGCACTGACGGCACCCGGGCCGGGGGCTTCATGGGGACGACGAGGGGCTTCCTGGCAGAGAGGGAGCCGCGGGGAGCAGGCGCCACCGCCAAGGAGTCCCCTGGTGCCCAGGAAGCAGCGGGCGGAGGGGCCAGCCCCGCCGAGGGAAGCGGGGCTGCGCCGTCCCCACCCCAGTTCCGCTGTGCGCAGCTCTGAGCTGCGAGCTGGAGGGTTTAAAATCCATTCCTACGTTGAGCCGGGCCAGCGTGGGACCCCCGGCGCAGCCCAACAGAGGCTGGGCCTGGCACTCCCCAGAGGGCAGGCGCGAGGAGCGGGCATCCCGGCAGGTCCCCGATCAGGCCCAGCAGGGCCCACACAAGTCCCCCTGCAAGATGCTTCTCCACCAGTCACTCTGGCAACCGCTCGCGCTGCCGCCCCGCTGGCCCTGCTGCCCGCCTGGGCTGGCGCCAGCACCACACTGGGTCACTGGGGAAGCTGGGCTGGCAGCTCCTCCAGGTACAGGCTGTTGGCCAGGCAGACGGCCTGGGCAGCCACAGGGACACCTGGAAGGCTGCCTGCCCCGGCCGGCAGGCACTTCGTGCTGTTGCTCAATGCCACACTGGCCTCCGAGGGCTTTCTTCTGGGGCTGTTCTCAGGACAGCGGCCCTGGGGCGTCCATCCGGGGGGCCTCGTGAGGTGGTGGAGGGCACTGAGCCTGGAGGCATGCGCTCTGGTTGTTTGAACGTGATTTGGAAGAGTCGTTTCCATGCTCTGGGTCTGTTTCTCTTCCTGCAAAACGAGGAGGGTGGACTAGATGCGCACGTCTCACAGCTTGATCCCTGGACCCGCGGTGCCAACAACATCTGGGAACTTGTTAGAAATGCAAACTCTCTGACCCCACCGGAGACCTGCCGTATCACATGCTCCGGGTGGCACCCAGTAGTCTGGTCTGATGCCGCCTCCAGGGAATTCTGCAGCTGTTGACGTGAGAAAAGCCGGGCTGGCTGCCTCGTCCCAGGTCTCCTCCCAGGCTTATTCTATCTATCGGGCACCCGCTGCAGGTGCACAGGTGGATGAGGTGTGTCGTCAGCACTGAAATGCCCCCTCCGTCCCCTGGACGCCTACCTCTCACTTGCCCCTTAACACCAGCTCCAATGACATCTGCAGAAATGGTCCCAGACAGCCCTCCCGCCAGCTCCGCAGGCAAGCTAGTCAGGTCCCCGCTGCTCCCCCCGCACCTGTGCCTCCCCTGCGGCCCAGGTGCACAGTGCGTCCTCTCATTTGTGGGTCAGTCTCTCCAGCCTAATGGTGGGACCAAAGGGGAAGGGGTGGTCTGGTCCCTCCATGGTCCCCTAGCACCAAGCACACAGCAGGGCTCTCACTCCCACAGCACCACAGGCTGGCCTGCCTGGACTCTCAAGGCCCCGCCAAGTACACATCCCCTCAGAGAAGCCTCCAGGGGCCCACTACATCCACAGCCTCATCTTGGAGCTTTCCTTTTGGCAAAAGTTGCAGGTTGGAGGCCAGGTGGCAGGCCCCCTCTACCCCAGGCCTGGGGACCTGACATACACACAGCCTGGTTTTCTCTCTTGGAAGGTTTGAAGATGCAATACACAGAGCAGTCGTGCCCTGGCCTGGGGACACACAGCTAGAAAGCAGAGCACAGTAGACACGAGGCAGCCGCAGCCACCATGAAGGGGTGTGTGTGTGTGTGTAGAGGAAGGAGCGGACCATCCCCTTTGTGTCTGGTGGGAGCTGCCGAGGCCCCTGCACCACCCAGATCCACTCACAGGACTCATGTGCTCTTAGTGCCTGTTTCCCAAGAGGAGATGATGGGGAGAAAGAAGCACTGGCTGTGAGTCCGAGACCTGGAGCCTGGCTCCACCTGTGCCAGCCAGGGCTGCTTCCCCTCTCTCATCCTCAGTTTCTGCCCCATTTTACAGACAAAGGAACTGAAGGTGTTAGAATTGAGGGTGTTAGGAGGATGCCTGCTGTCAGTGTGGTGGATCAGTCCCAGCAGGTGGGGGATTGGTGGGTCAGCGATTCTTTAATCCACACGCTAGTCAATTATTGATTAGGCCATTTAGTCAACCAGTCTGTGGGTCAAGCAGCTAGTCAGTTTACAGCATGTTCTGGTCTTTGTGTGGCTTCCAGCCAGTGAGCTCAGTCCCGGGAGAAAGAGAAAGGCAGGAAGGATGGGCTGGACCCCGGCCTCAGCCGGCAGCAAGCTCTCCTCTCCCAAGTCAGCTCTCCCCGGCCCTCCCATCCACCCTGGAAGCAGTGGGGACAGGGAAGGCAGCCTCCAGACTTGTTTTGTTCCTCTTGGCTCCACAGCTGGGCTCTGGCCAAAGGCTGAAATACCTAAGAGCTGGCAAAGCCTGGGCCGGCAAGCCTGTGACTGGGGAGGGATGCTGAGGGTCTGGAGAAAGAAGAGTCCACCTGCCTGCTGTGGGTTCTGCCTCCTGGCAGCCGCCAGGCCCAGGACTGAGCGAACAGGAGTCTCGCCAACCATCTGTTTCTGACCAGGCCTTGAAACTAACTCCTCCAAGTTCAACATGGAAAGGGGATCTGTCCTTGTAGAACCATGGTTATCCAAGATGGAATGGACCTCCGAAAACATCTAATCCAGAGATTCCCAGATTTGGGGATTTCACTGACCGTAAAATTTCAGAACAAGTTTGAGAGGCTGCCATAGGGTTGCCAACGTTTTGTTCTCACAAGTTAGAGTATAATGTACCATCTGCTCTCACCATCTCTTCCTAAAAGACATGACATCTGACAAAAAAAATTAGGAGGATGCAATCTCTGAGTAACCGAGTAAAGGATAGTCCTTAAACTGTACTTAACTATATAAACAATGCATTCTTCACCCTTATTTTTCTCAATCATAACAAAACCATGAAAACTAACTTGATCATAATTCATGGCTGATGAGAATCACAGAGCTAATCCAACTGTTTTGCAGGTCAGAAAACCGAGGCTCAAAGATGACAAAGAGACCTGCCCAGGTGACCCAGCACTTTAATACCAGGAGCTCAGACACCAACCCCATTCTCTGTCCCGGGTCACTCCAGCATCCTAACTGGGTCCTCAGTGCACTGGGCAACCTCAGCAGTCGCTCTCCCCAGCTGAGTCCTTAACACATTTCCCCCTAAGACTGTTCCAAACCTTTTTCATCTCACCAGGGTCCCCTCCCCAGCAGATGGCTTCCAGGTCACCAAGAAGGTAGAGTACACAACAACACCCTCCCTGTCTCTCCTCCGCATCCCAGAGTCTTCCCTACTCCCAAGCCACCTTCTCTTCCTTCGCCTGTTCTCTGACGAAGCAGGTCCTTCCTCCTGTGCAGGGCTGCTTCCCTGTTACCTGCTCCCCCAGCCCTCCCCTGACACTACTCCCCAACCTCCTTCCCTTCCCTCTCCCTCTTGCATCACTGCTTTTCCTCCTCTGAGCCCCTCTCTTCAGCATACAAACACGCTCATGTTCCTGTACTGTCATTTAAAATTCCTTCAGAGTCCACAGAAACAGAACTTTTAAACACATGAAAAGCTCTCAAGGAAACTCCACCGGAGAAATGCAGTCTACTGTTATGAGTTCTCATTTTTCCCACTGAGCTTAGTAGCGGTCAGAAAACTTGAGAAGGTTCAGTATTGGTGAAGGGACAGGGGACTGGCTTTGCAGTTCATTGTTGATGGGGTAAATGGACACAAAAGCATGTTTGGAGGGCAATTTGACAATTTCCCTCAATTAAAAATGCACATACCCACATAGAATTGTCATAGCAGCTTTCCTCATAACAGCCTCAGACTGGAAACAATCCTGATGTCTGTCAACAGAAGAAAAGATGGATACACTGTGCTGTGTTTTACAGCTACGAGAATAAACGATCTTGAACTACATGCAACTCCATGCCAGACCCAATAGAGAACAAACTATATGATTTTCTTTGTACGAGTTCCAATACACACAAAAAGCATCACATGGCATTAGAAGTCATGATAGGGATTATCCAGGGCGGCGTCAGGGGAGGGGGCTTCTAGGATTCTGCTGATACTGTGTTCCTTGATGTCCATGTGCTGGTGACACAAGTTTTTGCCTCGTGAAAATTCACTGAATTACACACCTAAGTTTTTGCACTTTCCTGTATCTATGCTATACTTCGATACATTTATAAAAAGGGAAAAGGAAAAGAAATGCAAAAGCATTTCCAGCAATTCCAATTCTAGGACGTAGTCTTGCAGTTTTTCTTGCATGTGGGCAAACAATGCATGGACATGATGTCCTGGAAAACTGTAAATAGCCTAAACACCCCGGTGATTTGAGCAGGAGTGGTTAAAGTATGCCACGTCCACGTAATGGAATAGTATTTAACCACGATAAAGCACGGGGGTGACCTTTGTGTACCAATAGACAACAGTCTCCAAGACGTGTTGTGAAATCAGCAAGCAAGATTCAGAAGGTGCACAGAACACTATCCTCTGGGCAAAAGTACTTTTGCATATACACAGACTCTCTGGGAGGACCCACAAGAAGGTGGTGGCAGTCTAGCTGGTGGCATCGTGCTGTACTCCATCCAGGAGTTATCTGTGTTGAGGCCCAGTCTGCCTGCTGGACCGGGCTCTGCCTGAGGGCCTGTGGGGCCTGGCGCCAATGAGGGCCTCAGTGATGATTCTAAGTGAATGACTTGTAACTGACTTCACTTTGTAAACATGTCTGTATCCCACTGGCTATAGGCAGGACCAGCGTCTGGGGTTTGGCAGCAACCACAGCCTGGTGTGTCAGTGTGGGTGTGGGCGTGGGGTTGGAGGTGTGTGTGTGTGTGTGTGTGTGTGTGTGTGAAAAAGGCTTCACGTAGAAGCAGTATCTCAGTAGAGATGGGGGAGAAGGGAGGAGGGACCAGCATAAGTGAAGACCTGTCTATCACATGGACAGACGTAGGAAGGATAGGGCCTTATAGTTGAAGAGCCCTGAGCCAGCCTGCTGCCCAAGTTTCCATGGACTCCTATTGTCCAGGGAGCAGAAACTGAGCTGGAGGTGAGAGAAGCTTATGGTCCAGACTCCCAGAGAGCTGATGCCACCTCCTATTCTGCAGAGACCCAGCCAGCCACATGGCCTGGCCATACTGGCAGAGCTGGGGTTTGCATCCAGGTGTGACTCCAAAACCCTGCACTTAGCATTTGGCTGTCGTCCTGCTATTCGGGGGTCAGGAAGGGCTTCACTGAGGAGTCACACTGCAGCCTTACAGAGTATGAGTGGAGAAGGGTTGGGGTGTTCCACACAGGAGCAACGCCATGTACAAAGCAGAAGAAATGATCTGATGTGATGTGGGGGGCACAGGGTTCTGTACCAGGGCAATGCGGGCAGGAGGGAAAAGGATTTGGGGAACTGGTTGGCTTGATGCACGAAGTGCTGGTGGGGACCTGTCATGCAGACTCACGGATTCCCACCTAAGGAGTGAGTTTCAGCCCCATAGCTGTTTGGATTCCAAACTGAGGCTTTGATTATCAGTTTGGACCATCGCTACTTCTGGAAGATCATTCCAGCAGTGAGATGAGGGGCACACTGCAGGTGATGAAGCTAGGGGAAGGAGACCCGTTGGGAAGCAGTGGAATAATTCAGGTGAGAGAAGACAGCACCTCGGACCAGAGCAGGAGTAGGTGATGGAGAGAAGTGAAGAGTTTGAGAGATACTCAGGAAGAAGAAGAACACAAAGTAATTGGCAGAAGGAACCAAATGCAGGAAACTGAAGAGTCAAAGGTGACTCTCAGATTTCTGGGTGAAGGAATGAGGTATCTAACAGTGCCCTTCTGGAGGTGAGAAATCCAGACTAGGGTAGAATGGAAGTTCAGTTTCAAGGACATTGAATTAGAGGTGTCTGCAGCAAGTCAAGTCCAAGTTGGGGAGCCAGATGGTGTTGGCTTTCATTCACTCACTCAACCAATGGTTACTGTGTGTTTGCAGTGAGCCAGGCACTGGGGGTTCACAGTGAATTGGACAAGGTCCCTAACGTTGGGAGTGTTCCTTCTGATGGAGAGACAATTAACAAATAACTAAAGAAACAGAAAAGTTACAGGCCATGAAAGGTACTGAGAAGAATCTGAAGATGAAATGGAGAGAAGCCGAAAATCGCTTATGCTCCCTCTGCCCAACAGAGCAGGCCTGTTGCAAAACAAGCTGGCCAGAGCCCTGGGCCCCACCTGCTTCCTTATCAGTATACAGGGGAAGGCCTGGCACTCTGGTGGCCTCTTCCTTGGGCCCAGGGCTTCTCTTGCTCAGAGCCAATCCCCACGGTGCAGGGATCCTCTACTTTCACCTGCTTAGCTTTTAAGGCCAAGACTTCCTCACCGTGGCCTCTGCACTGTGCCAACCCCTATCCGAGCTCAGCAAATGTGAGCCACACGGCTGGATGAAGGGCTGTCTCATGGCTCGCTGCAGGTTGCGGGGGTACAAATAAACACAGCCTGCTCTTCAGGAACTTTGAACTGCAGAAGTAGATAAACCACACCCAGAGAAACAGGGAACCCAAGTACTGGGACAAAAAAAGGTGTCCTAGGCATCGCTCTCATTCAGGACTGAGGGCTTCCCAGAGGAGGTGGCGCTTACACCTGGTCTGGGAAGAATGGGTTTCACCAGGTGCCTTTCTGGTGGGCACCCGTCTTGCCTCCACCCCCACCCCCACTGAATTAAGTGGAAACGGCAGCCGAGAGCTGCCTGGCAATGGGGGTCAGCGGCAGACACAGGCCTAGAAGCTCGGGCCCTGGGTGCCTGCGGTAAGGAGCAGATACAGGAGCTGTCACCTGGGGTTAGCCAGCTTTCAGAACTCTTCCAGGCCAGGGATGCGCTCCTAAGAGCGACCGTAGATTAATATCCATTAAAAAACAAGAAAGCATAATCTGGGTTGAGGCCTCCTGGTGAGCCGCCTCTACTAGACGGATTCACTTCACAGGGACCTGCGTTCCGGGAGGCTGCGGGCGGCGGCCCCTTTAAGCGCAGTCCTCCTCCCCAGCCAGCCCGATAGGCTCGGGGACCGGCCCTCCGCCCCTCCGCCCCTCCGCCCCTCCGCCCCTCCGCCCCTCCACAGCGTAGCCGCCGCCACCGCGCCGCCGCCGCCGCCGGGACCTTTCCCCTACTTTCCAGGGCCTCAGGCTCCGCCCCCTCGCCGCGACCAAAACACGTGCCGCATCCCGCCCTGCTCGATCACGCCGCGGCCAGGCTCTGATCACGCGGCCCCCCGCGGCGCCCATTGGCCGGCGGCGCAGGGGCTAGGCTCAGATTGGCTGGCGCCCGCCCGACCCCGCCCCACCGAGGCGCGGTGTATTTTGGTTTGCCTCCACGCCCCGCCCCTGCGGCCGCTCCCTCCCAGGCCGCCCCGCCCCTCCCGCGCCGCGAGGGCCGCGCCAGGGCAGAGCCGTGCGCGCGGGCGGGCGGAGGCGGGCGCCGGCCGCTGGAGCTCGGGGTGGCCGCCGCCCGCCTTGCACGTGCGGCAGCTGCCGTGCGCGGAGCTCCCGCCCCGCGGCTGCTTTGTTGCCTCCGGGCCGCCGGCACCATGCACACGCCGGGCTCCGCGGGCCCGGGCGACGCACGCGCGGTGAGTGGCCGCCCACCGGAGCGAGGGGCGAGGCGGGCACGCGCTGCCATCAGGGGCCCCGGGCGCGGAGGAGGGCGGGGGCGCGCGGGTTCTCAGCGCTGGCGCGCCGTGGGGAGCCCGGGCCGGTGCGGGAGCCGAGAAAGGCCATGGCTGCACGAGGCCGCGCCGGGAGGGGTGGGAAGGGGGCGTGTGCCTGGAGCCACCCTGCGCAGCTTTGTGCCGCGACCCCGCCCCGTCGGGCCTAGGTGCGGGGCTGTGTCCAGCCATGACGTCACCAGGCCCTGTGAGGCGGTGGCCGTGGGGCGGGGCGGGGCGCGGCTGGCGGGAACGCGGCAGGCGGGGGGGCGGGGCGGGGCAAGGGCTGAGGGGGGCGGGGCGCCGGCGGAGGGGCGGGACTGTGGGAACGCGGGCCGCGGGAAGGGAGAGGGGGCGGGGCAAAAGCTGGCGGGAAGGTAGGGGCGGGGCCAGGGCTGTGGGAACGCGGGGCCGGGGGCGGGGCAAAGGCTGGCGGGAAGGCTGCACGCGGCGCGGCCGGGCGGGGCGCCTCAACCCTGGCACGCTCCAGTAGGGGCCCGAGGGTCGCAGGGAGTTTGCTAGTGGGACGTGGGACGTAGCCGTCGAGCCGCGCGGAGCGCTGAGAGGCCGAAGGGGAGGTCTGGGAGCCCCGCGCCGCCCCATCCCTCCCCGCCAGTGGGGCCAAGCAGGCGGCAGCCTCCCCCGTCTGTGACTTCACAGTTCGTTCCGAGGCCCGGGCTGCGGGCAGAAGCGGGGCCAGGGCGGCATTTGTAAAGGCGGCGGCGTGACCTGTGTGCTCTGGGGCGCACCTGGGCAGGACAGGTGGGATGTTTAGGCAAACCGAGTGATAGCGTGTATCGCGGTAGATGTGCGTTTCTCTGGGAAGAGATCGGTTTCAGTCGCTTCCCGCCCAGCTCTCGCTTAAGAAGAGACGGGCCGCTGCGCTGGAAAGCCCTTGGGGCCCGGGCTTGTGGCAGATCTTACACTTTCTTCCTCTCCTCGCGCTGGCCTGGTGGCCTTGAGGAGTGACTCGGTGCTCCTGGGTGTGGGGACCAGGGCTGAACCAGTGCGTGCTCTCCTGCCCAGAGCTCTGCTGAGTGATGTCCTGATTATTGTGGATCCTCCAGGGTTATCGCAGATGTGTCTGTGGGGACACTTGGGTGGCTTCACCGACTCAGAAGCGCCGCGCTCTCATTTCAACGAACCTCAGCCATCCGTGTCTTTCCTCCTCCCCCGGAGACAGTTTGGTGCCAGCCACTTCGGCTCACACCTCTGGAAATAAGTCTTATTAATCATTTTCCGAAGGAAAACACGAGCTTAACCCTTGTTAAGAATCAGAGTTTTTTGTGGAAGCCGCTGGCCGGCCGAGTCCATTCCTCCGCCTCCTCTCCTCCGAAGAACGCTGGCCTGGAGCGAGATGGTCCTTGGCCCTCCGCTGGCATCCTTCCCTGGAAGCCAGAGCACATGCGCTTGCGCAGTGCGGGCTCCTGGTGTGCGGTCTCTGTGCTTTCGGGGTGCCCCTCCCTGTGTTTCCGGGGACTGAGAAGCCATCGTGTTGTGTTGCCTTTAGGTTGACATCATGGACATATGTGAGTCAATCCTGGAGAGGAAGCGGCACGACAGCGAGAGGTCTACGTGCAGCATCTTGGAGCAGAACGACATGGAAGCTGTTGAGGCTCTTGTTTGCATGAGCTCTTGGGGTCAGAGAGCTCAGAAAGGGGACTTGTTAAAGATAAGACCCCTCACACCTGTCTCCGATTCTGGGGATGTTACCACCACTGTGCATGTGGACTCAGCTGCACCTGAGCTACCAAAGGACTTCCATTCTTTATCAACTCTGGTAAGAGGTGGGGGAGAGGAGCGATTTGTGCAGTGGCTGGAGTACCTTCAGTAAACGTGCTAAGGAGCTGCTGGGTAGATTTACCAGATGCTGACAAGCATGTTCATACCCTCCCATGTGTGGGTCCTAAGGGTGAAAACTTCTTTTATCTCTTGAAAATATGCTTTCCATTGATTGAGTGTAGCTTGCAGCAACAGGGTGAAAAGGTCCATAGGCTGAAACCTACAGATTGATGCCAGCAAGCAAAATGTTCTCATTTCCCTGGGGAACTGTGGGTGAAGGCTTAAGTTCCCCCAGATACCCCAGTCCAGGATCAGAATCAGCTGTCACAGCTGGGAAAAGCCTGTGCTTTGGCACCAGACAGCCTTTGTTAACTGGGTTTAAACCCTGGCCTCTCTGCACCCTATGGCAGCCAGCCTCTTTCTTGGGTGAGTTAGGTGCAGTCAAGCACCAGCTTTGGTTTTTGTTTTCTTAACTTGCTACAGCTTTAAAGTTACTGGGGAAAACTGCTTCTCAACTTGGAGAAGTTGAGAGCTGTCAGTTGCTAACAATACTGAAAATTATAATCTAACTGCCCTGGGCTGGAAGATTGCACTGAAAGGAAAATGTAGAAAACCGACTTGGAGAGGGATGAGAAGGGACTTGTGGGTAGTAGGGAGGATTGTACAAGTAGTGGGCCTGGCTGCCTGGAGCACATCTTGGCATTGGGATCTTCCACTGGGAAGCTGAAAGTAAGTGGGAGTTGTTGGGGAGGGACATTACAAAGGGGCCTGGTTTAGGCAGAAGCCCTGGTTAGAGCATGGCCTTTTAGGGATCATTCTGATAGTTTTACCTTGTACCCAGTAGGCACAGGATACATGTGTGATTGATTGGATAACTGTGTGGTAAATGATTACCACTGGGATGTTTAAAAAATTTTTGAGAATCTGAAATTATTGTGTAAAGTTCTCAACTTGAGTATAAATTTGATTTCTCGTTTGTAGCCCTAATATTTAAATTGTTCATTTCATTAGCTGTGTGAGGCCAGGAATGGCACTGGCGTCCTTACAGCTGAGCAAATGGATGGGTTTGAGAGAGGTTGGGAAAGGGGGAGAAAGCTGGAAAGTAAAGTGTCTCATGTAGCCTCTATATCCGCTGGGTGCTATTGTGAGCAGATTTTGACCAGTCTTTCCTAGATACTTCTTTGTAAAGGCCTTGGGGACAGCGTGATCAAAAGTAAGATTCTTGAAGTTAACCAAAATAACCTTTTCACACAGTCCTTTTTTTTTTTTTTTAAGTGCATGACTCCTCCTCAGAGCCCTGACCTCCTGGAACCATCCACAGGAACGGTTGTTCCTGCCCAAGTAACTGATTCCAAAGTACCCATGGTTGTGGCTGTCCCCCCAGCCTCCACTGGGGCAGCCAAAGTGCTGAGCAGGAGGGCAGAGAGGGGCCTGCCTGGTTTGAAGCCAGAGCTGCTGGAGCCAGCTGTCGGCCCTCCCTGCAGGGCCATGGTGACAAGTGTCATTTGCCACACTGGGGGGAGTCCTGCTCTTGCCCATGTGCCTGCCACCCAGACTCAAGATCACCGACTTTCAACCAGTGCAGCAGGCGAAGCACAGTTTCTGGGACACGTTGAAACTCTGCAGGACACACACCTCACAGACAGTTTGCTCAGCGTTGACTCGTCCTGTCAGCCTTGCTCGCACAAGTCCGGTGGCCTCATCCCCACTGACAAAGGCCAGCAGGCAGGGTGGCCCGTTGCAATTCAAACCTGCTCACCAAAGAATTGCGAAAATGACTTGCCAAGGAAAGCCACCCCTCTGATTTCTGTCCCCATTCCTAGTCCCTCTGTCTTTTGCCAAATGATCCCCGTGACTGGACAAAGTGGCATATTATCAGCTTCTTTGAAGCCACCTCCCCAAGTATCTCCAGGGACTGTCAAACCAATCTTACCCCATGCTGCTCCAGTGCCCCAGCCTGTGTTCGTGGGACCGTCTGTGCCTCAGGGAACCGTGATGCTGGTTCTGCCCCAGGGGGCCCTCCCACAGCCTGCCACATGTTCATCTGGTGGAATGACAGTTGGGAACACCAAGTTACTGCCCCTTGCCCCTGCTCCAGTGTTCATTGCATCCAGTCAGAACTGTGCCCCTCAGATAGACTTTTCCCGAAGGAGAAACTATGTTTGCAACTTCCCAGGCTGCCGGAAAACCTACTTCAAAAGCTCCCACCTCAAGGCTCATCTTCGCACTCACACAGGTGAGTAGTGAAGTAGGTGTGGCATAGGGAAGGTTGGATCCTGTGATTAGGAACCACACATCCAGCCACCTTTGAGTGGGAGTGAAGCTGAGAACCACTGGAGAAGGTGTCCATTTTTCTTTGGTTCTGAAAAGCCTTCACAGTCTCGGGGTGAACGTTAGTACAGCTATCAGTGGTTTTCCTAGAACATGCCCTCTGCTCACCCCAGTAGCTAAAATGTAGTTTAAGTCTATAATTGTGAACCTGTGATTGGGAGGCTTTTAGGGTGAAGCTTACATTGCCCCTTTTTCTTCACATTGCAGTAGACATTCTTTCTTTGCATTTTAGAAAATGTCCATTCACGTTCAATGAACATCTTACCAGTGTAACTTACATAGGCTTACTATCAGGAAAGATCTCTCCAAAGTATGGAAAAGTTGAATTCTAGAATATTTGAACTTTAAAGGAATATTGTTTTTTTTTAATTCTTGGAAATATATAGCTTTAATTCAGAAGTCACAAACGAAACTAATTATAATGACTTAGCAATCTCTTTATTGTCCCATGAGCTTCATCCGGTAGAATTTTCAGCAGTGACAGAAATGTTCTGTCTGTCCATTAGGAGGGTAACCACTAGCCACACACACTTGAAATGTGAACAGTATATCTGAGGAACTGAATTTTACGTTTTCATTAAGTTTACATTTATATAGCTACATGGGGCTGGTGGCTACCGCATTGTTTCACAGAGGTGTGAGGTTGCTTGGTAGATAGACCTTCTGCTTTAGTTGATTAGGGCAGAATGTCTCAGGTGTCCTGTGGCACTCTTGTTCTTTGAGTTAGTGTCAGTTGTTTCGTTTTCAAGGGTCCTGTGCTTAAATATTCTGCTTGTTAAACTCACCTTTCAAAGGTTCACACACATATGTACATGTAAGCACAGTAATAGGTCGCAGGTTCTGCAGTAAAGATGTGTTTCATAAACTGTCTTGATCATGGAACCCCAGGGGTCGGCTAGTGACCTGGGGGACAGCAGTGAATTGTGGAATACAGTTTAGGAAAGGCTGAACTGGAGGGAGTTGCTATGGTACTTCACTCTGAAGTGCGTTTGAGGTAGAGTGCTTTCTAATTAGCACATGAAGACTCTAATCGTGGCAGCTCCTGCTTGCAGAGCGAAGCAGCATCTGGAACCCGGGCCTTGCAAAAGGAGCTCTACTGTCCACGCTGTGGAGGGGGCGGTGTGCTTCAGGGATAAGGCCCCAAACCTGGCCCGTGAAGAACTTGCATCTCTGCCTTTACCTTCTGTCTCCAGTTACACGTTTTCTGCCCTTCACCCTCTGACCTCTGTCTGTCTCTACTTACTGAAAACCCTTTAAGAGCCATCCCAAAGTCAATTCTTAGAAGTATTTCCTAATCTCTCCTTTGTTTGACCCTAGTTGTTAGTTGTGTTTTACACCACATTCTCCCTTTGTATTTTTAGTTACTTATATATTTGTCTGATCTCACTGGGCATAGACTCTTGGTGTCTGTCACAAGAGCCTGACACTAGTAAAGGATGGTTGGTCTTTGGTGCTGCAGGGTGGCTGTCATGGCTGTATCAGTGTGAACGGGCACCTCTAAGGGGCTCATTGACTTGGCAAGCTCTGCTTTTCACTGAGACTACTGAAGTGAAGTCCAGATCACATCCAGACACAGATTCCACATTTGGGGACGCAGTGGAATGAGGTTTTACTGTTTGTTCAGTCAGCTTCCCTTGGTAGAAATATTGACAGGATGGCATAAAATAAGGTAATCAAACAAGCTCTTTTCAGGTTTCCCAAAGTACTTAAATTTAAGTAACCATAAAGGTCCTCAAGAATCAAATTCTTGTGTCATTTTGTAAACAGTAAATTGGAGTTTTCATAAGAAACAGAAACCTTGGATAAGTTTATCTTAGATAAGATAGTTTTTCACTGTACCAACATGAAAAATTTTTTAATTAGGATAAGGTAGAGTGAGCAGAGACTACATTTTTGATATGTTGAAAACATAGGGCACTTTATAAATCCCATGCCAAGGGGTTGTTCTCTGTCCAACATCTGGCCATCTGGTATGCTGCCAACAGTGGTGGTGGTTTCCTGGAAACAGGTAACCTTGTGCTTTAATAAGACATAAGGTCTTTGACATCTGTGAAGTTCAAGCCCTTTTTCTTAGAATGGTTCATAAAAAGCACTGTGATGCTGAATTTTCCTGTTAAATCAACTTTGAAAAACATCAAATATTTAGTTGATGTCTCTTCAAGACTCGTTCATTCAAAACCATTTATTCACCACTTGTCATACAAAGTGCTGTGTTGGGGGCTAAACATAGATGGATGAACTAAACAAGTCATAAACCTTTGGGAAGGTAGGTCACATGACAGCACACAACAGCATTTAACGAATCTGTTCCCGAGGTTGCTCAAGTGGTGTATGATTGTCACAACCTGGTCAAGATAAGGGCTTCAGGATGCCGGAAAGAGAGCACTCCTGCTGGCTGGAAAGGCCCAGGAGGACTCTGCAGACAAGGGCTCCCTGGCTCACCTCTGTACCTCCAGGAAGACACAGTACGGGCAGGACACCTGCCGGGGGCTCTGAAACTTTGAGTGAATGACAGATGCCTGAAGCTTGTAACAACAAGAAGGTAGCCTATTAGAATTGTAACCCGTTTTTGATTAATCTCTTTGTCAGTGTAATAACAAATGTGAAAATGGAATTAATGATTCTGAGAAGTCTTATAGGTCCTGGGAGGGATTTTTTTAGATGTGCAACTTCCAGAAAAGGAAGGAATTATTCCTTTCAAGAATCTTCTCCTACCCCAAGCTCACAAAGATTTATTTTTATTTAAAAATATCTTTAGAAGTATTAGATTAGTTTGACGTCTTTGGGCCCTGACACATTACATCTTAGGTGTGGCAGGAAGAAATGCATCTTGGACGATTTCTTGATAAAATAACCTGATATCAGAATAATAGGCTATTACTTGTTTCTTCAGTTTTGATGAAGAAAATTTTAAAACGATGTGAATTAACCTGGCAGTAAGGTGCTGAGCATTTATATTTTCTTTAATATGTGTTTTCTCACCTCTCAGGAGAGAAGCCCTTCAACTGTAGCTGGGATGGCTGTGATAAGAAATTTGCTCGTTCAGATGAACTCTCTCGCCACCGCAGAACTCACACTGGGGAGAAGAAGTTTGTATGCCCAGTGTGTGATCGGCGTTTCATGCGCAGCGACCACCTGACAAAGCACGCCCGGCGCCACATGACCACCAAGAAGATCCCTGGCTGGCAGGCGGAGGTTGGCAAGCTGAACAAAATTGCCTCAGCAGAGAGCCCTGGGAGCCCCCTGGTGCGCTTGCTGGCCTCCGCATGAAAGGTCCGCCGGGGAGTGGCGGATGGAAGTTTTTCAAAGCCTTTTTTCAGGAATGGAAGTGATGGTTTTCTCTCCAGAAAAAAAAGTGTCTTGAGGGCTAGGGGAGCTGGTTCTGATGAAAGTATGTTAACTTGTCTTTTTTTGGTTGGGAACCCTGTTCAGTATCTTTTGTGGTTTCAGAATTTCTTTTAAGGAAATGGAAGAAAATTTAATAATCTAAATCACCAGCATTCAAACAAACATTTCGGCAATAAATTTTACAAAATCTGGGCTTTTACAACCTTCCTGTTCCTGTTTTGTAGAAATGAGACAGGGTACTGATTTTTATACTGTTTTCTATAAAAAATATTTGTATTGTTGGTTCTCAAATCACCAATTTCTATGTAGATGATTTTACAAGCTTCTTTTCCATGTTTAACAACGTTTTTATAATAACCCTACTTTTAGTAAAGTTGGCACAATATTCAGCCAAAAAAAATTTACAGCTTTGTAATCAGGCCTTTTAGATCTAAGAATTTTTTAGAATCAGAACTGGTTGAATAGGGACCTCTTAAAGAAATGGGGGAAAAGAAACTTTGCAGTCAGTTTCTTCATAACATTTTCAAGGGAAATTCCAGACTACCATTCCTTTAGGCTATAGCCCAAGGAATTAAATTTTTTGTTAAGTAGAACTTAGTCACTTGTGTCTGTGGTGTGACTTGTGAAGAATGTACCCCAGAGATTAACTTAAAATACTCGATCGGTAGCCGGTGAGCAGAGAGCTGCTGTAGGATCAGAGTGGGCTCTGCTGAGAGCAAACCATTCACAGTCTCCTGTTTGTACCTCAAACACCAAAAAGAGATAATGTGAGCACTCAAACCCAGCTGCTTTGTCAATTGTCAGTTTGACTTCTTTTGCTGTGGCCTTATCCAAGTATTTTGTGGGTAGAGTAACTTCTTAGAGAAAAAGCTGTCCTTAGTAGTTGGAGGAAGGAAATTTCCACCAAAGTAAAGTTTATGTGAGGTGAAGTGGACGTGCAAATGGTCCAGCTCTGATTCCGTTATTTATTAAGTATGAAGAATAATGGGGAATGCAGTTACACTAAATGGCAGTAATACTACCAAGCTGTCCTTTCATTCGTTTTCTTTGAAGGAAATTGTTTTGATCAAACAGAAAATTACTTGGAAATGCCGTATTTTGCAACCCGCCTAGAAAATAGACCTTGGGCATCATTTTGAAGCTGTGAGCACAGGTCCTAGCATTATTGAGACGGCGCCCTGGTGTCCAGGAAGCTGCTGAGACTGCTTTTGTTGGGCAGTGTTGGGAATCCAGCCAAGAAAATGCATGTGAGGAACGTGGTGATGTTGCTCTGCCCTACGAGCCTGGGAGTGGTTTTTACTGTGCCGTATGTATTTAGATTTTGTCTTTGCCTCTTATTTATTTGCATTTACCTTTATTAAAATGATGGTAAAGTGAAATATTGAATATAATTAGGTTGTGTGTTTGGGTCTTTTTAGTCTGATAACCCTCAGCTGGTCATTCATTGTATGTTACTTGATACCCATTAAGTTACCCTTTAGTATCAACTGCTAACAGGCTTGCAGGTCTGTCGGCGCTGGCTGTGTGTTCAGGAGGCTTCCATGTCTTCGGACACTTCTGTAGCTGAGCATCCCTGCTGGCCATGAGACATACTGCAGTTGCAAAAGAACCAGAATTAGATGTATATAGCTTGTGCTTCCCCACTGCCCAGTCCTTTCTCCGACTCATATCTTAAATCAGCATAAACATTTCTATGTGTATGCCACAAATGGCATTAAATTTGGATATTTTTCTTAGTTATACAAAATAATGTTCGTCCTACTAATGTTCTGGTGGTTAATACAGCATCTTTGAGTATTTGGTTGCGTGTCACACTGAACTTCATTCTCTGAGCAGTGTTGTTTCTAAAGAATAGATGTGTTAAAAGTTTTGATTTACACTTCCATTTCCTGATTAGACTTTGAAATACCTTCTGTAACCACCATTTTTGGCCCTATGTTTGTTGATTGAAAGATTGTAAGTTGGGAAACAGCTTAATCTGGAAAATGCAGCATGAGAACCAGAACCTCGTGGTGTGTGTTCAGCGTGGAGTCCCTCTGCTGCGGCCGGGGCGTTGGAGGAGGGTGCTGGCAGCACGTCCCCCTGTGCACTTTACTGCCTGAGCAATTTTGCTTGATATTTTTTGACTTTGAGCCTTTTAAGTAGTTTCAATAATAAAATTTTAAATGTCTCAGAATTATGTTTTATGTAACAGACTTATTTAAATGAAGATGTGTGATGTAACTTTTTTCTTTGAATCATAAAAATTTTGATTTGCAAACTGGACATGTGTCCTGTGTCATTTAACTGTACTATGATGTACCCAGTGCCTGACCCTCCTCTTTGTTTTCTGGTGTTCTGTTCTGCTTTCAGGGCACCCTTCGGATTCTTTGGAGGTTTCTTTCCGAAAGAAATGTGTGAAGGGGCAGTTTCTGTGTTGGCCAGTCTGATGTCAGGACTGGTCTTGGCAGAACAGGACCACGGGTGCTGGGTAACCCGTGACCCTCGTCCTCCTGCTCTCCCTGCGCCTAGAGGGGGAATGGGAGGCATCCTCTTCCCGCCTTCCCCCACCCCCAGCCCAGGCTTTTAAAGTACATCAGGGGCTTCCTAGGTGGCACAGTGGTTAAGAATCTGCCTGCCAATACAGGGGACACGGGTTCGAGCCCTGCTCCAGGAAGATCCCACATGCTGTGAAGCAGCTAAGCCTGTGCGCCACAACTGTTGAGCCTGAACTCTAGGGTCCGCGAACCACAGCTGTTGAGCCCATGTCCCGCAACTACTGAAGCCCCCGCGCCTAGAGCCTGTGCTCAGCAACAAAAGAAGCCACAGCAAGGAGGAGCCTGCACACCACAACAAAGTAGTCCACGCCCAGCAACAAAGACCCAACACAGCCAATAAATAAATAAAAATAAATAATAAGTACATCAGGGAGCCACAGTCTTCACTCCGGCTCCTGGGGTGCGTCCTCTCTGGAACCTGCTCTGCAGGGGCCGTGCATCCACACCCACTAGAGGAGGCCCGTGGGTGTGGCCAGACCCTCCCATGTGTGTGTTCTCAGTTCCTGGTCCTCACCGCGCTCATCTCTCAGCAGCACTGGGCAGGGCTGACGGCTCCCCTACAGGCTGCCCCTACCTGCCTTCCTCCCACCTCACTACTCTTTCGCTGGTCACCCTCTTCTACTCCCCTCACAACCTTGGTGATCTTTTCCAGCCTTGTGACTTAGATGAAAATAACATCTCTCCCATAAAGACCCCCGCATGTATGTCTCTCCTTTACACTCTTCACCTGGCTTCAAATTTCTGTATCCAACTGTCTGCTTGACACCTGTCTAACCGGCACCCCAAACTTTAAATGAGCAAGCTCCTCATCTCCCCTACACTTGTTTTTCTCACAGTTGACTCCATTGTCTTTAAGAAGAATAGGGGTCCATCCTTCTAGCTGTTCAGGTGCAAAACCTTGGAGGCACCCTGGGCTCCTTTCCCACTCCACATCCAACCTGTCACAATCCTGTTGACTGACTGCCTTCCAAAGACAACCATTCTGGAATGGGATTCCATAAGCCATGCTAGGCCTGGTCATGCGTATGTGGGTGGGTAGGTGGGTGTGTGTGTGCAAGCGTGGAGGGGGTGGCAAAAGATCACCATGGGCTTTGCATTTAGTAATCCACCTAGAAAAGTCTCTCCAGCTCCAAGCCCCTTTGCTTCTGGGTGACGGCCACATGCCTGTTATCCTCAACTGTGACTCTGTACCTGCTACCCTTCCTCTGTGCCACCAAGGTTTTACTTTCTGACTATAATATCCACTGTTCCTTTGCTTTCAACCTGCCTCTTTGTCTAGGGACTTTTTAAGTTAAAGACTTAAGACATGTTCCTAACACCTGGGCTCCATCCTGGGAGGAGCTCCAGGCACCAAGGCTTGCTACACCCCAGGGGGCTGAGACAGTCCCTGCTAAGTTAGGGAGGCTCATTACTAAAAGCCTCTCACCACTCCCTAGGAAGCCCAGTCATGCCAGAATTGCCCTGAGCTGGCTCTGCAAACAATTTTTCTCTCCCCAGCATGTTCTCATCAAGCTCAGCAGACAAACTGGTCAACAAGTAAAGATGATAAAGAAGAAACAAGTTATAAAATAAACATTGCAGGCGTATAATGTACAGCATAAGCAATATAGTCAATAATACCATAATAATTGTATATGCTGGCAGATGGTAATTAGACTTACCAGGGTCATCATTTCGCAACGTAGAGAATATCAAATCACTATGCCATACACCTGACACTAATATAATGTAGATTAATTATAATTTAATAAAAAAAGAAAGAGTTTGCTTTAAAAAAAGAAGAAGGACTTTCCTGGTGGCGCAATGGTTAAGACTCTGCATTCCCAATGCAGGGGGCCCGGGTTCAATCTCTTGTCAGGGAAATAGATCCCACATGCCACAACTAAGGAGCTGGTGAGCCACAACTAAGGAGCCTGCCTGTTGCAACTAAGACCCAGGGCAACCAAATAAATAAATTCAAAGGAGGAGGAGGGGGAGGAGGAGGAGGAAGAAGAGGAGGAAGGAGGAGGAGGAGGAGGAGAAACAGGATGCCAGGGTCCAGTGGTGCTGGGGGAGGAGGTGCACAGGCTGAGTGAGATGACGACAAGGTGAGGCAGTAGCAGCTAAGTTCTCACCGCCCAGCCCTGGTGGCCGCCTCTGGAAGCCTTCCCAGGGCTCCCTCTCTGTGGACTTCTTCAAGACTAGAGGTTCTAACCACTAGGAAGAACTTGCCAGTTTTATTGAACTTGATTGTAAGTCTTGTGGGTCCCACAAGACTTGTGGATGGGTTAGGTGGGTGGAGAGATGGATGGATGGATGTGATATGATTCCTGTCATGGAGAAGCTCACATTTTAGCAAGTAGATTAGACTTGCAATAAACTTCAGTAAAATATGGCAGGTTCCTACTAGCGGTCAGAACCTCTAGTCTTCAAAGGAGTCCAGGGAAGAGGGGTCCTGGAAAGGTCTACAAGAATCCTAGCAGGATGCTTTGGTAGGTAATGTTGATTTGGGTTGAGACAGGCCTGGGTGCAGGTCTGACTCCATTTAGCTATGTGTTGCTGAGAAAGTACTCTACCTTTAGTTTCTTTATTTATAAAGTGAAGACTAGGTAGAGAAAACAGGGAGTGTGCCTATCTCAGGGTCAGGCACTCTTATGTGGTACGTAGAAGAAAACCTTGGTTGTTTTCTACCAAAAGGAGCTAGGGCACAGAAATAACAGAATGGGCTTAGAGGATTCTTGTGTTGCCGGCTGCTTTCAGGAGTGTCAGGGACTGTGCTAAATGGCACAGGGGCTCCCACTGGCCAAATTGTGACAGTTTAAACATTAAAGTAGTAGTAATATGAATTCCACTTCTGCTCTAGATGGAGTAACAGGAACCGGATGTACTCTCCCATGCAGAATAACCAGACAAAACATATCAAATGGGAATTTTCCAGAAACTGGACCTTAGGTCATGAAAGACAGTGACCCTGAGAGATAGGAAATAAGTGGGGTGAGCCCTGCGGCTGCCCAGATTTGCTGCCTTGGGGAAGTTTCCTTTGTGGTGCGGGGACAGGAACCCAGGAGGGACCCAGAAGAGTCCCCAGGTTGAGGAGTTGGAGCTGAGGGTCCAGGGACGACAAGGTGGTGGGGGTGGGGAGCAGAGTGCCAAGGAAGAGAGAACGGCCCAGAAAATCCTGACGATTCACAGAGGTGTACCTACGGGGAGGGGAACACCCTGAAACCGAAGGCGAACCGTGCGCACAGGGCCATGTGTCCATTCTCTGGGCTAACGAGTCAGCCCTCGTATCGCTTCTCAAAGGGCGACCTGACCCGGCCAGATCGGCGCTCTTGAGGAGAAGGTGCTGGCAGAAAGCACAGAGGGCGCACGCGGCGGGCCAGGACACTGGCTGGGCCTCGGGCTCAGTGCGCACGGTCCCGACCTCCTGCCCAGGTGGGTTCGGCCCTGGAACCCAGCGAGATGGCTCTGTGGAGGCCGGTGGGAATTACAAGAGCTGTGACAGGAGGTGCCCAGGCGGTTTTGCTGAGGGATAGCCCTACCAAAGGGCCACAGAGGGGTAGCAAGTCCGCCCCGACACCTCCGGACCCCCGAAGATCCTGGGACCTGGGCGTCGGCAGCCGCGCTGGAGACCCAACCCCCGGAAACCCCTCTGGGGACCCTCAGAAACGTTTCTGTAGGGGCTGCCGGGAAAATTCCTGCGGGCACATGGGGTGGGGCTGCCAGCCAGGGTCCCCAGGTGTGTCTGCAGGTCCTGAGGGGAGTTGTGTGGTGGCGCCGCCCCTCGCCGCCCCGCCCCTCGCCGCCCCGCCCCGCCCCTCGCCGCCCCGCCCCGCCCCTCGCCGCCCCGCCCCGCCTCACACATCCCGCCCCGCCCCGCCCCGCCCCTCACCGCCCTGCCCCGCCCTACCGCCTCCTGAGCAGCCGCCTCTGACACACCCCCCCCAGCTCCCCACCTCCGCCTAGCACGTGACCCGCCAACCTCTCCTCTTCGTGGGCTCTACGGGGGCACAGCGCCTGGTGGCCGTTCGTCCCTCAGGCCTCTCAGCAACCGGGCGCGGAGGAAGAGGCGCCATTCGCCCAAGAGCAGACGAGGAGGCTCCCGGGGGTCCCCCCGCGGTTCACCCCTCCCGCTGCAGGGAGAAGCTGCAGGGCCTCCCTGGGGAGCCGGGCCACCGCCACGCACGCTATCCAGGGACAGGGAGCAGCGAGGATGCGGGAACCCCGACGGCGATGGCTGCGGGGAGAGCCGCAGGCCGAGCTATTCCCTGCACAGACTGCTCGTTCGCATCACATCTTTGTTTTATCCCCCAGGGCCCGCCTGGCACAGGGCCTGGCGTGGAGCCCGCCCTCTTCAAGTAGATGTTGGATAAATTTTTTTTTAAAAAGTAACGTTTCTGTAACCTACGTTACCAAAGTCATATTATTTTTATTTTTCACTCAAATGCTCCTCTCCTCGCAAGATTAGTAGGAAAGTCAGCCCCTTTCTCCCCGTCCCTGCAAATTGTCTTAAACCTCTGGTGCTTAGTTAGTCCAAGCCTGGGGTCTTTGCTTCCGCCACGTTCCAGGGACAGAGCCACCCAGTCCAAGCGAATGCCCTGCCCTGTGCTTCTTGCTGCCACGTGGTGTCACTGTTGATAGTCGGCCACCGGCCCTTGATTTTGCTGGAGGTTTGGACCTTGAAAGGGCAGCCCTGTACGCTCAGTGCCACATGAAACCACACAGTTTCAGTCTAGTGTGCACACCTCCAGGCACCAGCTCCACAGGGTGTCCATCAGATGTCATCCACGTCTTGAGGACTTAAAATAGTGTCACCGTTCTTTCCCAGGGTCCACACCCCACAGAAAAGGCAGCTTTTTGTTTCCAGAGGGGTTTCATCACACCAGAAAACTGAACCCTGCCCACCTGTAGGTGATTTATTCCCGGGGTTCCAGCTGTTACCACCCCAAAGGTCTGGTTTTACATCGCCTCCTCCCTAGGTAGAGCACTCAGAGCCTCAAAGGCAAACAAGAAAGCTTTTCTCCTAATTATCGCCAGACCAGAAAAAGAGCCACACCCCCACTCTACATAATTTAGATCTTCAGAGGGGCTTTTGGCTATACTTCTTTGACAGCCTCTAGCTTTTCCGGAGTGAATCCATGTTTATGGGTGTGCATCTGCCACTAGGAACAGCAGGTCCTCACTGGTGGAGACAAGGTCTTACTACATGAACCCTGGCATCTAGCAGAGGGCCCGGCTCACAGCAGCAGGGGGTCAGGAGGTGAGAATGAGTGTGGGTTGAACGGAAACTCCCCAGGGGCGTCCACCCAGCAGTGCTCTCACTGGATGGCAGCCCAGTGAGAAGCGGCTCTGAGACTTTGCAACACCAAAGGGGAGCATCTTAGGAAAGCTCATCCTAGGTGAGGAGAGGGAGTCCCAGCAGGATGGGACCCCTTGGGCAAGAGAGGTGAGGCTTGAGAGCTCGTGTGGGTGGCAGAAGAAGGGCCATGGGCTGGCTCCTTCCCCAGGAGGATGGACACATTTCTCAGAGTGTGTTTTCTAAATTCCTGGGCTTTGTACCATCTCAGAGGACCTCGCCACCACAGAAGCCAGGAGATACATCTGTGGCAGTGGAACTTTTCCCAGACACCAGTGTGTCATCGTCACTTTCAACATGGAGACATTCTTCTTCCTGCCTCTCTTTCAGCCACATTCCCCCATGTCCCTGAGCAGGTTCCATGCTCAGCTCCAGGGCAGGAGGCTGGGGCTCAGAAGTAATGCGGAGCGACCGAGAGAAGGTCTGGAGCAGCACGGGGCACCTAGTAGGCACTCTGCACATGACTAGTGCGAGAAGCACTCGCCGCCAGGACCAGCACCCCCTTCCCCACCACCAAACATACCCGCCCTCCATCTCTGGGCAGAGAACGGCAGTGCCTCACAGCTGGGACATGCTGCTTTATTTGGCAAGTGCTGTTCAGAAGACACTCTTCCTGAATTCAGGGAGTAAAAAAAATAAAAAGACCTGAGAACGACCACTGTGACTTCTTAGCTTTGATGAAGTGCATTCACCTCAATATTGACATGAAATGTAACTACACGAAGAATTTTTTTCCTTAACGTTTTTATCTCATTAAGGGTTTAAGGAGGTTTCTACTGGAAAGTATAAGGGTATCATCTTTCTGGCTGAACGTGTTCCATTTTACCAAATTAAAGATGTAAAACTGTAAACACTTTATGTCATTAAATTCAAGGCCTGATCCGTCTAGTGGTGAGAAGTAATTTTTTAACTTCTTTTAAAAGAGTAGTTGTATTATTAAAATATAATAGTAATGGCTTTAATCTTCATATCAAAATAAGTGGTTTGGGGTTGGGTGAGAAATAGCTCTGGCTTTGGGGAGGTTCTGAGCCAACCCTCAGGGGCGTTTGCTGGAAGGCTCCATCACTCCATCCTCTGACTTCAGAGTTAAAAATCTCCCCGCCCCAGAACATCTGATCAAAGGCACTCTTGCCAAGTCATAAAGGTTTGTGGAAAAGCCTGTTTGCCTGTCTCAGCAACAGACCTGTGGGCCTGGGGATGGTGCCAAGTGGCCATTCCTTGGGTTCTGAGATGCTCTTGCATCTTGCAGGCGATGCTGCGGAGGCTGCTGTGTGGGTGGTAAACACTGGACAAGATGAGACCTGTTCTGGCTGGGGGAGGCGGCTGTCCCCTCCACGTGCCCTCTGTACTGACACCTGGCCGGCTGCTCTGGAGGGCCTGCCTCCCAGTCTCCTGGCCTCCCGATCGCTCTGCCCACCCACCACCCTGAGCTTTCCGACAGCAGCCATGCTGGGCCTTGGCAGAAGCCCACCTTCCAGTCAGGCTGTGGTTCTCCTCCAGGCCCTGCCTGCTTCCCAGGGCTCCTTGGCTTGTCGGCGTTCTCATTTGTCAGCTGGGAACGTTCTAAGGCTCTCCTGGCCTCACTGCTGTGATTTTCTACCTTCTACCCAGTGGGAAGAGCAGGTGGCCCTGAAGACCCTTTCCAGGTAGGGCCGACACGCACCCTCAGCAGGGAAGGCAGTCCCGTGCCCCCAGGGGACAATGAGAGACCAGGGAAGCCTGGGATTGTGTAATCCCTGACCGTCAAAGCTGGGAGGTGGGGAGTGACTGCAGGTTAGAGCCAGGATCAGAACTGGGGTCCCCGGGTCCGGTCCCGCCACACCCACTGCAGGGGCACAGGCCTCCCTCTGGGGAGGTGGGTGGGCTGTGGCTCTGATGGCCTCCAGCACCGGGTCTGGGGGAGGAGTCAGCCAGGCCTAAGTCCCTGCTGCTCTGGGTGTGGCTGGGCTCCAGCAGCCTGGGTCTCACCCGGGAGCTGGTTAGAAAAGCAGACTCTCAGGCCCCACTCCAGACCCACAGAATCAGAATCCTCACTTCAACAACATCTCCAGGTGACTCATTTGCAGAACCGAGGATGACTCCCTCCAGCTCAGCAAGGCACACCTCCTGGTGCCCCCTCTAGAGGCGACCTGTGTTAGAGGCCCCGAAGCCTCGGGTCTGAGCCTTACTCAGCTAACGAGACTTCTTTGGAGCAGGTGGCAAGTGGAGTGGCCGTCAGAAAGGGGAAGCATTTCAAGATCCAGGAGAACCCTGTAGACAGTTCTCCCCAGAGACTCAGGGAGGGGCAGGTATCTGGCAGGTTAACTGCCCACGCAGCTGCGGGGCAGGACATGTGACTTCTTTCTGGCCTGGGCCTGCACAGCGGATCACCTCTTGCCAGCAAGCATGATGGCCGGCAGCCGGCCACATTCAGGACTGTCTGAGTATGAATTTGAAGAGTCCAGTTGTGAAAGATCTGAGAGTAACCGCATGCTGGAAGTGGCTCAGCTCTAACTAGAGCCCTTGGCAGGGCAGGGAGATATGCGCCCCTAGCCCACATTCCTAAGAGGCCCGGTCAGCTGGGGCCAGGTCTAGGAGGAACGATGCATTGACCGCTGGGTGACCACGAGGCTGCTGCAGTGCCGCCCTCAGCAGCAGTACTCCTGCTCGATGCTGGCCATCAGCTCCTCCTCGGAGTAGTCGTATGTGATGGCCGACTGCCTCTCGGGCCTCTTGTGGCAGCTGCCTGGGGCTCTGTGGGTGAGAGACATGGACACAGGAAGCAAAATGTTACCATCAAACTCCACTGCTCTACTGGACAATCCCAATAGCCCCTGTACGGAATTCTGATCCATTCTAGAGCCAGAACGGAAAACCCTTGCCCTGGGCACACCTCCCCACCTCTTCCATGAGCAGGCCCCTGCCTGACTTTCTAGTTTCATCTCCCCAGTGTAACCTTACCCTGGGAGGCGGCCAGTGCCTGTGGTGCTTGAGCGTGAGGGCCTGGAGGTGAAAAGACAGAGTTCGAATCAGAGCTCCACCACTTACTAGCTCAGTGACCATTTTCTCCAGGATGGAGCTGTAGTCCTAAGTTCACTGTGAGGCATAAATGAGATAATGCGGGGACAGTAGGTGACCCTGAACCTTGCCGCCCCGCACAGCCCTCAGCAAAGGGGAGCTGTGTCTGGTTATCCATTGGCCTGACTCAATCCCTGGACCTCACCCTCCGGGGTGTGGGGGGGGGTCTCACGGGAGCTGCTGCTGTGGGGCAGGATCAGATGTTGGGATCCTGGCCACTCCCCAACCCGCTGGGCAGTGTATTAAGTGACCAGAGCCCAGCTCCTCGTCCTGCTGCCTGGGCTCCAGGATGTGGTTCCCACCAGCCTGGACCTGGCTGCCCACCCGCTTCAGGCTTCCTGGACTTTGCTGAGCCCCCGGACTTCTCTGTCCTGCAGGCTGCCCCATGGTGGCATCAACCTGTGCCTGGCCCTGCCCTTGCCCCCTTCAACCCCTTTGCAGGTGGGAGGCTGTGAAGCCTGGGCCGGGCTGGGTGCTGCCAGCTGGAGCGGCTGCCCTTGAAGGGGGAGTTAGGCCAGGTATGGGACTGCGACCTCCCCGCTGCCAGCCAGAGGTGTGCTGCTGCGTGAGCTGGGGGCTGGGCTGGAGGACCTCTTAAGGCCCATCTAATCACTGCCTCGTGCTCCTGACTGACGTTCAGAGAGCAGCCTGCAGGGCCCTGCCTGCTGTCCCAGAACGCAGGGCAGGAGCTGGGCTCTGGGCCACTTGACTGTCACCTCGGGGTGTGTGCAGCCTAACAGGCCCCCCGGCAATGAACAGGAAGGATGAGGGCTAACAGTGGGAATCCACCTCCCCAAGCCCAGAAATGACACCTGCCTCCTACACAGCCCCCTGGGGTCACCCAGGCCGGCCAGTCTCTATAGAAGGGGGAGAAATGCCTTGCCCACGGCCACATGGTGACCTGGCAACAGACCCTCCTCACCTGTCCCACAGCTCAGCAAGCCCTGTCTCACTAGGCACCTGACACTTCCTGCAGCTGGGACACGGGGAAGAAAGGGGGAAGGAGGCAGGGCCAGCAGGGGAGGCCGGCAGGGAGGCCGACAGAAGGTGTTGCAGCCCCAGCAGCCGGGGGGGCCACCCTTGCCCGTTTGACGGGCAACACTGTCCACCAGCGGCTGCGGGGCTGCCGGCCTGGGAGCCTGAAGACCGAGATGGGGTCTCCCCCTACTTGGCGGAGGGGAGCACGACATTAAAAGGGAGAGATGGTTCCTAGAGAGACTGGGGAGTCAAGAAATGAATCTCTGTTTAAATTATAATTCACTATGTCAGAGATTCCCAAAGTCCTGCATAAAAAAAAAAAAAAAGAAAGAAAGAAAGTTACTTTTCGCCAGAGAGAGCAAATCAGTTATAACTGGGCTGCAGAGGCACATGCTAAAGGAGGCCTGAGTCATCTGTACTATCTGTTGCGTCTAGAATTTACTAGCCTTTTGACCATGGGCAAATCACACCTTGTATCTGTTTACTCCTTAGGAAAATGGGGTGCCTGGCCGACAGCAGGCATCCCACAAGCATTTACACAGTAAATAACTAGTGAATTTCAGCAGCAGCCTCAGACAGAAGCCTCCGGAATCCCTGTTTCCCCTCCACAGGCCCTAGGCTTCTGTCACCAGGCTTCGGGTCAGGCTGGCCCAGCGCTGTCCTCAAAGCCAGCCGGCCCGGCTCAGCTCAGCTGCTTCCACACCCCCCACCCCTGGGGGAAGGACACGACCGTCATCGAGGATGGTCAGGATCCGGGGGTCAAGGCCCACAGGCCCAAGTTCACACTGAACGTTCCCTTCAACAGCATCTGTGAAGCACGTGCTCTGTGCCTGGTGCTGTGAAGCCCAGACATGAGGCTGAGCATGAGACAGAGAGGTAAGACAGGCTGTCACAGGTACCCGCTGCGTCACAGGTACAGCTGTGGTGGAAGCTGGTGCCGGCGCTGCTGAAGGAGGGAGAGACGCCAGGTCGAGGAGGATGGGAGAGGGCCAGAGTCTCTAAGGAGGAGATACTTGAACTGGGCTTTGGAGAATTTTCCTCTTTAACATTTTATTACGAAGACTTTCAAGCATACCGAAAAGTTGAAATCATAGAGTCAATGATTAAGCAAAAAAGTTTTTTGCTACATTTTGCTGGATTTATTTTATCACATGTCTATTTCTTCATCTGATTTCTGGATGCATTTCAAAGAAAACTGCAGGCATTAGGACACTTCTCCTTAAAACGCTGTTTTGAGGGGTTCTGGCGGCAGATAAAGGGATGGGGGGGTTGTCTGGGGCAGGAAGGGAGGCGCTGCAGAAACCAGAAGGGGAGAGTGCCGGGGGCTGCGCTGTGTGCTAGGCGTGTGGGGACAGAGGCGCACACTGGCCGTGAGGTCCTGGGTGTGCAGGGGAGCCCGGTGCTGGCCGCTGGCAGTGAGAAGCCACAGCGGGTGCGGGACCAGGAGACCCGCTGCTCCCTCCTCCAAGGGGTTCCCCTAAAGGCCAGGAAGCCCAAGTTTGGGGAACAGAGGAGGGAGGCTGCCACCAGTCCAGACTCTGGGGAAGGCCTGTATGGCTTCAGAGCCTGCTCCCGGGAGGCACGGCCCTGATCTCACCTTCACAACTCTCTCCCCTTTCCAGTCGCTGCGCCGGGACGAGCCTGGGACCCGCCCGGCCGAGAGCCCGGGGCCTAGGGCGGTACTTGGGATGCCTCCAACGAAAGCATATCGAGGGAGTGAATGAATGAATGATTGAATGAAGTACTCCTGGTGAGGCACATCCTGGCGTTTGCATGTGAAGTGAAGGGACCTATTCGTTTTAAAATAAGAAGAAACAGCTAATCTGTGTGAGGCAGAATTTAATCCTCCTAAAGTCCTTGAGGTGATGAAAACCTCTGAGAGTCACTGTGGGTTATCTTTACAATCAGTGGAAATATGCAGCCAGGACTGAGCCGTGTTGGCACCGCACTGGGCCCAGGTCCTCAGTCGCACCCCCTGCCCGGGCGTCTGGGTCTGAGCAGAGCCGGCCCTGGTGCCTGGTCACTGGGGCGAAACATGGTGCCCGGCCCAGCATGGGAGTGCACAGGGAGCCCACCCCCGGGCGACGGCGCTAAGTGGAGTCTGTGATGGTTTGCAAAACGAGGGAGGAGCAGGGGCTGGGAGGGAGGACCAGCAGGGGTGCTCCACTCCGCTAAGAGAGGCTCTGGCCTTGGCGAGGGACAGAGCCCACGTACACGTGCTCACGGCTCCACCTCCGTGGCCACGGCGGAGTCCCAGGCCCAGGGCCAGTCCCAGCGTCCTCTGACTTGACAGCAGTTGCGCACAGTTTCAGCTTGGCCTTCAAGGTCCTCCTCCTCCCCCAGACCCTGGGTTAAATGCCTCCAGTCTGTGCGAGGTGTCCTGTTCAGACCTCCGCGTCTTCCTTGTGGCCCCCGCCACCCAGAACCCTCCTGCCCTCCTCTCTCCTTGGTGAAACTATGTGTCCTTCAAGCTATTGAAACATCAGCTCCTCCATGAGCCCTCGGGCTACTTCTGTCCCCTCTCAGACCTCCCTTGAGCCCATGTGAAGAGACCCCGCTCTTCAGGGAAGGGTCTCCACAAATGTTTGTGAAATAAGGGAAACCAGCAAGGTTCTGGCCCTGAAACCACTTGAAATTGGTAATAAAAATAGTTGTGCAGCCAGAATTTTCACAGCCCTGCTCTTGGAGCCCCACAATTGCCCGCGTCCAGCGACCAGGGGCCGATCACCGTGATCCAGTTAGAGACGAGAAAGCCAACGGCGGGATGGGCCAGGGGCCCGTGGTCAGCCCAGCCCAGCCCCAGGTGCTGGCTGCTCCTGGGGCCCTGGAGTCCTCATGCGGCCCAGGGCCGTGCAGACAGAGAAGGCCTGGTCTCTGGGCCTGCGGTGCTCAGCTGACACGTTCCAGGGGTTTTAAATGTGTTCTCCTGCTAACAGTGTCACAGGATTATGGGGACCCACCGGTCACCCCTCTAGGCTGTAAACTCCTGAAGGCCAAGGACTGTGCCTCATTCACAGATGAACCGCTGCACAGTTTCTGAGTGAGTGAGTGAGGGCAGGGCCAGGGATGGGGAGGCTTGGGGGGCGGGGGCGGGGGCGGGCTGGGGCTGTGACTCTGGCAGAGATGCTCTTCCCCTGTACTTACTCGGAGCCGTGGCTGCTCTCTGGGTGGTCTTCAGCGCTCTGTTTTGGGGACACCTTGAGAAGGACAAAAGGAAGAGGCATCAGGAGGTTGTCAGTGGTGCAGCCTGCGTTTGCTCTGGCTTTCTGCTGACAGACGGCCACCACGTCCAACCCGGGGCTGAGTAAGCCAGAGCTGGAAAGTGGAAAGGCTCCCCTGCTGTCTAGTTTCATCCACTTGTCTTGCAGGTGGGAAGCTGAGACGGGGAGAGGGGAGTGACCTACACAACTCACACCAAGAGATTCCCTGCCTCCCCGGCAGCTGCTGGCCAGCACGCCCCCATCTCTCACTCCAGGAGTCGAGGTCCTGACCTCCAGCTAAGCACTGCCTGGCAGCCCGCCCTGCTGCTCTGCTGTGCCTTATCTGTGCTACGTCAAGGGTGCACAGGTGTCGTACACGTCTTTCTGCAAACTCTTCCAATGGTCCATGCCTGTCCTGTGTCAGCACTACCCAGTCTCAATTACCACAGCTTGAGAATAAGCCTGGACTCTTCCCGGTCCTCTGCACTTCCACACATGTGTATTGCAGTCAGCTTGTCCCCCTTGGGGGTTTTGTTGGGGTTGAATTAATATACAGATCATTTTAGGCAGACTGGATATCTTTACAATAACAAGTCTTCCAGTTTATAAACAGGGAACTTCTCTCCATTCATTTAGGATTTCTTTAATGTCTTTTAAAAAGTCTTCTCATTTTCCCTGGAGAGGTCATAGATATCTCTTTTTAGACCAGTTTCTAGATACTTGATATTATCTTTTTTTAAATAAAATTTTATTTTCTTCCTGTTTGTTTCTACAGATATATGATTGAAATATATACATTTTGTGTCAGCAGTCTTACAAAACAGTCATTAGTCTTAATAAGTTATTTGTACATTCTTTTGGACTTTCTTCCCATTTACACGATCTGGGAATAATGGCCAATTGATTTTTTGCTTTCTGGTCCTTACATATTTCTCCCCTAGCCTTTCTGCACTGGCTAGGACCTCCAGTACTACCTTCAAAAGAAATGATGATAACAGGCATCTCTGTCTTGTTCCTTTATTGAAAGGGAAAGTTTTCATTATTTCAAACATAATATTAGGTTTGCTGTGGTTTTTTCTCAAGCTTTCCTTGATCAGATCCTGGTTTCTCTGTGTAGGTCATTTCTTCAGCTCTGTCCTCCAGGGCACTGATCTTCTCTTCATCTCCGTCTAATTGCCTGTTCACCCAAACCAACAGAATCTTTAATTTTGTTTATTGTATTTTTCATCTATACAAGTTCTATTTGGTTCTTTTTAAAATATGCCAGGTCACTTTCCAGAGGTCCTTGTCCTTTGCACATATTTTCTTTAAATAAAATAAACATAATTGATTATAATCTGTGTCTGGTAATCTAAATAAATAACAAGTTTTCATTTGCCTATTTTTGTTTTCTTTGTTTCTTCTAGTATTCACTCGATTCTCTGGGTGGTTGGTTACTTTTTATTGTTTGATGCTCTTATCCTTGAAAACCTTTTGTGGGTGTCCTCCGAGGCCTGACAGGAACATGCCTTCCTCCTGAGAGGACACGCATTTGCTCTGTCCAGGCACTTTCAATCTGGGACCACTTGAAATTAAATGCATGCTTTCAGGTATTTTGGAGCACCTAGGTGATGAGAATTGGAACCGCAAACCTTAAGAGGCAGCTAGATTGTGACTTTCTTACCCTCCTGAACTGTTCTGTGCTGTGACACTTTTCCTTGCAGTCCCTGGAGGGTCCTGGATTTATGAGGGAAGGATCTACTATTAGACTTTTACTTTCATTAGGTCCTAAATTCTGTTCCCTTTACTGCTGGACACCATCAGACCCAAAGCTCAAGTTCACCTGAGGCAAACACAGTCCAGTGTCTCATTTGCATCTGTGGATTCTACTTTTCTTAGATCTGGGCTGGTAATTCCTCACTATCTCATCAGCCACTTAATGCTTCAATGACACTCTTATCACATTAATTATATCCAGTATATTAAGTTCTTTTCAGCAGAGGGGTTTGTTCGAATGACCTTCCTCACTGTGTTCCCAGCATAATCACTGGAGGGCATTATGGACACCAGCCTTTGACCCATGAAGGTAAGCAAGGCCACGACCCAGCCAGATGTCAGCCTGCTTTGTGCACAAGGTCTCCCATTGGCACAA
Source organism: Hippopotamus amphibius kiboko (assembly GCF_030028045.1). Taxonomy (NCBI): domain Eukaryota; kingdom Metazoa; phylum Chordata; class Mammalia; order Artiodactyla; family Hippopotamidae; genus Hippopotamus; species Hippopotamus amphibius. Next base: position 142,122,191 of record NC_080192.1, on the reverse strand, counting down.
GCTGCGCCCTACAATACAGACCACAGCTGTCAAGAACCCAGTCTTCAAAGAGCTCACAGCTCTTGGCAAGAGTCTCATAAAAATGCAATGCACAAATAGATACGTGTATATGTATAACTGAATCACTTTGCTGTATACCTGAAACTATCACAACATTGTTAATCAACTATACTCCAATATAAAATAAAAAGTTAAAAAAATGAAATGCAATGCCATGTGATAAATTCTGTAGCTGAGTTATAAAGTGCTAGGAGAGAGAAACCAACTCTGTATTAGTAGGCGGATTCTTAACCACTGCGCCACCTAAGACGTCCGCGAAACCAACTCTGAAAGGGAAAAACATCATGGGAGGTTTCCAAGAAGAGTGGCAAAAGTGACATTTTAGCTGGAGTTTTGAAAGATTAGGGATTTACCAGGTGGAAAGGAGGCGAGGGGCACTTCAGATAAGGAACAGCATATGCAAATGCACGGAGTCATCAAAGGCCGTGAAAAAGTATTCATTCATCAATTCCCACGTGCCCTGCTGTGCACCATGTACTATTACCCATACAGGATATGGTCCCTGCCCAGAGCAGCTCACAGCTGGGCAGAAAAAACTAGTGTGATGACACAACTAGAGGAAAATCCATTGCCAGACCCCGAGGAGTGGACTATAAGTGCTGCAGGTCAGGACTTCCCTGGTGGCGCAGTGGTTAAGAATCCGTCTGCCAATGCAAGGGACACGCGTTTGATCCCTGGCCCGGGAAGATCCCAAGTGCCTCAGAGCAACTAAGTCGGTGCACCACAACTACTGAGCCTGCGCTCTAGAGCCCACGTGCTGCAACTACTGAAGCCCGTGCACCTAGAGCCCATGCTCCACAGCAAGAGAAGCCACTGTAATAAGAGGCCTGCACACCACAACGAAGAGTAGCGCCCGCTCGCTGCAACTAGGAAAAGCCTACGCGCAGCAATGAAGACCCAACGCAGCCCAAAATAAATAAATAAATAAATATTAATTAATTAAAAAAAATAAGTGCTGCAGGTCATCAGAAGCCATGATTATGATGGTAAACCAAACATGTAGGCCTGCTTCTTGCTTTCACCCCAAATCCTCAGAAATGACAGAAGAGGTCATAAGCAAAACAAACAAACAAAAAAACAACAACCCACAAATCTCTAACAGTACTGCAAGACCAGCAGGTAGGAGGGGTTGATGGAAGACAGACTGGGTTAGATTGACGGAGGAAACCACAGCCCCCAACACACACAGGAGGGGACTGCTGGACAAAGCAGTTTGGGGGTAGCTCCAAGTTCAGAGGTGACAGACGCCAGAGCAGGAGCAGGTCTTGGGGCAAGGGTCAGTGAGGAGGGGCCTGCTTGTGCAAATGGCAGGGCACAGAGGCACACCCTCCAGGCTGGGGCAGGAGAGGGAGGGTAGCATGGACCGCCGCTGACACCAGGAAGCTGTTCCCAGACCACTAATGACAGCCACACTCACCAGGAGCACATCCTGACCCTCCGCTATGACAAGTGGAGGCAGGAACCAAACTCATCAGTTCAAAGAATTAAACCTGAAGAAAGAGTTACTAGAGCAGACCAAAGGTGGCTTTAAAAGGAGAAGGACTGACAATCTCAGCCACACAAGAATAAGCTGTTGTGAAAGATAACCAGCTACAGATTTTGGAAATGGCATTTGTGGTGGAAGAAAGTAAAATCTCAGTAGATGGTCTGAATAGTAAATTAGACACAGCTGAAGAGAAAATCCATTCCCTGAAAGATCAAACCAAGAGATTCTCTCTGGAAGCAGCACGAAAAGACAAAGAAATGGGAGAGAGATACTAATCCTAAATAAACTATTAATCAATAGTCTTATTCTGACTTATTCTGTAGACACTGAGGAGTTTTAAAGTTTTTTTTTTTTTTTTCCTTTTAATAGTAGAGCAAAATGAGCTGTCCCACTGCTCCCTGTGCACATAATCCTACATGGCCAATAAGCAGAACTGGGCTTTTGCCCTCACAGGAACCTGCTTACATTCTCTCCGAATCCTTTTTTAAAGTCTCCCTCCACCCTCCTATTCTGAGGCTTAATCCCAGGGCTTAATCAATCACCCGGTATTTGCTCAGTACCCCAGTGTGCCCAGTGTGGCATCAGCTGCCATGGAGACACACCCCTTATGCTCTCGAGGTGCAGTCACTAGAGAAGTAAGTCTTAGACATTTTAGCAATTAGTAAAATGATAAGCGCACAGAGCAGGGGCTGTAAACCTTTGTGCAATCGGTTTAAGCCTCAGTTTACCCATCTGTGTAATAGGTACTTAGCCCTCAGGGCTGCAGAGAGATGAGAGAGTGCCATCTATCATCTATCTATCTATCTATCTATATCTATCTATCTATCTATCTATCTATCATCTATCTATCATCTATCCATCTATCATCTATCATCTATCTATCTATCTATCTATCTATCTATCTATCTATCTATCATCTATCTATCTATCTATCTGTCTATCATCTATCTATCTATCATCATCTACTTATCATCTATCTATCTCTCTCTCTATCTAGCTAGCTATCATCTATCTATCTATCATCTATCTATCCACCTTCTACCTCATCCTTAGAATAATGCCTATCATGTAAGTGACCAGGAAACACTATTACAAACATCTGACCCAACGTCCAGCCCAAAGCAGCCTCTGACACGGCCCTGCTAGAAGAGAACCTGAAGGCATGAGGAGGAGGAGAGCATAGGGAAGATCTTGATGTTCGTGGCCTGAGAGGTTCCAGGACAGCATATGCTTCCCTGAGGAACTAGTTCTGACGTGTTTCTTGGGAAACGGTAGTTAGTGGTGGTAAACAGAGCAAGCTGACCCTGGGTGTGTCCTGCCACACAGGCCCCGCGGTGTGGGCCGTGGCGGCCACCCGCGCTGCGGGCACTCCCACGCGCTGGCCAGAAGAGCCTGTCCTGCCCACTTGGCACCCTCTCCACGTGGAGGTGGGCTGCACAGCGAAGGTGCACAGCCTCGTTCCAGGGGAACCTGAGGGGCGGCCTGGCTGGGGCTGCTGGTGGCGGGTGACCTCACCGCGGGGAGTCAGTAGTCCCTCCATATTCCTCTGAATACTCATTGCGCCTTTGCAGGGTGTAAAGATGAAGAGGAGATGACTCCCATGTCAGCAAGGAATTCACAGTGGGAAGAGGGACAGAGAGTAGGGATGGGGTGACAAAGATGAGAGAAAAGGGGGAAGTTCACACCCACACACACACGTGCACTCACACACATAGCCACACACTCACCTCCACCACCTCCTGAAGCAGCCCATTCCAGCTCGGGCAGCTCAGACTATCTGAAAACTCTTTTTAATTTCTTTTTATTAAAAACTTTAATGGTGGTAAAAAAACACAGAACCTAAAATTTACCATCTTAACCATTTTATAGTATATGGTTCAGCAAAGTACATTAACCAATCTCGCAAACTTCGCCTTGCCAAACTGAACCCCTGTCCCCATTAAACGACAACTCTCAGCCCCCAAACCCCAGCAACCACCACTCCACTTTCTGTCCTACGGATCTAACTCCTCTAGACACCTCACTTGAGTGGAATCACACAATATTTGTCCTCTTGTGACTGGCTTATTTCACTTAGCATAATGTCAAGGTTCACACATGTTGTAGCCTGTGCCAGAACTTCCTTCCTTTTTACGGCTGAGTAATATTCCACTGCACGTATATACCATGTTTGGTTTATCCACTCATCCGTGTAGGGCTACTTGGGTTGTTTCCGCTTTTTGCCGATTGTGAACGATGCTCCTACAAACACGGGTGCACAGATATCTCTTGAGACCCTGCTCTCAATTCTCTTGGGCATATAAGAAAGTTTTCTCATATTATATTGATACCAATCTGCCTCTGTGCACTTTTCAGCCACTGAGACTGATAATATTCTCAGTAACAACATAGAAGAAAAGTAATACTTTTATTTAACCATCCTTCAGCTATTTTTAATGAAGTCATCCCATAGGGACCCTAGTTCATTTCCTCTTGTCCCTTTCTGCTGGAACCAGCTTTTGCCATCACCTGCGGGGCTTTTCCTTTCCTCACCAGATTTTGTAAGGGCTGTTACAGATATAGTTTCTCCCATCAGGAGGGCAACTGAGCGAAAGAGCAAGAGATTGGAATCAAACATTTGCATAATCAACCAGTTTCCAGTTCTCTGTGCTGCTCTACTCACTACCAGCAGGGACATGCTGCAGCCTCGCAGGGCAGGGATGACGTAGTCCACCACATACGTGGACCAGATGCCCTGAAGCTGCACTCAAATGGAAGGCCATACTCTTATAATGTCCCTGACAGCTCAGCTTGTCATATCTTTCATTTTTTCACCTTTGTTTCTTTCTGTGCTTGTGCTTTGAATGTGTGATTCTTCCTCTTGCCCATTTAAGTCTTTATTTTGACTTTCTCAGATGCAAAACGCGTCAGACACCCTCCCAGAAGATCCAGCTTGAGGAAGCCCCACAGGAGCTTGGATGAAAAGCAAAGACACAGCAGCCCCTGGTGGCTGCTGCAGGCCTAGTGCAGACACAAGCTCCCGCCACCCGCCAGCTGGCGGCCTGCCTGCCTGCCTCTCCTAGTCGGTAGCACACATATGGACCCCCAGGGGAGGCCGCGGCACCTGGGCTGGGGCTGTGGGAACCGGGCTGGGCTCAGGGCGAGCATGTGATGTGTCATCACTAGAGAGTCTAAGGAGGCTTTGAAAAACCCACACCACAGCCAAACAAGAAGCAGAAAACATACTCGGAAGAACTGAATAAGATGATTTCTTAAAGTCTCCTCTGACTCTTACTACTAGGGTTTGTTGTTTTTTTTTTTTGAAAGTGAAGTATCAGCGGTTAATCTTTAGAAAATCCACTGCATATTTTATTTAACAACGTGTATTATATTCTGCTTCTGTTTAAAGAGTTCTCCCCTTAACTCTTAATTTCTAACAGCTTTATACGTGTATATGTACACATATCAATAATATATATAATTGACATGGAACAAGATGCAGACATTGGAAGAATACAATTCGATAGGTTCTGACATGTGTATCTCCTGTTAAATCACATCCATCACCCCCTGGGTGGTGCTCCCTCCTTCCCTCCTCTGCCCTCCCATCTCCAGGCGACCACCGGTCTGCCCGTCACTGCGCATCCGTGTGCCCTCTCTAGAAGCCTAGAGAGGAGGAATCACACGGTGTCGTACTCTTTTTCGCCTGGCTTCTTTCACCTCACACCACAAGCCTGAGATCCATCCACCTTGTTGTGTATTATCAGTAGACATCCCCCTTCCTCTCTAGGAACTGTCCTTCTTTGAAGGCCAGGTTTGCTAACGTTTCATGATGGAAACTGTAGCACATACAGTGGAGAGGAGAGTGAACTGGATCTCCCGGTACCTAAGCTCCCAGCCTTGGCAGGTTTCAGCGTTTTGCCAGTCAGGTTCAGTTCTCCCACCACCTGGGGGCGCTACTGTCCCCACACAGGGCCACTTAAGGGCTTCCCAGGCAGCAAACTGCAGGCTCATTGGACTCTGCTGTGAGGGCTGTTTTGCATTCCTAAAGCGACAAAGGACTTTTTCAAAAGGAGGTTCTGACTCTGAAGCCACCAGCCGTAGGGCCCCCACTTCCCCTCATGAGGCCTTGCTTCAGGAAAGAGATTCCAAAGAGACTGAAGGCCAGGGGTACCTGGAGAAGGTAAAGGGTGGATGTGGAGGAAAATACTAAATTATGTATCTACAGCATTGTATCACCTTATGAAGCACATGTGTGCAAGTGCACTTTTTTTTTTTTAATGGCCGTGTTGGGTCTTCGTTGCTGCCCTAGGGCTTTCTCTAGTTGTGATGAGCGGGAGCTACTCTTTGTTGTGGTGTGCGGGCTTCTCATTGCGGTGGCTTCTCTTGTTGTAGAGCATGGGCTCTAGGTGCATGGGCTTCAGTAGTTGTGGCACGTGGGTTCAATAGTTGTGGCGCACGGGCTTAGTTGCTCTGAGGCACGTGGGATCTTCCTGGACCAGGGATCGAACCCGTGTCCCCTGCATTGGCAAGAGGATTCTTAACCACTGCGCCACCAGGGAAGTCCCATGTGCATATGCATTTTCATGCGGGCAGCCAGGCCCTCACACCCAGGGGCAGGTGACCTGCGTGGATCCTGGTCCTGCCGGGCCCCTGGGCAGTCGCTCTGTTGGGCCCCAAAGGCCTGGGATGTAAATGAGAAGGTAGCCTGGGTGGTCCCTTCGGCTCCAGCAATCTGTGATTCTCAAACTGTAAAGAAACCAAAGTGGCCAAGTCTGGTGGGAATCTGACCCGGTGGCCTTGGGCCAGGGGTTGCCTTCCGTGATGGCGATGACTTCCGGCATTCAGGTGCTAAGCATCTCCATCTGCACAAACCCCTGCTGCCCCTCCTCACCAGCGTCCAGCCAGAGCTCGTCCCAGGTCCTGGGGGAACCCGAGAGCTCCTGTGCCAAGAAAGCCTTCGTCAGCATCTCACTGAGATGCCACAGCGCCCCGTCACACCTCTGACCACATCTCCAGGCAAGTGCTTCTAACACTTTTAAATCTGGCTGTTTTCGTACATCTCCTGAGAGGAAGCGTCTTCCTCTGGTTCCTGGAGTTCTCCAGGGTGACAGCTCAGGACTCTCCTGCTCCCACCCGCGTGCTCTCCTGCATCGACTGCCCCATCTAGATGCTGAGGTTCACAGAGTTACACACCAGCTCCAGTCACCTTCTGCAGTGGACCGGAGCTTCTGACAGCCCATGAACTTGTCTGCCTCACACCCCAAAGCCAACTTGCACAAGACTGAGCATCATTATCGACTCAACAACACCTGCAGGAAACCTGGGCGCCTTTCCAGAAGCTTGGCTTCCCTTGTTCTACCCCCAGTGTGCACCTCGCTTTCTCCCATTGCCTCTTACCTGGATTTCCGCAGAATCTTCCACCTGGATGCCCTGCTTCCCGCACTGTCTCTTCTCATCCCCTGCCCTCCTGCCCCGGCTTGTCTTTCTAAACACAGGCTGCGGAGGAGACACAGGACTGGATAAGGTGGGCGTCTCTGGAGAAGGGAACTGGGGAAAGCGGTGGACAGGGAGGAAGGGAAACTTTCCTTTAAGTGTACCTGTTACATTTTTTCTCATGTGCATGTATATTACCTATTCTGATTTTGTAAATAATCATTTAAAAATAAAAAACATAGAAAATTTCCACTAGTCCCCCACTGTCTACAGGATAACGTTCTACTCTTTAGCCTAGAAGGTTGTGAAATCATGACCCAAACCGATCTTGTTGCCTTTGGCCCTCCGTCCAGCCGTCATCGCCTTGCTGTCCAGCCACTATGGACGACACGCCATTCTCCTAAAGCACTCGGTCCCCCTGGGTTTTTCCACATGCAGCTCGCTCTTTATGGAATGCTCCCTTCTTTATCGACTGCTGGAAAACTCTACTGACCCTGCAGAACCAACTCAGATGTCAGGTCTTCTTGGATGGGAAGGCGTCTACCTCGGATGGGATTATCTGACTCCTCCTTGTGTGTGATAATTCCTGCCTACCACCACTCCAGGGCCTCTGTGATGAACACGTATTCACACAACCCTCCCCAGCAGAGAAGGAGCCTGAGGGTCAGCACTGTGTTTTACCCCTCTTCTATGTCTCCTAGGTTGATCAAATACCACTCACTGCCACTTAAATCGGTGTTCTTTGCTATAGATCTGAAAGCAGACAGATGGTAATTGTCTTCCAAATAGTAGCTTTTCTGCCAAAAGTCCATTAGAGTACCCATCACTTTCAAATCCCTCTGGTGGATCTGCTTTCCACGCACGTAATCATTTTGCTGCCTGTCTTCACCTTCACACCCCACAGCAGCTGTGAGCCTGGGCTACTGTGAAGTCCTGGCTGACGGTAACAGACAAGAGTCACCCTGGTCCTCCTCCGACAGAGCAAACTGGACCCTTTGCCACAATGGTGGACGATGAATCCATTCAGCCTAAAGAGCAGACAGATAACAGACTTCCCTAGATCTGGAGTGACCACGATTTATTAGGCGGGGGGCGGGAGAGAGTGGATCTGAGTTATCACATGGTAGTAAAAACACAATTTATGTCTATTGGGTTGAATCAAAATTTCCTGTTTAAGGGTGCCCTTGAATTTCACTAGCACATTTAATCCCCCAAACTTCTGCCATTGAGCCCATTCCGGGACTGAAATTTTATGGTTAATTCAGTGTCCTAACAGAGCCATCTTTGTGGCTGCCCATCACCACGGCACTGTAAAAAGAACCTTCCTGAAAGTGCTGGCTACTCTCTAGTTCTCTGCCTCCCTTTCTCCGTGAACTCCAGCCCATCGGGCTTCCCCCACCACTCTGCTGAAACGGCGCCGGCCAAGGGTACCAGGGACCTCCAAGTCGCCAGATACAACGGTCAGTTCTCAGGCTTCATCTCGCCTGTCCCATCGAGCAGCATTTACAAGAGCTGGTCACGTCCTCCTCCTTGACATACTTCCCTCCCTTGGCTTCCAGACCCTGCAGCCTCTTGGTTTTCTTCCCTTTAGGATGTCCCCTCATCTTCTCGACCTCTGAACACAGGTCACACGCATAAGCACCCAGCACGGTGCCCAGCACACAGTCACGTGTCAGCTGACATCATCATTACTGGTGATCCGATCTAACCTCAACCCTCCTGTGCTCCAATGGCTCCCAAATTTATAACTCCAAACCCAACCTCTCCCTTGAATGCCAAACTCTTACAAAGATCTTTTCACTTGATATCTCTGTGGATGTCTGATATGCATCGCGAACTTAAATATTCAAACCAAGTTCCTGATTAATAACATTAAAACCCTTCCGCTTCCACACTTCCCATGTCAGTCAATGACAACTGGGGTCCTCTTTGACACCCTCTTTGACACCTTTCTGACACATCCCACAGCCAATCCATTAGCAACTGGCTGTCTCTATCTTCAATCTAGGTCCATGAGCCAGCCAGTCCTCCCCAGCTCCCTCACTGCCACTCTGGTCCAAATCAACCCCTCTTCTCACTCAGGTTCCTGCAAAAGCCTCCCAACTCTGCTCTCAGCTTTGGCCCTGCCACCCCATCCCAGTCTGTCTTCAACACAGCAGCCAGGGTGAGTCATAAAACAAACCAGATCATGTCATCCGCTGTTCAGAAGCCTCCAGCATTTTCCAGCTCATTCAAAGTAAAAGCCAAGGCCTTATGGCGGCCACAAGGCTCGCTGTGCTCTTCCCTGGGCACCAGGCCACCACCCTGGCTCCCTTGGCTCAGATGTGCTGAGAGCAGGCCCACTGCTACTCTCCCCAGCCCTGGCTGCTTCTTGTTCTTTATACTTTATTTTGCTCACTGTTGGACTTACATGACCCGAATGTTAGCAAAGGTTTTGTCTGGTTCACAGATGTGTAACCAGCACCTAGAACAGTACCCAGCACATGTAGGTACTCAAAAAATATATGTTGAAGGGATAGATCAATATTAGACTGAATATTTTTCTAATTAATAGACCACTGATTGAGAGAGATACTGCTGCATTTAAAAAAAAATCACAATTCGATTAAATAACTTAATAAAAGACAAATCCAAATCCTAGCTTTTCACACATAATTTTCCCACCCTAAATAGTTTTCAGTTTCGGTATCTCACTAAAATACTGTTGATTTTAAAGTTCCCTGACTTTGGGAAAGAAATTCTGCCTTGGGCACCTAAGACTGCCCAGGAACAAGTTGAAAATTAGTCCAGAACAGTAATAGGAGATGCTTTAGTGAATTAAGGTACATGAACTTCATGAAATATTTTGCATGAATAATAATAATACAGAAGAATAATAAAGGTTATTGTGCATCAGCATGAAGAGCTGTGTATGAGATAGTTTAAGCAGAAAAATGTTAAATAGAATGTTATAATTCAATGATATAGATCTTAAAAAGAACAAAAGAAATGAAAACAGCTGACAGCTGATAAGCTAAAGAGTATATTGGGAAACATTTTAAATTGTTAATGATGCAATATTGTCTTTGGCTATACAATTTTCTTAAGATTCTCAACATTTGGCAAAAAATAAACAAACAAAAAACCGACCTGGAAACAGCCTTAATATCTCATAATAAGAGATTAATTAAATAACAGTACCTCTGTACGGTGGGCAAATTATGCGGACGTTATGATGGGAGAAATGCTTATATTATAATGTTAAATAAAAGGATGCTATAAAGTGTATCTATACACTATGACCTTAATGACATAAAAGATATGTACAGAAAGAGATGAGAAAACTGAAAGGAAATACATCAAAGTATTATCAGTAATACCTGCGGAGGGTCAGCTATGAGCAATCTTTATTTCCTTTTTTCTATATTTTTTAAACATATTTTTTTCTGTTTTCCAATTTTTCTACAATGAGCATATATTCCTTTACAATTGTAGAGTGAAGCTAATATAGGGCTCGTCTTTTTATTTAAAACCTCTCATGAGTAAGATCACTTTAAGTTTTTTTATTGGAGAGAACAACCAAGAACAAATTTTTTTCTCATTGGCGTGTGTATTACCTATTCGAACTTCAAAAACAAGCACTTAGGACTTCCCTGGTGGCGCAGTGGGTAAGAATCTGCCTGCCAATGCAGGGCACATGGGTTTGAGCCCTGGGCTGGGAAGATCCCACATGCCATGGAGCAACTAAGTCTGTGCACCTCAACTATTAAGCCTGTGCTCTAGAGCCCATGAGCCACAACTATTGAGCCCATGTGCCGCAACTATGGAAGCCCACACACCTAGGGTCTGTGCTCCACAACAAGAGAAGCCACGGCAATGAGGAGCCCACGCACCACAGCGAAGAGTAGCCCCCGCTCGCAGCAACTAGAGAAAGCCCGTGTGCAACAACGCAGACCCAACCCAGCCAATAAGTAAATTAAATAAATAAATAAATAAATTTATTAAAAAAACAAAACACTTAAAAGTAAGCATACCCTTTAAAAGCTGGTGAAGGCTACTAGTCTTGGGGAACGGAGACTTAATCTCAGAGAAAAACTGAGCACCAGAGGAGTCAGGGAACAAGTGAGAATCCCTCTTGAGGACAAATTCACGCAGTTAAAATTCTAGTATACACAGCGCCCTGCAGAGGTATAGTCAGAAAGACTCGGACTGGCTCTTTCAAACTGCACGACCTTGGCCAAGTTAATGACCTCTCTGGGCCTTGTTGCCTCCCCTATGACAATGGCGTTGGGGGGAGGCGACACCTATTCTGCAGGTTACCTATTCTGACGAGAACTGAAGTAAAACAATGTACGTAAAGGAGCTGGCTCTTAGAACAGCCTGAAGAAATAGTGGCCGCGTAATAGTATCTGAACAATTTCTGAGTGATTGTAAGTGAACTGCGAAGCCCTGTGTTTCGTAGGAATCAAATCTGATACAGGATGGGGAATGGACCTTCTTCTGCCTCTGCCCCCGTGCAGCTAGCAGCACCCTTAGACGCACAGGCTCGGGGAAATGCTCGAGTGGAAGCATGCTGGTGACAGATGTATTAAGTACCTAAGTGGGAGTCACAGCTTTCAGTAAAAGCTGCATGACCCCTAAGCACAGACACATCTGAATGAATAAGGAGGCTGCTGAAAATAACATTCAGGGAGTGTTATGAGGGCAAGATGGGTAGGACAAAATAAAGACAAAATCAGACAAAATAAAGGTCCTTGATGTGTTTGCTGGGGGGACACTAGGGATTACTGAATGTTAAGAAAAAAAAAAATACAGTAAAGAAAAATGGGCCAGGCATTAGTGCCACTGTGAGCAGAGCATGGGAAGTGCTGGATCTGCCCTGTGACTTGGACATCGGGAAAATGGAAAAGGCATGGAACATTCCAGGTTGTCTACAGAGGGGCTGGAGCCTGGCAGACCTGCTACAAACTGTGCTCTCCCCACTTACTGGCTGCCTGGCTTTGGGTACCTTATCAATCTCCTGAGACTGAAATGGCCTTGTTTGTAAAATAGAAAGCACTATTCACCTAAAAGGCAGTTTGAAGAGAGGAATGTGGGACAATGACCAGGAAGTACCTAATTCAGTCCTTAACACAGAACAGGTGCCCAATGGACATAATACTCCCTTCCCTTCTTTACTGTGCACACCATCGGCCGCAAAGCCAAACACCTCACATGTGGGCTTCCCTGTGACTCAGTCGTTAAGAATCCACCTGCCAACGCAGGGGACACAGGTTTGATCCCTGGTCCTGGAAGATCCCACATGCTGTAAAGCAACTAAGCTGGCACGCCACAACTATTGAGCCCATGCTCCACAAGAGAAGTCACCGCAATGAGAAGCCCACGCAGCACAACGAAGACTTGCCCCCGCTTGCCACAACTAGAGAAAGCCTGTGTGCAGCAATGAAGACCCAAGGCAGCCAAAAATAAAAATAAATAAATAAATAAAAATAAAAATTCTGTAAAAAGAAAAACAAAACCAAACATTGCACACACGTCTCTGCAGTGAACACACACCCAAACTTAAAACCGCACAAAGGGAAAGACTTTTTTCTAGCTGACGTGCATTGGTACCAAGAGTTTATGGAACTGGATTGGAAACTAGGAACGTCATGGATGTTCTCTTTATTTGGAGAAGTGTCTCAGCAGTTATATTTCAGTGAATACAAATCCACACACAGGCACACACAGACTGTCACACGTTCCCCAGTGGCCTTGGCCTCATTCAGCCCATTTCCTCCCTGAGATTCTGTTTCCTGGACACGGGGATTTGTAACCCAGCCCTGGTGCACAGGGACTACTGTACGCTTCACATTTGTGTTTTACCTCAAATCTGCTTGTAATTTTTCCTCGGCTTACAATCCAGGGTGAAAAATCTCTTACCCAGTGTTTCATTACAAAGTATAATGGTTCACAGACCAAAAAAAATTTAACTGCAAGCTGCTTCTGCCAAAATGTAAAGGGAAAATTTATCTTGATTTGGAACATATACAGAATAAGAGCTGAAAAACTCCATGGTTAAAGGGTTTTGTGAATGGTTAATTGAAATACTTCTTAAAAATTAATTTTAAAAATTCAAGTTTTAGATGGAATATAGCAATACTTATTCTTAGCTAGCAACCTAAACTGTATCAGGAGAACAACCAAGAACTAAGAAATAAGACAAAAAAGACCACTCAACTAACTAAAATTATTGCCACAAACTCATTCACTGAAGAGATGATTCCTCAGGCCAGGGAGGAAACCTCCCCCAGGCCTGACCTCAGAGGGTTCTGGTCCTCCTTAAAACTCAGTGCCAGTGAGCGTGCTTCTCTGATTCTACCTCCCAGGGCAGCTCAGAGAAGTGTCTCTTTGGGCGGGGGATACAGGGAAGGCTGATTGGTTGCATAAAGACTGACAATGGTAAAAAGTGACGACTGTGGGACTTCCCTGGTGGCGCAGTGGTTAACAATCTGCCTGCCAGTGCAGGGGACACGGGTTCAATTCCTGGTCGGGAAGATCCCACATGCCTTGGAGCAACTATGCCTGTGAGCCACAACTACTGAGCCTGAGTGCCACAGCTACTGAAGCCCAAGAACCTAGAACCCGGGCTTTGCAACAGGAGAAGCCACTGCAATGAGAAGCCCGTGCACCACAATGAAGAGTAGCCCTGGCTTGCTGCAACTAGAGAAAGCCTGAGCACAGCTACGAAGACCCAACTCAGCCAATGAAAGTAAATTAATTAATTAACTTTTAAAAAAGTGACAGCAAGACTGAGGCTGGACCAAGGACAGAAAGGCAGTGACAAGCAAGCCTCACAGCTGCAAGGCCACTTTGATACTAAGGGTGCAGGAGTCTGACTGTCGAGGGAGGGTCTGGTCTCTGCTCTGCCATGACCATGCGGCTTGGTCACTTAACTTTAGTCTCTGCCTGTTTCCTCTTGCATATCTGTAAACATGGACAATAATAACATTGGTAAAAATGAAAAGACTTAATACGTGTTTGAGACCCAAGTGCTCACTGAAATATTAGCTACAATTATTCTTGGACACAGAGAAGTATCTACAACATACAATATTCAGGATGATGTTCAGAGATATACATAATCAGTCTCTAAGAAATTCTAATTGGGACCTACCTGGTGGCGCAGTGGTTAAGAATCCGCCTGCCAATGCAGGGGACACGGGTTCGAGCCCTGGTCTGGGAAGATCCCACAGGCAGGGGAGCAACTAAGCCTGTGTGCCACAACTACTGAGCCTGCACTCTAGAGCCTGCAAGCCACAACTATTGAGCTCCCGTGCCACAACTACTGAAGCCTGCTCACCTAGAGCCTGTGCTCCACAACAAGAGAAGCCACCACAACGAGAAGCCTGCGCACTGTGTCGAAGAATAGCCCCCACTCACCGCAACTAGAGAAAGCTCGCGTGCAGCAAAGACCCAATGTAGCCAATGAATAAATAGATAAATAAATAAAAAGAAATTCTAATCAACAGTGGTCAGAATTTTTAAATGTGGGTGCTTAAAGGGCTAATTTCACTTGAGTTTGATATGCTCTTATGAAGAATATCTCTCTCTCTTTCAAAATGCTAGATAGTTATGAACCTAAGAAAACTTTTTTCTTCCTTCCAAAGAAATCTAAAATAGTGTTATTTACATGCTCAGCCAGGCCTTTTCTCTGTCCTCGGGAGCGTCATTTTTAACATTTGGAGGAACGGCCAACTTCTACCTATAGGTTTCAATACTGACTCATCAAAATCCCCATTTTTTCCTAGCCCAATGGTGTCTTGTTAACTCAGAGTCTTACAAAATGTGCAATTGCCAGAGACTCAATTAAAGGGTGTATATTAAAACAAAAAGGCATAGACTCCGCACTTGTCCCTACAGGCAGTTAGCCTTCTACCTGTGACCTTTAGAGCCAGGAAATTACAAGCCTTCGACCTTTTTACTTTGTCTCTCCAGACGTGAAAATAATGAATTGGACTCAGGAGCTTCCTTGCAGCTCTAATGATCCAGGATTCCAGGATTCATTCAAGAAACATCTATGGTGCAGAAGGTACATACAATCCGATCCAAAAGAGCAACCACAGCTGCTGAACTTACCTCCCAATCTCTCCCGACTCCATCTCCCCTTCAGCCCTCTCACTGCACTCCTTCGCTCAGGACCTGCTCGTCTGGACCACAGAAGCAGTCCCCAGTTGGTCATCTTGCCCCTAGTCTTACTCTGCCCAGTCCATCCTCCCCATGGCTGTTGGCCTGACCCCCCTAAGACACGAAATGTCACTCCCCTTAGTCCTTTAAAGATACCCACGGCTTTCAGGTAAAGTCCGAACTCCTCAGCGTGGAAAACTCCTAGTGTGACCTATCTACACTGGCAATCACTCTTTCCAACCTTTTCAACTCCAGGGTTCCCACCCACGCTCTGGGCACTATATGCCCCAGTCGTCATTGTCTTTGCATACAGGGCTCGCTCCGCCCAAATGCCCTTCACTGCTTGTTTGCCTGGCTAATGCCACAGACCCTTCGAGATCTAGGTCGAGTGCTGTCCTGCTGGGATGCTGGCCGGACTTCCCCAGGGGACCAGCTGCTCTTCCTGTGGACTCTCTATACAGACTGCCCACTGGTATTCTACTTTTTTGTTTACAGATCTCTCTCCCCCATTACACTGTGGACTTCTTAGGGCAAGGACTGCGTGCCATCCGTGTTCATCTCTAGAGTGAGGCCGGCACACAGCAGGCGCTCAAACAACACCTGAGAAATGACTGACAGAATGAGTAAGGCAGCCTCTGCACCCTAGGAGTTGCTATGATACTCAGTGAATGGGGGTGGGGGTGGGAAATCCATTCTTTTTGTTTTCTTTCCATTTTCACTTCTGAAGTTTCCAAAGCACTTGACAACTGAACATTGAAAGATCGCGTTCATGCCATCTCAGAGTTTCTCCCAAATTTCTCAACTGTTTATCCATTTTGAGGGTTATATAATGGAACACTGATGTAATCGTAAAGGAATCTTGTTATATAACTGGGTCTGATTGGCTGTAGCTCACGTTGGGAGGGTCGCAGGGGATGGGCAGGAGGACAGGGGAGGAAGACCCTGCACTGTCCGGGTTGGCCCAGTCCTTTCCACCCGACCCCTCACCTCACTGAGGAGCTTCCAGGATTCTACTGCTTGGTGGCTGCCCCAGAAGACACTTCCCTCCAGTCCCAGCAGGTGTTAAGCAAAGCCTGCGGGACTCTAGGGAAGGTGGGGACTGCCTTGGACATCCTCCTCAGGCCCAGGAGCTGATATCACAGATCTTGTTCATTCAGCTCTGCTGCAGGGAAGCCTGTTGCCAAACGAGAGTGCTCACTTTTATTGTTTTTCTAGAACAGCAGGGATGTTATTACAACTGTCCTGGAAGCGAGAAGAGCGAAGCCAAAAAGAAATTGCACAGCATCTTAAAAATAGCCAGTAGTATCCAAACTGCTTGACCGCAAGGCAAAGATCCCGATGTGTCTAACGTGAGGGGCCTTTGTAACCACTGTTTGGCTACCGGTCCCACCTCTTAGCCGCCTCCTCCGACAGTGCCCAGGGGACTGGCCAAGGGGGAGGTACCTGAGAGGAAAGCAGCGCCCCCCCACCCCCCAGCTCCTACCTGGGCTGCAAGGAGCCACCGTTCCAAAAGGAAAAAGAGGCAAGCTCTGGCCAGAAGAAAGCCTGGGAGATGCATTTCTGCTAAGGGATGTCTGTCTCCCCGCCTTTGAAGGCTGTTCCCAGCACTGTCACCCCCAAACTGGAGGCAGTCAGACCAGCACCCAGAGGAGGCAGAGAGGGAGAAAATCAGAGGGGATGTTTGAGAAGGAGAGACCTCGGCGGGATTCGGGGACAGCGGGACGGTGGGTGACACACAGGGCAGCCCCGCGCAAGCGGAGTGAGCCTGGCCGGGGCTGGAAGCGGCGGGAGGCAGGGGGCGAGCAGGGAGAGCGCGGCGGGACCGCGCCGGGGCTGGGCGACAGGGCGACAGGGCGACAGGGCGGGGGGCCCGCAGGGACAGGGCGCGGGGTGCGGGCCGGCGGGGGCGGGGGGGGGGGCTCCGGGGCAGGAACCGGCGCAGCCGCCCCACCGGCCCCGCGGGCTCCGCCACTCACCCGGCTCCCGGCGCCGGCGGCGGGTCGGGGCCGCGTCGGGCCGCGCGGGGCCAGCTCCCCGGGGCCCCAGGCCGCCGACTCGGCCAGCAGCTGGTCCAGCAGGCGCAGGGTCTCGTCCCCGCCGTCGGGGGGCGCCGCGGGGCCGGGGTCGCGGCCGGCCGCTCCCTCCGCCGCCACCGCCTCCCGGGCCGCCTCCGGGGCCGCCGCCGAGCCCGGCCCCGTCCCGCCCTCCGGGGCTGCCCCGCCGGGCCCCGCCGGCCGGCTGTCGGGGCCGCGCAGCCGCCTCAGGGCGCGGCCGCTCCGGCTGCTGCCGCTGCCCATGGCGCGCCCGCCGAGCAGGCCTGTCGCGCCGCCCGAGCGCGGCCCGGGGCGGGGACGCGGGCGGGGGCGCGGCCGGGCCGGGGGTGCGCACCCGGGCGCGCGGGGCGGGGGGCGGAGGCGATGCCGGGGCGGGGACGCGATCGGGGGCGGGGATGCGGACCGGGCCTGGGGGAGGGGCGAAGCCGCGGGGGCGGGGGACGCGGGGCCTGGGGTCGGCCGGGGGGACGCGGGAGGGGGCGCGGCCGGAGCCGGGCTGCCCACCCGGGCCGGGGGCGGGAGAGGGCGGCGGGGGCTGGCGACGAGATCTCGCGGCGGGGACGCGGGAGGGGGCGCGGCTGGGACCGGGATGCTGTCCCCGGCCTGGGGCGGGGGGGGCCGAGACCCGGGGCTGAGGGCTCTGGGGGAGCCGGCGGCAGGCGGCGGGGAGCTGGGGCCGGCTGTGGGGGTGTAGCGAGGGCGGGGAGGGGGCGGCGAGGGCACTGGGGCGCGGCGACCCCTCCTCCTCCGACTCCTTCCTCCTCCCCCCTCCCCGCCTCGGATCCCGCGCCTCCTTGCGGGGTCAGCCCTCCAGGCTCTGGCTCCCCGACCCTCCGGGTCCCCTCCGCCTGGAAGAACTGAAAACGCTGGGGCTCCGACAACACGCGCAGACCGGTCTGCGTGGGGTGGTGATGAGTGCGGAGGTGACCCCACAGCCTGGCCCTACCCGAGCGTACAGCGCGGTGGGGACTTCATCTCTCCCAGCCTCCTATTCCTCAAACGTTAAGTTGGGGGGAGGGGCCGGACGATAAAAAATACCTCTGAGGATGGAGTAAGGTAATGAAGGTGCAGGGCCTCGCACCCTTCAATTTCTGCCCTTCTCCCTCGCACGCACGGACAGGCCTAAGACAGGACAGAAGGAGGGAGGGGGGCGAGTCTCCCGGACCCGACAGCCCCCGGCGGTAGGCAGTGGTGGGCCCTGGGTTTCCCGTCCGTCTCCTCCTGTCCCAAAGGAGATCTGGTTAAAGATCGAGCCTCATTAAAAACCCTCATCAAAAAAATAACCACTTTGGGGAAGGGAAAAATTTATAAGCAGACAGGGAAAGCATTCTCTCCCCGCAAGGAAAAAGCTAGTAGGTACTGATCATAATTAATTCTAGCTTTTGGTCACTGGATAATAAAAAGAAAGAAAAACGCTTATTATTTTTAAGTGAACCAACCCTGAAATAAGAACAAGAAAAGGCCAAAGATGTCTAATTCAAACCTGGTGGTTGTGCTTGCATTTTATTTAAGACTTGACGTCTTTCCCTCCCTTCCTCACTTACTTAAAAAAATCTAACCTTTCCAAAGCAAGACAACTTGAACATCCTGGGTTTAGCTCATATCTTGACATTAACCTGAATCCAGATGGGATTTCAGAATAACTGTCAAAATGAAATTTCAGCTGATCTTTCCCTACCATAGATTTGAAATTTTGTTCTTTTATCACTTCAGGAGTAGACAATGAAATCTTTATGCCCAAGAAACTGGAATAAACATGGGATTCAAGGCCATATCCATTTGTTTTATTATCAAGAGACTAAGGAAGTATTTGTAACTCCTCTTCATTTTTTTTTTCTTTTTATATTTTTGATGTGCTGTCTTAACCATCCAGATACAGGAGGTGGGCCAGATTCGTTATTTGGTGTCATTTGGGTGTTCTGAGTCCACAGTCTAGTCTGGGAACTATTGATCTAAGTTTTCTCTTTAAGAAAATAAATCTCATCTTGAAACTCTTTAAGCCTGGGAAAAAAACATTCACAGGGAAAAGAATTTTTTCTTGTGCTAAGTTCAACTAAGTTTAATCATTTAAAGGAAAACATGTTTTACTTCTGCCTAAGTAGAGTCTAGTCATGTGACTCATAGTTTAAATATATCCAGAGCTCCCTGTGTTCACCACCCAGGGCAATTGATTTTTCTGACGACTCTTGATTTCAAGCCTGTTTCCCCAGACTTGTCTGGCTCACTCAGCTTCATTGAGCGTAACTGCCAAAGCCTGTGTTCTTTCCGCTCTGAGAGTGGTTTCAAAATCAGCTACATTTGGGGACCTGGCTTGCATCTATTTGTGCTAAAAACACAGACTGATTTTATTAGAAGCTTCCCATAATGAGCAAACAGCCTGAGTTTTCCCACATGACCAATGCTGCCTAAGATCATCTCCAGAAATAAACAAGAATCTCTTTGTCCCAAAGGATTGGCAAAGTCCCAGGAATATTGGGACATTGAAGATGGGGTCTGATCCCTCTTAAGGAAGCATCCTGGCAGCCACACTTCTCCAGCTAAAGGACTTCTTTATGCAGTGACTGGGGTGGTGGCTGGTGATGGGACTGGAAGATGAGGCCCAGCTTGGGAGCTGTCTGCTTAAACTCTTGGAAAATAAGAACACCCTGCAACAAACAAATTAAACTTTGGGAGAGAACTACAGTTGTTGGTACTTTCAGCAGGAGATGTGTCCTGAGTGATGTTTCCCTTGGCAACGGGACTAGCCTGGCATCTGGAGATGAAGCAGGTCCTCTTCTTACCACAGCCAGAGGACCACCCTCATTGAAGTAGGCTGCCAAAACCCGCCCCCCTTCCAAAGCCCCAGCCAAGTGCCCTTCTTCAGGGACCCTCCAGATCTCCTTTCCCTGATCAGAACCTCCATAATTTCCCTCCATTCCTGACCCATCACTAGCTTTTACATAGGAGAGAGATATTGTACAGGCGCAGGTCGTGATGAATATGCGTAAGGACAGTGTTTGTATTCAGATGAGAAATGAGACCAGCATTCGACATGTAGGCAAGCCATGTTTCTATTTTTAATACTTAATCAGTAACTTGAGAGAGCCACAGTGCTATCAATTATTGCTGATACCTTTTGACAGCAGTGTCTCGTATAATTGCTATTGTCTTCTTGCAAAGCTCCAAGCTTTTGCATGCAGTTTCATGGCTTCACCGCTGAGAGGGGTGATGGGGGGTGGGGGGAGTTGTAAGGGAGAGTCAACACCATTCATTAAGGACTCTTAATGACTTACAGAATTCCTTTGCAAGATTTATTCAGAAATAACGTATGGTAAGTCTTCAGAGTTGGCACGTTTATATCATGATCGATTTGGTCCATTCTATAACATTGTAAAAGATACTGACCCTAGGCAGTAAAACATGGATGACTTCTACCCCGTTAGAACAAAAGATGGAAAGCGGGATTTGTGGTGCAGACATTCCATTAGTTGAGCAGTTCTCACTACTTAAAGAGACACCTATGGGCTCCTGGTTCAAAATGACAGATCAGGCAGAGTTTGCTTCTCTTGCTCCTTGAGAGCACCCCCCCACCACCACCACCAAATTAAGATACTGAAGTTTAAAAAAGGAACTTCAAAAAGGAAAAAAGGATGGGGAAGGAGTTGTAAAGGGGAGATAAAAATCACCAGTGAAATTTCAACACACTTCTGGAAGATGGAAAGCTGCCAGCAGAGAGCTGCCAGCTGAAACAGGAAGAAAAATGACAACCTAAGATATGATGTCAGGGGCTAGAGAGGAAACGGGCATCAGCCTTCTGACAGAAGAGGCTTTGGGACTCCTCATATGGACAGTGCATCATCCGCCACCCCGTTCATGCATAAGGAAAAAGGACCAGGTCGCTGGCATGGCTTACTCTGCTACTGTGTGAATAAGACTTTTTTTCCTGCTGAGTTTTTACCTGGAGTGGGGAGCTGTGTGCGGAATGGGGTGTTTGCTGGCCACTGTGGCATTGGGCTTCTCCAGGTTCAGGTGCCCACACCTGCCCACTGAGCTATGGTGATGGCTCCTGTGGAAAGACTGTCCTTCCCAGGGGCTGTGGACCGGGCAGGTATCATGACTGTGCAGTACAGTATCCACAGCCACTGGTCTTGATGAGCCTGTTCCCTTCTTGCAGAGCTGCTGCACAGAAGCCATAGGCTGACTCTCCTTTCCACAAACCCACAGTTTTGAGCTGGAGATTTGGAGGACACTCAAAGCATGCTCAGATTCCAGGCTTTGTTAGGTTTATTTATCACTCCTAGGAAATTGTGTAGCAGGAGGGGAGAGGAGAGGGGGAGGGGGCAGTGGTGGGGAGGGGGCAATAAAGTCTGTGCAAATGTGGCCATTAACGTGCTCTGTTCATCACAGAAGTTAACCTTTGCAATAATACCACTGGCTAAAAAGAGTGTGTAACATACATGAAATGTCCAACTTTAAGCTCAAGGGTCCTCACCATGAATGGCAACTCTGCAATGTGGAAACTGCCCTGTTTGGATGGTCAGCTCTGCACACAAACGCCTATGGCCCCAGAGAGCCAGGAAGATGCTTGCAGTCCCATTTCTTGCTGGAGACCTGAGAATTAACTAGGGAGTTAATTAGCTGAAGGAACAGAGGTTTCCACTTAAAGCTCAGGTTAAACATTGTCTCTTGACTCTTTTGTTTGCAGCTCTTTAACTTGTAAAGTGGAGTTGAAGTCCCAGCCTGCTCACAACTGTTCCTGATGAACGCCTGTGAGCTGTTTGCACAAGTCCTCCTGCCGGGAAGGATCTCTTGTCCTCTGGAATGCAACTTGCTCCTCTATGCCATCAACCACCACTTCCTGAGAGGCTGCCCTGGTTCCCTTACAGGCTGTAACTCATTGAAGGAGCCTCTCAACACATCCTTCTGATGTGACTATTACCTTCCTCCATTTTATGGATGCAAAGCTGAGGCTCAGAAGAGCAGGGAACCTGTGTAAGTTCTCAAAGCTAGTAAGCAGCAGAGCTGGGACTCAAACCCAAGTCTGTCTAGTCCACGGGGTCTTTTCATCATGCTAGTTATGCCCAGATAAACGAGAAACCTAGCAGAATAGACAAGGTGACCTCTGAGTATAAGGAACTACTATCCTGGTACCCAGGCTACCATGCAGGTAGGGTGACCAACCATTCCTCCTTGCCTGGGTCTGGGAGTATTCCCAGGTCATAGGACTTTCAACCAGCTGAATAGGTCACCCTACATGTAGGGTTGTACAGGTTGCTCATTGCACAAAAGTACCTGACCAAGAAGCATGTCGAGACCGCAGTCCAGCCACACTCCATTCACCAAGCTGTCCCCTGTGGAGCAGGGCTGCATCCCCCTAGACGAAGGGCAGCATAGGATCACCAAGGCCCCACCAGCTTCTCTGACACTATTGACCCAGAACTTTAAGTAGTTCAGTGATTAAGGTAATGGCTTCATTTTAAACTAACTGTTTTATCCTCTCTTGCCAAAGAATTTCTCCCAATCCTTGTACACACACACACACATACACACACACACAGAGGATCAAAACACAAAGTCCTAATCATGTTCTTACAACCTGGTCCTCTCATAGGTGGGAAACAAAGCTCGATCGATCTGGAATCCTGTGTCTGATGGTCTGGAGTGCTGCTCTGTGAACCTTTCCTCCGGGATGTGTGGGACGGATGCACTTCCCTCCTTGGGGTTGGGTGGTCCTGGGACAATCTCAGCAATGACTCGTGAGCAAAAGTGAGTGTGTCTCGGACGTCCCTGGTGGTGCCGTGGTTAAGAATCCACCTGCCAATGCAGGGGACGCGGGTTCCATCCCTGGTCCGGGAGGATCCCACATGCCTCGGAGCCACTAAGCCTGTGCGCCACAGCTGCTGAGCCTGTGCTCTAGAACCCATGAGCCACAACTACTGGAGCCCATGCGCCTAGAGCCCCTGCTCTGCAACAAGAGAAGCCACTGCTCGCCACAGCTAGAGAAAGCCCGCAAGCAGCAACAAAGACCCAACACAGCCAAAAAATAAATAAAATTTAAACTAATAATTAAAAAAAAAAAGGGAGTGTGTCTCTTCGGGACTAGAGCAGTCCGTGCTGCTGAGAGCGTCCCTCAGCAACTCGCTATGTTGAAGATGGTGGCGGTGCTGTCAGCCAGGGTCCTGGAGGGTCCAACTCATGGTGGACGTGGAGCCTGGGTGAGAACTATATCTTGGCCGTCCCAAGCCCGTTCCACGGTGGGTGTTTCCTCCTGAGACGTAACCCAGCCTACCCGCGCTGTTACTCCACGATAAAGACATTGACACTCGGGTCTGTGAACCGTGTAGGGCCCTAGAGAGAAAGAGAATCAGGTTTGCAGTTCTCAAAGTCCACCCTACTCGGTCGCATTGGGGATTTTAAACATGAATAAGTTTAATAACAAGATTCGTCTTTATATATATATATATATATATATTTAGTAAAAGTTATTTTAATGGTAGTTGGTGGTTAATCTTATTTGTCCACTTGACAGAGCTAAGGGGTGCCCAGCTAGCTGGCAAAACGTTATTTCTGGGTGTGTCTGGGAGGGTGTCTCCAGAAGGGATTAGCATTTGAGTCTGGACTCAGTAACACAGAGGCCCTCACCAATGCAGTTGAGGGCCTGAAGAGAACAGAAAGGTGGAGAGAGAATTCTCGCTCTCTGCCTGAGCTGGGACACTGTCTTCTCCTGCCTTGGATGACAGCAGTCCTTATTCTCAGGCCTCCGACTGGATTACAGCAGCGGCTTTCCTTTCCGGGGTCTCCAGCCTGAAGATGGTGGTCTGTGGGACTTCTCAGCCTTTCTAACCCTGTGAGCCAATTCCTGGAATGTCTCCCCTTACATACATGTCTGTATGTATCCTATTGGTTCTGTTTGTCTGAGAAGCCTTACTAATACAGTAAGCTACATAAAATCTCTGAGTGAAAGAGAAAGAAAATTTACTTTCCTACATTTCTCAGAAAGTTAACACCTCTAGTGTATTAAGGTCTGAGTAGTTGCTGCAGAGACCATTTGTCAAAAAAAAAAAAAAAAAAAAAAAAAGGAGCGGAGGGGGAATTCCCTAAGGGTCTAGTAGGGTTAGGACTCTGAGCTTTCACTGCCAAGGGCATAGGTTGAATCCCTGGAGATCATCAGTCCTACGAAGCCTAAAATACGTACTATCTGGCCCTTTACAGAAACTGTGTGAAGCCCTGGTTTAGCTGAAAGTGCTGTTTCACCCATTAGTCCTGGATGACAGGGTTTATTCACGAAGGAAAAGGAAGTTAATATTAACCATCTACGATTTTTAGTAACTTATTTCTGCCTTCATACCTAACTCGGCATGCTTACCTGGGGCCCCAGGTGAGATGGTTGAGTTATGAAACCCAAAGTAAAAACGTTCTTTTAGACAAATCAGCATTCCCACTGTTTGAATTCCCTCTTGTGTGTGAACCAGAAACTAGATCTGAAAAGTCACCTTTATTTTTCTACTTCTAGATCGTATTTTTTCCTTACAGATAAAATGTTATGAGCATTTCTCTTCCTTGTTCTTTCTCTTATTTAGCTACAAATAAAAATCTTTTTGATACAAATAAAATATCTTTTCTATTTTTTACAAGTATCAACACTAGAAATATATTAAAAGTTATTTTTGATCCACTCAAGAATACTTATCCAAATATGTTTTGATTATTTAAACTGAAAGCAAACTTATACCAAAATGAAATCATCAGAAAAGAAACTCGATCTGTTTAAACAAGTACACACCCCACATAAATGCAATTTAATTCAACTCTACAAACATTTGCAAAGCACTTACTATGCGGTAACTTTGGGGAAGATACAAATAAATGATCCATAACCCCTGCCTTCGAGGAGCTCAGGGACCAGTGGGAGAGACAGCTGTGTTGAATAATTAAAATAACGAAATGTGGAATAATTAAAATAACTAAATGTGAAATAATAGGTACGAAACACAGAGGAAAGAGATTTACATGAGTTAATAAGTCTAGGAGAGGTCAATAAAGCATCATGGAGAAAACATCAGAGCTGGGTTTTAAAAGAGGAGCGGGAGGACTGACTCCAAAAGCAGAGGCGAAGGCACCGAGATGTGAAAGGCACAGGACATGTGGGCTCGGGGGGGGGGAGGCGGGGAAGTGAGATCTCGTGCCCTTTTTCAAACGCCCTCCTGGGTACTTAGCTTACTGTTATAGTGGGGAAAACAGCAAACTGATTTTTAAAAAGAATCCTGCGTTTGGTACGAAATGAAATCCTAAATTAAAGGATGGCTTCTCCAGCCCCAGCGCATCTCCCCTCCCAGTGCTGACGTCATTCTGCCACTGAGTACAACCCGCGTGGTCCTCTGTGTGTGACAGCCACGGCGAGGAGGAGCCCACAGCAAGCACGGGGGTGTGGAGTCGGCCCGGAGGGAACCCTGGGTAGCACATGCTCAGAAAAGAGCCCTGAAGAAGGAAAAGTGGCTCATCCGAGGTCCCCTGGCAAGGATTTCAGAGCTATCATTTATGGAGAGCTACGATGTCCTGGGTACTCTGTGAGGTTCTGACGGTTTAACCCTTGGCAGCATCATGGGTAGATTTTGTGGTCCCCCATTTGATGGACAGGGCATTGAGGCTCAGAGAGCCCAAGACACTTATGCACAGTCACAGAGCTAATCAGTGCGGGAACCTCCAGTGGTCTCTCTGCAAAGCTTGTGCCCCCCCAATACCTGTCCTAATGCTGAGTCCAGATATCCTGGGTCCTGGCCGTCCCTCCCTCACTAACAAGCCACCCTAACTAGCAGAGCAGCAGACACTGACACAATGGCTTTGGTGGCACTTTTAAAACACGCGTTCCTGTCCTCTGAGGAGCCCCTTTCCTAGACCAGGACTGTATCAGCATCTTCCAAGCCCTAAAAGATCCCAGTCCATCTTTCAGTTTGTGTGACCTGGCACCTACGTGCCCACCTCCGGGGCCACCCGCAGTACAGCTTCATTTGAACATGCCTGGAGCCGCCACCATGGCATCATGCATCTCTAAGTCCAAATAAGAACTGAACACCAGCTGTCCTGAAAGCAAACTTTGGTTGCCATGGTAACTGGGCCATCAGCCTCTTCCTGACTTGAACGGTGCCAGCAACACCACCGTGGTCTTAACTGCAAAACGCGCCTGCAGCGGCTCACTCTCTGGCTGCACACGGCAGGACTCTGGCTCCCTGGTCGGGGCAAAATGGGGTGAGGGGGTAAGAGGGCTGGGAAGAGTGAGGAGGGGCAAACGGGCCTCTCCTTACGGGCTGCAGTATTCTTCAGCCTCAGGGCAATTTTCAGAGTCAGAGCTTTGATCGTGGCAGAGTTCAGGAGGGCTCGCCCTTTCCTTAACCATCTGTGTTCTGTTGGGGAAACAGGCAGCACGAGGCGGATGTGCTGCTGCCTCCCAGGCCCAGCTCCGTTGATCAGATTGGCGGTCCCCAGGCTAGGAGCTTCAGCGAGCCGGGGACCAGGGTGGTGGCCCAGGCCAGGGAGACACCCAGCGTGGGCTGCTCCTCTCTTGGGCGGGCTCCCTGGGTTGGCAGCCTGAGCTCCACCCCGGCCCCAGACTCCTGCCCAGACCTGGGGCCCAAGGAGAAAGGAGAGAGGCGCCAGGCAATTGCCAAGGAGACCGAGAAACCGTCTCAGATTGGAGGAGAGTAAGGAGACATGACAGCAAATCACAGGGAGGGATCCTGTGTCACAAGAACGACAGCAGGGGGGACACTCGGGAACTCTGTGTGAAGTCTGCAGTTGAGTTAGTATTGCACCAAAGTTCATGTCTTATTTTTGTGACTGCACTGCAGTTATGTGTTAACAGCAGGGGGCGCTGGGTGCAGTATGGAAACTGTACTGTCTTCTGCAAGCCTCAAATTACTTTAAAACAAAAAGTTTAAAACACTGTGTATTTTTCTTCATGGAAATAAAAGGAGGTGCTGGCTTCTATAGTGCTTTGTCAAATAGCTTTGTCATACTGTCTTTGTCCCTCCATCGCTGGCCACTGGGCAAAGGTCCACAGAGACTGCGGACAACAGAGAAGAGAACAGCTGGCCTATTCTTGCTGCTACAGCGTCGTTCTAACTTCTCTATTCTTCCAGTTACTCAGTTACTTGGGGTCCTCCTTGACTCCTCCTCTCTCACATCCCACCTTCAAACCATCAGTGATTCCTTTAGTTCTGCCTTCAGACTATGTATCTAGAATCTGGCCACTCCTGACCACCTCCATTGCCCTCTCTCATCTCTCTCCAGCCTCCCTGAACTCCTTGCTCATCCTCAACCATGCCAGACACACATGCACCTCAGGGCCTTTGCGCTGACTGTGTCTGTGTCACTCTTCCAGAAAGCTGCAAGGCTCACATCCGTCCGCATCTCTACCCACCCCCGCCCAGTCTCGCCACCCATTTTGTCATCACAGGGAGGCTTATTTTAAATTAAATCTCCCCTCTTACACTTCGGGTCCTCTTTATGTTGCTCTGCTTTCTTTCCATAGCCCATTCTCTTTCTAACATACAGTGTGATATACTCATTATTAACTGTGTCAATAATTTGCTTCTGTTTTCCTCCTGCTAGAATACAAGCTCCTAGGGGCAGGATTTTTTCTGTGTTGTCCCCGGCGATGCCCCCAGCATCTAGAATCGTACTTGGCCCTAGGTAACTATTAGTTGTCAGTGATCAGTGTGAAAGAAGGGGTATGTGACAGCCGCTCTTCCTCTCCAGGGACAAGCATGGGCAAACAGTCCACAGAACTGTCCTGTTGTAGGTGTTTGTTTTTCCAGAGCAGAAAAATGTCACATGCACGCCACCCAGCCAAGGCCAACACAGAAATGAGGTCTGTTCTCAAGTGTTCCGTAAAGGAGTAGTGGCACCTTAGAAATGGAGACACTCAGGTGTGAACCTGGTCTGCCCCATCTGTGTAGCTTAACCTCACCGCGCCTCTGTTTCCTCATCCGTCAAATGGGGATGATAATACCTGCCTCACTGTGGTGTTGTGAGAAGTGAATAAAATTAAATGCACGTCAAGTCCTGAGCACAGAGCAGCGTCTAGCTCATGAGCACTCAAAGGATGTGAGTTCAAAATGCATTTGTAAAAGGCAACTGTTTAAAATCCAAAATACGTTTCTCCAGAGAAGGAATGGAAAGAGCTAATTAGTCCCTAGAGCTCATGAGAAAAGTGTGGTAATTGAACTGAGGATGTATGATCAGCTAAAGGCTGAGGTCAGTTCAGTGAACATTTATTTGGGACACGCCATCGAGTGCAGAGGTGACAGGCAGGACTTACTTCTGACGCACTGCACACCCTGGTTTTACCTCTGGCTCTGCACTCATCAATAGGATTATAACGCAGAGGGAGACAGAGCTCAAAGGACCCCGAGCGATGTCTCAGTCTAAATGCCGTCCTTTGGGACAAGCAAGTCGAGGCCTGGAGAGGGTGTAAGTACCTTGCCCAGGG
The DNA here is from genome assembly GCF_030028045.1 of Hippopotamus amphibius kiboko. Taxonomy (NCBI): domain Eukaryota; kingdom Metazoa; phylum Chordata; class Mammalia; order Artiodactyla; family Hippopotamidae; genus Hippopotamus; species Hippopotamus amphibius. Next base: position 142,093,564 of record NC_080192.1, on the reverse strand, counting down.
TCACACAGCTGGCGTGCGCCTCACACCACGGCCCTCCCCCAAGTCCTGCAAAGCACATGCACGAAGACGCTCAGGCAGGTGGCTGTTACCCTGAGAGCACAGCTTTCCAGGGTCGCACCAGCCCACAGAGAAGAGGGATTCAGCACAGGTCCGCTGCTTCCAAAATCACGTCCTCTTTGATGCTCAGCGTGACCTTATCAATAACTGCCTGTTTTGTGGATTAAAATCTCTCCTTTGTAATAAACACGTGGCCTGCTGTCTCCTGTGTAATGAACACCTGTGCTGCTGCTCTCAGCCTCAGCTCGTGAAGCCCGGGCTCCCTTCTCCAATGTCTCTTTCTTGCTGTCATATTTCATATCACAGTTGCTCTCGCAGCTCCTGGAGGGCAGCGAGGCTGCCTTCTGTTTGGGTCCCAGCCTTGAGGGAAGGAACTTGTTCACGTCACAAAGGCCAAGCGCACCGCCTGCTGACCACTAGGGGTAAATGTTTTCCAGGACAACCATCCCAGTTCCAGCTGAGTGGGGGCTCCCAGACCCTCTATATGGGAGGCGCTGAGGGGCGCCCACCTGCCCTTAAATTGAGGGTGTGGGAGTGGTTATGAGAATGGACCTGTGCGCTTTGGAAAGTGCACTGTTTGACTTGAGTTGTATGTTTATTTGAGGAGGGCTTAGGAGACATGCCCCATTCCCCAACTTCACACCACCGCTGGCTTGTTCCTACGACATCACTTAACTAAATCTAGGATTTATCAGGTGCTACCAGGGGCAAGGCACTGTGCTCAGGGTTGTAGGAGATACACAGATTCATCAGATGCCTACTCACGAAGATGAAAGCACAGCACCGTGTTCCATTCAACCTGTGCAGCACGTGCTACAGGCTGAAGAGTGTGCTCTGCAATTCTTTAAAGGCAATAATGGTTGGGACTTCAATCAAGAGACGGGCACGCACACCACACAGCCTGTGCTCGGTCAGTGTGAGTGGTCATCAGCTCTACCCCTGGTCAAGGATGAGTGGACACGTTGGAGGTCCCAGAGCAGGAGATGGGGCTTTTAGTGGCATGAAAGGTGTATACAAATATGTGTGTGTGTATAACATACATATACACATACACACATATATATACACATACACACATACACACACACACACACACACACATATATATACACATATATACTGGCTTTGGTTTAAATGCTTTTCTCTCTTAATGCACCCATGGTGCTGGAAAAAAGAAGTTGAGCTTGAATGGTTTCTCCCTCTTCCTGGACAGGCCAGTGAGAGTGGAGTGGGCTCTTCTTCCCACACCTCCTCCCACTGCTGAGGAAGACCCAGAGGGTGAAGACCAGGTGGTGGCCCAGGAGCCCAAGGTACAGGCCACCAATTTTAGTCTTGGTCACTGCAGTTAATGGAGTTCTTTCCTGCAGGATTCTCAAGACTTTACCTGATAACGTGACCTCCAGGAGGGAGACGAGGAGGTAACGTTTCCCAGGACCCTTTGTCAAGGAGCATCTCTCGGGGACGGTGTCCAGAAGAGCAAACAGAGTGCTTGTGGCCTTGGGGGACCCTGTCCACCAACCAGGTCGGCAGCTGTCCTCCGTGTTTCTGAAATCCAGCCCTGGCCCCGCCCAAGCTGCCCTGAAGAGCCATTCTCCCAAGGCTCGGAAGCAGCATCTCAGACAAAATCAATTGACAGGTCTTGGGGAGATAAAGGTGACCAAGAGGTCGCCTTGAAAGCAGGATGGACTGTCAGGGTTCACTGTCAGAGGGGCATGTTCCTCCTCTGTCAGGCAGCTCTGACAGTCAGCTGAAATCTCGGGGCATTGGGTCACTAAATGCAGCGGCGATGCAACCAGGGGCTGATGGATGGATTTGTTTCTTCCTTTGACAAAAATCCAAATCAAGTCATTGGAAATAAATGCAGTTGAAGCAACCCATGTAAGGGGCCCAAAGGCAAACAAATATGTTGGATTCTTCAGTGGTGTTGCTTCCTCAGGTCCAAGACGTAGCCCAGAGACTGAAGGCGTTATTCCTGCTCGTGGCCTCCAGACAATGACACCGTATTTGGAATTCCCTGAACCGAGGTCTGAAGGAGGAAAGAGAGCCGCTCTAATGGATGAGGTGGGGCCCTTGCCCAGCTCCTGGTGTTAGTGAAACCCGGTCAGAGGAAGGTGGCAGCAGACAGGGCACTAGCTCGGGGTTGTTGATGGCCAAGGCTACGGAGGAATTAATTCTCCAAACACGGAGCATCTCGGCTGGGCCCTGAGGGTGCAGAGGCCCGTGAGACCCAAGGCTCTCATGATCTAGAGCTGGCGAAAGACCCCTAAGCAGAGGGTTGGAATGCCACAATGGGGCCTCCTGGGAGCGTCATGGAGAGAGGGCGGCTTGCTCCCGTGGGTGTGGGTCAGGGCTGCAGGTTGCCAGGAACTACAACACGTGAGCAGAAAAATAATTCATGAGATGGAGACTGGAATTGACACGAAAATTGGAGAGCCTGGCTCCAAACACAAGCAAGAACTAAGGCAGGCTGGACAGGAGCCCACCACAGAGTAAGAGGAGGACCTGGGGCAGCTCTCTAGAAATGGTGCCTGGGCTGCATGCCTGAGAAGGGGTGTGAGACCTGAGGAGGAAGCGGGGAGGCGTGAGCGAGGGCTTCCAGGCAGAGCCGCGTGGCGGGCCTGGGACACCTGTGTCCACAGTGCTGGACCAGAGGGCAGGGCATGGGTGGCAGGGACGTGGCCTCAGGGCAGGCAGCTGCGAAGGGCTCAGGGCCAAGGGGAACTGCAGGATCGCAGCCCAGAGTTGGGGTGGCTGGGGTTTGAGGAGAGGGTTGGTGTCTCAGTGAGCTGGGTCACCCTGGTCCTGTGAGGCACGTGGAGTGGGGAGGCCCAGAGTGGGAAGCCTTGGGAAGCTCCTGCCACAGTCCAGGGCCTCAGCAGGACAGGGCGCCAGTGATGAAAAGACAGGAGATTCAAATATGGAAGGAGGGAGAGTAGCAAGACTTCACGATGGATGTGAGGGTGACCTCTGGGTGATCCTTTAAGGAGGGATGAAAAGCCCAGCGTGTGGGGCCCGGCAAACTGGAGAGAGTGGGCAGCTTGGGATGTTATAATCCCAAAGGGGAAATACGCCATACTGACCCCATAAACAATCCCTGAGGCCCAGGAGGGCCTCGATCCCCACGAGCGGAGAGACCAGTTCCCATCCCTGATCGTGGCTCCACCGGTGTTAATTCACAGTCTGTACCTTCTTGTCTGAGGAATCACGTCTTCTAATTTTGATCTTGTAAGATTATTGTCACTCTGGGAATGCAGCTAAACAGGTGGAGAAGTTAGTGAGGAAATGAGTTAAAACCCTGGGGCCATCAGCCAGGGCCCTGGCGGGAAACAGCTGGCAGGCTCCAGAGGGTTCACCTGAGAAGAGCTGAATCAGGGAATTGTTTGCAGCCGGAGCTGACGCCAGAGCAGGAGCCCAGGGCTGGGAACCACGGGTGCCGTTCCACCCCGACCTCTGCAGAGGAGGGAGACAGCGCAGTTACCAAACCCAGGTCCCGGCCTGCGGGGAACGCTGCCCGACAGGAGCTGGGGCCTTGGTCAAGGTCAACAGCCTGCGGTGACCCTTGAGGGAGAGAGCCAGGGGAAAAACTACCCCACTTGTATCCTCCCTCCCTCCAGTGTCCCATGATGCTCTCATTGGCCAAATCCCTGAAAGCCAGACCCAGGGAAGCCCTCGGATGCCACCCACTGGGGGCATCCTCCCTGCACAGGGCAGGGTGGGGAGGGCCAGTGAAGCTGCAGCACTTATGTGAGTCAGTGATGATATGTCCGTAAAAAACGGCTTAAACACCTCATGGAAATTTAAATACATGTTCAATAAAATGTCTTAAATGTTTAAGAATGTATGATTTTTAAGGTTTTTTTTATATGCAATATATGTGTTTGATTTTACTTATGTGTGAATATATGTATTTTAAAGGGAATGTTGTCTAAATACCAAGGAGATGTCTTTTGTTGTGGAGCCCCAATTTAATCCCTAGGCTTTTTTTTATGAGGAAGTAAAAAGTTCAGATTTTATTTTGTTTATTTTTTTGGCCCTGCCACACAGCTTGTGGGATCTTAATTCTCCAACCAGGGGTTGAACCCATGCCCTCGTGCAGTGAAAGCACAGAGTCCTAACCACTGGACCACCAGGGAATTCCCGAAAAAGTTCAGATTTTAAAGAACTAAATATCCGTTGAAATTTTTTCTATTCAAGCGAACATTAAGTGATGTTTAGACCTTTCCCACGCTGTTTTGAGGTCTCCTTGAATAGTTTCCTATATCAAAGCAGAATTGGAGGGTCTCATCCACACATCCTTGTCTTAGGAGGGGCAGGAGGGGAGAAAGGTGGAGCCGCCACCCATAGGAAGATGTTCAGGAATTAAGCGGAAATGGGGGTGGGCAGGAGCACAGCCAAACGACCACCCCAGAGATGAGGTGGAGCTCAAAGGTGGGGGCCAAGCTGATGGCGCTGCAGGTGCTGGGGGCCGGCATGGCAGGAGGTCTGCTCCGGGCTGTTCAGGCACATAAACCAATAACACCCTTTATGGACTTCCCTGGTGGCACAGTGGTTATGAATCCGCCTGCCAATATAGGGGACATGGGTTCAAGCCCTGGGCCGGGAAGATCCCCCATGCCGCGGAGCAACTAAGCTGGTGCGCCACAACTACTGAGCCTGTGTGCTGCAACTACTGAGCCTGTACCCCTAGGGCCCGAGCTCTGCAGCAAGAGAAGCCACCACAATGACAAGCCAGTGTACCGCAACAAAGAGTAGCTCTTGCTCACCGCAACTAGAGAAAGCCCATGCACAGCAACAAAGACCCAACGCAGTCAATAAATAAATAAATAAATAAATTTATAAAAAATAAACACCCTTTATGCTCATGTCCATCACTTGCAACCCAAAGAGTCCTAACTGACACTCACCTCTCCATCTCTGTTCTACTTTCCTCTACATTGATTCCACTTCCCACTCTGTGCTCCCAGGAGTCTCAGGCTTAATTCTCCAAGCTCCAAATGCAGCAAAAGTCAGAGCTTCTCTTCGCCCTCCACCTGCCCCCACAGTCAGCAAATGGCCTGAAATTGGGCTTTCTTAGGAAGGTTTGAGTTGGTTGCCATTCCTGAATGGGTCAAGAGACTAGAAATTACCAGGGTCATGTCTGACTCCTACATCCTCAAGGGCAAGGAAGACAGGTGGGGAGCTGACCCACTTAAATCTCATGAGCCTTGTGGGCCTTGTAAAGACTTGCACCCCTGCTTTGTGTGGGATGAGACAGATGAAGGCAAAGTGCGTCAGGACCAGTGCTGAGGGGGGAACCCAGGCACCCGGGCCTCACGTACACTCTCCATGACCTCATCCTGTCCCTCTACTTCCTGGAACATTTTCTTGCCACTTGGGTTATGTCAACCCACCCCAAGTGTGATTCTGCAGATTTGTTTAAATGTGCATCTGCCTGCCCAGCCACCAAGCTGTCTAATCTCCTCGCACTGCACGTGGGGCTGAACTGAGATAAGGCTCCCATCAGGCACAGGCAGAGAGAGAACAACGACACCTCCCCTGGGTCTCATCGGGCAATGCAGCAGGGCTTTTGCATGGGGGGGGGGGGGGGTGGAGGCGGGGCCTTGGAAATCCCTGGAGCAAAGCTCACAGTCATCATAACAGCTACCATTTACTGAGGATCACGATATGCCAGGCACTGTGCTGGATCTGCCATGAATCCCCATTTGAGCCCCCCAACATTCTACTGCAGTATGAATACCCATTTTCCAGATGAGGGAGGTAAAGCCTGATGAAAAAGCAACTCATCCAGTTATACACCTAGGATGTGGAAGGGAGATCCACCTCAGTGTGTCTGGCTCCGAAGGCACGGCCCCTCCATTTCCATGTCCCACCTCAAGTGAATCTGGTCTCTTGTCACTTTTTCAACCTTTTTAGTGAAGCAGGGTTATGTGACATGCAGCACGTAATAGTATCAATTTTGTTGCAAACTCTACATTGTCCACCTGTTAAACTATTCCTATAAAAATTAATGCTGGAAATGTACATCAAAACCACAGTGGTTATTATTTTTTAAAAAATATAAAATAACAAGTGTTGATAAGGATGTAGAGAAATTGGAACCCTTGAGCCCTACTGTTGGGAATGTAAAATGGTGCAGCCGCTGTGGAAAACAAGATGAAAGTTCCCCCAAAAATTAAAAATTAGATTATTCTCCATACTTAAAAACATTTCTTTTAATGAGGAAGGAAAGAGAAAGTACATGTCACATTTTCTGATCACAATGCAATGAAAACAGAGAGTGGAAATTAAAAGGTACCCCAGACTGAAATCAAATCAACAAGGATAATTAATATTTTTGACCTTCTAAATAACTCAGATCAAGGTGGAAATCAAAAACAAAAATTTAAACTAATCAGAAAAACTGCAAAAATGAGATTAAAACCTGTGGAATTTGCCCAAAGCTATTCAAAAGAACACTCAAGGGCATTAACGATTTCATTTTTATTTATTTATTTATGTATTTATGTATTTATTTGTTGGCTGTTTTGGGTCTTCATTGCTGCACTCGGGCTTTCTCTAGTTGCGGTGAGCGGGGGCTACTCTTTGTTGTGGTGCACGGGCTCCTCATTGTGGTGGCTTCTCTTGCTGCAGAGCACAGGCTCTAGGTGCGTGGGCTTCAGTAGTTGTGGCATGGAGGCTCAATAGTTGTGGCTCACGGGCTCAGTTGCTCCGTGGCATGTGGGATCCTCTTGGAGCAGGGATCAAACCCCTGTCCCCTGCATTGGCAGGCGAATTCTTAACCACTGCGCCACCTAGGAAGCCCAATGATTTCATTTTTAAAAATTGCTAAATGCAATGTGGAATCCTGGACTGGATCCTGGGACAGAGAAAGGACATTAGTGAGAGACCTGGTGGAATCTGAATAAAGTCTGTAGTTAATAGTTTGGTGCCAACATTAATTTTTAGTTTTAACAAATATAAGATGATACTATTAGGGGAAGCTAAATAGATGTCATTACAATACAATATTGTAACATCTTTGCAATATTTCCATAATCTGAAATTATTCTCAAACACAAAGTTCAAAGTAAAAGACAGCAGCTTATAGCTACATGGGTGTCTAGAGGAAGGGCATAGAGCATCTACTTAGTGGCAGGCAGTGTGGATCAGAATCCTGCAATGGGGCACTGCTCCTGGAGGCTCAGCCTGGAGCCCACCCCTCTAGCCCCTCCAATAATTTTATAAGCACTTATTCCCCCTAGTAAATCCTTTTCTGCTTAAATTGGCTATAGTAGTTCCTGCTGTTCTTTTTTTTAATTAATTAATTATTTTGTTTGTTTATTTATGGCTGCATTGGGTCTTGGCTGCTGCGTGTGGGTTTCCTCTACTTGCTGCTAGTGGGGGCTACTCTTCGTTGGGTGCTGATGCTTCTCATTGTGGTGGCTTCTTTTGTTGGGGAGCACAGGCTCTAGGTGCTCTGGCTTCAGTAGCTGTGACACGAGGGCTTCAGTAGCTGTGGCTCATGGGCTCTAGAGCGCAGGCTCAGTAGTTGTGGCGCACGGGCTTAGTGGCTCCGCGACATGTGGGATCTTCCCGGACCAGGGATTGAACCCGTGTCCCCTGCATTGGCAGGTGGATTCTTAACCACTGCACCGCCAGGGAAGTACGCTGTTATTCTTAACGGACCCCTAACTGAGGTGCAGATAGAAACACTGAATATATTCACCCCGCAGAAGGAAGTAAAAAAGTTGTCAAATATTTACCTCCCTCTGCCCAAAAAAAAGTGATCAACTTTGATAGTTTTTACAGGCAAATTCTATCAAACTTACAAAAGACAGATCATTTAAACTATATCAGAGGGGCTTCCCTGGTGGCCCAGTGGTTAAGAATCTGCCTGCCAATGCAGGGGACACGGGTTCGATCCCTGGCCCAACAAGATCCACATGCCACGGAGCAACTAAGCCCGTGCACCACAGCTACTGAGCCTGTGCTCTAGAGCCTGAGAGTGGTGACTACTGAAGCCCACGTGCCACAACTACTGAAGCCTGCGCGCCTAGAGCCCATGCTCCACAACAAGAGAAGCCACCTCAAGCAGTCAGTGAAGATGCAATGCAGCCAATAAATAAAGAAATTTATTTTTTAAAAAAAGAGAGAGAATGTGGAGCAGGTCTGTGATACATCAGTGAAACATAACTGAGAATCCAAAAATAGACCATGTACATAAGGAAATTTAGTACTGTACTCTAAAGGATAAAGATACGTTTAAAATTAGAATAGAAAGGATAGATGGATTATTCAATAAGGATATTGAAACAATTAGCTGTTAATTCAAGAAAAAAAGTTTAGTATGGTCTCAACCTTACTCAGCAGATCAGAGATTCAAGTGTAAAAAATAAGCTATCAACGTTCTATGAGAAAATGTATCTTTGTATGGTGTTTGAGCAGGACAGCAAAACCAAAAACCTTTAGAAAAGGAAAACTTGTTAACAGTTGTATACATAAAAATTTGTAAACTTCTGAATGGTAAAAAAAAACAACAACACATGATATATGAACAAGCCACAGACTGGGAGAAAATATTTGCAAACCATATATCCAACAAAGGACATGCATCCAAAATACAATTTAAAAAAAAACTAAAGTCAGCAGTAAAAAAAAGAACCAATGCTTTTCTGCCCGTGGACGCCGCTGAGTAAGCATCGTTGACACTTCCCCCCCTCCACGCCGTCATGTCTAAGTCAGAGTCTCCCAAACAGCCCGAACAGCTGCGGAAGCTCTTCGTTGGAGGTTTGAGCTTTGAAACCACCTATGAGAGTCTGAGGAGCCATTTTGAGCCATGGGGAACGCTCACAGACTGTGTGGTAATGAGGGATCCAAACACGAAGCGCTCCAGAGGCTTTGGGTGTGTCACCTATGCCACTGTGGAGGAGGTGGACGCGGCTAGAAATGCAAGGCCACACAAGAGGGACAGAAGAGTTGTGGAACCAAAGAGGGCCGTCTCAAGAGAAGATTCTCAAAGACCTGGTGCCCACGTAACTGTGAAAAAGATTTTTGCTGGTGGCATTAAAGAAGACACTGAGGGGACTTCCTAAGTGGTGCAGTGGTTAAGAATCCACCTGCCAATGCAGGGGACACGGGTTCAAGCCCTGCTCTGGGAAGATCCCACATGCCACAGAGCAACTAAGCCCGTGTGCCACAACTATTGAGCCTGTGCTCTAGAGCCCGTGAGCCACAACTATTGAGCCCGTGTGCCGCAACTATTGAAGCCCACGCACCTAGAGCCCGTGCTCCACAACAAGAGAAGCCACTACAATGAGGAGCCCGTGCACCACAATGAAGAGTAGCCCCCACTCGCAGCAACTAGAGAAAGCCCGTGTGCAGCAACGAAGACCCAACACAGCCAATAAATAAATAAATAAATAAATAAATAAATGTATTAAAAAAAAAAAAAGAAGACACTGAGGAACATCACCTAAGAGATTATTTTGAACAGTATGGGAAAATTGAAGTGATTGAAATCATGACTGGCCGAGGCAGTGGCAAAAAGAGAGGCTTTGCTTTGGTAATCTTAGATGCCCATGACTCCGTAGACAAGACTGTCATTCATAAATACCACACTGTGAATGGCCACAACTGTGAAGGAAGGAAAACCCTATCTAAGCAAGAGATGGCTAGTGCTTCATCGAGTCAAAGAGGTCGAAGTGGTTCTGGAAACTTTGGTGGTGGTCGTGGAGGTGGTTTTGGTGGGAATGACAACTTTGGTTGTGGAGGAAACGTCAGTGGTCGAGGTGGCTTTGGTGGCAGCCGCGGTGGTGGTGGATATGGTGGCCGTGGGGATGGCTGTAATGGATTTGGTAATGATGGAAGCAATTTTGGAGGTGGTGGAAGCTACAATGATTTTGGCAATTACAACAATCAATCTTCAAATTTTGGACCCACGAAAGGAGGAAACTTTGGAGGCAGATGTTCTGGCCCCTATGGCAGTGGAGGCCAATACTTTGCCAAACCATGAAACCAAGGTGGCTATGGCGGTTCCAGCAGCAGCAGTAGCCATGGCAGTGGCAGAAGGGTTTAATTACTGCCAGGAAACAAAGCTTAGCAGGAGAGGAGAGCCAGAGAAGGGACAGGGAAGCTGCAGGTTACAACAGATTTGTGAACTCAGCCAAGCAGAGTGGTTTGCAGGGCCTGGCTGCTACAAAGAAGACATGTTTTAGACAATACTCATGTGTATGGGCAAAAAAAACTCGAGGACTGTATTTGTGGCTAATTGTATAACAGGTTATTTTAGTTTCTGTTCTGTAGAAAGTGTAAAGCATTCCAACAAAGGGTTTTAATGTAGATTTTTTTTTTTTTGCACCCATGCTGTTGATTGCTAAATGTAATAGTCTGATCATGACGCTGAATAAATGTGTCTTTTTTTAAATGGGCTGTGTGAAGTTAGTCTACTCTGAAGCCATTTTGGTAAATTACCCCAACAGTGTGAAGTTAGAATTCCTTCAGGGGGATGCCAGGTTCCATTTGAAATTTATTTACAACCTGCTTGGTGGAGAAGCTATTGGCTTCAGAAACCGTGGTGTAGTTGAACTGACAGTTACTGTGTTGTGACCTGGAGTTCACCTTTAAAAGGGTCACCCAAGCGAAGTCATGGAGTTTTTTTGGTTATTAATATGATTGTTGGCACATCCTATGCAATATATCTAAATTGAATTATGGTACCAGATAAAGTTACAGATGGGAATGAAGCTTGTGTATCATCCATTATCATGTGTAATCAATAAACGATTTAATACCCTCTTGAAAAAAAAAAAAGAACCAAAAATGTCTCCAGACATTGCAGATGTCCCCTGGGGGTTTAAATCACCCCCAGTCAAGAACCACTGAATTAGAAATCAGCAAAAGCCTGGAACAGACACTTCCACGAGAATGAGACGTGGATTGAAAATAAATGCACATGAAAAGATATTCAGTATCATTAGCAATGAGGGAAATACAAAATAAAGCGCCAATGAGATAATGCTACACGCCTATCAGAACAGCTAAAATACTAAAACTCTGGTAATACCAAGTGCTCGTGAGGAAGAGGAGTGACTGGCACTCTCGTTCACTGCTGGGGAGGATGCAAATGGCACAACCACTGTGCAAGACAGTCTGTCAGTTTCTTGTAGTTAAACATCCCTTCACCCCGCGATGCAGCAATGACACCCCTGCATATTTATCCTAGAGAAATCAGAATGAATGTTCACACCAAAACCTGTATGCAAACATTCCTAACAGCTTGATCTGTTCTGGCCAAAACCTGGAGAAAACCCAGATGTCCTGCACCACGTGGCACTAGGTCCACACCATGGACACCACTCGGCAGTGGAAAGAAACAAACTACCGATCCACTCAACAACCTGGGTCATCTCAAGGGCACTATGCTGAGTGAGAAAAGCCAGTCTCAAAGGGTACATGCTGGGGTTCCGTTTATATGCTATTCTCTACGTGACAAAACTGTGGGAATGGAGACCAGGCTGGTTGTTGCCAGGAGTCAAGGTTTGGGAGGTTATAACTACTAAGGACTAGCACAGGGAGTTTCTTTCTGGTGATGGAACAGCTCTGCCTGATTTGAAATGATTACTCAGATCTACATACGTGATAATATTTCCAAGAAACATGTACACACACACATACACACACACACGAGCTCATGTAGAAACATGAAATCCAAATAAGGTTTGTAATTTACTTAGAATTGCACAAATGTCAGCTTCCTGATTTTAACAATGCACGTGGTTGTGTAAGTTAGGAAGGGAACCCGGGTGAGAGGTACACAGGAACCCTCTGCACTAATTTTGCAACTTCTTGTGTGTCTTAAACTCTTACAAAATAAAAAGTTATAATTTAGAAAAAAAGGAGAAAAGACACAAATGAAAACCCAGGAAATATAACTGAAACATAAAAATAGAAAAAGAGGTACCATCCAAAACGTAGAGAGCTCTTATAAATGACTGTGAAAACAAATAGCCCAATCAATAAGTAGACAAATACCAGGACATTCAGAGAAGAAATATAAATGTCCATATGTCCACATAATAATCAAATACATTCAGATTAAGACAAGGAAATATGAGTTTCCATCCATGAAGACTGATGGCCAGGATAGAGAGATAGGGCTACTCCCAAACACTGCCAGTGAGAGTGGAGATTAGCTAACATTCTTACATGCAACTCATTGGCACCTATCCAAATTTTAAATGTTTACAGCATTGGACCCAATAACTCTACTTCTAGGAAACACAAAGATGTACACTGCAGCATTGTTTTTTGTTTGTCTGTACTGTGCGACTTGCGGGATCTTAGTTCCCTGACCAGGCATTGAACCCTGGTCCTTGGCAGTGATAGCTTGGAGTCCTAACCACTGGACTGCCAGGGAATTCCCGTAGCATCGTTTATAATAGTGAAAAATTGGAGATGGCCTCTATGCTTGTAACAGGGGGCTGGTTAGACACATTATAATAGTGGCAACTAATATTTACCTGTTGCTTTCAATGTTCTAGGAACTTTCGTGAATATTTTACATGTAATAATTCAATCTAATCATTACAACCATCCTATGAAGTAGGTTCTAGATACTGTCATTATGCCTGTTTTACAACTGGGGAAATTAGCCAGTGGGGAAGCTGGGATTCACACCCAGGCGGCCTGGGTCTAGAACCTTCACCTTTTATTTATTTTTTATTTTTTATTTTTTTGCTTGGCCCACATACTTTAATTACTTTTAGTAACATTTTCAAGGTTTCAGAAAGACTTCTGAATGTTTTCCCACATTTCCCCCTTATCGTTTTCGTAGGAGAAGATAAGCCGTTCGAGCTACTTCTTTTTCCATCAATCCTTGGAGCGTTTTTCTTGCGCATCTGAGAATGGCAGGATTTTTCAGAGTCCTCTTACTCTCCTCTTGGGGCTTCATGGCACTTCCCAATTCTTTATTTTTATCAATTTCACTTTTCGTGAGCCTTCGTCACTCAAGCCCCTCGAGCCCCACGTTGGGCGCCAGTTGCCGAGACCAGCTTGGCGACTCGAGGCGAGTGATAGGTGCCGCAAGCTTAAAGAAAACACAGACACAGATTTAAGAGAAAGATGGGATCGGGGAACTCAAGACCTCTAGGATCAAGACTGGAACCTTCACCCTTAACCATATACCACATCCCCAGGTGTTAACACAGAGGGATGTACAAGGCATATTCTGTGAGGAAAGCAAGCTACAAAGCAGTACCTGCAAATAGGATCCCAGGGAGTGTTCATATAAAAAGAAAGGTCTGACCGATTCTCTATGGGGCTTGATATTATGGAAAATATTTACTCTTTTGTCTACACAGTTTTACAGTGTGTGGCATCTTTACAATTAAAAAATGCAGCATTTTTATAACTAGGAAGACAAGGATATTTAAAAGTAATAGACCAAAAGTTTAAAAGAGAGAGAGAAAAAAAGAAAAAACACCACATACTTTGGTAACTAGACTTATCTTGGTGATCATTTTGAAATGTATAGAAATATTGAATAACTATTTGTGCACCAGGAAGTAACTAGTGTTGCAGGTCAGTTACACTTCAAAAATAAAGAAACAAACAAACACATAGAAAAAGAACAGATTTGTGGCTACCAGAGGTGGGGGGTGGAGGGAGGGGGAATTCGATGAAGGTTGTCAGAAGGTACAAACTTCCACTTATAAGATAAATAAGTACTAGGGATGTAAGGTGCTTCGTCATAAATGCAATTTACACCTCATCAATAAAACTGGAAGGAAAAAACACCACATAGGAATTGCACAGCCTGGGGCACTCCCCCTCCTCAGCCCCCACACCCCAGCCAGGGGATGCTCTTCTTGGGAGGGGCTCCCTCTGGCTGCAGCTCTTTTTTCCCTTGGGTGGAGGTGAAGCCTCCAGGAGGAGCCAGTGGGTGCTGACTCATGTAGGTGGTGGGCTGCCCTCTCTAGAACTCTCCAAGGCCAGCTCTTCCCTGAGGAGATGATACCCCTCCCAGGGGAACGTGAGGGCGCTGGCCAAAGTGAACCAACTTGAAAAGAAAAACAATACACTGGATTACAAATACCATCAAAACTGGAGATTAGAAGGGACAGACCAAGAATTTAAACAGAACAAACATACAGAAGTCTACAGATTTGAGGTTCTTAGAAACACCCTGTCTGCTTTAAAAAGGCTAGTATTTGCAGCGTGGTGGAAATTAAAGCTCAATTTAAACGTGTACAAAGGAGCACACTACCTATCATTTTAGGGGCTACTTGAGCAAAAAGAAAACCCATGACCTCAGCCCTGTGCGGTGCTGGCTGCCTGATCCAGTCTCTGGATGGCTGACACTTTGAATCTGCTTGTCCTGAATTTAGGGCTCCACCAAGCTGTGGGGCAAGAACTGTCTAATTCTTCTCCCCTCTTTGCTGTGGGTTAAAGTGCACATCAGAGGCTCCACCTGTTTGGGGAGGGGAGGGGTGGGGCATTTCTTGCTTAACCTTTTCCTGCCCACTTCTGGGTGAGCTACACATAAACTAATTCCAAAGTTTTAACTAAAAGGGCTGGAGCAGGGACTTCCCTGGTGGCGCAGTGGTTAAGAATCTGTCAATACAGGGGACATGTGTTCGAGCCCTGGTCTGGGAAGATCCCACATCCCGCGGAGCAACTAAGCCTGTGTGCCGCAAGTGCTACAACTACTGAAGCCTGCAGGCCTAGAGCCCGTGGCAAGAGAAGCCGCCGCAATGAAGAGTAGCCCCTGCTCTCTACAACTAGAGGAAGCCTGTGCACAGCAACAAGGACCCAATGCAGCCAATAAATAAATAAACAAATTTATTAAAACAAAAGGGGGGAGGGCTGGAGCAAAGCTGCTTCCTAGACTTATGGATGTGACGCTGCCATGCTGGCAGCCCCCATCTATGTCTGAGCCTGGTAATAATTAATTTGCCGTCAACACTAAAACAGACTTTCAAAGAGCTAATGTTTAATCCGAGAAGACACTCTCTTCAGCAAATGCTAGTACCTTTCGAACAATGAAAAGGTGAATTTCAAAGATGTCCTCCTGCTCATTAAATAGGAGAAAATCTGTGCTTTTGACCCAGACTCCAGCATGAATCTCTTTTGTTTTGGGGGGCCAAGGCTGTGCTTGAATCTGGTCTAACGCAAGGCTGTGTTTAACCTAAGTTTGCAAGGATGATGTGTGAGAGTTCTCTGGAAATGCTTCCTGGTGCAGCTGGGATTCACAATCCAGGTTCAAGGCCTAGAGATCTATGCCGTGATGCCTCTTCTTCCTCATTCTTTTTTTTAAATTAATTAATTAATTTATTTATTGCCTGTGTTGGGTCTTCGTTGCTGCACGTGGGCTTTCTCCAGGTGCGGCGAGCGGAGGCTAATCTTTTTTGTGGTGCGTGGGCTCCTCATTGCCGTGCCTTCTCTTGTTGTGGAGCACGGGCTCTAGGCGCGTGGGCTTCAGTAGTTGCAGCACATGGGCTCAATAGTCGTGGCTCACGGGCTTAGTTGCTCCAAGGTACGTGGGATCTTCCTGGAGCAGGGATGGAATCCGTGTCCCCTGCATTGGCAGGCGGATTCTTAACCACTGCGCCACCAGGGAAGCCCTTCTTCCTCATTCTTTTAATTCAACCAACGTGTGCTCACTTACGGGCTCTGCATCCTTCCTCCCATCCCGATGCTCAACCTGACTGCCTAGGAGGGCGACTCAGACAATGAGGAGCTGGGGAGCGATGGGGCAGCCCCACAGCACAGGCGCCAGGCGTGGAGGGAGTCGTCGAGGTGCTGTCCAGGCCAGGCACACACTGTGTAGCTGGTGTGTTGGGAGGTGACACCCTTCAGTGCAGATGTTATCAGACCTGGCTGTTATCAGACCTGGCTGGTTAGGACAGGCCTCGGGTCAGATGTCAGGGGATCGATGCTTCCATGGGAGTAGGAATTAGGTCAGGAGGCATGGGTGCTTTGTTGAGTTGAGACACTTGGTCCTGGTCCCCTCTTCCTAATGAGTCACCCCTTCGTTTCCTTGGAGGAAGCCTGGCCCTCACTTGTGATGGCCGGAGGGTGCAGCAGGGCCCTCGTGCTTGGGTGGTAGGTGCTGCTTCTGCTCTGCTCACTGGCATGAAGTGAGCCATGTAGGGGTAATGGGGAGAAGACAGAAAAGAGATGGGGACGGAGGAGCTGGCATAGTGACTCCAGGGCTATAGTTAGCTGAGGACCAGGAAATGAAGTGCAGTAGGAAACTAAGAAAAACACTTTGGAGTAACTTGAGTTTTATATCCCAAGGGACTAAGAGGTTAGCTAGGCTAGCTAAATGGAAAGGATTGAACTAAATATCCTACCCCATTTAGTCCTTAGGCTCACCCTGTGGTGTAGAAATTATCACACCCATTTTATCAGCAAAGCAACAGGCTCAGAAATATCAAGTGACTTGTCCAAGGTCATCTAATAAATAAGAAGTGACACGAATTCAGACCTGAATCCAATGTTGGTCCCTTTATTCCACTACTCTGATCTAGTCTAAAAGCAGCTGAACTTCTAGGAAGCGAATCATCGGGGCTTTGTAGGGCTGATGCTCCTGGGCTTTGCTTCTCCCCCTCCTAAAGTTATAATTTAGCTAAGATGGTGGGTGGGTGGTGGCCTAGGGAGTTTTATCTCTGTGCTGGAGCTGGTCGTGCTTTTCCCTCCTCCCCTCCCCAGCCCCCTACTCACTCACTAAAAGCAGGAATCGCATCCTATTTGCATAGGTTGCTCTATGTCTACCAGTTCAGAATAACATTAAAGCTGGCTCCCCAAAACATACACACACACACACACACACACCATTGTACTTAGAAAGAAGTCGATATTGTGGCCTCCTTATCCAGGAAAAGAGGCTATTAGAGAAGAAATTATTCAGTAATAAGCTAACAGGAAGCTGAACTTGGTAAGGAAATAAACTAAACCTGGGACTGCAAAATCCTGGCCTTACATCCTTATTTTTCTTTCTTTTTCAAGTCAATCCATGGGAAATCCTCTCCTTCAGACATAGCCTGGAAGGGGCAGAAAAACAGCCTTCAGGGGAGAGGCTTGACTCGGGCCCAGGAAGACCAGAGCAGGGCTGGCAGGAGAGCGGGGAAAGGGTCTGCCTGGAGGAGAGAGGGAAAGATGGGGACCTTGAGGTAATTTGGGGAGTGCATCTTCAAAGGAGGAAATAGATCTGTGGAGGGGGAGGGCCCTTGACAGGTTTTCTGGGGTCGGCAGAGAGACTGGAGGGCCAAGGGACCCAACCCCACTCTCAGCTCACTGCCTCGCTCTTGAAATTCCACAGCCAACAAGTCACGCTTGGAAGGAAGTATTCCATCTTCCTGCTTCCCGAGAATGCTTTTTCCTCCACAGAAGACTCTGAGCATCCTGGAGGTCTGAAAGGTGAATGTCAAGTTCAGAAAGAAGAAGGAGGTGCTCTGGAGTCACACAGGGAGTAGTTCAGTTTAAAGGAGGGTTGACCTTGCTTCTTAGTAGTTGGGAAACAAAAAAACTCCATGGAGGGACTTCCCTGGTGGCCCAGTGGGTAAGACTCCATGCTCCCAATGCAGGGGACCCAGGTCTGATCCCTGGCCAGGCAACTAGATTCCACGTGCATGCTGCAACTAAGAAGCCTGCAGGCCACAGTGAAGACCCAGTGCTGCCAAAAAATAAATAAATATATAAAAAAATAAACACAACCTTAAAAAAAAAAACCTCAATGGAGGGAAGGGGCCAACGGATTGCAGAAAGAAAACCTCATAAACAAACTGTGGGACATCCACACAGTGCAATATTATTCAGCCTTAAAAAGGAATGAAATTCTGACACAGGCTACAACATGGGTGACTGTTGAAGACATTATGCTAAGTGAAAAAAGCCAGACACAAAAGAACAAATATTGAAAGAATGCACTCGTATGAGGTACTCAGATCCACATAGACAGAAAGTAGAATGGTCTTTACAAGAGGTTGATGGGAGGGAGGAATGGGCAGCTAGTGTTTAATGGGATGATAAAACATTCTGGAGACGGATGGTGGTGATGGTTGCAGAAGGCTGTAAATGTGCTTAATACGACAGAACTGGACACTCGAAAATGGTTCAAATGGTAAATTTTAGCTTATGTATATTTTACCACACACAAAAGATAAGCAAAATCTAATAAAGCCTTTAGATTTAACTTTCAGTTTACAGTAAATACAGGGATTAGCAGAACAAGTTAAATGACACTGTGAAAACACATCAGGCAAATGTAGAAAGTGGGACATTCTACAGGAAAACTGGCCTGAACTTCGAAAAGTCAGCGTCATGGGGAAAAAGGATGGAGGAGTTGTTTGAATTAAGAGACTAAAAAGACACAATAACCAAACATAACGTATGCGTTTGATAGGACCCTGTATGAAAAACGAACCAACCAAATTCAAAGACAGATTTGAAACGATTGGGAAAATTTGATTACGGACTAGATATTAGATGATATTAGAGGATTAATGTTAGTTTTCTTAGGCCTGAATACGGTACTGTGGTTATATTACAGACTGTCCTTATTTTTAGGAGCTACCTGCCGCAACACGCGTTAAATATCTAGGGGTGAAGTGTCCCGTCCACAACCCACGTTCCAACGATGCAGAAAAAACAAAAGCCTCACGCACCCGTAAAGAAGGAGAAAGCAAATATGGCAAAAGGCAAACAGCGGTCGAATCCTAGGCAGGGGGTGAACACTGTATGTTTTTCTGCGTGTTGAAAACATTCTCAATAAAAAGTTGGGAGAGAAAAGTTCCAGCTGTTCAGAAGGAGCCGTGTGGCCGCGAGCAGTCTCCCTGCCCCCCAGGCCTTAGTCTCATCTAAAGAACAGGGCTAAAAACACCTACATCGCACTGCCGTCTGGTTTAGGCGTGTACATCCCCTGGCCCAGCGGTCCAGGCGCCCAGCGGCCGTGGGGTTCTCGTCGTTAGTATTTCTATGACAGCCCCCAGCACGGCGTCAGGTGTACGGAGGGCTGAGTGGCTTTGGGAACATCACTGGAGCTCCCCGGGCCGCCGAGACTGCCTGGGGTGTGGGGCGCGGCCCGCCAGAGGTCGTGGCACCAGCCGGCGCGGGCAGGTACAGCGCCGCCGCTGGGGGCGTGGCCGCCGGGGCGCGAGCAGCGGAAGCAGGGGCGGGGCTTGCGGTGCCGGGCGTGGGAGCCGAAGCCGTGAATGAGCGCGGCCTCCCGGAAGTTGGGGGCGGAGTCTCCGTCCCGCCGGCCAGTCTCGCAGCAGCTGTCAAAACGCGCGCCGAAGGGAAAAGGGCCAGGTCACAGGCGGGTCTCGGCGCTTGGCGCTAGGCCCCTGCGGGCAGCGTCCTCTTTTCCCGGGACCGAGCCGCCTGGGCCTGCCGGGCCCTCTCCGTCTCCGGTACCCAGGCAAAGAGAAGGGGCACCTCAGACCAGAACCCCGACCCGGCTCTCTTCTCCCGGCGTGACCGCTCGGCAGGGCCACGTAGACTTCTGCCCCTGCTTCCTCCTTTGTAAAGTGAGAGCAGTAATAACCCGATGCAGGGGGAGGACGGGACATGCCCGAGTGACTCAGCGGTGGGAGGCGGTGAGGCGGAGGATGGCGGCTTTTCCCCCCTGCCTCGTGGCAGTTAACCGAAAATGAATAGTTCCTGACTAGCTCACAGAGTTATACTTTACAGCTCCCGTACATACAGAATATAGCCGGAGCTAAAAAGCACATGGTGCCTGGAACGGCAACCAAAAGGAGTACGTCCGCTATTGATTACCCGAAATTGGAATGTGAATTAGGTATTAGAGGATACCAAGGTATCACTGATAGTTTTGTTAGTTTTATGGCTGATAAAGCCATTCTCACATCTATCAAGTAAAGTATCCATTTCCTGGAGGTGCGTGCTGAAGAGTAAATTGAAATATCTGCGACTTGCTTTAAAACAAATGATGATAGACCAAAGTTTTAGTTGTTGCCTTGTCTAAGAGATGATCTTTCTTCTGAGGCTAGAGAATGCTCTAAACACAGTATGCGGTACTTTAAGAGAAGCAGACCTCTGTGGGAAGGGTATCTTCCCTACCTCTACCTCTTTAAAGTATCATATCTAGAAAAGACATTGTAAAAAGTCCAGTCTCACTCAGTGACTGCCCTGACACAGTGTGTGCAGCTGTTGGAGCTTTTCCCGGTTAATCATTTCTTCCCTGGATTTTAACACTTCCTTCTGTTCAGTCATTTCTGGCATTTGGCCAAATGCAGGACAGAAGTCTCTGGCAAATCTGAAAGGCCACGTACAAAGTAAAATGAGAACTGTTACTAAGTTCATGTCTCCACCCTCACTCGACTGGAGGTTTTCAGCCCCCTCTTCAGGCTCTCTGATGCCCAATAAGCTGTAAATGAATTCCTAGTTCTTCGATTATTCTCTGAACTTTTTCTCAGGAATTTTTGCTCAGCTTGCAATTTTTAAAACCATGTCGACATAGAGGACAGGGGTTTGACAGCTGACAGGATTTCGCGGAAAAGCTGCACCAAAGGCCCTCTGTTATTAACTTGAAGATTTACAGAGGACTTAGCATTTTATATGAATTATCTCATTTAATCCTCTCACTTTTATTAGCAATCCCACAGGTCAGGTATGGCTACGAGGCCCATTTTACCAACGAGGGCTCCAAATCTTTAAGTAAGATGACGTCCTAGTGACTCAGCAAAGGCACCCTGGGACTCTGTAGCCCGCGCCCCTAACCGTCAGGCAGCACGGTCACCACCGACCACCCCACACATTTGTCCGACCGCAGGGACCTTGCACCCCCCCACCCAAGTACAAGTATCTAAATCTTCGCAGCCACGTTTCCCTCGTAGCCAGGGGCGCCTTACAGACATTTGCACCAACCTCATTTGCAAAAGCATTTACCCAGAACCGCGAAACGGGTTCAAGAGGCGTTTTCGGAGAGGTGGGGCTCTGTGGGGTGGGGAATCCTCTCCCGCTCTCTGTTGGCGGGCTCCAATCGCTTTGCTTCATTCAATCCCAAACCGTTCCGGGACAAGCGAGTGCCCGCGCGCGCCAGGGCCCCCGGAGCGCGCAGGGGCTGCAGCCTTTGTCCGATGGGGCTCTCAGGGATAGGGGCAGTGGCGCCCCCAGCCCAGCCTGCGGCCCCCAGAGGCCTGGGAGGGGTAGGTCCGGAGGGTCCCGGGAGAGCGGGGGCTGCAGGCTCCGCAGCGCCTGAATCTCCTGCGGGAGGCGTGGCCAGCGGCCGCCATCCGTCCAATGGGGAGGCGGCCACGCCCACTACACGCGCCCAGGCAGGATGCTTTAAATTCCCCGGCCTGCAGTGCAGGGGCTCCCGGGACCTGCACTCAGCTCCACCTGGTCGACCCGCCATGCTCTCCGCCCGCGTCCCGCTCGCCACCATCGCTGACCCGCAGCAGCAGCAGCAGCTGCAGCTCTCGCCGATGAAGGGGCTCAGCCTGGCGGACAAGGAGAACACCGTGAGCGCGCGGGGGTGGGGGTCGGGGCAGGGCGGTGGGGTCCGGCGGGACGCGGGCGGGCCTCTCACCGTGCGTCTCCCTGCAGCCCCCGTCCCTCAGCGGGACCCGCGTGCTGGCCAGCAAGACCGCGAGGAGGATCTTCCCGGAGCCCACCGAGCCGGTGCGTAGGCGGACGGGGGGCACCCGGCAGGGGGGCGGTGCGGGGCGGTGCAGGAGGAGCCTGCTCTTGGCGCCAAAGCCTCATTGTCTCTCACACCCTACCGCTCCCGGGCCCGCGCTCCTTTCCCGCCAAAGCCTCTTCCCGGTCATTTACTACTTTACACAGCTACACATTTCCTATCATCTCTCTGCCGTATTCCTCCCCTGTCATATACAGAATCCATGTGTGACAACCGACAGACATTAAAACACGTGAAATTCCCCCTAATTGGACATACTTTGCTTGGAAAAAAAAAATGACAATTTCATGGTTCGCCCAGTGCTTAACATTTTTCCTTTCTTTCTCCCCCAACAGAACCCTAAGCTATCTGCCCCCAGGGTGGAGGATGAACCACTTCTGAAAGAAAACCCCCGCCGCTTTGTCGTCTTTCCTATCGAATACCATGATATTTGGCAGATGTATAAGAAAGCCGAGGCTTCCTTTTGGACAGCTGAGGAGGTAATCAGATTCAGAGACTAGGAGACCTAAAAGACAGTTGAAACATTGCCCCTAACTCTAGAGGAAGACCCTTGCAGTGCCGGTTATAACTTGTGTGAAATACGCTTTGCTTTCCCCCTGTCCCTCTTGGGAATGGTGACCCACTGAGGATATTAGATGTTATAATGGGCAAAGTGGCTGAGGGGTGTATTAATCAGGTGATGCTAGTAGATTTAAAGTTGAAGAATTATGAATATGTGTGAGGTCCCCCACGCTTGAACTCCTTGTGAATTTCTGTACTTCAGGTGGACCTTTCCAAGGACATTCAGCACTGGGAAACCCTGAAGCCAGAGGAGAGATATTTTATTTCACATGTTCTGGCTTTCTTTGCAGCAAGTGATGGCATAGTAAATGAAAACTTGGTGAGTTTCCCCCCAAAAATCTACTTGTGTTCAGTTCAAGACTTGAGAGAGAACTCATAATTCTTTTTGTCTTTTAATTTTTTCCACACTGAATATATATATATGTAAGCTAGTGTTTATATTCCACGGCATTTCCTGTTCTATAATATACTTTGCAGTTATTTCTTGCTTATAGGATTTTTTTCCCCCAACTGTAGAGAAGCTCACAGACAATGTTAAGTGGTAGTAATAGATCTACAACCCTGGTAGCTATCCATTTGCTCTCCTCTTTTGGCTTTGCTGTTTTAATAATTTGGTTGCATATATGTGTTGTTGAGTGCATCCTCCTTGCAATGAATTTAAAAGAATGAAATGCTATTTCTGAGGTACAAAAGAGGAAGTGTGAGGCAACCAGTGTTCATTGAGTTGCTGCTGGTAGATTTTCCTTAAACTGATCTTGTGTTTTACCACTAGGTGGAGCGGTTTAGCCAAGAAGTTCAGATTACAGAAGCCCGTTGTTTCTATGGCTTCCAAATTGCCATGGAAAACATACATTCTGAAATGTATAGTCTCCTCATTGACACTTACATTAAAGATTCCAAAGAAAGGTGAGTATTGGGGTGATGCTATGCCAACATATTTAGGGTTACCAATTGCTACTGTTTGAAATCGTATAGGGGTAGAAAAATGACTCTAAGAAACCAAGTCAAAGAAATTCCCAGCACCCATGGTCATGTCTGCTCTGAAAAGGAGGCCTAAATTCACTTTACTAGCCAGTCACTTAAAAACAAGTTATGAGGTTACTCCATTTTTTTTAAAGGTGGAAGTGTACTGTTGAACATCTGACGTCTGATCTAATGCCTTCTGGAAAAACATCCCTAGAGGCTGTGTGTGATGAGCTAAAGCCTAGGTCTGATAGTTTTCAGGTCTGGCAAACCTCAACCTACAGCATGAGGCTGGGGCAGGGTAGAGGATGCAACGTAGAACATAAAACTTGCCTTTTAGGGGGCTTATAATGTAGACAATGAGACCCAGGAGTATAAGTGGAGGGATTGCATAGTAGTGCAGAGGCAGCATGAACCATGAGATGAATTTCGGCACACGATGTTCGCCTGAAATGATAGTTTATATTGCGGTATCATAGAGGAGAGATATAGGTGGCCTCGGGCCTATTTTACATTTTCAGGATTGACTGGAGAGGAAGGGAGAGTTAGAAATGGGCGTTTGAGTAGTTTCAATACGTCAACTTCAGGATGAGAGCCTGTGTGGAACAGAAGTGGTGAAACTGAAGAGTAGCCCCTTGTAGATGAGTTGAAAGAAAGTGAAGAGGGAAAATGAGTAGTGACTTGAAAGACCAGCAGAATAAAGGAAACTCTTTGGGGGCAAAAAGATTTGAACATGTTTGTAGACAGAAATGAAAAAAGAAAGGAAAGGTAGGGGCATGATGGGGATACATTAGTGGATGGGGTAGAATCAGGAAGGGCCTGGTGGTTGAGTTTTGAAAGCTATGGAGAGGCAAGACCCAGGCTGACATGGAAAGAGAATGAAAGGAGCCCAATGGCCTGATGACCTTGGCTTTTAGAAAACAAGGTCATCTGGGACAGAAGAGGCTGGGCTGGGGAATCTGTAGACTCCAAGGTGGGCACTGGGAGGAAGGGGGCAATAAGGAAGACCCGGTTAAGCGTCGGGCCAGTTGATTTGCTTTTCTGACCTAGGATCAACGTTGTAGCCTAGAATTATAGCTGGAAGCAATCTCGGGTTGTTTAGTTTATTAGCTTTAATTGTTTTATTATATACTTGTGGCATTGGAGCCCAACTAATTGGCACAATGATATAGTGTGGGGTGTGGGACATCTGTTTAGGGAGATAATGGCCAGCAAGGATTAAACAGTCTTGGCAGTTAAGATTTTATAGTTCTTTGACTTTAAAGAAGATAGGACCTGTGAAACTTATCATGACCTGGCCTTGAAATGATTAAGCCAATAAATGCCCTTGGTGTAACAGACTTGAGTTTTCATGTTAGTAGATCTTGGGGCTGAGTATGAACTAATGAATACCTAAATTTGTATTAACATAAACCAAGCGAATGCTGAGATTTTTTTAAAAACACTAGAGGAAAAAGCAAACGAATAAAAAGAAAACAGTTTGAATCCCAAATTGACCTTGGTCCCACTGCTCTTACTCAGAAGCTTTGGATAGGAAGGCTTTGCTGGAACTGCTGACGCTCTGTTGCTTACAGGGAATTTCTCTTCAATGCCATTGAGACGATGCCTTGTGTAAAGAAGAAGGCAGACTGGGCCTTGCGCTGGATCGGGGACAAAGAGGCTACATATGGTGAGGATACCTTTGCCCTACTTACCCCTGCGCTTCGTTTTCTAAGTGATGTTACTGGTTTGTTCCTATGAACACAGATACTCACTAGAAATATTTCGGTGTTAACTCTAGGAGAACGCGTCGTAGCCTTTGCCGCAGTGGAAGGAATCTTCTTTTCTGGTTCTTTTGCATCGATATTCTGGCTCAAGAAACGAGGACTGATGCCTGGCCTCACATTTTCCAATGAACTTATTAGCAGAGACGAGGTGAGTCTAATTCAGATGATAGGCTGACCTGCACCCCAAACACCTACAACCCTGTGTTCACAGAAGGGAACCCAAGATGTCAGATTGCCTCAAATGCACATTTAACAGGTGGCTTCAACCATATGCACATTTGGCAGAGAATAATTTGCTGAAATTATTTTACTCATACTTTCATTATACATAGGTGTTGCTCTATAGGTGATGGGGTTTTTTTAAGGGACGTTCTATTATTTCTACCTGATCTTCTGTGTGATCCTACTGTACTTCAAAGTTAGTTGGTGAGCATCTCAGTGAATACATTCTGGGCAAGTATATGTCTTTGAATGCACTTGGATTAAAGTGCAGAAAGGAAAGTGAAGATGCCCAAATGTTCTAGTGCAGGTTCCATCAGCATTACTTGGGATGTAATGCACTAAGACTTACAGACTTGATTCATTGGAATTTGCATTACTGATTTCCCAGACATTAGGTTTTAAATAAAAAAACTAACTAGCGTAGTCAGAGTTTTGCCTTTCCTGCTGGGAGTAGTGGCAACAGTAGAGCTCAGGGCTGTGGAAAGAATGCTGAGTGCAAGTTCTGCCCGTCCTTTGCCCTCCCTCCCCAGGACCATACCTGGCCTGCTGTCGTCTAGGGGGCAGCACTGAGGGCCCTGGGTGGGTCCCAGCCCACCTAGGTGACACAGCAGTTGAGTCATCTTCCTTTTGAAGGTTAAAATGCTTTTGGCCTGGCCACGCAAGATGCATAAGGAGAATGCACTCCGGCATAAAGCAGTTTCCTATTCCATGTTAATGCTAGAAGTCTGCTGGTTTGATCGTGACCTTCAACCTCTTTCTTCTAGGGTTTACACTGTGACTTTGCCTGCCTGATGTTCAAACACCTGCTACACAAACCTTCGGAGCAGAGAGTCAGAGAAATAATCGTCAATGCAGTTAGAATAGAACAGGTGGGTGGCATGTGGAGGCCTCGTGCTTGCTAGAGACCTCTTGATGCTTCTGTTTTATTGAGAAGCTGTGCTCTGGTCCCTAGGAGTTCCTCACGGAGGCCCTGCCAGTGAAGCTCATTGGCATGAATTGCACTTTGATGAAGCAGTACATTGAATTCGTGGCAGACAGACTTATGTTGGAGCTGGGTTTTAACAAGGTAAAGTATCGTGGGTAGCCCTCTGGTTCTTTCTGAAACTGGGGTGTTCTGTATTTATGCTTTGCTGTGAACCTTTCCAGATTTTCAGAGTAGAAAATCCGTTTGACTTCATGGAGAACATTTCACTGGAAGGGAAGACTAACTTCTTTGAGAAGAGAGTAGGCGAGTATCAGAGGATGGGAGTGATGTCCAGTCCGACGGAGAATTCCTTTACCTTGGATGCTGACTTCTAAGTGAACTGAAGGTGTGTTCTTATTGTGCTGATTTTTTTTTCCTTCTCATCCAAAGAGAAAAAAATCAGCTACTTGAACTGTATCAACCAGCTACACCGTGAATTGTCCATAATGTTCATTAATGGCATCTTTAAAACTGTGTAGGTACCTCATAATCGATCCTGTTAATGCTAGTGGGGTCACCTAGATAGAAAGCATAGACAAAAGCTACTTGGATTCTTATGAAAGATCTGGTCCATGTTTGGCTTTTGCAAGTAAGCTGGCTGTACACGGCTTCACCCTGGCTCTTAACTGCACCTTTCTTGGCCTCAAAGTGTGGGGACTCAAGCGAGTTTGGTCAAGCAGGATTAAACAATAACTACCGCAAGGCCATAGGAAGACATCAGACTCACTGCTTCAAAGCAGATTTTAAAGGTTTACTTATGATTTGTATATAAAACTGGCACTTTACACACAAATAAACAGAGTTTGTACTGTCAGGGTGAAGGCTTGATTTAACCTAAATTTGTTGGTTTCTACACAAAATACAAAAGTATTCTATTTACCACTAACAGGAGCTATAATTCAGGATTTACTAGGTTACCAAAGTAGGTTAAGCCTGTGTAACTAAATATGTTATTTTTATTCTTTCTTTTCTTTAATGAATTGAAGCGCTTTTGAACTCAATCCTGTGCACACTTAGGTATCAGTATCAGCCAGATGGTGCCACATGGAACACAGGTTGGTTTTGTGTTCTGTAACCCAGGTCAGGTATCGTGGGATTAGAGATGAGGCGAAAGGAGACTCTAACCTTAGATCATTAGGAACTGAAGTGTGATCCGGACTCACTGGGTAACCTGGTTTGTGCAGGAGGGGCTGTATTGTGTAATGTCTCGAATTGTATGTTCCCCAACTTCAAGTTAGTATGAAAGATCCTTGAAGAATCTTCTTAGCTGGGATCCAAGATATTAACATTGTAAATTGGTTTTCAAATCGTCCTTGAACGAAAGGATGCACGTAAGATCTTGCTCCTATTAAGTGGTAAAAGCAGGAATGAAAGTGTCTCTCCTAAAAGTTGAGTGTTTATTCTGATTTTGTTGAATTTGTGTGTTAGTAGGTACTGTTGACTTACCTTAGCCACTTGTACTTTACTTTTAAGTTAGAAAATTGTTCTACTAAGTATGTTTTTTATATTATATCTGTAGTTCATACTTCGAAATAATTACCCAGTATTATTTTGCAGTTCATAATTGATTGCATAGATATTGTTCAGTGCAATTACTCCTAGAGTTTGCCTAAATCTGAGCGTCACCTGCTGGATTCTTGAACTTCAGTAGAAAACTGGTTGTTGTGTGAATTATTAATACATGTCCCACTCAAATATTAATTTCAGAAGAAAGCATAAACTTAATAGATATATTTAATAGGGCTAGTTTGAATCAATCTGCCTTTGGGTTCCCTCCCCCCTCCAAAAAATGCCGAGATGTTATGTGGAAGGAAACGCATGACACATACCAGCCCTTTGTTGATACATTTTGTTCCGCTTTGGCTGACCGCTGGCCTGTCCTACTGTCAGTTTTCTTCATTTATTGTATGAATATAAATGGTAAAATAGTTGATTTAAAATTTTCTGTTAATAGGGGACCCTTTTCTATCTCTTAAATTATTGTTATAAAGTTAACCCAGATTATATGGTCCTTACACTTGTGCAAGACAATAATAAAGAAACACTTAGCCTGGCGTTGTCAGGTACAGGTGGAAGTTGGAAGCAGATTTTAGAATTCTACCTCCCATTAGCTGTGTGACACAAGCAGTGACTTCTACCAACTAGGATTCGGTTTCTTCATCTGTTTAAAGGGAAACAGGTTTTGTCCAAAGTCCTAATACTGAGTATTGTACAAGTGTTCAGTGATTTAAATAAAACCGTTCTTATGGCAGTTCTTTGGTAAAATTTGCATTTCAATACAGGAAGAAAACACCAGGAAGTATTTCATAAACGCTGAATAGGAGTTCATTTGCTTTCAACAGTTCTGGGGAAGGGGCCTTCCTCATGCCTGCCTGGTCTGGGGGAAGCATGTTTGTTTGAAAGGTGATGTCCGAGAGCATCTGCCACACTGCGGGTGGGGTTTGTGAAGCCAAGGTCAACTGAGCTGAGCTTCCTGACAGCCTCCAGCGAGCCACCTCTCGGGGAGCCTGGGTCTACTCGACTAGGGCTTTGCTTTGCTGTCCCTCATCAAGCTGACCTACGGGGGCTTGGGCTGGTCCCTCTTGTCTATAAATACCCTTTCCTGGGGCGATCCCATCCACCTTCACCTGTCCGTTCCCAAATTAACATCACTCATTGCGTGTCACCACTTCTGATATGCGGTTCTTCATTGAGCGGACAGCAGCTGCCTCGCCGGGCACTGTTCTCGGTGTCAGGTGGGGCAGAGGACGGAGTCAGCCCTGTGTGGTGTAGGTTTACTCAAGGAGGAAGCTGGGTGCGTCATTATATCCCAGTGTTAGATGGTGATGCAGTCCTGCAGCCAGACCAGGGGAGGCGCCGCAGGGGATGCTAAGTAGACGGGAGGCTTTAGGAGCCGGGTGCTGACACTGCTTTTCTGTGGTGGAGGTGGGGATTGGGCGTGAATCTTAGCCATTGTTAGGATTCCTCCCCTGTTTCTCCTAGGAAGGAGACTGTTCACTGAGGCACAGGTTTTAGCCACTCCCTATGTTAGAGCACACAGCCTCCAAGGATTGGGCCCTCAGGGAGTGGCTGGTGGATGCGATTAATTTGAGCTGTTATTTGGGGTGGATAGTGTCTTGGGCAGATGTGTGTTCTGTGTCCTGGAGGAGTCTCATGGGGAGCTTTGCCTTTGCACCCCAGAGGCACTCAGTGTCATTTAATTCATCATGTTGGGTTGGTGGCACCACTGGGTACTTTCCAGGCAGCTGTGCTCTAAGGATCATCAACTATGAGAATAGCCTCCTGGTGGGCAGCCCAAGGTCATGTTTTTTCATGCCAGCTGCCCGTGCTCTTTCTCAGACACACCTGCATACTTCACGTGGAGGACCTGCATTAGAGTTAGTGTGGTCACACCACTGAGTCTGAATTGCCTCTGGCATTAAATGCTCAGGGGCCCCATCCCACACCTGCTGAATCAGTCTTGGGGTGAAACTAGGAAGCCTGAAATTTTAACAAGTTATCTTGGGAGATTCTCAGACATTTGAGATTGGGATGGACTCTTATACAGTTTTCAACTCAGCATTATAAGCACCCACGGGCTTTACAAAACCAGTGGCTGGATCCCACTTCTCAGTTTTAACCGGATGTGCTTTTGGATTTGGGCTCCAGATGCACTGAGCCCCAGCACTTAGGTAAGAGGCACATTTCATCACACCTGAGCCCTGGGATTCTGCTTATGGTGTGGCCAAGCCCGGCTGCAGAGAGCAGTGCCGTGAGAGCCTTCCTTTGCCTGCCAGGCACTGCCTGGCCTGGGATCCAGCCTGAGGGCTGGCTCCTTGCAAAGCTGCAACTAGATGGGTATTTGTAAATGCCATCTGACCGGGGAGCAGACTGGCTGTTCAGTGTGTTTCCGGAGATCCTGATAATGGCTTAACCCTGCATAGCAAGGCAGGCCCAGCCCCTTAGTGAGTGGCTGCAGCTTTGGATTGCATGGCTTGGCCCATTCAAATCAGAGAAGGCTTTGATAGGACCCACCCTATCCCCTTCTGTAGAGGGGGCTACCCTTCCTCGTACACTCTGGGCACTGGGGAAGGAACACAATCAGTGCTGGCTCCTTGTCATTCCCTGAGGTGGATTCAGTAACCTCAGCCACCTTGGCTTAGCTCTAAAGATTAAAGTGTGGCTCCAACAAGATGGAGCTTAAAAACCCTCCTGCTTCAGACACCTCCCAATGATAAATAACATTTAAATTGGTAACGACGTCTGGAGAAAGGGGAATTCCCAGATGCTGGGCACAAAGACAGTGACCGTGGGAGCCTGTGCTTGGAGCAGCCCTGGGGGTGGTTATTAGTCCCTTAGAGAAATCAGAGGGCGAAGAACCAAACACCCTAGGGTTTGAAGGGAGGGATTGATCTGACTAGGGGAGGAGTTAGAACCAAAACATCTGCACAAAGCTGGACACTCAGTTGAAATGGAGACTAAGAAGATCCCACCAGCCCTGGGGGAGAGGATTAGGGGTATTCGTTTTTCTGGACTTTGAAAAAATCAGAACCCTAGGTAGGCCTGCACCTCTTGGATTTGTGGTCTAGGCACTCGCTGGAGATATGTACCCCCAACCCAGCTGTGCGTGATTCCCGCGTTATGAAACATACAAGGAAGCAAACCACATGATTGTAGGAACAGTGGGTATAAAAATCTCAGGAACTTAGGTTAATGAGAAGATAATATGTGACCAAAGTAAAAAATGAATCAAACCCCAAAGAACAGAACTACAAAAAAATAATAGGGAGATTTTTAAAAAAGAACCAGCTAGAATTTCTAGGAAAACAACACTACTGGAATTCAAGCTCTTAGAACTTTAAAAAATATCCTGCTTAGTAAGGTTAGACATAGCTGATGAGTTAGTGACCTGAAGGGGGTGTAGCTGAAGGAATTATCCGAAAGTAGGTGGGAAATAGGGAAGGTCAGATGTGGAGGGTAGAAAGTGGTGCCCTTTATTTCTAAGGGGAGTTTTCATAGAATGGACAACGTTGAGGAGATAGTAACTTGAAACTTCCCAGAATTGAGTCATCCAAGGATTCCTCATCCTCCCATGTCCAGGCGGTACCACCAGAGTGAGGTTCTAGGACCAGCGTGGGTTGGGCAGATGTGACCTAGTGGCGGCTCGTGATGTGAGCAGTGTGAGTTTTGCCATTTGGCCACACTGAGCTGGGGACAAACCAGGTGAGTTGAGGCCGGGCTGGTAGCAGGTGAGGAGACATGGGGGGCTGGTTCTGGACACACGTGGGTATGGAGACCAGGGCCCTGCTAGTTTTGGGGGTTGTGGCTGAGCCTTGCTGGGTGTGACTCGCCCTGAAAGTTCAAAGGACCTGCCCAAAGTTGCCTGTGACCCAGAGGTCCCTAACTTTGCACCCTTTGAATCAGCCAGAGTTGGGGGAGGGGAGCTGCTGTCCCTCCCGGCTCTGGCGAGATGGAATTTGCTTCGGGAGTGGGTAGGGCCTTGGAAAGGCTCGCTACCCTCTTCTCCCACCAGAGGCCACTGACTGACCCGTGTTGCCCACAATCAAAAGTCCCTTGACCACAGCCACTGGAGTTCCAGACTGCTTGCAGGGAGGACCTGGTTACTGCCAACCAGAGCCAGGCCTGGGACTCAAGTTTGGTTTGGGCTGGAGGTGGGGTGTGGGCGTTTTTCCCCTGGCCTTGGAGTTCAGGGTGCAGAGGGTCCAGCTGCTGCAGCCACCTTGCAACCATGAAGCAGGCTTTTATTGGCAGTGAGTCCCTCACGTGGGAAAAGAGGGCTGATTTACAGAGAAACAAGATACACGTGACTTTATTTTCTGGATCCAGCCATGCCTGAAGTCCACACCCCACACTGTTCACTTAAGTAAGCCAATGAATTCACAATAACTCACAGCCCTGAGTTCATTTGATCCATAATCACCTTGGGGCAGGGAGGATTAGACCCACTTTACCAATGTGGCCTTGAGGCATAAGGAGGTCACGTGCCTTGCCAGGGACAGCACGTGGAAAAACATTGGCCAACCAGGACCTGAACTCAGGTGTCCCAGCCCCAGGGCCACACACTTGTCCCTTTACCACTTGGGAGCTCTTGTTCCCCTTTATGAGAGAACAGGCACCTAGGCCTCCACGCTGGTCCTGAGGAAGCACTTCTGGAGCTGCTTCTGCTGCTCAAGGACCCTTGTCCAGGGGGTTGTGTCCTCATGCCCCTCGTCCTGCTTTCCCTGTGTGCCTGGCACGGTGGGGAGGCTGCGCTTTGCCTTGTGCCCGTCGCTGTGGCCCTGTGGCCTGCCTGGGCAGGAGCCTCCCCGTTGTCTGTAAATCAGAGACGCGCATCACCAGCCCAGGCTTTAGATCCCGGGAACAACTCCCAGCTGGCCTCTCCCGA
The DNA here is from genome assembly GCF_030028045.1 of Hippopotamus amphibius kiboko. NCBI lineage: Eukaryota > Metazoa > Chordata > Mammalia > Artiodactyla > Hippopotamidae > Hippopotamus > Hippopotamus amphibius. The sequence continues at coordinate 142,061,006 of NC_080192.1, read as the reverse complement.
GTCTCCCAAGTAAGAACGTGGCCCGCCCTGCGCCCGGAAGGCTGAGGAGAGAGCCGGGCGCTCACGGACCCGCTGGAATCCCAGCCTTAGTAACTAGCAGGGCAAGGGGGAGCCGCGATGGACCAGGAGGTGGAAAATGGCGAGGTTCCAGCTGTTTCCAGAAAGCGCTGGGAGGCACGGCTGCCTGTGTGAGGTCGTGCTGTGCCTCCTCGTCCTCCCCTTGGGGTGGGGCAGCCTCTCCTGCAGGAGCCGCGGACGCTTCTGCTTGGGAAGGTGTGCGGATGGGCGCCTCGGGCTGCCCCAGCCTGCCTCGGGCCAGTCCCACGCAGGTGCGTTTGCTGAGCTGCATTTCCTCGCCTCGGCAGGCCTGTTTCTGTCCCTGCAGGGACAGTGACAGCCAAGACTGGCTTTGGAAATTGTCACCATGAGATTTAGGTGACTATAGTGCCTGGTGTATTCTTTCAACAGCTTTATGGAGATACGATTTCCGTGTCTTTAGGCCATTCATAGAGTTGTGTAACCATCACCACAACCCACTTTATAAAGAGACCCCATACCCATCAGCCGTCCCTCCCCGTCCCCCTCCAACCCTCAGCCCCTGGGAACCAACGATCCGTAGTTCTGTCTCCATGGGTTTGATCTGGCACATTTTTGAGACGCTCTGTAAACAGACGTTATTAATGGAAGAGGCACTGGGTTTTCTTTCTAAGAGATCATTTAAAATGTTAGAGGCAGCAACGAGGAGATGGGTCTGCCTCGCAGAGAGAGATTTGATTTACATTTCAGAAAGCCCTTTTTCCCTTGGCATATTAGAAAAACATTTGGCATTAAAAAAAGATTCCTGCCATTGCCTGGAAGGGAACTTGGCTGACTGAAATGTGGAGCCTGAGAGCCGGCTGGTGGCCCTTCATTCCAGCAGTCCCTGATCATCAAACATTAACCGAGCCCTCCTCCCTCTGCTGGGGAGGGACATACTGAAGGCCGGGGGTCAGAAACCAGCCCCAGGGCCAAACCTGGTCCGCTGCCTATTTTTACAGATTCCGAGCTAAAAATGTTTTAAAAATGTATCAAAAGAATAATATTTCATAATACATGGAAATGATGGGCGTGCACATTTCAGCACCCGTGGGTCGTTCCACTGGCACACGGCCACGTGACTTGTTTATGTATTGCGACAGAGGCTGTACTGGGTGTAGAGCTGAAATATTTTCTCTCTGGCCCTTTCTAGAAAGCATTTGATGACCTCTGAGTGCGGCAGGACCTTGCTCTTGAGGGACCCACTGTCGAGTCAGGAAACAGGAAAGTGGTAGATAGTCAGTAGTAAGGGGCTAGCGCCAGCAAGTACCCGTCCAAGAGCGGGTAATTAATTTTTGGAGTGTATTACCTTGCTAGGGCCACCATAGCAGAGTAGCACAGACTGGGCAGCTCACACCACAGACGTTTATTTTTCTCACAGTTCTGGAAGCTGGAAGTCCAAGATCAGGTTGTCAGCAGGGTTGGTTTCTCCGGAGGCCTCTCTTCTTGGCTTGTGGATGGCCACCTCCATATTGTGTCGTCACGTGGTCACCCTTCATGTGTGTGCGTGTCTTCGCCTCTTCTTATAAGGATACCAGCGAGATTGGGTCAGGATCCACCCTATGATCTTATTTAACCTTAATTACTTCTGAGGTGTGGGGGGTTGGGACTTCAGCATATGGAACTTGGGGGCCTCATTCAACCCCTAACACTGAGCTATTACTAAAAACTAAATTACATAAACTTATAATTAATACATTAAAGAGAAATATGATAAATCCTCCGTCTATCTTACTGCATATTATTATCCGTGCTTCTCAGGCTATTTACGTTTGTCGTATCTGTTTGGTGGAAATAACTCTATAACAGCACGTTACTGGGCACCTCTTTTTTTTTTTTCTTGGCCGCACCACACGGCATGTGGGATCCTCGTTCCCCGACCGGGGATCAAACCCACGTCCTCTGCAGTGGAGGCACGGAGTCTTAACCACTGAACAACCAGGGAAATCCTGGGCACCTCTTTCCAATTCCATGACCAGCAACCTCGCTTTGGTGGGAGTATTTACACCATGGAAATTGATAAATGCTACAATTCAGGCTTCCCTCCCAGAGAGCCGGTTGTTACCTTTGCTGGCCCACCACTGACGCAGGTTGCTAAGCGCTGAGGCAGAGGTCAGCCCACACACTGTGGGGCTCAGAGGAGGAGGCCAGGCCTTGGGGAGTCAGGAAAGGATGCCGAGTGGCACCTTGGAATGTGTAGGGGTGGGCCAGGCATAGGGGAGGAAGGGGTGACAAGGGTTTGCAAAGCCCTGAAGCAGGAGAGGGCACCTTTGTCCGGGGGGGCCTGGGGGGGGGGGGTGCTGATGGCAGGGGTGGTGCAAGAACCACCCAGTGGGAGAGGAGAGAGGAGCTGCAAGGAGGGGTGGCAGGCCCTGGAGCGCCAGGCTAAGGAGGTTCTACTTGCCCTGGCGGTCATGGGGAGCCGTGGAAGGATGTGGAGCCAGTGGAGGGGGAGGTGCCAGGTGGTGAGGGGCTCGCTGGCTGTCTCTGGGTTTATGGCTGTGCCTGTGTGTGGAGCGTGGATGCAGGGCCCTGTGACTTGCTTCCTCCGTGTCCTCTGCAGGTGGAAGGTTCTCCACAAGTGCTCTCTGAATGGCTGAATCAGCCCATTCATTTTGAAATCTCTAACAGGGGACTCAGCCTTCCGTCTCCAATTAGAGTCGGAGTTGGAAATCGCCTAAATGTCAGGCAGAAGGGGAATGGTTAAAATAAATTATGGGGTATCTACTCAGGAGAATACTAACGAGTCATCTATGTGGCAGCACGGAAAGCTGCTTCCAGAGTAATAGGAAATGAAATAACAGAACATAAAATTATATGTATACTGTGCCTGCAGTGATATAAATGATACAGAAATACATGCCCATCTGGAATAAGACGGGCAGTATCACAAATGGAGAAAGGAGATCAGGGTGGTGGGCGTGAGAGCAGTTTTTCTTTCCATTCTGTTTTTCTCTTTTAATTTTCCTCTAATAAATATCAAAGAGCAGTTGCAGCAACTAAGAGCAGCACCTGCCAGGCAGACGGTTGTTCCGGCCCCGGAGGAGCTCGGGGCAGAGGGACGCCCCGAGCCTGGAGGGCGGGCCCAGCCCTGGAGTTTCAGCCGGAAGGGCCAGGCACCTGGGGGCTGAGCAGCTGCGGCGGCATCGCGCGGAGGTCACGCCTCTGGCCTGGCCGAGTTGGTGACTCTTGTGCACCCACTTCTCTGCAGTGACCTCTGGACGCTGCTTAGAAGGCTTGGGATCTTAGCTGGGAACCGGGATCCAGTTGCTTCTGTCACAAGGACTGGCCGGGAGCAGTTCCGAAGCCCCTTTCAGCTCAGAGAACCCAGCCCAGCTAAGTTCTGCTCTGCTGTGTACGGGCCGAGCTCAGAGGGGTTCAGCCTGCAGGTGGCAGAGCCCGGACTTCAGGTGGGGCGTTGGGCCCTCTGTCCGCCTCCCCAATCCCCCCACCACACGGTGTCCCCCTTAGGGCTTCAGAGAGCTAGTGCCACTCAGCCATGCTCAGTGACACACGTCGTGGGCTATGCTAGGATGATGTCCCTTTGTTCTCGTGGCCTCTCCAGGGAGACTGTCATCCAGGGCAGGACCTGTCTCCTTCACACCCCTGGCTGCTGCCAGCAGAGGCAGATAGAGGATAAATACTTGTGACGTGATTGAATGGAGTGAGCCTGTGTCCGCTGCCTGGTCTTGGAGTCAAGGGAGCACGGGGTTAAAGGTCCTGTATTCCAAGGTCACAGGGGTGTGATTGGCTCCAGGGAGGGACGGAGGCAGTGGGGAGCAAGGGAAGAACCCCCTACACGCTCTTGGGAAGGAAAGAGCAGGACAGGGGGTGGAGGTGCTGTTCCAGGATTAGAAATGCTGCGCACAGGTAAGCACACAGCGGTCAGGAGGAGGCGTGAGGCCCGGGGCGGGCAGGCCATTAAATGAAGCCCTACTATGTATCCTCTCTGCTCCAGGTGCTGCGGGGCCAGGAAGCAGCGAGCGGTTGAAGCGCAGGCCCTCATGGAGAGTGTGTGCTGGAGGGGACACAAAAAGCCAGCTCACTCCCTGATGGGCTGTAAGTCAGGCGGCGGCGGCGCTCTGGAGGAGGGGGCTGGGGAAGGGCACGTCTCTTTGCGTTGTGTGGTCAGGGAAGGGCTCTGTGAGGAACTGGAGGAGGACGTGGGGGACAGACCACAGGGTTAAAGGAAGAAAGCATGTTTCCAGCAGCTGCCAGGCAAAGGCAAAGGCCCTGCAGCTGGAACCTCCCTTGTCTTTGTGTGGTCAGAGCAGACCGAGGGGTGGGAGACAGGGTCAGATCAGTGGGGTTTGCGTGTGCGCGTGGAGGGTCTAGTGGGGCCTTGAAGGCCAAGGTAAAGAGTTTGGCTTTTGTTCTAGTGGGATGAGAAGCATGGGAAGTTTGGGATCAGCCTTCCATTTTATTTTATTTTTTTTATAATATATTTTATTTGCTCCCACTCCTTTTTTTGAGGGTTTCTCTTTGTTCTTGTATAATATTCTGGGACTTCATATCTTGTGCCTTCTGACTGTGTTTTCTTTCTTTTCTTTTTTTTTTTTTGGTCGCACCAAGCAGCATGTGGGATCTTAGTTCCCCAACCAGGGATCAAACTGGCACCCCTTGCATTGGAAGCATGGTGTCTTAACCTCTGGACCTTCCATTTTAAAAGAAGCACTCTTGTTTCTGTGTGTCAGGCTTCAGTCGGGATGTCCTGGTGGAAGCAGGAGACTTGCTGAGAGGCTGTTGCACCTGCCCAGGTGAGGTGACAGCGACTTGCATGGGTCAAGGAGGAGAGATGGCAGGCACGGCCAAGTTCTGCCTGGATTCTGAAGACAGAGCAGATGGGATGAGCTCAGGTGCTTCCTGTGGATGTGAGAGGGGAGGAGAGGAAGCTGTTAGAGCAGGGCGCCCAGAGGGACCCATGGGAGGCCTGTCCTGGGCAGGTTACCTTTGAGATGCCGGCTAGGTAAGCGAGCACATGCTGGACGGGCAGGTGAGAATGTGGGGCTGGAGCCCAGGGAAGAGGCCTAAGCTGGAGACAGCACCGTGGGGGTCTTTGATAAGCAGGTAGGATTTGAAGTCATAGGACGAGTGAACCCCAGGAAGTGGGTGTAGACGAGGAGAGGGCGGGGACTGCCCCACGAGACTGGAAAAAGGGGCGCTTCCAGCAAAGGAGGAGGAGGGCCATGGTGGCCAGGGGAGGCCGGGTGACAAGTGATGGTGGAGGTTCAAGGAGGAGGAGTGTGTGGGAGGGGGGAGGGGGTGCCAGGTTCCGAGGGCAGAGGGATGGGGAGGCTGTGAACAGCGGGAGGCCTGCGCCTGCTCCCCGGGCTGCTTTCCTGCTGCTGCTGTCTGTGGGTGCCCCCTGACTCTTCCTGGGGGGCCGTGGAGAGTCTGTCCCCCTCCGGGGGCACCTCTGCCCCCAGCTGATCCAGGCCCAGCTCCTCCAGCTCCCAGCAGCCTCTGCTGTTTGGCATGTGGTCAGAACACCATGGACAGCCACGCGCCTCCCCCACCCCGTGGGCCCCAGTGTGTTTGGGGTCTGAGAATCAACATTCCTGGGAAGCAGCCGTTTGGGCCTGAGTGGTTTTATGTGGGGAGGGTGGGGAGGGGGAGGACAGAGGGAGGACGGAGAGAGGGTCAGCGTTCGTGACCTGTCAGCCAGCACTGCCGGGACACCAGGCAGGGGTCGGGTGCAGAGCTCGGGCCCCTTGGAATGTTCCCAGATCCAGTCTAGGTTTCTTTGTCCTTCTTGGGTGGTGTCCTTGGAAAGTGACATCCATCCCAGTGAGTCTGCCCACTTGTCACCTGCTCCGCCCGCCCAGCCCTCTGCGGTTGCTGCCACCTTCCCCGTCTGGCCTCAGTTCTCTGCTGTCTGGCTTCCTCCCCACCTCACCCCTGACACTGTGTCTTTGAGACTCCAGGACCTTTGCTTTTTTCCCCTAACATTTATATGTTGCTCACCACGCACTGTTCTAATCACTTTTCATATACTGACTCATTCACTCCTCACAATATCCCTTTACAAGCAAGGGACTGGAGGCACAGAGAGGTTAAGTCACTTGCCCAAAGTCACACAGCTGGTAAGGGGAGGAGCTGGTATTTGAGCCTTGGGCAGCCTGGTTCAGTCCCTCTGAACCGTCACGTCTGTCATGCTGCCCCCTGGTGGGCCCTTCAGTTCTCACCTGTGTCCTCTTGGCTCTGCTCTGGAGGCTCCTCCTCAGTCCCCTTTGCCTCTCCCATCCCCGCCCCTCCCCCTGCCCTCTCCTCTTTCTCCTGCAGGGTTTTTCCCCAGGGCCTCTGCACACCTGTCTGTGAAATTGAAAATCTCACCACAACGCAGGTTTTGAGTTCCAGACCTAACATTCAAATAGACCTCTCCACTTGGGTGTCCCACCTACACTCCCCACACTACACCCCCAAGATGTTCGCCATCTACTGTTTCCGTGTTCCCCAGGTCAGAAATCCAAGCTGGGGGAGCTGCTCTTCCTTGTGTGGCCAGGAGGGGGAGCCTCCTGCCCTCCTTTCTCCCTCACCTGCACCTGTCAGCATCGTCCTGCGGATCCACCCCCAGAGGCCTCCAGGCAGCCCTGTCCCGGTGGAGAGGACGGCCATCTCACCTGGGTTCTGGCCGCACTCACGGCCAGGCTGCCTTCCCGCACTGTACCCTCCTCTAATCCGTTATCTACATAGCATCCAGATGATCTCTTAGAAAGCAAATCAGATGACGGGCCCCCCTTGCCCTCACCTGCAGGACCCCAGGCACCTGCTGGTTTTACCGTGCCACCCTGCCTGACCTGCACTGAGTTGCAGGGCTTTCCCACCTGTGCCTGGACCTCACCACCTGTCCAACTTCTGCTTTTTAAGGGCTCAACCTCCCAGTCACTTTCCCACCACGCTACCCAGACACAATGAGGCTGGGTTAGGGGTCTCTCCTGTGCTCTTGTGGGAGTGAGTCTCCTGAAGGCAGGGATGGGGTCTGATGTGCCCACGGTATAATCAGCCAGCAGCTGGCATAGGCTTGGCACTCTGGATTCTCTCAAATGTTTATTGAATGAATGAATGAATGAATGAGAAACCTGGGGGAAGCCACTGTCTGTGACCCAGGAGCAGGGTATGTCGGGGTACACTAGTGGGGATTAATCCAGATAATGGTTGTGGGGGCGCTGACCCCTGGGGGGTGGTCGCCTTCCCCCCTGCCCCCACCCCCTCCCCGCTAACCTGTGGCTGCAGGTGCTGGGCGGATATTACGGACATCCCTCCCCTGCATTCATAGGGCCTTCTGGAGACTGTCCTGTGACCTGGACCTTCAGGCCCTTAGAGCCGGGCACCTGAACTGGGGTGGAATTCCTTCCACAAGTGTCCCCAAGCTCTCGGCCGGGCTGTGCTCCCTTCTGTGGATGCCTGGAGGACGGAGACAGCAGCCTGTGCCCGAGGCCTTGGGTTCCTCCAAGGTCAGTGACAAGGTCTCACATGTACTCGGGAATGCACAGTTTATTTCTTTTTCAGTCTTCTTTGGAACCTGTGCTTGTCCAGATGTTCACATGATGTAGGGGGAGCTGAGCTTTATGACGCTGTTGGCAGGGTAGCATTTGGCATCCCTATGGTTCTAGAGGGTTCTGGGGCCTCAGGGCTGGGCTCCCGCTGCAGACAGCCGCCTGCCTTCTCAAGCAGTCAGCTTGTGAGCCCAGCAGCTTCCTCGCCCCAAACATGTGAGCGACCTTATGATTCTGGCCCTTCCATGATCCCCAACAAACTGTTCCAGGGTGTGGGTGGAATTCCTATTTTTAATAGCCACGTTGTGGGGAAATTGTAGGCCTTCTACTTCCTTTTGAATGGAAGGCTTCCAGAAATACTTATATCTTTGCTTCTATAGAATCCAGGAGGCCGTCTTAGCCCAGGGGAGGTCAGCACGTGGAGTGGGGTCACCTAGGAGACGGCCCACGGCATCACACCCTGCTCACTCGGGCCTGCTCTTGAGTCCTCCCCTCAAGGGGGCTGGGTGGCCCGGACACCCCTGCTCTCTAGTGGGGGTGGGGGTGGGATGAGGGGATAGGGGATGGGTCTCAGGGGACTTTTGATGTCACGCTGAAGGATCTGAACTCTGTCCCTAAACCCACGGAGTTCTAGCTGGAGAGTGACACGCTCAGGTGTGCATTTCAGGAAGGTCGAGGGTCAGGGATGAGAGCTGCATCTTTCAGTGTCTCATTCGCTTCGCAGAGGCCTGGTGTCCACCCCACAGCCGGCGTGTCATGAAGCAGCAGTCCCTGTTACCATGCCCGATACATTCCAGCGTTTTCTGTCCTCTTCTCCCTCATTTGTTTTTCTGACAGTGCTGTTTGGACCTCTCCTCATTGATTTCCTGTCTCCCTGAATGTTTTTGATCTGCAGTGTGAGCAGCGCTGGGGTGGAGAGAGGGAGACGGGGCAGGAGGCTGGGTGGAGGCTGCTGTCACGGTCCAGTCGGGAAGCGGCCGGGGAGCGGGGCCGGGCCCTGGGCGGACAGAGCAATGGTTCTGGAGGCTCCGCGCCGCGGGCTTTGGCCCCCAGGGCGTGCACAGCTGCCCTGAGTCCCCGGACTCAGCACCTCCCCCTTGGGAGACAGACGTGGGGCCGCACCCGAAGCGACAAGAGGGGGCCTGTTATTGTTTCGTGTTTGGGATCCAGGAGATGTGGTTTCATAACTCAGACGTGCCTCGTGGTGTCTGAAAGTCATTTCATTAAATGTCGAGTGGAATCAAAATAGAAATTACATCTTTGGGACAAAGCCCGTTGAGCCAGGAGCCAGGCATTCTGAATTGGAACCAGAATAGTCTCCTGGAGGCTGGAACTGTGGATCCAAGGCAACCCTGTCTACGCAGCCGGCTTCTCCCGCTCTGGCTCATCTGAATCCCCAGATGTGGCAGGTGGTCCTGGAGCCCATTCGGCTGGCAGGAATCAGAGGCAGCCGAGGCAGGGACGGTGATGGCGGCCCCCCTTGTCACACACTCCTGGGTACCTGCCCTGAGCTAAATAGCTACGTGTTTTATCACTGATCCCCACCCATCATCTGGGAGGGACACTTCTTACCTTTGAGAACACCGAGGCTCAGGAGGGCGAGGTATTGGCCTGAGGTCACACGGCTGGTAGAGGCAGATGGGGTTTGAAATCCAGAGCGGCTCCCACGCCCAGCTTCCTTTCCGGGTCCTGGGCTGCCTCTCCCCACGCGCTCCCGGTTTTTGCAATTAGATGACCAAAATCGATTGCATCTGAGTGAGGGAAGAGCTTGGGCATGTTTAAAGCTCCCTGGCAATCCTAATGTGTGGTGAGGGCTGGGGACCGCTGCTCTAGAGGGCGGGAAAGGGGTGTGAGTGGACTTTGTGTCTGCCCTCTGCCGGGTGGTCCATTCAGCAGGCACATGAGAAGGACCCTCTTCTGGGGGCCTGGTAGCCTCCATCCCAGCCCCCAGGTGCGTGCTCATTCCCCCCACCCCCCGGGTGGGCCAGGTTTGGAGGGCTGGAGAGTTGGGGTGGCGTAGGGGTGGAGCAGGCCCTGAGGTGCCTGGTAAGCCCAGAGGGGGAGGGAAGGGGGGTGGGGGCAGTGCAGGGGCTTTGCACCCACCAGGTGGAGGAAGGACATTCCTCGGCATTGCTTTTCTAACCCTTTTGTGTGTCTTCTTTCCTTCTACTTATCTTAGGTTGATTTTGTTCTTTTTCTTACTTCATACTTTGGATACTTTCTTCCTTTCTTTCTTTCTTCCTTTCTTCCTTTCTTTCTTTCTTTCTTTCTTTCTTTCTTTCTTTCTTTCTTTCTTTCTTTCTTTCTTTCCTTCTTTCTTTCCTTCTTTCTTTCCTTCTTTCTTTCCTTCTTTCTTTCCTTCTTTCTTTCCTTCTTTCTTTCCTTCTTTCTTTCCTTCTTTCTTTCTTTCTTTCTTTCTTTCTTTCTTTCTTTCTTTCTTTCTTTCTTTCTTTCTTTCTTTCTTTCTTTCTTTCTTTCTTTTTTGGGGTCTGCTTACTTAAATATAAGTTTCTAAGACCACAGGTTTTCCTATGAGGACTATTGTGGCTGAATCCCATAGGATCTGGTATGGGGTATTTTCCCTTTTATTTTCTGAAACGGGAGGGAAGGGGGCAGGGCACAATCTTTGAAAGAATGACATAGTCAGAGGACGTGACATAAACTGATTAGAACCAAATGGGTCCAAGATGGTGAGCGAGTCGACTTCCACTAGACCTTGAGCCTCAGTACAGGCTCACCGTAACACAGCTGCCGCTAAGTGACTCACCCACAGGTGCCATAAGGATCAAAGAGTAGATGGTGACCCAATTCCTGGAAATCCCCGCCCCTTCCTGAAATAGCTGGAATACTCCTCCCACTCACTAACCTATGAAATTACCCACCTCTCTAAACACTGACAACCGCCATGCCCTGGTGCCCTTCTTGCCTTCTGGGATGGCCCACACTCTGTCTGTGGAGCGTGTGTCTGTCTAAATAAATCCACTTCCTACCTATCACTTTGTCTCCCCCTGAATTCTTTCTGTGATGAGACATGAAGAACTTGAGCTTCATGAACTCCTGAAACCAGGTATGTGATCTCCGTTGGAAGACCTTGGATTCTGGCTGAGTTCGAATCCCGACCGCGTGGGTTCAAGTCCCAATCTAAGGTGCATGGTTTCGTTTCTACATATTCTGCAGTTGAGGTTTGGGCTGCAGAATTTTCCTCCCTTAAGATGGTAGCTTCCCCCCCACCCCCCTCCACCCCCAGGTTTTGTCATACATATTTAGTTTTATTGCACTGTGATTAGAGAATGTTTTACTTTATTTCTGCTTTTTGGAATTTGAGGCTTTCTCCTTGTTAGTTGGGGTGATTTTCTTTTTCCATTTTTTCCCTAGCTTTATTAAGGTACCATTGACATACCATATGTTGTGCATATTTAATAGGTTTGGACATATGTATACACCCAGGAAACCATCACCGGCGTCCAGCTGGTCACCATCTCCATCACCCCCAGTTTCCTCACACCCTTTTGTAATTTATCCCTCGGGTTCTTCCTTACCCCCACCCTGTCCCCAGGTACCCGCTGATCTGCTTTCTGCCAGTGTGGGTTAGTTTGCATTTTCTAGAAATATATATAAATAGAACCTGATAGTATGATTTCTTTTTTTTTCTTTTTCTTTTTTTTTTTTAGTTTTTTTAAAAAAATTTTTGGCTGCCCTGTGTGGCATCAAACCCACATTCCCTGCATTGGAAGTGCGGAATCTTAACCACTGGACCGTCAGGGAAGTCCTTGATTTCTTTTTTGACTGACTTCTTTCACTTACAATAATTATTTTGAAATTCACCCCATTGTGTATAACCAGGGTTCGTTCCTTTTCATTGCTGTGTAGTGTTCCATTGTATGGATGTACCACATGTGTTTCTCTATGCATCTGTTGATGGACATTTGGAATTTTCCACTTTGGGGCTGTCATGACTAAAGCTGCTATGAACAATCATGTAGAAGCTTTTCATGATGCTTTCATTCCTCTTGGGCAAATGACCCGCATGCAGAATGGCTGGTGATATGGTAGGTGTATGTTTAGCTTTTAAGAAACTGCCAAACTGTTCTCCAGAGTGACTGTTCCTTTTCCATGTTCCTGAGCACATGAGAGCAGTGTGAGAGTTCTCCTTGACAACTAGAACTAGTGGCCACTCTTCTTAATTTTAACCATCCTGATTGGGAGTCAAGTGTATCCCCCATAGTTTTGTTTGTTTTTTTAATTAATTTTATTTATTTATTTATTTATTTATTTATTTGCTGCGTTGGGTCTTTGTTGCTGTGTGTGGGTTTTCTCTAGTTGCAGCAAGTGGGGTCTACTCTTGGTTGTGCTGCGTGGGCTTCTCATTGCAGTGGCTTCTCTTGTTGCGGAGCACAGGCTCTAGGCGCGCAGGCTTCAGCAGTTGTGGCACAGGGGCTCAGTAGTTGTGGCACATGGGCTTAGTTTGCTCTGAGGCATGTGGGATCTTCCCGGCCCAGGGATTGAATCCGTGTCCCCTGCATTGGCAGGCAGATTCTTAACCACTGTGCCACCTGGGAAGCCCTCCCCCAAAGTTTTAATGTGCGTTTCACTAATGACTGACGACCTTGTGCATCTTTGCTAATCGTCTATTCAAACCCCTTCTCTTAATAAGTTGTAAGGGTGCTTTACATTCTAGATACCTGTCCTTTGTTAGATACATGATTTATTAACGCTTTTTCCAGTCTGTGCTTTCCCTATTCATTTTCTTCACAGTGTCTCGAAAATCAAAGGTTTTTAATTTTGGTGAAGTTGAACTTCTTTTTTTTTTTCTTTTATAGTTTCTGGTTTTTGCGTCTTGTTTAAGAAATTCTTCCTAACACTGAGATCATGAGGGTTTTCTCCTGTGTTTTCTTCTAGAAGCTTGGTGGTTTCAGCTCTCACCTTTAAGTCCATGATCCTGTTTTTCTTTGTTTGTTTGTTTGTTTCTTTTTTGGCCACACTGCTTGACATGTGGGATCTTAGTTCCCGAACCAGGGACAACCAGGGGTTGTGCCCATGCCTCCTGCAGTGGAAATGTGGAGTCCTAACCACTGGGATGCCAGGGGATTCCCCCGTAATGCATTTTTTAGTTAATTTTGTATATGGTGCAAGGTAAGGGTTTGTTTGTTTGCTTTGCATATGGCTCTCTTTAAGGCAGTTTCTGAAAGGAGAAGTGGCACAGGGCAGCTCCTCTCCTGTGTTCGAGTTACAAGACCCCATTCCACTGGGATTTCTTTAATTGGCAAGTTTACATTCTCCAATAGGGTGGAGTCTTGTGAAAATGGTAGGATAAATTACAGAGAAATAAATAGACTAAATATTTGGCATATTTGAGAGTCACGTGTTAAATTGCAACCTGGCCATGTGAGACTTCTTGGGCTGGGTTTCTCCTCTCTGAGTTTTTTTCTGCAAGCAGAAGGAACTCAGTCCCTCTGTCCATCCAGCTGGTCAGCTACGCGTCAAGCCAGAGGAGTGGATAGGACACAGGCTGGAATCAGACCGAGCTGGATATGTCCCCATCTCAGGCCCTTCCTGCCCGGCCTTGGTTTCCTTACTGTAAAGCGAGAATATCTGGTCTCCCACCCCACAGTCAGGTTCTTGAGTTTCCCTCCACTTTTTCTGATTCCCTCCCCTTTTCTATTTCCGGCCAGAGCGTTTCCTTTCTGCCTCAACACCTCTGATTTTCATTTGACTGGCTGCAGCCCCAGGATCACGAACCAGGAGCCACAGGGCCTGCCCTGGGTGACACCTGCCCTCTTCCTTCCCACCCTCCTCAGCGCATGGGATTTCCTCCCTGCAAAGCATTCTCCCAGAGCCGGAGACCCCCCAGTGTGGGGAGTGCTGCTGAGCTAGGGTTACCTGATCCCCACTGTGCCTCCCAGGAGGTGTAATTATGCCATCAAGTTCTCATTGGCTCTGCTTTAAAGATAAGGAGGATGCAGCTCAGAGAGGTTGTTCAACTTGTACAAAGTCACACAGGTCATCTACTAAACCAGATCATCTGAATCCAAAGCCCACATCCCACATTGCTCTCCAAGGACTCGATTCCTCTGTCCAGGGTCTGCCCTGGTCTGTGGGAAGAGCCCTGAAGGCACCCCAACAGGCCCATAGATCTTGGAAATATAGCCCGTCTAGATCTTGGAAATTTCAAGTTAGTCTATTATGTAACAGAGGCATGCAGCCTTCTTAGAGGGAGAACGGCTCCCAGGCCTGTGAGAACAAAAGGAAGCTGAGTGACTGCTGTGAGCAAAGGGGCAATGAAAGGGGCAGACTCGACTGCGTGGTCCTTGGTGGTTGGGGTCCAGCCGTGTTTCCTCTGGGATGCAGCACATCTGAGTCATCTGGAGGGCTGGAGGACAGCCCCTCAGGTCTGTTTGCCTCCTGGGAAGTGCTCACCTGCAGGAAGAGAGAAGGGAGATGCAAACGCCTGGCCATCCATCCACTTGCTCGGTACTATTTACTGAGTCTTGGCTGTGTGTGAGGGACTGTTCTGTATTCTGGAGGCAATTATGGAACGAAGCGAGGGGAGTTTCTGAGCTCAACCCCTTGCCTGTGCTGGAATTTCCCCCAAAGCCCCAGGGTTAGGGGCTGCAGTGGAAGAGAAGTAAAAAGGGAATGGGCAGTGGTCCTGGCTGCAGTGATAGGAGGTGGAGCCTGAGCTTCAGCAGCTTGAAGGGTGGGGAAGCCCACACCATTGCAGGGAGCAGGAGAGGAGAGCCATGCCGGGGCCAGGTGGGGGTGCTGTGCCCCATGCCCTGGGACCCCTAGGCCCCGTGAGCCTGTGCAGAGAGGAGACCAGGAAGCCTGCAGCTCTGGGAGGAAGTAGCCCAGCCCTTGTCGCACCTCAGTTGTTCATTGTCAGTAAAAAAAAAAAAAAAAAAAAAAGCTTCTGGTTTATACATTAGCCATATGAGTCTGGCTAATGTGAGTCTTCCCTGCAAGCTAATCTGTGCTCTGGTTCTGGCACAGCAGTGAGTTGGATCAGCTGAGGGGTAAATGCCACCTCAGGGGGCTCTTGGAGAACAACAGGTCAGTTTCAGCCACCGGCAACCTAGCGAGCAAGAGGTCATGTTTGGTTCAAGCACAAAGATTGTGAGGCCCAGTGGTGAAAAGCCAGATGAATTCTTGTCACCGCAGCTTTTCCCCAGCCTTCGCAGCCTGAGTTAAGGCCAGGGTCATCGTGTGAGCTGGAGAGAGAGCCATGTTATCTCAGCTGTCCCTCCTGTGGGCTGAAAAAAGTGCTGCTGGGGGCTGGGTCACTCCTTCCTTCATACCCGGGCTGCTTTTCCACTGCTTTTTGAGCACAGACACTACGTGTAGGATGTTGCCCTGAGCCCTGTGAGGGCGAGAGAGATGAATCCCACTCAATTCTTGCCCTGGAGGCCCTTGGGGTCTAGAGGGACTGAGGGGGCTGGAGAACCAGTTACTTGGGTGAGAGGTGGGCTGGGCTCTGCCCTGGGCTCACCTTCTACCTGCTGTCTTTGGGTTTCCTCACTCCAGAGGGCTGTCACTGCAGGCTGATTTCCAGATATTCCGTAAATTTGATATTCGGTCTGTTCTGAAATGAGGTTCTGGGTTACATTATTTTTGGAATTTTGGCAGAATGCGCAAGGACCTAGATTACATTAGAACAAAATTGCAATCACTGAGTTAACAACTGTGACAATACAAATAATTCACAACCAAATTAATGCACTATTAGGTCTCATCATTATACCAATAATCTTCACACAGCAACACCAAAACAGTGATTGCCTGCGGAGGAATGATTCATTACATGGGAGAACAGAGTTTGGGGAAAGTCTCAGAATTTCCCCTGTGATCTGAAGAGGGAGAGAGTGGTGCTAAGGTTTCTGAGCTGCCCACTATGTGCTGGGAAGCAGGCGTGACAGAGAGATGGTCCCTGCTCTCAGGGAGCACCCAGCTCACATGGTGGGGACAACCATAAGTGACTAAAGTGAAGTGGCCTTGAGAGGAAACAGGCCATAGGGAAGGCTTCCTGGAGGCGGAAGCACTGAGCTGAGCCAGGAAAGACAGTAGCATCCCTTGGCTCCTGTCCTTCTCACCTTGCTTTTCTCTGCAGCTGGCTGCAGTCTGGCTTTTGTCTGCTCTTCACCTCTTATCATGTGAGCTTCACATTACGAGGTCCAGACAGGGGCCCTCGGTCCTTATCTTCCCTGACTCCCACAGCACTGCTCCCGGAGGCTTCATGGCCTCCGAGGTTCCCACCAGCATCGCTGGGCCCCTTCTCTATCTCCAAAGCTGGGTCCTCTTCCCTTCCCGACCTCTGAACACCTACAGACCCCGGATTGAGCCCTCCCCTCCTCTCCCCCATCTCCTGGCTCCCGGATGTCCTGGACACTCACCTCCAGTCCTGACCCTCCTGACTGCCACAGGCAGGCATCTCACTATCTACACAGCACCTCCCACGGTATCTAATACACATTTTTTAAACCAGATTTTGTAATACAGAAAAATGCACACGGTTTAGGAGCTCAGCTCGATGCCTTTCCACAAAGTGAATGCATTGGGGCATCAGCTCTGGGATCAGGAAAGAGAACGTTACAGCTCAAGGAAACCCCTCCCGGCCCCTGTGGCCTCACCTCGCCGGCGTGGCCACGTCCCCACCCTGTCACCTGAGATGGTCTTGCCTGGCCTAGTACTGACTATGAATGGAATCATAGGGCATCTGCTCTGGCATCTGGCTTCTTTGGCTCGATGTCACGTTTGCGGAACTCATCCATGTTTCTGTGTAGCTGTCGTCCATCCTTTTTGTTGCTGCAGGGAGTATTCCAGTGTACAAATACACCATAGTTTATTCATCCTACTCCTGATTAGCATTTGTGTGGTTTCCATTTTTAGAATAATGAGTAATCCTGGTAGAGGGGGCTGATGGCTCAGTTTTACTCCTTACTCTGCAGGGACTAGATTAACGTGGGGGGGGTGGGGTGGTGAAGGTGACACACACGTGCATTAATGGGACCTGCAATGCCCTGGCCTGATAGAGGGCCTGCTGTTGGCATCTCAGCACCATAGCTGCCCTTTTATTTTAAATAAAAAAGTGCATGTATTAATGAAAGGATAAATGAATGACTGCATGCATGTATTTCAGAAAAGAACATTATTGCATGTTGCCTTGTGTCAAATACTGTGCTGGCCATTTTGGTAAACATTACCTTGGAGATAGGGTGATTACCTTCATTTTATACATAAAACAATTCAAGGCCCAGAGCACCCAGGTCATTTAACTTCTCTGGGCTCAGCTTCCCCATCTGTGAAATGGCAACAATAGATCTCAGTGGGCAGTTGAGAGAATGAGTGCGTGACATACATGCAGCAGTCAGCACAGTCCTGGCACAGACAAGGGCTTAATAGGCTCCTGCTCATCACCTTTATGGTTCAAGATTATGAAGCTTGTAATAGCCAACCCAGGATTTGAACCTGTGACCCTTACATCATCTCACTGCATCACTTCCACCACTGGGGATATACGAGGGCAAAAGAGGGGTCTTGGCTGTATCTTTCCAGCCTCCTCTCTCCTGACCTTTGAGACAGAGAGGGGCTTGTGCCCAAGCCACCTCTGTCCCCTCCCTGCCCATAATCTGGGCCACGATTAAGCAGATCAGTTTAGACTGAGCCCTGGGAACTGGCGCCCTCCCTCCTCTAAACTCCTTTATCCGGAGGATGAGATTAGCATACAATCGTGGGCTCTGCTCGCTAATTTCATTTTCTGTGTCTGGAGTAATAGGGCCTCTTGAACTATCAGGCTAATTTAAATTCAAATAACAACCAGCTTAGTGTGTGACTGGAGTTGGGGCCGAGTCTCTGCTCTGAGCGTGGCCCAGCGGCTCCCAGGATAGGGGATGGCGGGTGATCTGGGAGGCACCTCCTGCCGTGCAGGGGGTCAGCCAGCTGTGACCACCTGCAGCCACGCCCACGCAGCCCAGGCGGGCCTCTCCAGCGCCTTCCTCTCCGGAGAGGCAACCAGTAATCAGAACAGTGACCTGTAAAAAGTGGTGCCCCTGGGGACCTGGTGGGGGCCTTAACACTTTGGATGGGACAGTCTCTTGGCTTCTTCCATCAATTTGTCATTTATATCACACTCTTGGGCCAAGAGATGGATGTCAGTTTCAAATGGGGATCAAGTCTGGTCCTACTTTTTAGTCACATCTGGTGCTAAGAGGTGAGAGCGGGGCTGGTGACATTTTCAAGAGTCTGTGGCTCCAAATAAGACAGAACCGTTTCCCTGGTGAGTGGAGATGTCCTTAGTTCAAGTTTGAGTAATTGAAGAGCTGTGAACAGTGGTTTCCACGTGCTCTGGGTGTCCAGACAATGAGCAAGTCTCCCTGGGTGTCACTCTCTCAACCCTATGGGACCCCAGGGGGCCACAGCAACACCTGAGGGGCCCTGGGAGGCCACTGCAACACCTGAGGGACCCCAGGGGGCTGCTACAACATTGCACTCTTCCTCTCTCCCTGCCCTTCAGCGTCAGGGATGCACACTGAATTCCTTGTTTCTTCCTTCCCCTTGGCTGGCAGTGTTTACCTGGTGTCTACTCCTGTCTAATTCACAGAAGACTGAGGATACCCTCCTTTTCTCCCATTCAGTTCCACAAAGAGCTCCAGGCCAGCCTCTGTGCTGGTGATCCTGAGATGAGACGCAGGGTCTTTCCCCGAGGACCTCCCAGTCTGGCGGGCTTAGAGTGATGTTTTCCAAATCAGGATTTCACTAGTGCAACAAGAAGAAAGAGCTCCAGGGGGAAGGAGACTTAGACTTCACTGGGGTGAAACAGTTCAACAGGCTTCCTTCCTGCAGGACTGCTCAGAGCCTTTATTGGCTGCAGAGAGGTATAGTTTGGGGCATTTCCCAAACACACGAGGGCATGACCCTCACTGAAGGCACGTCACACTGGCGTGGCAGGCTGGACCAGGACTTTCCGGCCCTGTGAGGTGGGCATCATCATCTCCATCTTACAGACGAGGGACAGAGGTGCGAAGTGGTGAGGGACGTGCCCAGGGACACAGTTCCTATAGGGGCTGGATGACAGCCGAGGATCCCTTGCTTGGACGGTCTCTCTCCAGCTGCTGGGCCTACAAAGCTGTTGGTTAATGGGCTGGTCTGGAGCTGCCCTGTCAGTGGCCTGGGCTCTCTGGGTCAGTCAGGATGCTGTCTTGCTAGGACTGCAGATACAGCACTTGGGGGTCGGGGGCGACGGAAATCAGATGTGAGCCCTGGTCCAGGGATCAGGACAGGATGAGTCTTGGCTCTGCCCTTTCCTGGCTATCTCAGTTGAACCAGTTCCTTCTGGATCTTGATTTCTCCACATGGAGAAAAAGGACCCCCTCTCTGTCCCCACAAATAGTACTGGCAACAGTTTCTGCGGCCTGTCAACGGTTTGATACACGTGCTAGTTTAGTTGGGAAAAACAATTTACTTTAGTTGACTGGAAGCCTTTACTTTTTTCTGGCCAAGATGACTGTGCTTCTTAAACCAGCTGCATGGTCAGCACGAGGCAAGCACACCCGCAGGGAGACTTGGTTCCAAGTTGGGGCTGTGCTTGGACTTGCCAGGTGACCTTGGGCAGGACGTCTCTCTCTCTCTCTCTCTCTCTCTCTCTCTCTCTGACCGTGGGTGCTCCATCTTTACAGTGAGGCACCTGGGCTGGCTGTTCCAGGGTTTCCTGACTGGGGTTCCCTAGGCCCTGACTAGTGGCCTGTGGCTGCAGCGGGCCAGGCCTGACCAGGGAAGGGGCTTTGGGGCATCACCGCCCCACGACACATCCCAGAGGCATGGCTTCTCCCAGGAGCGGCCGCCAGTGGCGCGGGCAAGAGATGGGGTCCTGGCGGGGCGGGCCGGCGGGCCCTGCTCTCCTGCAAGCGGGGCTCTGGGGTCCAGCGCTCATCAGCTAAGCAGGTAATTATGAGTGCTCTTTGTTCCCCACACAAAGGAGCTCTCAGAGAACTTCCGAGAGGCTCCGCTTCCTGGCTGATTTGGTTTTTTTCAGAACTGGAGTGTGAAAGCCAGGCTGAACCTGCCTAATTGTGCCTGCAAAGGCTATTCAGAGAGACGTTCTTGGAAGGAAATCAGGACAATTAGCTCTTGGCTGCGGGTAGAGGGGGAAGCGAGCTAATCATGGTGAATGTCAGCCTGTTCCCTGGGGAACCAAAGGGCACAGGATTGGGAGAAGAGACAAGAAAAAAGCAGGGCATCTGCCCGCCTGCCTCAGGGGGCTGAGTGCCTCCATCGGGTGGGAGCAGAGGCTGGCCCGGGACCGGGAGAGCTGGAGAGCGTGAGAGCGCTCACCTCAGGCTGCTGGGGTTGGCTGTGTGACCTTGGGCAAGTCACTGAGCCCCTGGGGCCTCAGTTTCCCTGAGGCTGCAAAACGAGCTCTGTGCAAAAGGACCAGATGGAGCCCATCGATCACGGAAACGACAGGTGGGAGCTGCGGGGTCTGGAGCAGATGGTGCCGGAAGGGCCTGAGGCGAGGCTCCTGCGGCCAAGCCCAAACCCTGGTCCTCTGGCCACTTCTCGGCTGCTGCTGTGCCCTGCCCCACCCCCTCCCAGTTTTCTGCCTGGACACCAGAGGAAAATTTCTAATTCTAACGCGAGTGCCTCATTGGGCTTCCAAGTCAGAGACGTGGCAGCTCAAATCTCAGCGTTGCCTCTTCTTAGCTCTGTGGCATTAGGGACGCTCCTTAGCCTCTCTGAGCCATTTCTTACCCAGATATGTTGTCGTACACAGCGGCCTGACACCCACTGGGTGACGGATGCTCTTTGTCACGGCTGCAACATCTGACTATTGTCCATACAAGCTCATTTTCCCTGTAATGAAAGCTTGTGTGAGTGTGTGGCTATTCAGACAGTGTGTTTCAAAATAGATGTGCTTTTCTACCTTTTTTGAATGGAGTCCAAGGTGCATATTCCATTTTTTTTTTTTTCTTTTAAAGAGAAGCAGTAGAGTGTGAGAGCACCAGCCTTGTGGTTGGGCACCTGAGTCTGCCTCTGAGCTCTGCCCCTCACTGAGTGTGTGATAATCAGTTTGATCCCCATTTCCTTATTTCTCAGTAGAAATAACAATCACACCCATTTTGTAGGCAAGTTGGGATTAAACTCGTTGCTCTACTCAGAACAGGGACGGGCACTTAGTAAGTGCTCAGTAAATTTTAACAGCATCATCATTGTTTGGTAGCTGAGGGTCACACTGTAAAATCCACCCACCGTCCGCAGGCGACGTGGGGATGAATCTTCCCACGCGGCTGAATGAGAGAGTCAGGGCTCAGGTTCAGCCGGCGCTCATGGGCAAGGCCGGCAGGCTGACATCCTTTCTGTTGGTCTATGCAGGACCATGTCAGTTGTTAACTATTTTGTTTTTGTTTTTAAAGATTTTTTGATGCAGACCATTTTTAAAGTCTTTATTGAATTTGCTACAATATTGCTTCTGTTTTATGTTTTGGTTTTTTGGCCCCAAGTCCCGCGTGGGCTCTTAGCTCCCCGACAAGGGATCGAACCCTTATCCCCTCCATTAGAAGGTGAAGTCTTAACCACTGGACCACCAGGGAATCCCCAGTCGTTAACTATGTTGAATACCACCCCTGGATTAAAAAAGCAGACCCTCAGGGCTACTTCCAAAGCCGGGATTGAGAGGACAGATGTAGGTGTGGCCAGCAAACCAGCCCTAGGGGTGACCCAGGTGTGCTGTGAGGAGCCCAGGGTCCTGCGGGTGTCCCCCGGCCCCCACAGCCACAGCCCTGGTCCCCAGCGGGTGGGAACAAAGCTGCTACACTGGCCTCAGCTTTTTCAGCCAGGCATGTGGGAATTGCTGCCCCGGCCACGAGGGGAAGCGTCTTTGTTTTATTCCTTTATCCTTTGGACGCTCCTCGATTAAAAGGCTTTGCATTCTCCCCACTCAGAGGGCAGTCCCTACACTTTCTGGGTTCTCTTGATGTCAACACTTGAGAGGAAATTTTGGAGCTCATCATACATGTTTCCCAGTGAGCACATTCACGGAATCCTGAGGGATGATGTTTCCAGCTGGGGGCAGGGCTGAGACCAGTGGTAGCACCTGTGGGTTCGAGGCCCCATAGCTGACGTCCCCAGGAGCCCAATCCATGTGGGGAGAAGAGGATGAGACGCTAACCGGGCTGCCAACACCACACCGGGGAGACCCGCTGTTCCAGACCCCAGCCCCCCGTTTTGGACCCAAGAGAGAAATAGTGCACCGTCTACGTGAAATAATGTTTGAAACAAGCTCTGTAAACAGCAATGTGCCAGCAGGCACTCATGGCTACATGACTAATGTCCCCTCCTGGGTGGCCAGGGTGACGATGGAGCTGAAAACACCACGTACGAGGGATCCTGAAGATGTCAGGGAGGATTCTTCCCCCGAAGAGACCTGGAAAAGATGTATGTGACCCGTTGGACTTGGTGTTTGGTTGAGTCAGTGTTCACTGCGGGCCATGGGCCGTGTGCTGTGTTGGGACTCCTTGTGGTTTCTCCTTCCCTTTTGCAGGACTCAGTACAAAAGCCCTTCTGCAGTCCTTGGTGTCTGAAGATGGGAGGGCAGTGGGCAGCGTGGAAGGAGCAGGAGCAGCTGGAAGCGGTTTGCTGGGCTGGCTCGGGGGCCTGGCGGTCCTTCCAGCCGTGGGCTGAGTAGAGGGGTGGCCTGGAGCAGACAGAGCCCTGCTGGGGGTGCTCTGCCCACCGGGCCTCCCCACAGCCCCTGCCCGCTGCCTACCTGCCGGGAAAACACAATTCCATCTTGATGCCTTTTCAATAAAGCCTTAAAGATGACAAGCCCCATTTCCTAAGCAGAGCAGAACAGTTATTTTACACTTCATCTAATGGATTAAAATTACTCCTCTAAATTAACCAGGCCTCGCAGAGCTGAGGGCGGGGTAGTGAGACCCGGAGACAGGGTGGCTGGCCTGGGAGAGAGGCGCTGCGGGTGCGGGGCAGCGGGGGCTGGGCAGAATCCCACGGTGGGGGCTGAGGGCCCTCTCCTTGGCCCTGCTCTCCTTCTTCCCCTGGCCCAAACGCCCCCAGACTGCTGCTAACCTGCTAACCCGTGCCAGCCCCTGGCTCCTAACAGGCTCTGTCCCTCCCTGGATACCAGGCTGTGACTGTGTAGGGCCTCTGTCTTGGGCTTGGCGATGGTCAGGGCTCATCTGCTCACTGCGTGGCAAGTGGGTGAAATGTTTGGCCTCCAGCATCTCCTTTAATCCTTCAAACTGCTGCAAGAGGTAGTTAATTATGATCCCATTTTACAGCTGAAGAAACTGAGGCCTGCTGGGAGGTGCCGGGGACGAAGCCTCGCCCTATTAACTCTGGAGCCCAAACCCGTTCACTGCCATGCTCCCGCCCCGTGGGGCTGGGAGAGGTCCCTTGCTGGTGTGTGTTATCTACCAGACCCTGAGCAGTGCGTGCCGCACCCCACGGAGTTTGAGCATTTCACCACGTGGACTTGGTTCAGAAGAGCCAGTCTGCTCAGTCTTTCCTGCCTGTGAGGCCTGGGAGCCTGGGAGAGGGCGACTTACCCGGGAAAGCAGTGAGTGTTTCTGCACGAGGAACGAACTCCCCTCCCTTCGCTGGAGCCGATGTCAGCAGGAATGAGAGCTTGTGCCTTCACAGGCTGGATGTAAAATTCAGTTTGTTGCACGCGTATTGACACCTGTCAAAGAGGCTTGTCACAGCCTTTTTCAAGCAGGGCTCAGATGCCGCCTCCTGTGAGGGCTCCCGGCTCTCTGGCCTTGCATTTGGCTCCGCTGGAGCACCTCCCTGGCTGTGAACGTGGTGATGGGGCGGTCCCTCCACCGTGCCCGTCACCACTGGTTTTCCCAGGTCTGCCCCGTGGTATGTACCCAGGTGATTGTCAGAGGGAAGAATGGACCAATTAAGCAACGAGTTAGCAAGTGAGTGAGAGACGGATGACTGGGTGGGAATGGGTCCCTTAGGTGGATTGGGAGGGGTGTTCTCTAGGCATCCCCCCTCCCCTCGCTCCTGGACCTCACTGCTCAGCTCCGAGACACCTTCTGGCCCTGCTGGCTACAGGGGGCG
Organism: Hippopotamus amphibius kiboko; assembly: GCF_030028045.1. NCBI lineage: Eukaryota > Metazoa > Chordata > Mammalia > Artiodactyla > Hippopotamidae > Hippopotamus > Hippopotamus amphibius. The sequence goes on along the minus strand of NC_080192.1, from coordinate 142,037,361 downwards.
GACAGATGCGTCCTTCGTACCCAGGCCCAGAAAGTGAGTGTGCCCCACACAGGTGGTGGCAAGACCGGGCCGGGCAGAGTCTGGAGTTGCTCACAAGGTGGGACACCCCCCTGGCTAGCGCGTAGGGGTGTGTGTCTGTGGGCTTGTGTTCAGGGGCTGGGGAGCAAATTGGGGTGCGAAGGCAGCGGTCCTGCCTCGCTCAGCTTCTCCACTGACAGGCTGTGTGTAGCCCTGGGCAGATGCTGACACGAGACACAGCAGGTGTGAAGGTCCTCTTTCCTTTGGCTTTCCTGCCTGCTGGAGGAAGTGGAGGTAAAATGGAAGCTGAGAGCCTGGGTGGGAGGCCGGGAGCGCGTGACAGGGTGGGACTGGTTCTCACAGGGGACATGGCTATAGCCAGAGTCCTCCCTGGTGGCCCTGAGACCGGGTGCCAAGACCACAGCAGATCAAGGCTGGCTGTGCATTGTGGGGGAGGGTAGGGGACTGCTGTGCTGGCCAGGACAGGAGAAGGCAGGCTGGCTGGCTATTGGATGAGGCTGGACAGGGACGGGAGAGGTGCGATCAGGGCCAATGTCCCCGGCCCCAGAGGCATTTGCTCCCAGTGTGCTTTGTGGTGCATGTTTATGGCCTGCCCATTCTCATTTTCCAAATTGAAGATGATTGTGGCTGCTCTGATTTCTCTTCCCACGCAGGGCCCTGTTTCTGCACATTTACTAAGCCTTTGGCCAAATGTCTACTCACCCAGAGTAATTGTCTCCAGGGCTTTCTTGGAGACAGCTCTCAAAGCGACACATCAAACTGTTGGAATGAAAAACTTTTACCCCATGGATTTGGGTTCAGCGGTTGGGGCCTGCGAATTTAACTGCCAATGGACAGATGAACAGGAGGAAAGATAACTATATCCACATGTATATGAGCACAGAAAAGAAGTGTCTTAATAACACACCTCACTTAATAGGGGAAGGGGAGGGGCAGAAAGGAAAAATGAGTTTATTTAGGAAAGACCTACGGGCTTTAAGAGATAAGACAGCTTGAGGATGTTTGTTTATACAGGTGGTTCTCTGTCTTCTGGAGGGAAAAACTCCCCCAGGAAGGGGATTTACAGCAGCCTCCCTCCTGGAAGCATCTGTCTTTAGTCCAGAAAGACAGAAACTCCAAAAAGACTTCTTTCTTTATCTGTTTATTTATCTCTTTCATTTGTAAGCAGTCAGCCTTCTGGGCCCTGGGTGCTGGGTTCTCTCTATAAATCCTCACGTTGAAGCCTCCTTTCTCGGTATAGTTATACATATGCAAGAAGAGGGGAAGATGTATTAGATTAACTACTTGATCCAGATGCCCTGTGGAGGCCCAGGTGTCCCTGGCACCAACTCAACAGAGAAGACCGAGAAATGCTCTGCATGAGACAAGTCTGGGTTTTTGCGGCAGAGACGGTAAAAGATGAGAAGGCAAGCGCGGTGGGAGGTGGGCCGGGCTGGCGGGAGGTGGGGCGGAGAATAAGACCCTCCCAGCAGAGGGCATTCTGAGACGGGCGGGGTGGGGCCTGCTTCTACTTTGAAGCTTGCTGGCCCTGCCCGGCCCCGGTGCAAATTCCCTTTCCAGAGTGCCCTTGATGTCCACTGGCTCCTGAAGGCTGTGTAGATGAACTCGAAGTTCAAGTTCTCTGAGCTGAGTTTCCCACGTGGATTCCTGAGAGGTGGAAGCAGAATCCTGGAGGCTGTCCTGAGGGCCCTTGGGGGCGGGGGTTCTGAAGTCTCTCGAAGAGGATGTGTCATTGGGAGAAGACAGATGCAAGTCAGTTTTTCCCAGCTCCTGAGGGCCCTAGAGGCCTTGGCTAACCTCCAGGTGACAGAGATTGGGTGGGCAGCTGCCTGTCCACCCCTTCCCGAGTGTAACCCAAGTGAGTGAGACCAGGGGAGTGGTCTCAGCCCCGCCCTACAGGCTTCCAGCCCAGCGCTCTCCCACTGGGCCCCAGAGCCCACGTGCTCCTCCTGCCACGAAGGCCCTCAGGAAAGCGCCCTGAATGCCAGGCTCAGACGGAATTCCTGGCAGGAAGGGGTGAGGACTGTCTTTCTCTGCAGGCTTCCCAGCTCTAAGGAGGAAGGGTTCTCAGGAACCCCCCAGACTCCCCAGCTGGGAGCTCCTGCGCCTGCCGGGACCCCTTGTCACTCTTTCCACCTTCTAGAATGACCCATGTGCTGTTTTTCCCCAGTAACTGTCACATTTCCTCCTCAGCTGGAGCCTGGAATTTGTTGTTGCAGCTGAGCAGGTGGCTGAGAAATGGCCCATGAATATATCATGATTGGGGAGCCGGCTGGCAGATCAGGAAACCACACGGCCTCCACCCTGAGAAGGGGTCGCAGGGCTGGGTCGCTGAATAATCCCTTGAGTGGCTTTGATCTCAGCCCGTGGGGGAGTCAGGCAGCCCCCAGCCTAGCCCGTGGGTGCTGGAACCAGAGGGGAAGTTTCATGATGAGTCACTGATGCTGGAAGGGGGAGTTGGATGGGCTGTGTTGTCAGTCTTGTTTCCCTGTCTGGGGCGGGGTGGCTGTGAGAGAGAGAGAGAGAGAGAGATGCAAGGAGATGTCTGGGTGGTTGATTAGCTGAGCTTCCCTAGGTGGATGCAGTCCATTTGGGCCTGTAATGGGGACAGACACAGGCCCCGCTCTAAGTGGGTCATTTAAGGCCTGGGTCTCTCTCTCTCTCCTCTCCCTGTTTCTTCCCTCCAACCTGCCTTCCTGCTGGAAGGAACGGTGCGGCTCCCCGTTGCAGAGAGAGTGCAAGACTCGGGCCTCTGCTCCCTCCCAGCCACAGCCCCTCGACAGCACAGGGGATGAACGCTTGACTAGAAATCAGATGCCAGAAGGAAGCTGTTCTAAAAAGCCAGGGCAAAGTGAGGGACCAGGAGAGACGGCATCCATCAGAGAGTCCCTCCCGCCAGGGGCTGCCCCTCAGGGCCGAGGGCTGCTCTGAGACGCGGGGCCCAGGCCTCCTCAGGGGAAAAGAGGTTCCCTAGGGCGCCCTCTGCCCGGGGCAGACCCGTGGGGCCTCCCAGCAGGCTGAGAGCCCGGGCGGAGAGTCTGTGGCCGGAAGGGGCAGGGGTGCTGAGGGGCACCAGGGCCCAAGCCTTCACGGCTCACACGCCGCTTGACCGGCCTCCCCCACAGAGAACTTCAGTCCTGTCTCCCCAAGGGGCTGCGGAAGGGGTTAGATGAGATAATATGGAATAGAGCTCGGCAAAGAGTGAAAACAGCCCTCTGTTGAGCTTCATGCAAAAATAGGGAAGATGCACCAACGGGAGAAAAGAAACTGGCAGGCCGGGCGACTCTGAATGGGGACGCCGTGATCTGCGCGCTGCGTGGCCTCCGCGGTCTCGGTTCTGGTCCAGCCCCCCAAGGCCTCTTTTGCTGTGTTTTGACGTTTCTGCAAATGCTCTTAAACAGGGGCCTGTCTGTGAAGTGGGCAGGGGCTTGGGCAGGCTTGCTGGCACGGGCTGGCACCAGGGCTTTCCAGATGATGCCTGCGACGCTGACCGGCCTGAGTGCAGGGTGATTCAGGAGCCACGCAGGAAAGATCCGCCCTGCACATCTTGTCTGGAACAATGTTGTGACGTCCCGGATCCCTGGAGGACGTTCCCCTCTCCTGGGGATCGGAGCAGGTCAGCCGGTCCGCCGGTCAGAGGCAGGAGCGGTCACAGACACATTCCCAGGGCCACCATCACTCAACTAGTTTTTCTCATTAAAAAAATATTGTGTCACCTGGGTGTCGGGCTCCAACTGGACACGGACTCTTGGTGGCAAATAAAACAGACAGAAACCCTGGCCTTGTGGACTTCAGATGAAAGGAGGGTACAGGAGGCTGTGAGGGTGCCCCAGCGTGGTGGGGCCTGGGAGGACGCGGGAGAAAGCCGTGCTTCAGGGTGTCTACCGACCTGGAAGGAGACCTGGAGCAGGGCCGGGGGTGGGAGGGGGTGGGGACCATGCTGCTCTAGGTGAGGCGCCCCATCTTCCAAGGCCCAAAGAGGCTGCACGGCCCCTTTGAGGGATTAAAATGCCCTCTAGCATGACCGTATTGAGAGAGGCCCAGGTGAGTTAACAGGCCTGAGTTCCGGAGCCAGAGGAACCTGGCTTAGATCCTGACCCAACCACTCAGACAAGTGGCTTCCAGCTTCTCGGCTCTAAGTCGGGGAGCGGATCCCTCCCTCAGGCCATTCTGGGGGGTCAGAGGTGATGGCCGCAGGTCGGCACCACGCTGGCCCCCGTGGACCCTGCTTTCCCCCCTTCCTCCAGCGTCTCCAGCACTGGGGGAGCCAGGGCGGGCGCGAGCAGGAGAGGGGCTCCGCTTCCCCTGCCTGTCAGTGATTGATGGGAACCCAGCTCAGCTCGGAGCCTGAGGAAGACACAGTGAGCGTCCTTTTGTTTTTAGTTCAATTTTGTGAGCAGAATGCTCCTGGGGCAGATAGATTTTTTTTTTTTTCCAGTAATGAAATTGTAAAAAGAATTGAGTTATGCCCCTCGCGCTTTAAAGGACAACCCGTGCCCTTTCCGCAGCCCTCCCGGCCAGAACAGCAGATGCTCACACCCTGTGCGGACGTCAGGACCCTCACCTTCTTTGTTCTGAGCCATGGGTACGGCCTCTAGAATATCATCCCATGAAGGCGAAGCACTTGGGGTGTTTGCTTCACAACTGTACCAGGACTGGAGATGTAGTTTGCCAAATGAAAGTGGGGCTCTGGTTCAAAAATTATTAAGGATTTCAAGACAGCGACCACAGAGCGTTAAAGCAGGTGCAGGGCCTTTCTGGCTGCCTCAGTTTAAACCAGCCCTGCCACTTACTAGAGTTAAGTTCTGAGTCCAGTGACTTCAACTGTCTGTGCTCAGTTTCCTCATCTGCAAAATGGGAAGAACAGTAGCAGCAGCCCCTCCCCCTCCAGGGCATGGGGACGGCCACCTGGATTCTAGGGGTGCGGCTGTGTGTGACTCCGATTCCTTCTCCCCCTCCCTTCGATCCCCTTCCTTTACTTCTTTCCTCTTTCTCTTTCTGGGGTCCCCTTCTTCCCACTACATCCCCAACTCGCTCGATAGCGACTAATGCTGACCTGTTCTTGCTGCCAAAACCTGGTACCGGGTCAGCAAGTCCCCTGGGAGCACTCGGGGCCCTTCCCTCTGTGTGCCGGGCGGCCCAGCTCAGCGCTCCACTCGGAAGCCCCCACCCTCCTTCCTCCCTTGGGCGGAGGCTCGCCCAGTGCAGGCCCCTCACTTGAGGGGAGCAGCCCCTTTCATCACCCCAGGGCTCAGGGCTCTGGGGCTCCTTGAAGTTTCACCTGGAATCTCAGGTAGAGAAGGAAAGGGAGGCGGCAGGAGATAGAGGACCTGAGTGCCCCCACTGTGGGAGGAGAAATAGTTACAGAGGAATATATACCCGTGACCTAAATATAGAGTCCTGCTAACATGCCATTGTGCTGCTTTCTGTTTTTAAATTGAGGCATAAGTGCTTTTTCTCTTATTTAAGTGTTTATTGAAGTGTAACATACAGCAGAGTGCAGAAATCTTGTGTGTAGTTTAAGGTTTATAAACATATACATCCATGTGTCCCCGACCCCGACTAGGACATATAACATTGCCAGAGTCTGGAGGCCCCCGCAGGCCCTTCCAAGGCCATCCTTCCACTCCCTCCAGGAGCCACTACTCCAACCCATCACTATAGAAGAGTTTTGCTTGTACTTGAACTTCAGATAAATGAACCTACAGTCTGTGGGCTTTGTGTTTGGCTTCTTTTGCTCATCATCCCATCAGGGAGACTCATCAATGTGTACCCAGCAGTGGATTGTGTCTTTTAATTGCCACGTTAAGGATCCCATTGAATGAAAACAACACAATCTGTTAGTTCTACTATGTTTTTTGTATATTTTGTTTATTTGGCTGCTGTGGGTCTTAGTTGTAGCATGCGGGATCTTTAGTTGCGGCACGCGAACTCCAAGCCGTGGCGTGTGGGATCTAGTTCCCTGACCAGGGATTGAACCTGGGTCCCCTGCATTGGCAGTGCGGAGTCTTAACCGCTGGACCACGAGGGAAGTCCCTAGTTCTACTGTTGCTGGATATCTGGATTGTTTCTGACTCTTGGCTATTATGAATATAGCTGATATTAACCTTGCCCCGCGTTTCTGGTGGTCACATGCACCCAGCTCTCTTGGGATTATATTTGGGAGTGGGATTGCTGGGTCATGGGGTAGGCATTTGTGTGGCTTTAGAAGATGGGTGCAAATTTCGAAATCTTAAAATAGTACGGATCACAATACACATCAAGGTTTGTGGTCTGCCCTTTTCACCCAGCATTGTATCATAACTATTTTTTGAGTTTAAATGTTTCCTTTTGAGATAATTGTAGATTCACATGCAATTGTAAGAAATAAACCAGAGAGATTTGGTGTACAATTTACTCAGTTTCCCCCAGTGGTAACATCTGGCAAAACACTAGTACGATATAATGATCAGTATATTGACATGCATAGAATCTACCCATCTCATTCACATTTCCCCAGTTTTACTTGTACTCGTGTGTGTGTGTGTGTGTGTGTGTGTGTGTGTAGTAGTTCTGTGCATTTTTATCACCTGTGTAGGCTTGTGGCTCCAACACCACAGTCAAGACCCTGGATGGTTCCAACATCACAAGGATCCCTCCAGCTGTTCTTTCATAACCACATCCACCTCCCTCCAACCAATCTCCCCCCACCTCTCTGACAGCCAGTAATCTGTTCTCCATCTTTACACTGTTGTCATCACAAAATGTATGTAAATGGACAGAAGCAGTGTGTAACCTTTTGGGATTGGTTTTTTGTACCCAGCATGGGCTCTCTGGAGATCTGTCCAGGTTGCTGCATCTGACAGAGGTTGCTGGCATGAATATGCCACGGTGAGTTTATCATTCACTCTTTTTTTTTTTAAAGATTTATTTTATTATTTATTTATTTATTTATTTATTTATTTATTGCCTGCATTAGGTCTTCATTGCTGCTCATGGGCTTTCTCTAATTTTGGCAAGTGGGGCTACCCTTGGTTGCGGTGTGTGGGTTTCTCGTTGAGGTAACTTCTCTTGTTGCGGAGCATGGGCTCTAGGTGCATGGGCTTCAGTAGTTACGGCACATGGGCTCTGTAATTGCGGCGCACAGGGCTTAGTTGCTCCGTGGCATGTGGAATCTTCCCAGACCAAGGATTGAACCCATGTCCCCTGCATTAGCAGGCAGATTCTTAACCACTGCGCAACCAGGGAAGTCCACCATTCACTCTTTAAAGGACATCTGCTTATTTCCAGTTTTTGTCTGTTGCAAATGAAGCTTCTGTGAACATCTGGGTGCAGATTTTGGTGTGAACATAAATTCACACAGGGGTGCAATTGCTGGGTCAGATGGCGGTCCCCTCATGACTCTTTTTAGAGGACCCCAAGGTCATAGGTAATTCTGTTGATAACAATCGAATGTGAACTTTTTCTGTGACCCTGAAGTCTTTATGATGAGCCCTCCAGGGACACCCCCTCCCCAATCCCTGATATCAGGATCAGAGCCTCCCTCTGTCTCACCCACGTCTGGAGACATCTCTTCAGGCGAGGCAGGTGCTTCACCCTATCAGCCTCTCTCTGAGGGTGTCCCCACTGACGGCCTTCCCTGGGCAGAGGACACAGTGGGTTGATTCTCTTTTCTCCCAGAGGCAGGACTCATGAGATTTACAGGCTAATGCGTCCAGCTCCAGACTCACCCAGTTCTCTCTCTCTCTTATATATATATATATACACACATATATATATACACACACACACATATATATATATATTTTACAATAAACTGCATATATTTGGAGTGTACAATTTGGTATCCCAATCTCCCAATTCATTCCCCCACAACGCTCCCCGCTTTCCCCACTTGTCACCCAGTTCTCTTGACCTGGGAAAATGTAGTGTGTGTCACCTGTTGTACAGACGGAGCCCTTTGAGAAAGTGAAACAGAGTCCAGTAAGAACTTGCTTCTGGGAGAAGCTGACTTGGTCTGTTGAAAACTTGCCCACTTGCTTCCAGCAGAAAATGTCTCAGTGGAGACATGCGAATGTCTCAGTTAGCCTGAGAGAATTATGATTAAATCATTCTCTTAACTCTAGAGACAGGCTGGGTAAGACCATTGCATTTTCAACATCCTGAAAAGACATCAGTAACCAAATGGTTAACAAGAAAATTCCAGGTCATTCATTATTTACCCTTGCTGCATAATGCAGGAAGCCCATGAGCCAGACCCATTTGTATTCTCAACATTGGCCTCAAATGTCAGCCCAGTGCTTCTGCAGCCATCCTCAGAATGGATTTGGTGCTCTTGATTGGTCTTTCCTCCCCTCAAGCTGGATTTTATGGGGAAGTGACCAACCTCAGGCGTCGAGGCTTCCTGCGTCCTGCCCACTATGCTCTTAGCCTGGATGCGCCTCTCTCTCCTACTAAATTCCTACCTTCAAGGGCTTTGCCTGGAGGTCCCTCATCCCTGACTCCTCCCAGAACAGAAAGTGGTCCTCCATCCCCCATCTCCCTGTAGCACTTTGGGGCTCTGATAGAACTTTCACAACTACCATCGCCACCATGACAATAACTATTACAATATATTTAGTTTCTAATACCTGCCAGACACTTGGACACAGTGTCACATTGAATTCTCATAACAGCTGGTGAAGCAGATATTATGTTTCTCAATTTTAAGATAAGGAAGCAGGCTTAGAGAGGTTAATTAACTCACCCAAAGACACATAGCTAGAAAGAGGCAGAATTGCAATTTGTCTGCAGGATGGCAGGAACTGTCACTCCTTTTCTTCTTGATCATTCTCAGTAGGAGTTTATTCATTTGTTCAATGTTTTCAAGAAACCAACTTTAGATTTTGTTTGTTCTGTTTATTTCTTAGTCTGTTAATTTGTGTTTTTATTTTTGTTTCTTTTCTTCTACTTTTTTTCCCACTAATATTTATATTTATTTTCTTCCTTTCTTTTCAGTCTCCAATCTGTTACCATTCTATATGACTTTCAAATGACTCTTCGATGCTCTCTAGTTAACAGTGTATCAATGGAATTTTTAGCCATTCTTTTTTTCACACAATTGAAATTCCTTACTAATGGCAATGCTGTAGAACAAGGAGAGAAACCCTTATAAAGAGTTTTGAAGAGGAATGTTAGGGAAATATTAATGGCTTTTTTCTTCTACTTCCTTTGAATTTATTTTTCTGTTCCTTTTGTAACTTCTAGGGATGAATTGTGAGTTCATTACTTTTCAATCTTTCTGCCTTTCTGCATTTAAGGCTAGGAATTTCCCTCTAAGTGCTGCTGTAGTTGCATCCCACACATTTTTCTCTGTAGGAGTTTTTCTAATTTTTGTTGTGATCTTGAGCTGGGATTGTGCTCACGTTTGATGGATGCCATAGCTCGCTTTTCATGAGATCTTTTCTTTTTGGCATCGAGTGATTCATTTACATATCTGCCCCTCCCTCTGGATCTATGGTTCAGGTTTTTTCCCAGTCCCACCACAGGGTGGCTCCTAGTCACCAGACTCCACCCCTATGGGTATGGTTGGTAGGCTCAGGTTACATGCTTCTGTGCCACCTGCAACTTCTTTCCCACCCTGAGGTCACAATGACAACTAGGTGGGCAGTGTTACTACAGGGATACCATGGAGTCTGTTTTACTCTACCAGAAAAAAAAGCAATTCATAAGTTCGGTGCTTTGGCCATCATTGGTCATACATTTTGAACAGGGTCCACTTAATTTGAGAAGACCAAGCAGCTCACAACCTATGTGTTCCCATTTTCTAGGGGAAAAAGGAAGTGGTGATAACAAAGAATTGGAAAGAACTGTATGAATTACCCAGTCTTTATGATGGAAGATACTGTTTCACATAACCACTCAAACACAGGCTCTTTCAAAAGTGGGGGAGGGCTGTGTTTTGAGTATAGTGAACAGAGATGGCCTCAGTACCAGCTCCCCACCACCTTGTCATTCTGTGTCTGGGCCTGAGGATTTCAGGTCCTGGCAGGCACCCTCAAGATGGATGGGATTAATGCGGCCTTAGACTGTGACCTCTGGAAGCTGGAGGGGCAGAGGCAGGTGTCCAGGCAGCGTCGACAGTGGCAGACCCCTCTGGGCCAGGGTCCCCTTGCTCCTGCCCCTCCCTGGTTAAGTCACTTTTCTTGTTCCACAGGCAGAGAAGGACCCTGGTTCTCACTGGCTGCTTGACTCAGAGAAGCAGGATTCTTCCTATTGGCTCCGCTGCCTTTTCTGACTCAGACAAGGTTTAATAACATCAGGAATGCACACCTTCTTGCTGTCGGGTCTCGCTGACCAGCACAGGCCTGGTGTTTTGCTCTTTTAATCACAGGAATTGCAGTTCATGAGCAGCCTCTGCTTTCCTCATCTCCCAAAGCTGGGCAATCACGACAAAACTTAAACTTCCTTCCCTCCCAATATTCCTCTTTACTAACAATTTCCGAGCCTGGAGTGGGGTGACCAGCATGCCCAGGTTGACCTGGACTGTTCTGGTTTTAGCACTAAAAGTCTTTGTCATGGGAATCCCTCAGTCAGGGCAAACTGGGTCAACTGGTCACCCAATCCGGGAGGCTCACACCCAGGAATGTTCTGCTGTTCCTGTGGCCTGAGGCCGATGGGAGTGAGAGGGACCCAGACAGAAGGGCTGAGTTGAAAGGAGGTTTGGTTTTGCGGCACCAGCCTGGCACGGGCTGAGGCCTCCATGCAGGCCCCTCCAGCCTTCCATTTCTCTCCCTGGCTCCATGCAGTGGGCTGGGAAGGGCCAGAAGGGAATCCCTGAGCTCTCTCTGTGTCCCAGATCAGACCCCCAGCCCAATAACACCAACTGTCCCTGCAAGAAGGTTCGAGTGGGTGGCATTACATCCCAGGGCTGAGAGGGGCTTAGTGACCATCTTGTGCTCCTACTTCTTTTACAGATGTGGAAACTGAGCCAGGAAAGGGAGGGGACATTCCCAAGGAATGTTAGTGGCAACTCGATTTTGCTTCGTAGCATCTGTGAGTGTCAGGATAGCACAGGCCTTCAGACAGGAGCTCGGGGTCAGCCCTGTCTCTGCCATGAGAAGCAGTCTTGGAGTGGCCTGTGTGCCCCGAAGGGGATCACCTGAACCCACTGGACAAATGGCCGAGTTGTCGAACTTTTAGTGTTTGTAGCAAATCGGCCAGGATAAGATGGACTCGAAGGTTCCTGTGATGTTTTGTTTGACTGATTTTTAATTTCCTTCTTGCCAGTATTTTAACAAGTATTTTGGAGGAAAGACAGAGGAGAATCAGTGTGCAGCTGCTGATATTGACTGCTGACTCCTGGATGAGAGAGACAGAGAGAGAGAGGAGAGAGAGAGAGGGAGAGAGGGGCATGGAGGGGAGGGGGGGAGAGGGAGAGAGACAGAGGAGAGAGAGAGAGAAGGAGGTGGAGGGGACACAGAGACGGAGAGATAGGAGGGAGGGGAACACTTGGGGAGGGGCAGAGAAGGAGAGGCTGAGTGAGGACCATAGAGAGGGCGTCCATTTATTAATCTACTCTTCTTGTAAAGGAACCATATGCAAAAATCTATTCATTAAAAAAATTCTGGACTATATTGACTACATACTTTTAAAAATTTTTTTTTTAATCGTGGGAAATTTCAAACACATGCACCAACAGAGAGGATAGTGTGATGAGCCCAAAGCACCACGTGCTTTTTGACAGGGCTCACTGATGACTGGTCCCATCTTGTCTGTACCCCCTCCATTCTCTCCTCTCCCAAATCTGGGTTATTGTGAAGTTGTTCCAGCGCTAGCATTTCATCTGTGAACATGATTGACGATATTCTTGAGTAGACTGGATACATTAATAAAACACTGAATATTTTCTTGAGGATGAGAAATTCTTACAAATACAAGTTTCTGTGTCTGTGAGTCTCCCTTCCTTGCCTTTCAACCTCGTCTCTCTGTCCCTTTGTCTTCTCTCCCTCACCCCTTGACCTCCCCTGTCTGTGCTCCCCAGTCTTCCCCAACCTGCCTTCCTCCACCCGACCCTCAGTCTCGCCTTCTCAGAGGCCAGCAGCCCAGCTGGTGCCGAGCTGACTCTCCCCTCCATCCTCTGTCTCAGATTAAGTTTGCTTGAGCTGAAGCAGTGGGGGGCTGGACAGAGACAAGTTCAACATACCCTGACTGTGGTTATGAAGTCAAGTGAAGAAGGATCACCCTAAACTTGGCAGAAAGCTTCAGAACCTTATATCTTAAAATCCCACAGTTCGGGGACTTCCCTGGGGGTCTAATGGTTAGGATTTGATGCTTCCCCTGCGGAGGGCGCAGGTTCAATCCCTGGTCAGGGAACTGGCATCCCGCATGCCATGCGGGGCATCAAAAAACAAAACAAATACAAATACCACTATTAAAATACAATATATAGTGAATATAACAAACAAAAAGCAGACTCACAGATACACAGGACAAACTAGTGGTTACTAGTGGGGAGAGGGAAGGGGGAGCTATGGAGGGACAGAGGATTAAGAGGTACAAACTATCAGGTATAAAATAAGCTACAAGGATACATTGTACACCATTGGGAATATAGGCAGTATTTTATAATAACTATAAATGGAGTATAACCTTTAAAAATGTGAATCACTATATTACACACCTGTAACGTATAATAATGTATAGCATATATACTTCAATAAAAATTAAATTAAAAATCCTATGTGTTATGAATCACTGTAAAGGTGTAAGTCATTACAATCGAAGACTATGTTGGCTGAATTGACCTTTGGATGTATTGACTAGAGCTGTGTGATCTTGGACAGGTCACTTCACCTCCCAGAGCCTCATTTTCCTTCTCTGTAGAGTGGGAACTTTGGACCATAACAGTGGTTTTCCAATTGTTTTTGAAAGCAGAGTATTTTTTTTTTTTCTAACTGAAGCCTAGGTGAACCCCAGCGTGTACAACAGTTAAAGGGGGGTCAGGGTCCAGGGGAGCAGGCGCTGAGATCAGGCTGCCTGGACTCCACCCCCACCGCCCGTGCCTCAGTGGCTCACCTGCCCAGTGGGTCTGATGACATTTGGGAGGTGGCTGAGAGGTTTCCTGGGATCAGATTTACACCTGAGGGGCTTAGCCTGGGGCCTGGCTCAGCGAACACCGGCCTTGGTTTTTTGTTTTTTTTTAAATGTATCTCCTTCTTCTGCTATATCTGCTGCTGAGCATAGCATATGATTTCCTCTCTTTTGGTAACATTTTCTTCAAGTACATTTTTTTGTTGTTGTTTTTTGTTTGTTTGGCCAGGCTGCGCGGCAGGTGGGATCTTAGTTCCCTGACCAGGGATTGAAACTTCACCTGCAATGGAAGCGTGGAGTCTTAACCACTGGACTGCCAGGGAAGTCGCCAGCATTCATTTATTTCTTGTGCCCTAAATGAGGTAGAAGGGAACCCCTCTACTCGCCTTGGGCCACCCCTGCCTCCACAGGGGCTCGGGGACACACCTGTGCTCTGCGTTCTCAGGTCTCCGTGAGGCTGTGCTCTGACACCAGGCCAGGCAGGCCCAGGACAAGGACCCAGCTGCTCTGGTGCCCACGACTCTGACCCTAAACCCCTTGAGGGGAACTTGGAGGAGGTAGATGTGGTGCTGGGTGGCAGGGATCCTGACAAGGTCCCCATGCAGCCTGCCCCTGGGGGGTCCTTGCCCAGCTCAGTGGTGCCCCCAGCCTTGCACGGCTTGTCCCCCTTGAGTCCTGTGCCTGAAGGCTCCCAAACCAGGAGTGACCCAGAGGGTGGGGATGATCAACGCCCGCTGCTTCCCTGCTGTCGCCTGCGGCCTCCTGCCTTCCCAGGAAGTGTCCAGGAGAATGATCAACTCTGAAGTTAATTATAATTATGGACGACTTCAGCTCAGTTGTCATAGAAACCTGCTGCACACGGCTTGTCTGTGGGACTGCTCCTGCTCGACCTGGCAACCAAAGCCGGGGACAGACACCTTCCCCCGTTCCTGCCTGGATTTCAGCAATCCTCAGGGAGAGTGTGGAGGAGATAGTAAAATTCAACCATAGATTCCTCTCAATCCCAGTCATTTGAAACTAACAGGAAACAACAGAGCCCAAAGTCATCAGAGAGAAAGGCTTTCTGGGTCTCTGGGGGGACACAGGTGTCCCAAGGCTGTCTCTGTGTTTCCCAGGTCGCAGGGGTGGAGGGTCACTGGGAGGGCGGGAAAGGCAGCGGCTCTGGCCCCATGCATATCTGTGTGACCCCAGGTGAGTCATTCGACCTCTCTGAGCTGAGTTTCTGTCTGTAAAGTGGGGATGGTGACGCCCATCTCCTCAGTTTTCCCCGAAGATTAAATGGGCTGATGCGCGGGCCAGTCACATCACAGGGGCTTGAAAAATGTCAGCCCCTGCTCACCTCATTGCTATCCCAGCTCCATGAGGACACTCAGGGATGGAGAAGGGGGAGGGGGCCCTCTGCTTCCTGCCTCTAACTCTGACCCTGTTGCAGTGGTTCTCAAAGTGGGGTTCCCGGAGCAGCAGCCTCTCAGCTCCTGGGACCTCGCTAGGAATGAAAATTCTCGGGCCTCATCCCAGGCCCACTGAGTCAGAAACCCCAGGGTCGGGGGACCCAGTAGTCTGTTCTGATGTCTCTTCTAGGGGATACGGTACCCCCTCAAGTCACTGATCTGGGGATCTACTCCTCTGTCCCCCTCCTCTGTCCAAGCTGAGGGAGGGTCCACAGTGGACAAGTCCACTCCTCACATGAGGAAGCAGTGCCTGAGGGAATGGAACGAGACTCAACCCAGGCACCGCTCCAGGGCACCAGCCCCTCACCCCCTGGGGAAGGACAGGAGCCCCTTCGGGGTCTCCCAAAGTGGGCATAGGCCAGCGGCCCCCTCCCTCCGGCCGCAGTGCCCGCTCCCAGGGTGGTCAGAAGGCCGGATTCCGCAGGCTGGAAAGGTCAGGCGGAAGAGCGGGCTGAGACTGGAGAGGGGTGTGAGGAGCAGTCCCAGAGGAGGGAGGAATGACTCAGCCCGATAAACAAATGGGAGACCAGAGGCTGAAGGTGACGACTTCGGGCAGGACAAGGAGGGATAAGGGCGCCTGCTATGAATTTGTCGTGTCCCAGGATTTAAGCATCCGCTCAGATTGGCTGGGGTCCCATGACCGCTGTTGCGACAGGAGCCTGCAGGCAGAACCCTCGGTGGCTGGTGATAACCACCCTTGCGAGGTCAGCCCTCAGCACAGCACAGCCCGTGCCGTCCGCCCCACTCGGAGGCAGCAGTGTGAGGAGAGCAGTTCCGGGCTGTGTGACCCTGGGCAGGCCCTCACCCTCTCTGATTCCATTTTCTCACTTGTGTGCAGGGAATGCAGGTGTTGACTTTCCAGGGTAAGGATTAAATGAGAGGATGTAAAACATGTGGCTTAAGGCTTGGGAACACCGCAGGGGCTTCCTGAAGGCAGGCTGGGTCTGATAAATCTCCATGCCCCCTTACCTTTCAAGGGGCTTTAGGAGAACAGCATCTCCAAATCCTCAGACAGAGCCTTAGCAGGGATACCTTGTGAAGCTGGAGAGATGCGGGGCTGGCTGGGCCAGGAAGGTAACTGTAGGAAGCAGTGGCGGCGGAGTGTCGTGACAAGGGCTGTGACTGGACTGCTCACTCGTGGAGTGGCCTTGGGTGCTTTACCCAAACTCTCCGAGCCTAAGTGTCCTTGTGTAAAATGGATCTCCTACTTTGCAGGGTTGCTGTGAAGTTTATTTATTTTTTTATAAATGTATTTATTCATTGGCTGCGTTGAGTCTTTGTTGCTGACCATGGGCTTTCTGTAGTTGCGGTGAGTGGGGGCTACTCTTCGTTGTGGTGTGTGGGCTTCTCATTGCGGTGGCTTCTGTTGTGGAGCACTGGCTCTAGGCACGTGGGTTTCAGTAGTCACAGCACATGGGCTCAATAGTTGTGGCTCACGGGCTCTAGAGCACAGTCTCAGTAGTTGTGGCTCATGGACTTAGTTGCTCCGCAGAATGTGGGATCTTCCCAGACCAGGGATCGAACACTTGTCCCCTGTGTTGGCAGGTGGATTCTTAACCGCTGTGCCACTAGCGAAGTCCCTTAAAGCTTTTGTTTGTTTTTTTTTCAAATTCATTTATTTATTTTTGACTGTGTTGGGTCTTCATTGCTGTGCACAGGCTATCACTAGTTGTGGCAAGCAGCATGTGGGATCTTCCCGGACCAGGGCTCGAACTCGTGTCCCCTGCATTGACAGGCGAATTCTTAACCACTGCACCACCAGGGAAGTCAGAGTTCCTGTGAAGTTTATATGAACTCGTGCACATGAGAGGGGGCTGGCACTGGCCCTGTAAGTAATTAGCCCCCAGAAGTAGGACTGGTTGTCAGGGAAGCTGGGGGAAGGACCAGGGCAGGTAGGAGGCAGAGGCTGGCTTTTCTCTCCCCACATGTGGGACTTGTGAAGTTCTATTTACTGAGCTCACAGGAAGCTTGTGGCCATGATGGACTTTGGGGCCAGGGAGACAAAAGCCCTCGTTCTTCTGGAACTCTACCTGATGTCTAGACCTGAGTGCCATACATTCTCCTGGCTCTGGTCTCTTGTGAATGCTGGTGACAGAGGGAGTCAGTGGCTTCACAGTGAGAGCTGAAGGCCAGGGGCAGAGAGAATGATGGTGACGGTGGTGATGGTGTTAATGATGGTGATGGTGATGGTGGTGATGGTGATGGAGATGATGGTGATGGTGATGATGATGAGGGTAATGGTGATGAGGGTGATGGTGATGGTGATGGTGATGAGGGTGATGGTGATGAGGGTGATGGTGATGGTGATGGAGATGATGGTGATGGTGATGGTGATGAGGGTGATGGTGATGGAGATGATGGTGATGGTGATGACGGTGATGGTGATGATGGTGGTGATGGTGATACTGATACAAATCCCCAAGCACACTTCCTGTTCTCTGTAGGTCACCTGGTCTTGCCAGAGCAACACTGTGGCCACCCACCCATGACTGCGAGGGCTATCTCTAACTGCGGAGGGAAAATAATTCTGACATTTCCTTACAAAGAACAAACCACTGAGTTTCAAATACACAAAGGCATTGTGAGATGAGCAGTCTGCCTTTCAGAACCCTGACGTTGGCCTCTGAGTTCCTTTCCAGCTATGCTTGAGGGCAAAGAAGGCAGTAACATGGCTCGATTTCCATCAGTTCAGACGCTGCCTGTGCTTGTCAGCCCTATAGGGCAAGCTCTCGACAGAGTGCTGAGACTCTCCAGGGACGGAGTGGCCTTGATCAAAGCTGAACCTTGGGCTCTGCCATTTATGAGCTGTGTGACCTCAGGCATGTTCCGTAACCTCTCTGAACCTCCCAGGCTGCTGTGGAAGATTAATAAGATCATATCTGCAAGAGGTCATAGTGCTATAGTTATCATTGTCAGTGATGGGGGTTTAGCATTGTGGCCTTGACATGCTGGTGGCATTGGGTAGACAGTGAGCTAGACCCAGACAGGCTGAGCCCGAGACAGCTGAGCAGAGCAGGGAGGGGTGCTATTGACTGGGTGCATGGGCAGAGGTGGGGTCACTGCTCACGAAAGGAAGGCTGATTCTCACATTGTGAATGGGGCCAGGAGAGACGGAATGGGGCCTTCTTGGCTTTGGGGTATCTGAGCACTGGGGAGACCCAGGTCACATACACTGCGCAAGGGAGCAGCTCACAGCTGGGGCTTTGGACCAGGGTCCAGCCCTGGTCCCACTGACCAGGCTTCCGTGGAGGGTCTGGAAGGCAACCAGGAAGCCAGGACATTTGGGAATAAATAGGAGGCCGTGGCTGTCACCAGGCCTGGGTGGGAGCTACTGAACTCCCAGGGCCTGGCTACTACTGAGGAAGGGGCCAGGGTGGGGGGGGCTCCTGTTACCCCCTCAGCTTAGGACTGCATGTGGAATGGGGGCCTCCGTGCTGATAGCAGAGGGGTAGGCAGGACACACCCTTAGCCTGGAGGCCCCACAACATGGAGGCAGCAGAAGAGCAGAAATGACCTTTTATGACCTCCTGACCCCTGAGGAATCTGCATACCACTTTTGGCTCTCTTGCCATCTGGTGTCAGGCCTGAAAACTACATCCTCGGAGGATCTCATTAAGGCCAGCGTGGACACACCCGGAAGTGGACCCCGAGAGAGCAGTGTGGGGTGGGCGGGCGTCAGTGTGAACCAGAGCTCCCTGAGGCCGCAACTCCCCGACATCGCTCAGAAGAGGGGAGGGTGGGAGGCTGGGCTGAGCTGTTCAAGCTGAGCTTCTGTCGTTTGTCCCATCCTGTGGATGCCCCAGGCAGGGTGGGCAGGCGGTGGGCCGACCAAAGCCTTGCCCGGGGGTGGGCGGGGCAGGGGCTGCCATGGAG
This sequence comes from Hippopotamus amphibius kiboko, assembly GCF_030028045.1. Classification (NCBI taxonomy): domain Eukaryota; kingdom Metazoa; phylum Chordata; class Mammalia; order Artiodactyla; family Hippopotamidae; genus Hippopotamus; species Hippopotamus amphibius. Next base: position 142,018,948 of record NC_080192.1, on the reverse strand, counting down.
GAGAGCCCCATCTTTGGAGCCACACGCACCTAAGCTGGAACCGGCATGTCACGTGGTACACGATCCCTGCATCTGTAATGGGGCCTTTGGGAGGAAGGGTAAGAAGCTCAGAGCAGGTGCCGTTCCTACTGCAGCGGGAGGGGAGGCTAGGGAATTCCAGGTTGGGGGAGGGCGCCCCCCCCACTCTGCGATCTCAGCGGCTGGAGACCAAATCCCAGGTCCCTGATCCTTCCCAGGACCCAGGGGCCGCTGCCCATCCCACCCTGGCCTGCCCACCTGCCCGCCTGCCCGGGGAAGGGGCAAAGAGGCAGAATCCACAAAGAGGGCTTTGGGGCCCCTGTCTCTGAAGGCCTTGACTGGGTCTGGCTCAGGGGCTACCCCCACCCCCAACTGTCCTCAGTCCCCCCCCCCCCCCCAACCCTCACGTTTTAGAGGCACCGTCAGCCTCCACGGCCACGTTGGTCCGAGGGTGGCACCAAGCTGCTGTCCTGTTCCTCCAGTGCTGACCTGCTCTTGATGCCTTCGGGACAGCACTTTGCCACTGTGCCCGCCTCCTAGATTTGGGGTGAGAAGTGCTTAAGGCTCACGCTAGATGGAGACAGGGCCAGGGAACCCAGGGGAGCTGTTTTTCCTCCTGACCTCTCATCCCTGCCCAAGCCTGTGATGCTGGGCCAATCCGGGTGGCCTCCGGGTGGGTGAAAATGGGGGAGCAGGACCCTAGAAGAAGCCAGAGCTACACTCCCTGCAGTCAGACCCCGACCGCTCTCCAGGATGACAGCTGCCTTGGGCAGTACAAATAACCCAGATGTCGGGCTTGCGGAGGAAGGAGGCTGTCCACGTGGGAAGGGCAGCTGGTTTCTTGTCTCCGTTCTAATCATTCCCTGGAGATTCACCTTGCCCATGGCCTTGACGTGGCCTGTAATCTGGCCTCAGCAGCCCTTTAGCCTGTACATAGGCGCAGAGACAGCGCCTCCCTGTAAATCTCACAGAGCGGCCAAGTTGGGCCAGATTCTGCAAGTGGGTCTTGGCTAAAGGCTCAGGGATAACCCAAGGGGGATAAACGCCAGGGGGACTAGGGTTTAGATGGCTCAGAGGTGTAGTGGCTCCTCTTTAGCCCAGGGCTCCTTCAAGCAGCAGTGCCCAAAGTATCCATGGATGCTCTGTGATGAAAGGTTCTGTGGTCAAATGTGGCTGTGAAAGCCTGAACTCAGCAGTTTGATGCCCCACCCCCACCCCCCTGGCAGGACTTATCAGGACTTTTAATAGGCTGGGAACTTTGTGACCGGCAGCAGTAGAGTAGGTAGTGCTTCTCAAACTTATGTGACTGCAGAACCCATCCCCCTACAGCAACTTGTGGTACTGTCGTTCTGGGGAACAGGCTTCGGGAACCCCTACCAAGTCGGGTGGAGGTCTCCTTACCTGTCTCCTGGCCTTGCCCACTTGTGGGCGAGATTTTTAATCCTTCCAGTGGAGGGACACCCTCAGGAAGCCCAAGCCGAAGTGGGAAAGAGACCCAAAGAGTCAGGCACCCTCCTCCAGCCCCTGGGGGCTGGTCTCCCCACTTCCACCTACTCAGCAGGAGAAGCCTGAGAGGGTGCTGGAGCCTGTCTGGGGTCCTTCCCGTGGGAGCTGCCTCCAGCCTGGCAGGAAGTGCCCGGAGGTTGTGCATTCAGACCCTGACCCAACCTCACAGTTCCTGGTCCTTCCTCTGTGACTCACTTGCAACTCAAAGACCCCTCCCGCCGATGGCCGGCATCCTCCTGTGCAAGGGGGGAGCGGCCTCTTGGCCTCTGTGCACGCGCTCCGGATAGCGTCATCCCTCTTGCGCAGACCTGCCCTGGGCTCCTCTCTGCTCTGACAGCCCCTAGACTTCCAGGGGCTCCAGCGAAGGCCCAACCAGAGTTCTCAGGTTTTGGATTCACCCAGGCCTCTTTCTTATTTAGCCAGTCCTCGCCTGTCCAGTCTCTGCTCTTCTCTGCCTGTCTGGGTCCCGGGAGCTGGCCTGAATTGACTTGGCAATGACTCACCTATTCCCCAGGGCCTATTGGGTTGGGCTGGTGGGGAGCCCTGGTCAGAGGTGCAGGTGCAGGAGGACAGAGGCTGGAACACTCCATGCTCCTTCTTACCTTAAAGCTGCTTCCAGACAGGGACCTCCCCCTCCCGTTGGTCTGGACTTGTGTCAGCTCCTCACGTGGATGGACGCCAGGTGCCTCAATCTGCCTCGTGGTTCCCTGCTCTCTGCCACTCCCCTCACCTTCAGGAGCCTGTCCCCTGCTCAGAGCCGGGGAGCTCTGTCCAGCACGGAGACGATCCTCCCAGCAGACGTTACTGAGTGCCTACTATGTGCCAGGGACCTTGTGGGCCCTGTGATTCATGGTTACACAACAGGCCTCTAGCTTCTTTATACCCACATCCAGGTTACACAAGTCACATGTCCTCAGTGGGCAGTTCTGCGTGGGCAGCAAGAGACCTGGGGCTTCACAATCTCAGCAAAGCAGGCAACAGTTGCAAATCACCCCCTTTCTGCCCAAGGGATGGAGCCACGGAGCCAGGTTTTATCAGGGCAAACATGAGATTGCAACAACAAAGCCAGGAGCAAGGCACAGGGGGAATTAGCAGGGAAGTGGGCACTGCTTCTGATGTTCCCTGGCGTTTATCTCATGGCTGGTCCTGGGCTGGAGCGCGCAGCCAAGAGGCATTTCACAAATTAAGATAAATCTTGTGAACCCTCAGCCCATTTCAATGCTTAATGCAAAACATAAACACATTAAAGTCATTTCAGAATCTGGAGGAGTTTGAATAATTCAGTTCCATCATCATTTACTCCAAAACGCCTCATTTCATCTTATGAGTCATCTTTGAAAGGAAAAGAAGAGAGAGATGTATGGTGGTGAATCACTTGGGATTGTAACCAAGAAAGCTAGAAAAGCTACAAAGAGGAGGCTGCCCGCTCCCTGGATGGACATGGCCTGGGGCCAGTTTCTAGAATCAGTCCTGGAGAAAGTCTGGCCGGTCAGGAGCAGAGAGGTTTCCGATGGAAAGGCAGACCCAGCTCCAACTCCTTGAATCTTGGGGCAAAATCCTTGTCCTGCCTGGGCCTCAGCTTGCTCATCTGTGGAACAGAAACGATGATTCCTGCTCCTGGTTGCTGTGAGCCTGGGCTGGCACGTGTGTGTGGATGAGGGCGGACACTGCCGCACATGGAGAAGCTGGTACCAGTGATGTCCAGGGGGCCACATCCTTCTGCAGCTCTTGGAGCAAGCAGTGCACCTCTTTGTCCTACTTCATCGTTTATAGTTTTGGATGCATGTCCCTATCCAACCGTGGACCTTTGTGGGTGAGGACCACGGCTTTCTCTCTGTGCCCAGCATGGCTGTGGCCCGAGTTCGTAATTGTGGACTAAATGCTTTCTCTCCTGATCACCACCATCTGGAGCAGGGGCAACCAGGGCTCCTGCTTAGGGGCTGGAGCTGGTGTCCAGACTCCTGTTCTTGTCCCCACCCTTCAACCCCCCAGTGCCCTCCTCCATCTGCCTCGGTCACAGACCCACCTCCTCACTTTCCTCCCTGCATCCCTGGCGTGGTGGGGAAAACCCTAGCTTTAGAGTCAGGAAAAAAAACCTGAGTTCAAGTTCTGGTTCTACCCCGTGTGTGACTTTGGGCGAGTTATTTATTTAACCTCTTGGTGTCTGTCTCCAGTGCTGGCGTGAGGATAACATTGCCCCTTACACCATTGTCCATGGGGAGGATTAGAGCTGATGACTATGAGGCCAGTGGCCCACTAGAAATCCTCACAGGGTGATGGGGGTAGCAGTTACTGTTTCCATCTGCAATCTATTTCTAATCCTTCAGCCTCCACACACCTGCCGAGGCCGGCCATGGGAAAGGCACTTGTGGCAATGGCGGGGGATACACAAAAGAATGAGACATAGTTTGGGCTCCCAGGGAGCTTGCCAGGCGTGCACCGAAATAGCTGCAATTCAAGCGCATTTGCCAAGTGGGCACGAAGGAGGCAGATAGGAACTGTAGCTGCAGGGGTCAAGAAGGTTTGCACAGAGGAGGGAGTCTTCAGATAGTCCTAGAGGGATGTGTGGGATTTGGAGGTGGAAGGTTGGATATGGGAGGAAGGAAGAGGGTGCAGGGATGCTGAGAGAGTTCAAGGCAGGAGGAGCCCAGAGAAATGCTGAGTCCAGGCTATGGTGGGTGCTGTGAGTGTAGGAGGGCTGGCAGAGGCAATCTAGGGGGAGAACTTAATCCAGCTGGGAAGTCAAGGGAAGCAGAGACACCTTAGGTAAGACCTGGAGGGTGAGTTGCCTTCAGCTGGGTGAATGGGTGTGGGTGGATGAGTATTCCAGACAGAAGGAATCAAATTTACCTGCAGATGGAGGGTGGGAAGTGATGGAGAAGCCAGGTGGTGTAGACTTGGGTGGACTAGTATGGTGGACACATTGGCCACTCCCTGATTGCTATCTCCTTTCTCTCTGACGTTGTCCAATAGCAACATACTCAGATACAGGGGATGAACTGTGATTGGTCTAAGGCCATCATGGTAGTCCTGTGCCAGGTTTAGAGATAAGTAGGTGACCTGGTTTGGCCAATGAGATATTAGGGAAAACCTACTAAGGGAGTTCTAGAAGATATTTTTTTGATTGATCTAAACAGAGAATTGTATGAGGAAAATCCTTTTTTTCCATCCTCACTTCCAGTTTTAGACACAATTGTGCCAGAAGATGATGCCTGGAGCTGCTGCAACCATCTTGCACCCATGAGGGGAAGGCAGAGATGCCAAGCTGATGACCTGATGCTGTTGAGTGGCTGAACCAGCCCTGGAACTAGACACCTATTATGTGCTATTGTTAAATGGCTATATTATTTAAGCAATTAGTTAGATATGTGCTTCTCATAGGCACATATATTTGTAATTGATTCATTGTGTTAAGGATTTTGATGTTATCCTAGGAGCAATGGGAAGCTATTATATGGTTTGAACACTAGAAGAGGGCTATTGCATGATTATATTTCTGCTTTTCTCAATATCGCTGAAAATAGTTCAAGTTAATCTATCATATCATCAGACTAAAGAAGAAAGCCATATGATCATCTCAATAGATACAGAAGAAATATGTGGGAAAACTCAACAATAATTAATGATAAATACTCTTAGCAAATTAGGAACAGAAGCAGACTTCCACGACGTGATGAAGAGCACCCACAAAACTCCCACAGCTAACGTGATACTTAATAATGAAAGACTGACTGTTTTGCTCCAGAATCGAGAGCAAGACAAGGATGTAGGCCCTCATCACTCCTGTTCAGCATTAAACTGGAGGTCCTAGCCAATGCAATAGGGCAAGAAAAAAAATCATCCATGCTGGAAAGGACAAAATAAAACTGTTTCTATTCATGGATGACATGATTATCTTTGTAAAAAGTCCTAAGTAATCTACAAAAAATACCTTACTAGAACTAATTAGTTGAACTAAGTTTAACAAAGAGTTAAACAAAGCTGCAGGAGAGAAAGTCAATATACAAAAATCAATTGTAGGGACTTTCCTGGTGGCACAGTGGTTAAGAATCTGCCTGCCAATGCAGGGGACATGGGTTCAATCCCTTGTCCGGGAAGACCCCACATGCTTCGGAGCAACTAAGCCTGTGCACTACAACTACTGAGCCTGTGCTCTAGAGCCTGCAAGCCACAACTACTGTGCCCGAGCACCTAGAGCCCGTGCTCCACAACAAGAGAAGCCACCACAGTGAGAAGCCTGCACACCGCAACAAAGGGTAGCTGCTGCTTGCCCGCGACTAGAGAAAGCCCATGCGCAGAGACGAAGACCCAATTCAGCCAAATAAATTAATTAATTAATTAAAAAATCAATTGTATTTCATTCTGTATCTTGAGAGTGATGGTTATACGAATCTACACATGTGATAAAATGACATAGACCTATATACATAAGTTGTATCAATGTCAGTTTCCTAGTTTTGATATTGTACTATAGTTATATGACATAATCATTGAAGAAAACTGGGGAAGTGTCCACGGTACCATTTTTGCAAATTTTTATGAATCTATAATTATTTTAAAATAAAAGATTTAAAGCATGTATATGTCAATGTACCAGCAATGAATGATTAAAAATTGAATAAAACTCTATTTACAATAGTTTCCCAAAACATGAAATACATAGGTATGAATCTAACAAAGTGTAGGATTTGAATGTTGGAAACTATAAAACACTCATGAACAAAATTAAAGAAGAACTAAATAAGTGGATAACCATATGTGTTCATGAATTGGAAAAGTCAATATTCTTATGGTATCCACTCTTTCCAAAGTGGTCTATAAATTCAACATAATCCCAGTCAATATTGCTGTAGCCAGAGCCTGCGGAACAGGTTAGAAGGGGGTCAGAGAGGATGTGAGGAGTCTAGAGGGAGAAGCCTAGCTGAGAGCTGAAGGTAAACGTGGACCAGAATGGTCGTGCTGTGGGTGGATGTGGGCAGGAAAGGGTGGATCTGACTGATCCTGGAAATGAGATCAACAGGGTGGGTGTGGCGATGGAGGGCTCTGCAGAGCGGAGGGGGAGAATTGGATTCTGCTTGGATTCTGCTTCCTCGATTGGGTGATTAGAGGTGCCTTTCAGGAGCTGGAGTCAACGGGGGAGTGGCAGGTCAGAGGGCGCCCCTGAGTGCAGCCTGCCCCAGTGACCAGCAGCTGGTGTGTTCTTAGAGGTGCTGGGGGCCCTGCTCCTGCCTCCCCGTTGGAAGGTAACCAGTGGAGGTTAATTTCTTGCAATTTTAATTTCCTTTCAATTCTCAAAATTCTCCTCTAAAATGCAAATTCCTGCTGGGACACCACCCTGAGGGTTTTCCTCTAACACCACATTGCCTGGGCAGGACCCTTGCCACATCTGGACCCGTGTCCTCATCGGAGGCACAAACATTAAGGCCCACAGACAGAACTTTGGGAGGACAGAGGGCTCGGGGCAGGAAAGGTGGCCAAGAGGGGTTCTCGGTGGGCCCCGGTTCCCCACGGATGGCAAACCCTTGGCATGCGCAGTAAGGTGGGGTCTCTGAGCAGTCCGCTCTCCTCACTTCCATCATCCTCCTGGCTCCCTGGAAAGAGCTGGGTTTATTCCCGGGAAGCAACCATGTCTGATTGGCACAGACTGCCAGGAGCCCAGAGACCCTCTGCCAGTCAGTTTCTGTGGCAACCAGCCACTGAGGGAGAGGGGCCTTGAGCCGTTCCTGGGGGTGGAAACTCAGGAAACCGTGGCCAGAGGTAAGACGGCCAGCCCAGGGCCCCCGCCACAGTACCTGGCTGTCAAGTGGGGCTTGAGGAATCCAGAACTGGCCATTATCCCACCCAGCAAGGCCTCACTGGGCTGGGCCCCGGGCGGGTGCTGGGGGTCCACAAATGAACAGACCACAATTGTGGCCTGAGATGCTCACAGTCTGGGGCCAGGGATGCAGGGGGGTGGGTGTGGGCAGATAGGTACCTGGCAATGACCATAAAAGGGGACGAGCTGGGCAGGAACAGGGCTGGACTACAGAGCCAGAAGGCTGGGGGCAGTGAAAGATGCCAGGAGCAGGGAGGGCGGACCTGGGCTGGGGCCTGAATGGGATCCAAGGCCAGGGTCCCACCAAGACCGAGGGCTGATAGAAAGTAATACTGACAGAACAGGGGTCCCCATGACCACACTGTCCAGGACACCCCCACCCCCCACCCACTCTCTCCAGCACTGACACCACCATTGGCCTTTTGGCTGCCTGAGAAGGTGCTTGGGATCCGGGGTAACAGCTCAGCTCGCCCCAGAAATAAAGAGAAGGTGGGGAGGGAGTGCCCCCTCCCAGGGGGCATCTGCCATCCTCTCTGGCTCTGCTCCAGGCCGGCCCGACCTGTGCTCCAGACCCAGCACCTCTCCTCCAGGCCTCTGAGGTCCACGTCCGCATAACGCAGCCTCCGGCCATGCTCAGTCTCTGGCCTTTTTACTGAAGCTGTGATCTCCCTTCCCGAAGATGCAAAACAACACAGATTTTCCACCTCCTCTTTTCCTAAGCGTTTCTTTGCCTCTTGCTGAGAATGCCTGAGAAAGAGCGATGGCTTTTCAGGGCTGCAGCTTGGCCGAAAGGCCAGCGAGGGAGAAGTAATTACCTCAGCAGTGACAGGTGTGCATCCTGTCGCTGCCCCAGGAAATGTCACCCATCCATCAAGGAGGGCCAAATGCCCGCCCACACCTGGCTTGGGAGGCAGGCTGGCTCTGGAGAAGCCAGCTCCATGTGGTTTGCTAAAGCCTTCACTCCCCCATTCAACACACACATACTTATTCCAATAAGCCTGGGGGCCGGGGGCCATCCTGGCCGCTCTCCTTTCTGGATGGCCACCACTGACCCCTTCCTCTGTCTCCCCAACTGTAACATGCGGGACAGCAGTGATATCTATTCGTAGATTGTATGTGAGGAGTGAGTGAAACATTGCTAATACATATAAGGGACTGCCAGACATGGAGCCCTGCTCAGCCTTGGTCAAGGGCATGGAGCACGCAGCCCAAGTCAGACCAATCAGGCTGGTCGTCCAGGGGCATGAAGACAGCATACAGGGGATTCTCCCCCACTCCAGGTGTGTCCTGAGAGACCAGGCTTTAGTGTCCCTGCTGGGACCCTGAAGATGCCTGGAGCACTCTGCTTCTGTTGTAGCTGAGGCCACTCACCCTTCCTGGGATTCTAAAGGTAGCCCAAGTGGCTTTCTGTTGCTTGCCCCACAAGAATCCTGATATAGCCTTCATGGCCGAGACAAGTGGGGGTGGACGTCTTTCATCCGGGATTTGGCCTCCTCCTGTGGCAACAGAGCCCAGACTCTAGGGGAGACGGACCAGTGATGGATGTGGGAGCCCAGAAGAGGGGCCCCTATCTAGCCTGTGGAATCAGAGAAGGCTTCCTGGAGGAGGTGATTCCTGGGTGGATGTTAAAGGATAAAAAGGCATTAGCCAAGGGACTTCCCTGATGGTGCAGTGGTTAAGACTTCAAGCTCCGAATACAGGTTCAATTCCTGGTCAGGGAACTAGATCCCACATGCCACAACTGAGAGTTCGCATGCCACAACTAAGGAGCTGGCAAGCTACAACTAAGGAGCCTGCTGGCCACAACTAAGGATCCCACCTGCCACAACTGAGGAGCACACCTGCCACAACTAAGACCCGTAGCAACCAAATAAATATTTTTTTTTAAAAAAGCATTAGCCAGGTGAAGAGAACATTGAAGGAGACACTGGGTAGAGGGCACAGAGAAAAAAACAGGGCAGAGTGAGATGAACTGGTTGGTGGGGTAGCCAGCCAAGGCTCTGGTGGATGCTGGGGCAGCCTGCAGGCCCTCTGCCAGCCCTGCACAGCACCATTCCCAGCCTGGTCTGGGTGCCGGGGTTCACTCTCTGAGGAGCTGCAGAGCCCATTAGGGACAGGATGCTAATGGATCGCACCCCATTGACTCTACTGGCTTTTGTGAACATGCCTGCAATGGCTAATTTGCTTAATTACCATTGATGCTCTGATTCTGAGTTGTGCTATACAGATACTCAGTCTGTGGCAGGAAGTCAGACCTCAGGGTCCTCCTTTCCTCTCCAGGGCGGATGGCACTGGAAACGAAGGCCACAGCCCCTCCTGTTGATCTCAGAGATGTCACATGCGCCACTAACATTCACAGGCATTGCAGAGACCAACAGGTGTGGACCTTGGGAAGACCCCGTGGGTGTCTCCTAGAGGAGAAGAGGCATGGTCCTGGGGGTTGTGAACTAAAAATGCCACCTGTCATATCAGTAAACAAAGGATGTTGCAGCCATCAGCCACTACAGCCACCCGGATGGTAGGCCCTGAGGGAAATCAGGATGAGAAAACACAGGACACAGATAGCTGAGGTACACAGCAAAGGGAAGATGTCAATGAGCCCAGACTCCTGCATCTTCTCATACACAGAAAAGTGCTGAATTCCTTAACTTGAGATGTCTGATTTTCTTTAATTAATAATAATCTGTTGCTATTCCGGTTACCTGGTCTTTGTTGCAAGAAATCCTCTATATCCTGGCCGCCGCCCTTGCCTCTTCTGAGCAGTCCCTCAGAGTGATCCAAGACGCTGTGTCCCAGGCTTAAGTCCTCCATTTTGTTGCTGAATAAAACATCATTCTCAACTTTTAGGCTGTGCATTTTTTTTCAGTTGGCAAGGTTGAGTATAACCTGAGCCGGGTCAGATCTACTGTTACAAGCAGCCCCGTGTCCTCTGCTTGTAGACCAGCAAACTTCCTGAATCAGAGCCTCTCTCCGTGACTCCTTTGCTCTGCCTTCCCTTCTGGTCTCTCTGCTTCTCCTGAGTCTCGGCTGTTGTCCCGACAAGTTCAGGCTGATAGCCAGGCGTCAGAGGCCTGGATGGGAGGGGAGGGGAGTGAGGGGAGGGCATGGAGGAGGGGGCTCGGTACTGATGATCATCAGACAGGGGAGTGGGACTTCCCTGGTGGCGCAATGGTTAAGAATCTGCCCGCCGATACAGGGGACACAGGTTCAAGCCCTGATCCAGGAAGATCCCACATGCTGTGGAACAGCTAAGCCTGTGCGCCACAACTACTGAGCCCTCATGCCACAACTACTGAAGCCCATGAGCCTGGAGCCCGTGTTCCTCAATAAGAGAAGCCACCACAATAAGAGGCCTGCACATCACTCATCATAACTAGAGAAAAGCCTGAGCACGGCAACGAAGACCCAATGCAGCCAAAAATAAATAAATACATAAATACATAAATATATATATGTATCTTAAAAAATAAAATAAAATAAATAAAGAGGGGAGTAAATGTGCAGTGGGGTTCATGGCATCTGCAGTCACTGCCCCCATATGTTCTGTTTAATCTGCCTTCCCAGCTCTGAGCAGCATTTTGGGCAAACCCAGAGTTTTCTCATCACTTTCAGACACTAGAGTCCAGCTCACTCAGATTTCTCACAGACTGTAGTGATTACCTTTCCTCTTCTTCCTGTGCACATGGACTTGGTCTGGGGGATGTGAAGGGGAGGGGAGGGGTCTGTTCTTTTACTTTTCTGGCTCTAGCTTCCCTGGGAAAGGGAAGAGAGGCAGGTACCTTCCATTTTCAGGAACCTGGGAGTTTGGATGTCTGAAGAAAGCTTCCAGCACAGTTGCTGGATGAAAACAAACAACAAGCAGTTTGGGGGAGTCCTATAAAGGTAAACACATACCCAACCTGTGACCCCCAAATCCTACTCCTAAAAATTTATCCATGAGAAATGAAAACATGTTCATAAAAATTTCTTAAGATTGTTCGTAGCAGTTTTATTCATGATAACTAAAAATATAAACAACCTGAGCATCTATTAATATGTGAAAGAATAGACATGGAATGCTACTCAGCCGTAAAACATACGTGAAAAGAAGAGAATGCAGTACATGAAAAATACAAAAGAGAGGTAGAAAGACATGGTGGCCAGTAAAGTGAGAAGATCTAATGCATCGCTAACTGGAACTGCAGGAGGAGATAACACAGAGAATTGGGGAGAAGCTTTACTCAAAGAAAGACACCAATCATAGGATTCAGGAACTATAACTGTTTCCCATTTTTTTTTCTGACAGGTTTGGGTTGGAGGACGGCTTTTTCCACTCCAGTATTTACTAAGCATGCCTGCAGGTTAGAAACACCCGGGAATTTTTTAAACTTTCCAAAGCTCAGGCAAACAAAACAGAACAAAAACAATTTCCAAAGAGAATAAATAAACAGAAATCCACATCAAAATACATCACAGTGAAACTACAGAACACCAAAGACAATGAGAAGATTTTTAAAAGCAGCCAGTGTAACAAGGCAGATTGCCTTCAAAGGAGGACATGTAGCTCAACAGCTGAGTTCTCAACAGCAAAAATAGAAGGCATGGTCCTTAAACGAAATTAACGCCAATTTGAATCCTCTACCAGGCCAAAATAGTCTTCAAGGATGAGCACCCAATCGAGCTATTTACAAATAAAAACTGAGAGCAGTTGTTACAAAGAGATCTTCACTAAAAAGTGTACTTCAGAAAGAGGAAAGTCTTCCGAAGTAATGGTTGTCTCAAAGACAAGTCGATGTGTCCAAACTGAACTCCTAACCTGCACCCCAGCCTGGACTCCTCTGGGGTTTTCTGCCTTGGTGACTATGTGACTATAATTACACAGGCCAGAAACAGAAATCATCTGACATCCCTTCTCCTCGCCTCTCCCAGATCCAGTCTCTCCCATGACAAGTCTTTTTTCCTCCCAAGCATCTCTTAAATCCATCCACTGCCCCTCCCCCACCTCCATGGCTGCCAAAACACATGGCTGTGTTTTGCTAACCTGCTGCACCCAACCTTCCAGCACCCAGACATCCCCCTCTGATTTGTTCTCTGCAGCCTGGGTGATCTCTTTGAAATGCAAATCTGACATTATCTTCCCTCTGTGTAAAACATGAATTGGCATCCCGTTAGTCTTAAGATAAAAACAGAAGTCTTTAATAGGTGAGAGAAGGTCTGTGTAGTCGGTGCCTGCCTGCTTCTCAGACTCACCTCTGCCTTCCCCCTGCCTCACCTGCAGCCTCTGGGCTCTCTTGATGGTTCTTCATGTGCACCCTCTGTTTTTCCCACATGGGCTGTTGCCTGTGTGTTTCCACTACAAAGAGGGTCCTTCCCTTCCTTTTTTGCCTAGTTAATGACGCTCATCCTTCAGATCTCTTTCAATTGGCACTTCCTCCAGGAAGTCTACCTTGATCTCCCTGCTGAGGTCCACTCTCCACCATTAAATGCACTCATAGAACCAGAGTACCCTCATCTGTGACACTTGTCACAGGTACAACTTCACACTTATTTGTGTAATTAATTATGGTCTGTTTCCCCCACTGGCCTTTAATTTCCAGTAGGTAAAAGACGCCCTCTTTTTTGCCCATCAGCCTATCTCCAGGACTAATGTAGCAATGGACACATAGTAAACATTCCCCAAATAATTGCTGAATTTATGAATTCCATCCTGGAATCTGCCTTATGTGAAATCCTAGAATATGCAGGTTCTCTTCTTTTTTATAAGCGTGAGAATCCTGGTTCTCGTATAAGAGAATTGTGAGTCAGAGCGGTAGGAAATAACTGGAAAAAAAAAGAATTGGGAATTGGGAAAAGAAAGGGAGAAACACTTAGCAGAGCCGGAGTCGTGGCTTTCTGCAGTGAAGCCTGGGGGAGAAAAAGGACGTCATGGGGAGATGAAGTGGGTGGATGGCAGGTGTTTGGGTTCTGAGGTTATCCAAGCAGAGCTGAGACCACCCAGCCCCCGCAGGACCGGGAAAGGGAGCCGCTCAGCGCTGCCAAGCAGGTTAAAGATCAATAGAGGCCTTTCCCATTGTGAAGATGTACATTCTAGATGTTGCTGGGACTGTGGTGAGACCCAGGAGGCAGGAATAAACAATTCTGAGTCATGAGATCATTAAGGCGGCGGACATTCGGGTAGACTAACAGACACACAGAAAATGTGCTTCCTGTACACATGCTACTTGCAACCAAGCCTAATTCTTTTCACAGGAATCTCACTGACCCTCTTGGGGAGAGGGATTCTGAAATGAAAGGTAATTACGCAGTACTTGTCTTTGTTAATTTAAGATGTGTAAAGGGTGGTTGATTCACTCTTTGCTTCATGAGCTGCTTTCATATTTAATTTTGGTGTAACAAAAATATTTTTATAAGGCTTTTCGTAGGTTTACCTGCAATCTTGATCTCCTCTGAGCTGCAGAGCTGTATTTCCAACGTCCTGTTGGATGTCTTTGCCTCAGTGTCCCCCAGACCCCCAAACTCAACACTCCCCCAGCCAACTGCTCTTCCGGCTGTGTCCCCCATCTCAGGATCTAGCCACCCGTGCCAAGCCAGAAACCCAAACGTCATGCTTGCTGCTGGGTATTCAAGCCCCCGACACCCCTCCCATCTGAGACCTCCTCTCCTGCCCACTGTATCCTCCCAGCTCAGACTTGCCTCCTCTCCTGCCTGGTCGCCAACCTGGTCTCCCCGGCTCTGGTCTTGCCCCTCCTGTTCATCCTCCCCACTGGGAGGAAGGGCAGGGGCTGTGGGCAAAGCTGCTTTGGCCAGGAGATCAGAGACTCAGGGAAGGCTGGCAAGCTCTGGGGCGGCCTGTGACCCCCAAGGCTGGGCCTGCTCAGAGCTGCCTTTATCCTTCAGTCCATGCCTGGGTGAACCCACTCTGGTTCAGGGTATGGGGAATTCACACTGTTTATGCCTTCAACAAATATTTATTGAGCACCTCCTATATTTTCCAGGCCCTATTCTAGGCCCTGGGGACACAGCAACACACCAGTCAGACAAGATTCTGCCACGCTTGGTCCTAGAGTCGATGAGTAGATCTATTGTCATTTTGGACATCTGGTGAGTGGGAAGAAGAAAACAAAGCAGAGTGGGAAAAGTGAGCGAGCAAGGGAGCGGGGGACGAGTGTTCTTTAGATGCATAGAGAGGTGGGCCCTTTAGTGGGGAGCAGAAGGACCAGCAAGTGCAAAGGCCCCGAGACAGGGAAGGAGGGTGAATGTGGCTGAAGCTGAGAGTGGGAGAAGGTGAGGCCAGGGAGGAGCAGAGGCCGGGTCAGGACGGCTTGAAGGCCACCTTGCAGAGGCAGCATTACAGAAATCCTGCGCCTTGACATAAACCCCCACGTTCTTGCCGAGATCCTCGTGTCCGAGGGTGTCCATCCCGGTGTCGGCGGTGGTCGCCATCTGCCATGGCAATGGACAGGCGACACCTGGCAGATGCACACTTGGCTGGATATTTGTCTGTTGCTCTTGGCCTTCTTCTTCCTTTTCTGTGCAGCAGGGCTGGAAGCCTGGCAACCACATGTCCTAGGCTCCCTGGCCAGTCGGGTTCTGACACGAGTCAGCCAACAAGAGGCCCTGGCAGCAGATTAGAAGGTAGGTGTACTAGTGAGCTGGGGCCATTGTAACAGAGAACCACAGACTGCGTGGGTTACACAATATTTACTGTCTCACAGCTCTGTAGGCTGGAGGTCCAGGCAGAGGTGCTGACTCCTGGGGATCGGGAGGGAGAATCTGCTCCAGGGCTCCCCCACCCCCGGCATCTGGGAGTTTGCTGGCATCTTTGGTTTGTAGAAGCATCACCCCCATCTCAGCCTTCATCCTCACATGGTGCTTTCCAGGGCGTGTGTCTGTGTTCAAGTTTCTCCTTTTTATAAGGACTCAATCCTAGAAGTCGGGTGGGAGTTGGCCCACCTGACTCCACTATAACTTCACCTTACCTAATCACATCCATGACGACCCTATTTCCAAATACGCTCACGTTCTCAGGGACTGGGGGTTAGGATTTTAACAAATTTTGGGGGGACACATGCAACGGTAACAGTGGGCAAAGGTATAAGTCCATCTCGCTCCGGCTCCTCTGGGGCAGCAGTGGCCTGGGTCCAGCAGCAGCGGGGCGAGCTCAGCTGTGTCCCCAGCTTAGGGGCTGATGCGTCCTCATCTCTGCACGGCACCCCTGCCTGCTCTGTGCCTCCAGCCTGGAAGTGGTAGCAGCTCCTTGGTCTCTAGGTCACCCCCCTCCCCTTCTCTCAGTCACCCCTTCCCACACCTTTGTCATGAGCTCTTTGAATTACATTCCTCTTAGCCCGATGGTCAAAACTCTGCACTTCCAACGCAAGGGGCGCGGGTTCAATCCCTGGTGGGGGATCTAAGATTCCACATGGTGCGTGGTGCGGTCAAAAAATAAAGTAAATAAATAAATAAATAAATTCCTCTTTGCTTGAAATATTAAGTGAGGTTTCTGTTTCCTGCCTGGCCAGTGATTGATACACACACCAAGCAGCAGTTAGAAGCTACAGACACAATGTTGACAAAGCAACATGAATAGATCTAGAACACAGAGCTGAGGCGGTTGCCTGTATGTATCTGTGCTGTTTCTAAAATTTGCATGGAAATGCAATGGACCAAGAAAAATCAGACCATCTTAAAGAGGAATAACAAAACCAAAGGATTTATATTACCAGACTCCAAGATTTACTACGATGCCACAGCTATTAAGTCAGTGTGGTGATTGCCAAGGACAGGCAAATAGATCAGTGGGGCAGAACAGAGAATCCAGACACAGAATCGCACATGTAGGGTCGACTTGATTTTTCACAAAGGGAGGCAAGGATGATCTTTTCAATAAAAGGTGTTGGGGTAATTGCATATCCATACAAGAACAAGTGAATTTTGATCACTACTTCATGCCATACACAAATACCAATTCCAGATGCATGTATCAATAGATATACATTTTCAAAGCAAAACAAAAGTTTGTAGAAAAGAACACAGGAGAATATCTTCTTGGTCTTGGGGTAGGCAAATATCTTGAGACACAAAAATCACTAACCATAAAAGAAACAGTGATAAATTGGACAACATTAAAAAAATTTTTTTTTAAATATTGGTTTATTTATTTTGGCTGTACCGGATCTTAGTTGCGGCATGCAGACTTCTTAGTTGCGGCATGCATTCAGAATCTAGTTCCCCGACCAGGGATGGAACCCGGGCCTCCTGCATTGGGAACACGGAGTCTTACCCGCTGGACCAACAGGGATGTCCCAAATTGGACTACATTAAATTTAAGAACATCTGTTCAACCAAAGACACAAAGCAAACCACAGAATGCGAGAAGAAATTTACCATACATATGTTTGACCTAAGAGATCAATTCAGAATATATAAAGAAGTCCTTCAAATAAATGACAGAAGATCCAATAGGAAAATTTGAACAGACATTTTATGAAAGAGCATATCCACATGGGTAATAAACCTATAAGAGCTCTCAATTTTGTTAGTCGCAGGGAAAGATAAATTAAAACCACAATGAGATACTGCTACACACCCACGAGAATGGCTGAAGTTAAAAAGTTGACAATTCCAAGTGCAGAAAGGATGTGGAGCAAATGCAACTCTCCTACGCTGCCGGTGGGAGTTTTCTGGCAGTGTTAAGTCAAGCTGGATATAAACACCCACTATGACGCAACGACTCCTGGGTATACATTCAACAGCTATGCATACCCAAGGTCACCGAAACACGTGTGCAGGGATGCTCACAGCAGCAGTGTTCACGGTAGCCCAGAACTGGAAGTGACCCAATGTTCACCAACAGAACAGGTAAGTTGTGGTGTATTCACATGATGGAACCCTCCACAGCAATGAGAACCAGCGATCTACAGCCGCGTGGAACAATATGGATGATGGCACTCAAGTGCAAAACCAGCAGCGCTGATCTGTCACTTTAACAGTGAGGATATAGCATTACCCTTGGAAAGGGGCAGTTCTGGGGATTCTGGCAAGGTTTCATTTCTTGATCTGGTGAGTGGTTCTAAAGTGTGCTCACCCTCTGAAGATTCACTGAGCTGAACTGAATTTCGTTCTTTTCAGACAAAAAAATTACACCTTGCAGTTTATGCTGTCAAACTCTTTTAAATTTTATACACAAAATAAAAGCCTAAGTGGTCGCATGAGTGACAGAATTGAAGTGACTAGAATTCCATTTCTCCCTTTTGAAAATCACCAAGGTCCACCCCCTCCCAGGAGCCTCCCCCACCGCTCCCCCCACTGCCACACACACACGTGGGGGCCCCCAGCCAGCACATCCAAGCTCTGCTCCCGCCCTTCCTGTCTGGGCAGGGAGTGCCCATGCCCTGGGTGCCCTAAGGATGGGGGCGTCTGGAAGGGGGTGGGGGCACAGACTCTGAGCGGTGGTCCCCTCAGCCCTGCACGGCCGGAGGAGGCCCAAAGCAGAAGGGTCCCTGGCTGCCTGGGGCCAGGGGCAGCACTGAGGCTGGCGACCTGGGATGCTGGCCTGGGGACAGTGCAGGCACTGATTCCTATTTCCTAGAGGGTGCCCCTCCTCAAAGGAGGCAGCACCTCCCTTGAGGAACTGGTGTCAGCTGGAGGGGCTGTGCACCTAAGCGGAGGGGTGCTGGTGGCCATCCTGGCTCCTCCCACCTTGGAGGCTGAGGCGCACCCTTGACCTTCGAGGCAGAAGGCATCGTCCTAGTCCAGGGCAGGCCTCTGCAGGGTCTCCGTGGCTCTCTGCCTCTTACCAGGACACACGGCTTTGAGCTTCACGTCCTTATCATTCATGACAGAAACTCCTTAGTTTTTGCTCATGTGTGGGGTCCAACCAAGTCCCCAGGACGGGGCTGGTTCCTGCATGGCCTCTTTGCTGCAGGGCCCAGGAAGATGCAGTTCCTCTTGGCAAGAAGATGCACTTCCCACTTGGGCCCCAAGGGGAAGGAGAGCCCCTCACTGTGCGGGAACAGGCCAGGGCCCTTTTGGTGCACGGATAAGGATCCCCCAGAGACGCCTCAAGTCAGGGAGACAAGGAACCGCACGGGGAAGGGAGGAAAGATGAGGACAGAGACCCACAGACTGGCCGGCAGGACCTGACCACACAGTCCTAGGAGCCAGGGAACAATTTCGCGTTGGACAATACATGTGTGTATAATCAAAACCTCTGTTAAATTCTCTCTAAGAAGTCACCTATTTCTGAGCAACCTGGGATAACATACTTATTTTCTTTGAGCTTTGGTTTCCTCATCTGTCAGAGGAAGCTTGTAAGAACTTGCTGCCTACCTCCAGTGTTACTGGGAAGGTTCTCTGGGAAAAACAAAACAAAACAGCCAATGCAAAGACATGATTTTTCTTATCCTTGTATACGCACTTCTAAATGTGTTCTGTGACCTGTGGGTGTCTCCGTATATTAATAGATCTTATTAAATTAAAAAAATTTCCTTGGTTAATTAAGTTCATGAAACACTAGGTTAAACAACATGAAGCAAGTTTCCTTATTGCAGGATATCTCAGGGCCTTTAAAATGTTTTCCTGTTTTTTGTTTTTTTGTTTTTTGTTTGGACTGGGAGGGCCTTTAAAAAGTTAATATGCATTGTAAATTGCCAGGAGAGAGGTGTTCTACGTGGTGTATCTCAGGTGAGGGGGGTGTGTGTGGAGGGGTGTGTGCACACGTGCGGATGTTATATCTCATGGGATTAGTTCAGAGAACTCTTGCGGTGAAGAAAGCTGTTCTGAGGTGGATACCAGTATTTCTTTCCCAACGCAGATTTCCCAGTGCAAACTGACTAGGATAAGACCCCCTTCGGGATGCTGCGCTGGTCTGCTCTGATGGTTGCTGCATACACACTGACCGGATGACGAGGGGAGGCTGTGGCTCACAGAGCATCCAGGTGCTTGGCCGCTTTCAGGATTCTTCTGCTCGAAGGGCTTCGGGGGTGGGGAAGTGCCTCTTTTGCTTAAACTGTGCTTAGAGAAACGTGGCGACACGAGGCCAAAAGTGATAGAGGCTCCTCAGCGTGTGGCTTGAAACGTGCAAATGAGAGGCAGGGCTGTTTTGGTGACTTGGGGGGTTTGTTTGTGTGATTTTAATATGCTTTTATAGAAAACACATGAATTATTTAAATTCCTGCAAGGAAAAGAGTGTGGTATTGAGACTCTGAAACACTCCAGCTCTTTTTTTTGTTTTCTATTATTATTTTTAATTGAAGTCTCGTTGATTTACAATGTTGTAATTACTGCTGTACAGCAAAGTGATTCAATTATACATGTAACTGAATATATATATTCACACACACACACGCTTTAAAAATATTTTTTCCATTACGGTTTAACATAGGATGTTGAATATATTTCTCTGTGCTATACAGTAGGACCTTGTTTTTATCCATTCTATATATAAAAGCTTACATCTGCCAGCCCCAACCTCCCACTCCACCCCTCCCCCAACCTCCTCCCCCTTGGAAACCACCAGTCTGTTCTCTATGTCCATGACTCTGTTTCTGTTTCATAGATAGGTTCATTTGTGTCATAGTTTAGATTCCACATGTAAGTGATATCCTATGAGATTTGTCTTTCTCTGTCTGGCTTACTTCCCTTAGTATGATAATCTCTAGTTGCATCCATGTTGCTTCAAATGGCATTATTTCGCTCTTTTTTATGGCTGAGTAGTATTCCATTGCATACGTGTACCATATCTCTATCCATTCATCTGTGGATGGACATTTAGGTTGTTTACACTTCTTGGCTGTTGTGAAACACTCCATTTATTAACTCTTTATTTCCCGGAGAAACAGTTGTTCTCCTAATGTGCATTTCTATCACGGGAAGTTTCCTGGGTGTGTATCTGCCTACTACTCTGGGTGACAGCAGAACAGACTGGGATGGTCACCCTGCCGGGCTGTTGGGGAAACTCACGTTTTCATTTAGAGCCTGTGGAGGTGCGGCTCTGTGTTCTTTCTCAGCACCATTCCGTCTGCTGCTTCATCTGAAGGAGTGAAGCCTTTCATCTAATTTTGTCTCCAATACTAAATGGCCTTTCTATATTTTGACGCACTGAATCACCGTGTCCGAATGTGTTCCATTATTTATGACAGCTCATGTTTGGGCGTGATGAATCATGGCATTTTTTTTTTTTTGAGCCCCTGCCTCCCAGAGAGGGGCCCTCCTTCCTCTCCTGCTCACCTTTCTTTGACGCTGGACCCCTGGGCGTGAGGTTGCGCTGGGGGGTGGCACTGCCCACCAGGAGCCCTGCAAGGGGTGGGAAAGCAGATGAAAGTGATGTTCTGGACTCTCCCAGGCCTGTGAGCCAGCACATAGCTACACAGCAGACAAACAATCGAAGGGAACACAATTCTGCAGGAAAACAGAGCATCCCTCTGCTCGGGTCTCCATGGCAGCTGGGACCAAGAGTGCATAAGCGTGCTCTGCGTTGCGCCCTGTGACGCCGGGAGACCAGTGTGCCGGAGGGCAGAGCCCAGCTGCAGCCGCACATCTGGCCTGTGACCGCCCTGTCCCACCCTGGGGCCCAGAATCATGAGGCGCGGCTGGGAAGTTTCGACCGTCACACAGCTCAAGGCCAGTGCCCTCAGGTTTTGGCCCCTCAGCACTGGAGCAGCTTCCCCGGGGGTCCTAGTTTCCTTACACGTCCACAGCCTCCATCAGGCGACCTGGAGAGTCCATGAGGCAGGGTGGGGCCCAGCGTCTCTAAGCCTCTCAGGGCCTTGGCTGGACCATGACTGGGCTTGAGGAAAGCTCATCAAATGCCTGACCAGCCTATGAAATGCCCCTCACCCTCTGACCCCTTTCGATTTGCTTTTACTTCCTTCCATATCCTCTCCCAGGAAGCTCTCCAGAGCTCTAGGCTGGGGCAGGGCCTTCCCTGTCGCCTCTGCTCCCCTGCCCCATCAGGCACCAAATTATCCTTTCCCGGCATCATCTTTCTGGGTCTGCCTCCCCCATCAGATGGGGAGCTCGCGAGCGGGGACCGTCTCTTACTCACTTTCACCCACTCTGTGCCTCAGGGCCTAACAAGTCAGCCCCGAGTCTTCCGGGTGTGAAGCCGGGCACCCACGTCAGCATGGTTCTTCCAGAGCAGGCTTCCCTCCCTGGAGTGCCCGGCCCGCAGGGGTCTGCCCGGCCAGGGCGAGGGGACAGGACCCAGACGTGCAGGAGGAGGCCGTCCTGAAGGGAAGGGCGTCTCTGGCTGTGTAGCCTGGGGCCAGCTGCCCCTGCCATGCTGGTCCCTCCGTGCAGGACCCCAGCCCCGCCTGCCTGCCCCAGGCAGCCTCTCCTTCAGCAACGCTTCTCCAAGGACCCGGGCCTCGCAGTGACTGGCAGCACGGTCGTGCTGAGGAGCGTGGATGCTAGGCCCGGGCTTGGACATCTGCCTGCTGTCACTCCGGTGCGCCTACTTAGGGGTGAGTCTTGCTGGGCACCAACCCCTCCTCTGTAGGCTGGGGCATCTCCCAGAACAACCCCCAGAAGTGCTCCGCAGCCACGTGTGCTTGGCCTTCATGCACATTGTCTCACGTAATCCATGTGAAAATGCAGTGAAATGGGTGTTGTTTTCCTGTTCCCAGAGGAGGAGACTGAGGTACAGAGAAGAAGTTCAGGACCCAGCATCCTGGAGGTCGTGGGTGGCAGAGCTGGGGTTCAGGCCCACCTGCATGTGCCTCCTGCTCGAGGCACGTGTCGGCTCCAGCAGCAGCTTTGTGTGTATTATCCCTCTCGTGAGACCTCACAAAACCCTAGGAGAGGTAGCTCTGCTGTCTCTGTTTCACAGGTGAGAAAACTGAAGCTCTGAGATGCCACGTGACTCATGTGAGCTCACACAGCGGGGAAGTGTCGGGGTGGGACCCCGTCCCACTGGTCTGTCTGGAACTCTGGCCACGCTCCCTGTGGCCTCCTGCCAGCTGAGCAGCCTACAAGCCTCATCCTCAGGGCACCAGCCTTTAGAGCAGCGGTCCCCAACCTTTTTGGCACCAGGGAGCAGTTTTGTGGAAGACAATTTTTTCACGGAGGGGTGGGGATGGTGCAGGCAGTAATGTGAGCGATGGAGAGTGATGGGGAGCGATGGGGAGCGATGGGGAGAGATTGGGAGAGATGGGGAGCAATGGGGAGAGATGGGGAGCGATGGGGAGAGATGGGGGCGATGGGGGGAGATGGGGAGTGAAGGGGAGTGATGGGGAGTGAAGGGGAGAGATGGGGGCAATGGAGAGAGATGGGGAGCGATGAGGAGCAATGGGGAGAGATGGGGAGAGATGGGAAGTGAAAGGGAGAGATGGGGAGCGATGGGGAGAGATGGGGAGTGATGGGGAGAGATGGGGAGTGAAGGGGAGAGATGGGGAGCGATGGGGAGAGATGGGGAGCAATGGGGAGAGATGGGGGCGATGGGGGGAGATGGGGAGTGAAGGGGAGTGATGGGGAGTGAAGGGGAGAGATGGGGGCAATGGAGAGAGATGGGGAGCGATGGGGAGAGATGGGGAGTGATGGGGAGAGATGGGGGCAATGGGGGAGATGGGGAGTGAAGGGGAGTGATGGGGAGTGAAGGGGAGAGATGGGGGCAATGGAGAGAGATGGGGAGAGATGGGGAGAGATGGGGAGCGATGGGGAGAGATGGGGGCGATGGGGGGAGATGGGGAGTGAAGGGGAGTGATGGGGAGTGAAGGGGAGAGATGGGGAGCGATGGGGAGAGATGGGGGCGATGGGGAGAGATGGGGGGCGATGGGGAGAGATGGGGGGCGATGGGGAGAGATGGGGGGCAATGGAGAGAGATGGGGAGCAATGGGGAGAGATGGGGAGTGAAGGGGAGAGATGGGGGCAATGGAGAGAGATGGGGAGCGATGGGGAGGGATGGGGAGCGATGGGGAGGGATGGGGGTGATGGGGAGAGATGGGGAGCGATGGGGAGAGATGGGGGCGATGGGGAGAGATGGGGAGCGATGGGGAGCGATGGGGAGAGATGGGGAGAGATGGGGAGAGGCAGATGAAGCTTTGCTCCCTCGCCCACTGCTCACCTCCTGCTGTGCGGCTCTGTTCCTAACAGGCCAGACTGCTACTAGTCCACAGCCTGGGGGTTGGGGACCCCTACTTGAGAGGGCTCACCTCCAGCTGTTGAACAGACTTGGTACCATGTGATGAGCTTTATTTTCCTTCAGAGGGAGACCCTGTCCTCACTGGAAGGAGCCAATCCTCTCCTTGATGAATCTTGAGCAAGCCTCCCACCTCCCCGTGGCAGGGCTGAGGCCAGGCTGAGTCAGGCGTGGGCTTCAACAGAGGGGAGTGATTGGGCTGCTGAGGCGTTTGTGCTAATTTTCCTATTAAGCCATTGTTCACATCAGGGTGAGGCGGCCGGGCTTGGGATAATTACTGGTTTTGCAGATCAGCAGAGTACAAAGGAGAGTCTGCTGTTAGTAAACAGTTTGGCAATTTGAAGAGCAAATTGTGGCTTGTATGAGCCAGGAGAATGCCGGGCTGCTGCTCTGGAAATGATGGGGAAGGAAGCCAGTGTCTGGAGTCAGAGGCGGGGGCTGGCGGGGAAGAGGTGGCGGTAGCAGAGTTGGACTCAGCATGGACCAACCCTCGCCGCCAACCCCATGGCAGATGCCCTGCTGGGTGTGGAGGGGTCTTGCCCCTGGGATTTTAGTCCAGCAGGAGAAAGGCTTGTAAGCAGGTCTTAAAATACAGTGAAATACCACCTTGCATCCTCTAGGATGGCTAGCATCAAAAAAGGGAAAATAGCAAGTGTTGGCCAGGATGTGCAGAAACCAGAAGCCTCGTGCTGTTGGGAATGTAAACTGGTGCAGCTGCTGTTGTGGAAAACAGTATGGTGGGTCCTCAAAAGTTAAATAAAGAGTTAGCATACGATCCAGCCATTCTGCTTCCGAAATATATACCCCAAAGAATTGAAAGTAGAGACTGGGATGGATATTCGCACACCCGTGTTCATAGCAGCACCATTTGTCCAAAGGTAGAAGCAACCCCAGCGACCATTGGTGGATGAAGGATAAACAATATGTGGCATATACCTGAGATATTATCCAGTTACAGAAAGAAGAAAATCCCGATGCTTGCTACAATATGCATAAACCTCGAGGATATTATGCTAAGTGAAATAAGCCAGTCACAAAAACACAAATACTGTACCATTTTACTTCCATGGGGCCCTAAAGTAGTCATCTTCATAGAGACAGAAAGTGGAAGGGCGGTAGCCAGGGCCGGAGTGAGGGGGGTGGGGAGATGTTGTTTAATGCACAGAGTTTCTGTTTGGGAGGATAAAATTCTGGAAATAGATGGTGGTGATGGCACAGCAATGTGAATGCACTAAATGCCACTGAAATGTGCCCTTAAAAGTTATTAAAATGGTCAATTTTATGTTAGCTATATGTTACCACAATAAAAAAGAAATACAACGGTGCTTGGTTGGGGATCTGGGTGCACGGAGCTGCCATGGAAACGCAGCAACGAGGAAGCAGCCCGTTTCCCCCAAGGCACACGGGCGGTGGGGCGGGGGCCACAGGTCTTAGTACCAAATATTGGTGGTGAGGACGGGTTAATTCACGAAGAGCCCACCAAGCGCGGACAGCACCTCATCACGCGTCTGCTGCCGGTGAGCCTCGGACACGGCCCCCTCTGGTCACCCCCAGACCCCAGCAGACGGTGCAGGCAAGGATGTACCAGGCTGTGGGGGCCGGCGGGCCCTGCCTGCCTTTGGGGACACCGTGGGGCTCCCTGCGGCGGATTTTTGCCTTTCGCATGAGGCCCCCATCAATAGCGCAAGTAATTTCAGGTTCGGCTGAGAAGAATGCACTCAATCAGCCGGCGTCTATCATTTCCAGTAATGACTGTGCTCTGCTCTCGCTGCGAGGTGCCCTGGAGCACTTATTTTCTTGAACTCGAGAACAGCTGCCAGCCGGCTGTGTGGGTCCTGTTCCAGGGGGTCACGGTTCAGACCTCTTTCTCCTGCAGGAATCTAGCCACGGCATCGGGTGAATCGGGGCTCATCATGGGCTCTGTCTCCCGAGACATCTGCTTGGCTGGCAGGTCAGAGGCTGGCTGTCACCTGTGGCCTCCCTCTGAGTGGGGGGGGCTGTTAATCAGGACAATGACATTGAAGATGGAGAGGACCGCTTTCACGGGCACGGCTCTTTACAGTTTATGCCGCACCTTCCCAATTGATAATTCAATTTCATCTTCACATCCGCACGGGGGGTTCAAGGATTGCCCTGATTTTCCAGGTGATGCTCAGAGAGGGTCAAGAAACCCGTCACCCAGCTGGTCGCCAGTACAGGCCACACCCCCACCCTGACGTGACGGATTCCAGGACAGAGCTCTCCCTACTCCCCGCGGTGGGGTTTAGGGAACCTGTGGCTTGATGACACACCTTTTGTCCTCCATAAAATGATGTGACACACACAGGCACGATGAGGGGAACTAGACATACGGTGGACGGGAGGGGACGGGGAGTGCCGACTGTGAAGGGCCCTGAGTATCGGAGAAAGGTCGGGGTGGCGTGGGTGACTCCCTCCGCCTCTGCCTCAGGACAGATGCGGCTGCTGGGAGTCACCGCACTCAGGGAAACACAGCTCGGGGCCCAGGATTACAACCGTGGTGGGTCAGCTCCTTCTGAGACACCGTCAAGCGCGTTTCCAGTAGAAGCCGGTGTCACAGACGGGGACCGAGCAGAGGCAGCACTGGGGACACTGTGGGGACGCATCGAGTGTGTTGACAAGCACGCGCTGGCCGAAGGTTGACTGGCCCCAGCTCGGCCTGCACTGTCCTCGAAGCCTGGGGTCCGCAGAGCTGAGGACCTTGTTTGCACAGACCAGGACCACCTGGAGAGCTTTCACACGTCCCCTCGGCTTCCAGGAATTGGGTTGGGTGACTAAGCCGTTGCATTGACTCATACCCGAGACAGATCCAGGGCTGGGCAAGGAGAGGCGAGAGTTGCTAGAAGTGTTCTAAAGTAGACCGTACCAGAACCCCCTCTGTCTTTTGGGGGACCCATGCCTCACCCACTCACAGCCCCTATGTTCTGTTCAGAGTGGACCCCACTCTGGGCCCTGTGGTGTTCCAGGGGTGGGCATGCAACCGGGTCAGGCGGGCTAGAGCCTCCCCTTCCTGGGTCAGGGTGGCAGGGACCCTGGGGTCCCTGGGGTGGTGAGTAAAGAGCTGAAAACTCTGGCCACGCCTTTGCTATCGCAAAGAACGGAAGCAACTGCCCACAGAGCAGCCGACCGAGAAAGACCCACCTGAGGACACCCCTCATTGGAGCCCCAGCCCAGCTGTGTCTGAATCCAAAGGCCCCCCCGCCCCCCACACTTCCTGAGCCGATAAATTCCCTTTTCTGCTTTAACTGGATGGGGCTGGGTTCCTGTCGTTAGCAACCAAAAGCGCTCCAACTAAAAATACACTAGATATTTTAACGTCTTTAAACCTTGTTCTGAATTCTGTATTGCTCTTTTAAATATAATCATTAGTGGTTGGTAATAATTTATCTTCAGGTCTTTTAATAAAATGTTCTGCTTCATAGAAAGCCCTAATTGAGTGGAGAAGCATTTAATAAAGGTGGCCTTGCTCTGACATGCCCCAGGGAGGCCTCGCTGGTGGAGGAGAAGGCTTGGCCAGCCCCTCCTGTAGCCATCACGCTGCCCAAGGGGAAGTAAAACGCCCCTGGGTGGCTGATCTCACAGGCTGGTGACGGCAAATGAAGTACCAAGGTTGATGGAAGCCCATGCGGGGGGCTGTGGGCTAGGTGGTCCTGGTCCAGCAGAAGGGAAGAAATGGGCTCAGCTCTGTGTCTCAAGCATCCCCGGGTCAGGTACCACACTGGGCCCCATAGATTCATCTGCATTGTCACGCTCAACAGCGAGGCTGCAGGTAGGGGTCATTTTCCCCATCTTGCTGCTGAGAACCGGAAGCTCGGAACCCACCGATGTCTCCAGCTAGTCAGTGGCCAAGTAGGAACTCGAGCGCCATCTCTCTCCCCTCTTCCGTGTCCCCTTGTGGGTTAAAGGGACGCTGTCATCTCCGCCGATCTTCACGAAGTCCTTCAGCTGCTGAGTGGGGGTGAGGCCTCCGTCCGTTGAGGAAGATGTGGCCCCCGGCCGCCCCCTGCCTGTTCCTGCCGCTGCCAGCCCAGAGCCCTGGTGGAGGCCTGGCTGACCCCAAAGCTTGGCGTCCCTCTGGTGACCCCCTTCCCAGCCTGGGCCTTCGGGCGGGGTTAGGGGCCTGCAGTCCTCCCAGTTCTCTCACGGCGAACGCCCTTGATCAAAGGAGCCGCGAGAGCGAAGGAGGACGCCTGGAATCTTCCACAGCTCCTCCTGCAATGCCCTGGGGGCCTGTCCAACTTCATTGCATTGAGCCCTATTCTCTTCCCCTTCCTCTGTGCTACATTAAGAGGTTGTTTTTTGTGGTAAGTCAATTTTGCTGGTTTTGCAGCGTGAGTGTTTGAACCTGGCAGAATGTGGGAGGCCTGGTCCCCAGGAACTGGTTCCACCTCCCCTGCTCCCCTCGCCTCCCCCTTGCCTCCCCCTGCAGCTGCCTGCTGTTGTTTTATTCCAAGGCCAAATCCCTTGTGACCCCAGCCCTGCCGTCTTGCCGGGAGGCCCTGGGCTGAGGCCACCGTCCCCCCCTGTACCCGGACTCCCACTCCCGTCGCCTCTGCCCTTTGCTCCAGTGGGCATCTCTCTCTGAACCACCACTCTGCCCCAGGCGAGGATGCCCAGGACCCAACCAGGTCTGCCGGACCTTGTGTCACCCCCTAGGCATCCCCGCCCGTGAGGGTCTGGGGGCAGCTGGAGGCCCTGGGGTGGCTCCTGAGTCCGGCCCCAGGGCCTCATCTGTGCCTCTCGAATGTATGGCTAGGTGATGTTTCGTATGGCCCTGCACTTCGCAGGCCCCTGAAACACCATTTCAGCTGTGACCCAGAAGCTTCTGAAATATTAAAATCTCATCAGCTCCTGAGCTTCTCCAGGGCTGCAGAGTCCACTGACTTCCTCTGGTTCCGTGAGTTGATTTTGGACTGTGGCTGTTCACCTCCCTTTGCAGAGGGAGCTGGGCTGTGAGCAGGTGCCCCTCCCAGTCTCCATCACCTGCCCTTAGCTCTTGGCCACTGCGCCATCCCCACTGCCCAGTGAGGACTCTCCTGAGCCACCTCACTGCTCCCTCAGCCACAGCGCCTGGCAGACAGTTCTGCAGCAGCAGTGACCCCTGCTGCAGCACAGCTCTGACCCCCGACTTTCATCAGTGGACCCCAGCCCCTGTGGGGCTCGCCTCCCCAGCGTTCTCTTTTGCTCAGAGCCCTCTGACTTGGTGTTTCTGCCAGCATTCCACAAGTCACTCAGCCAAGGTATTCCAGTTACCTATTGCTCTGTAAGAGATCACCCCAAAACGTAGCGGCCTAAAACACCACCAATCATCTCACTCTCTCTCATGGTTTCTGGGGGTTAGGAACTTGGGAAGAGTCCAGATGAAAGGTTCTAACTCAGGATCTCGTGTGGCTGCCGTCAGACGTGCCTGGGGGCTCAAGGCCTTCGGGGCTGACCAGGCGTGTCTCGCTTTTCTGGAAGTCCCAGGGCCCCTCCCCATAGTCTCTCCTCACAGGTGAGTTTGGTCTTCCTTACAACGTGGTGGTCTCACGGTAGACCTGCAGCTTGTATGGTGGTGAGGTTTCAAGAGGACATATTGCAACAAGCGACATGGAAAGAAAGTGCTTAGTGAAAGAAGTGCTTAGAGGGACTTGGGATGAGATAGGTGAACTCTGTGGAAGGAGAGCTTGAGCATAAGATACTCACCGTGACAGCCTTGAGCCTCTCAATCTCCTCCTGCAATAGCCATTGTTGGTGCATCGGCTGAGGAAATAATGGTGTGTGTTGTGTCCTGGCCCTGTGCCTGCCTCTCTCTTTTCTTAATCCCGGGCCTCTGGAACACTCTTCTAGTTCTTTCACCATGGGCTTTTTCTGCTTTCTGTTTTCTTTTTCCTTTCTGAGACGTGCAGGAGCAACCACTATCCTGGCTTCTAGGGTGTTAGCTTAGTTTTACCGCTTTTTCAAACCTAAATGGAATCACACGGTGGATATTCTTTCTCTGTGTTTATCTCCTCTGGCTGGATTCTTTCGCCCATGTGGGTTTGTGGGATTCCTCTGTTCTGCTGCAGTTCACTCATTCTCCTTCCTGCAGAGTATTCTGCTGTGTGGTTGATTGTACTGCTGTTTATTCATCCGTCCTCCTGCTCTATTTTTGATGGGCATTTGGGTCATTTCACTCCTTGCTAATACAAATAGTGCTGCTGAGAACATTCCAGTGCGTATTTTTGGTACACAAACGTACGTATTTCTCTTGCACACAGGAGCTAACTGGGGCATAGGTGGACATATATTTCAGAAGGCTCTTGCAGGAGCCATAAAGATGAATCCTGTGGCTCTGGGGCCGTGGTGGAAGCCCCAGCAGGTGTGAGAGCCACACCCCAAGGCCACCTTTCACCTCGACCCCATGACCCTTCAGAGAAACCCCGGCTATTTGACACTTGGCCTGGGCAGCATCTGGGTAAACAGGGTTGCCTATTGCCCAGGGCCCTGGTCACTACTGCTTCAGCAGGTGAACTAACCCACCAAGGTGATGGCCGGGCTGGAGGTTTTGATTACAGATTAATAACAAATAGTTGTTACAATGAAAACAGGAGCCACAGGAGAGCAGATCTGGGATGCCTGAGGCTTTGTGAATCCAACCTGGTGATTTTCAGTAAAGGGAGGGGTTCTTCTTTCCTGGGCCCAAACCGAGCTCCCAGAAGGCTCTGGGGCTGCAGCCTGGGGTCTCTGTAGATTAGCCAGTGGTTACAAACTTGTCTACATACTGGAGTCATCTGTGGGGCTTCAAAGATACTGATGCCTGGATTTCACCCCATAGGTTGGGATTTCATTGGTCTGGGGTGATGCCTGGGCTTGGAGTTTTTAAAAGATCCCCAGGTGTATCAGTCATGGTCAATGTGAGAAGCAGAATCACACATGCATGTGGCAGGCATACATGCATATAGGTAGGCGGTAGTAGGTATGCAGTATGTGTGCTTATGTGTAAGAAGCATGTGAGGGGTATGTAGATATTGTGTAGTGTGTACGCATGTGTGCATGTGTGTATATGTACATGAAGAGATTTGTTGTTTGGATTTGTAGTTAGGGGGGCTCTGCAAGGTGGTCATCTTCACCTGATGGTGCTGGAGCTTGGAGTCCCCAGGACAGAAGGTGGGAGGGAAGTGGGATGTCAGATAGAGGGAACACGAATAAGCTGGGACCCTGCAGCACAAGCTGGAGCCCATGAGGATGGACTGAAACACACGTCAGTCATTGTTGCCTCTGACCTTGGGGTGTGGGTGTCCCCCAGAAGCTGGGCCCTCATCACAGAGTTAAGCACACACACACCTGTTTTCTTAACATCCTCTTTTTTCTTCTTTTCTTAATTTCATTTGTTTTATGCATTGATTTTGGGTCCTGCTACTTTGCTGAATTTGTTTAATTAGTTGTAACAGTTTTTTGTGTGAAATCTTTAGAGTTTTCTGCATATAAGATTATATCATCAGGGCTTCCTAGGTGGTGCAGTGGTTAAGAATCCGCCTGACAATGCAGAGGTCATGGTTTTGATCCTAGCTCCAGGAAGATCCCACATGCTGCGGAGCAACTAAGCCTGTGTGCCAAAAAAAAAAGAAAAAGAAAAAGATTATATCATCAAACAGATAATTTTACTTCTTCATTTCCATTTTAGATGCCTTTTTTTCCCCCCTTAGTCTCTCTGGATAGAAATTCCAGTACTATGTTAAATAGAAGTGGTGAAAGTTCCTTGCCCTGTTCCTGACCTTACAGGAAAAGCTTTCAGTCTTCTGCCATTGAGTATGATGTTTGCTGTGGGTTTTCCATATATAGCTTTTATCATATTGAAGTAGTTTTCTTCTATTCCTAGCTTATTGAGTGTTTTTATTATGAAAGGGTGTTGAATTTTGTCAAATGCTTTTTCTGCATCAATTGAAACGTTCATGGATTTTTTTCCCCTTCATTCTGTTAATATGATTTGTCACATTAACGGATTTTTGTATGTTGAACCATCTTTGCATTCCAGGAATAAATCCCACTTGGTCATAGTGTGTAATCCTTTTCATATGCTGTTCATTTGATTTTCTAGTATGTTGTTGAGGATTTTTGCATCAGTGTTCATAAGGGATGTCGTTTCTTGTGATGTCTTTGACTTTGGTATCAGGGCAATGGTAGCCTCAGCGTTCCCTTTTCTTCAACTTTTGAGGAAAGCTTGAGAAAGAGTGGTGTTAATTCTCTAAATATTTGTTAGATTCACCAGAAAAGTTATCAGGTCCAAGGCTTTTTTGGTTGGATTTAAAAATTTTGATTACTGATTCAATCTCCTTACCAGTTATAGATTTATTCATATTTTCTATTTCTTTGTTACTCAGTCTTGGTAGGTTTTGTGTTTCTAGAAATTTGTCTATTTTATCTAGGCTATCCAATTTGTGTACAATTGTTCCTAAGCCTTTTTATTTGTGTAGAATTAGTAGTAATATCCCCACTTTTCTTTTTTTTTAAATAAATTTGCTTATTTATTTTATTTTTGGCTGCATTGGGTCTTTGTTGCAGGCTTTCTCTAGTTGCGGAGAGCAGGGACTACTCTTCACTGAGGTGCATGAGCTTCTCATTGCGGTGGCTTCTCGTATTGTGGAGCACGGGCTCTAGGCATGCGGGCTTCAGTAGTTGTGGCTCACGGGCTCTAGAGCACAGGCTCAGGAGTTGTAGTGCACGGGCTTAGTTGTTCCGTGGCATGTGGAAGCTTCCCCGACCAGGGCTCAAACTGGTGTCCCCTGCATTGACAGGTGGATTCTTAATCACTGCACCACCTGGGAAGTCCCCCACTTTTACTATTGATTTTAGTAATTTGAGACTTCTCTTTCTCACTTTTTTAAAATGTCAGTCTAGCTAGTAAAATTTGTCAGTTTTATTGATATTTTCAAAGGATCAACTTTTGATTTCATTGCTTTTCTCTATATTTTTCTATTCTCTACTTTGCTTATCTCTGCTCTAATGTTTATTATTTCTTCCTTTTGCTACCTTTGGGTTTAGTTTGTTCTTCTTTTTCTAGTTCCTTAAGTTGTAAATTCAGGTTGTTGATTTGAGATCTTTCTTCTTTCGTACAGTAAGTGTTTATAGCTACAAATATTCCTGTTAGAGCTGCTTTCACTGCGTTCTGTAAGGTTTGATATGCTGTGTTTTTGCTTTCATTTGTCTCTAAGTATTTTCTAATTTCTTTTATGATCTCTTGTTTGATTCATTAGTTGTTTAAGGATGTGTTATTTAATTTCCACAGATTTGTGAATTTTCCAGTTTTCTTTCTGGCATTGAATTCTAGCTTCATTCTATTGTGCTCAGAGAAGATACTTTGTACAATATTTATGTTTTAAAATCTATTGAGACTTAATTGGTGGCCTGGTCTATGGTCTTTCCTGGAGGATACCCCATGTGCCCTTGATACCAGTGTGCGTTCTACTGTTGTTTGGTACAATGCTTTGTCTGTGTCTGTTAGATCTAGTTGTTTATTTGGTTGTTCAGGTCCTCTGTTTCCCACTTATTATTCTGTATGCTTGTTCTAGTCATCATCGAGAGTAGGATATTGAAGTCTCCAGCTATTATTGTAGAATGAACATATCTTTGGGGGAGATAAAATTCAACCCATAATACTCCCCAAATATATCCACGTCAACATCCTTAAAACCTGTGAATGTGTGACCTGACATGGTGAAGGGGACTCTGTGTGACTAAATTAAGGAGGGGAAGCTTATCCTAGATTATCCAGGTGGGTCCAAAGTAATCACAAGGATCTTTGAAAGAAGAGAGGACAGGAGGGTCTGAGTCAGAGACATGAGGACAGAAGCAGAGGTCGGAGTGATTCAGGGTGTGAGCCAAGATCAGGGCAAACAGAAAGCTGGAAAAGGCCAGGAGATGGATTTTTCCTTAGAGCCTCCAGAAGCAGCACAGCCTGCCAACCTGCTTCAGATTCCTGCCTTCCAGAACCTTAAGAGAATGAATCTGTGTCGTTTAAACCACTGTTATGGGTGGTCATTTGTCACAGCAGACTGTGGAATCTGATATGATGTCCAGACACCAAGGGCATCTCAGGTTTGGGGGAGCCAGAGCCTGGGGGAGGCCTATGTTCTTGAAGCTGGATTCCAGACTGTGAGGAGTTCGCCATATGACCTTGGGCAAGCTACTCCCTCTCCTCTGCCCCTCAATCATCCCGCCTGGAAACAAGCATAGCCATCATTTCTAGATTCTGGAATTCCCAACCATAACATCCCCTCTCTCGGCCAGGCAGGACCCACAGAGAGGCACCATTTTCTCATCACACCAAGGGAAGACATTTAAAAAAATAAGCAACCACAATCCATTTTATGAAAGAAAGGACACTTTTAGCAGTCTCAGCACAAAGGCCAGAACTTTACACTGGACACAGTTTCAGGAAAGTCACCGCACAAATACTGTTGCCACTTTGTCACAGGCAGGGCAACAAAGTTCCTCTTCCACGGGTTAGAGCAGAGGTCTAAGATCAAGCTTCCTGAGGGAATCACCCGACCAGACCAGGCATCGCTCCTGACTGGTCCTCTTCTGCCTCTCCCATCCCCTTGCCATCAGGTTCAGTTGCTCTCTCCCAACAAAAATCCAGTCAAGTTACCGATTTCAGTAGACAGAAACCCATCAGGACTATGCGGGAGGAAGGGAGCTGAAAACACAGCACCTGCGTGCTCGGCTCCTGGGACCTCTGCTGGCCTGAGAGTCTGGAGGCATCTCGAGCATCTTCCAGAATGTAGCTGTTTTGCCTCCTGCGAGTCTTTCCTTAAACCCATCATCTTAACTTGCCCCCCACCCCCACTCCCACCCCAGGTACCACCGTGCACGTCACTGGCTGTGCCGAGCCTTCCATCTGCTTTCCAGCTGAGCCACTTCCCCTGCCCCCAACCCTCCGGCACTAAATGACCCCATCCCTTCTGGTGGTTTGTCTGCGTGCCTTCCACCATTAGGAAACCTTTTACTTTCTGTCTCCCCCGCCTCCCTTTTTTTAAAAGCGGATCTCAGTTTAGGACACAGGCTTTGTGACTTTTTGTTTTGACATCCTGGAAGCTTCCCTTCTTGCTGTACCGCGTGCCGGCCAGGAGAGGTCGCTGTACAAGTGTCCTGGGCCGGGGGATGAGATCCTGCGTGCGTCAGAGCCCAGTTTGATTGGAGGGGTTTGGCGCGCTGGTTTTTCACAAGCGGTAGCTTGGTGGGAGTGCTGACAGCCCTACGTGTGGGGTGTCTGGCCCTGTTTACAGTGATGGGGCTCCTGTAGCCCTGAGTCTTCCTCATTTAGCTCAGGGGGGTTCGGCCCGGGCTCACATGGGAGTTGCCTGGGGTCTTTTAAGTCAGCGGCCTGGGCCCCCCTACACACCAACTAAATCAAAGTCTCTGGGACCAGGGCTTGTGCATCGACACGTCTGTCGATTCTTCCCCGGAGATTTTAATGCACAGCCGAGGCTGAGATCCAAGACTGGAAGCTTCTCTTTGGAGCTGCTCTCTCCCAGTGGACTAGGTAGACGGCCGACTCCAGCCCAGGCCCTACCATGCACGGCCCAGAGCAGTGGTGGGGCCTGTCTGGGGAGCAGAAGAGGCCGCCCCTTAACTGAGGAAAGTGTGTTCGTGCCACAGACCAGCCTCTGACTCCAAGCCCGGTGTTTACCCAGACTTAGCTGGCTCTTTATCTCCCGGTCAATAGAAAGCACCATGGAAACTCTGCCTGGGGGGGTTGGGGGTGGGGGGCACACCTTTCCTGGGAAGCACAAACACACTTGTTTGTTAACCTGCCCGCTGACCTTGGGGGAGCCTGGCCCCTCCCTGGGCCTCTGCCCTCGGTGGGGGCGGTGGGGCAGGGGCAGGGATGGTTCCTACTGTGTCCCTGTGGACAGCTCTGTCTGGCGTCGCACTTTTTTCTCTTCAGCAGATGCACTCGGAGAGGGGAGGAGAGCCCTAGAATCCCAAACAGAGGGAAGCAGAGCTGGGCCTGGAGCCAGGCCTTCTCCGGGCACCACGCTGCCTCTGAAGTGTGGCTTCAGGGTCCCTGTCTCAGCCTCTGCAAGCAAGCCCTGAGGCTGTGACTGCAGGCCCGGAGGGGAAGGACGCACAGGAGGGATGGGGGCTGTTGGGGTGGGAGGATTCGGGAGCAATTCCGGAGCCCACCATTTAGGATGCTTTCGCCCCTTCTCATGGGCAGAACCTCAAAGGTCCGGGCGGGGCCCGCTCCGTCCGCCTCTTTGAAGTGGCCTGACTGAGGTGGGCGACTTTGCTGGGAAAACAAAGGCCTGACCATCAACAAGCAGTTTCTCCCAGAAAAGAGCTGGGAGGGATTAGCATTAATTAATGTTAATATTAATTAACAGTAATATCAAGGCCAATCCTCCTGCCTACTTACTACCTCTGGAATTATTCAAAGATGTAAGACCAAGTTTATCACTAGGGTGCAGCTCAGGCAATTGCTAGGAGCTTATTTCATGCCCCACGTGAGTGCCAGGCCACCATCTCTCCTCCACGCAGCACCGACCGACCAGCCCAGGCACAGCCTCACCCTCTGACCCCTCTCCCTGTTTGGCACGTCCACTCTGTTACATTCCATTGGGAATCGTCCTCCCAGTGTTTACGGTTTTCCCTATGGGACTATAAGCCCCCAAAGAAGACCACCGCTATTCTCCCAAACATCAGTTCAAGCAGCAGGGGGGAAGGGCCAGGGCGTGGGACGTGGGCTCAGACAGACCTAAGTCCAAACCCTGATTCAGTCGCTCACCAGCCAAGTCTCCTGTTGTTCGCCTTAGAGCAGGGGACGCAGCTGTAGGAGACACTGCAGGCCGTTCCCTGGTCCCTCTCCTTGTCTTCCCAGGTACACTTCCCACCTTCTTTGCAGACCTCTGTTGTTATCAAGCCATCATTCATTTGCGGTCTCTTTGTTACAGCATCTAGAGTTATCCTAAGTAACATACTGCCTCACAGCTGTTGGGGAGATGAAATAAAGCATGTGAAAGTGCCTGGCCAGGGCCTGCTACACAGAAAGTGGGGGTCCTTACTGGATGTCAGTTTGTTTCCTAATTAATATTCATTGTTCCCGAGCACATGGGTAAACATGGCCTCAGATCTTTTCTGGGACTCTGGATTGATGGCTTAGCTCGTTTTAAATTTATATTATTAATCAATACTAATTATAATATACATGATTATAATTATTTTATAATTACTATAAGCTTAGGTACTGTTAGGAACCCAGTTTTTAAGGTGCCAGCATAGGATACTTTGTACTCACAAAGCTGTCCCAGTCAAAGAGCTTTGGGTTGCAAGTAACAGAAAACCTTTTCATTGGCTTAAGCAAAATCGATGGTTGACTGATCAGTAAATACACCAACAGTGATCGATGGCCTCACCATGTGTCATGCAGGTATGACTGCATCCAGCACTCAGACGATGCCTCGGAGCCCTCGCCCGTCTGTTGCAGCTTACTCTGCACAAGGGTTCTCACGTGAGGAGGGCAAGACGGTCCCCAGCAGTCCTACTGCCACACCCTCCCGACTCAAGAGAAACCACCTCTCTCCCCAAAATTGTAGTTTGGGGGTAGACATCTACATTTTAGTTATCATACATTTGGCTGCACGGATTGAGGCTCTTGTCATGAGGCAGTTTTATTGATGTCTCCAGGCCCTTTCTAAAAACACAAGAAACACCCTCTCATTCCTGTCTTGCAGGCAAGCCAGACAGAAAACCAGATCACAGGGAACAAGCTAAAGGAACTGGAGAAATTTTAGGCCAGAGAAAGGATGCTTGAGGAGGTCATGAGAGCCATCTTCAGTCTCTGCCGAGGGGGCCACGTCTGGGTGCTGTGGGGTTCTGGACAGGAGTGGCAGGACAGGCACAAGGGGGCTGGCTTTTGCTCTAACTGAGGAAGCTCCTTTTGCATGTCAGGGCCCTGGCGCTGGAAGGGCTGCCCCAGGGTGGGGAGCGCCGTCGGGGCTGTGAGGATGTGCAGCTTGAAGGAACCCTGCAGCAGGAGCCAGGAAGCTGGAGTGGGACCCAAAATGCAGCTCTGCCTGGACCAGGCCGGCCAGCAGGCTTCCCCAGGCCCAGCATTCTCATCTGTCCAGAAGGGGTGCTGATGCCTTCCTTGCAGGAGAGCAAATGAAGGTCATTGGGATGAAGCTTTGCAAACAGTAGCGCATTAAACAGGTA
Source organism: Hippopotamus amphibius kiboko (assembly GCF_030028045.1). Lineage (NCBI taxonomy): Eukaryota > Metazoa > Chordata > Mammalia > Artiodactyla > Hippopotamidae > Hippopotamus > Hippopotamus amphibius. The sequence continues at coordinate 141,981,302 of NC_080192.1, read as the reverse complement.
TGACCACGTTCAGCCCAGCAAGCTGCAAGGGCAAAGGGCAAAGGGAGTTTCATGACCACAGTGGGGGGTGGGGGCGGGAAGGTGTGCGGTGGCGGATGGAGTCAAGCCCCCCACCCCCGGTCCCAGCCAAGGAAGGGTGTGCCTGGCTGCCTGCCTGCCAGCTGATGGGGGGTGCCCTTGGCTGCAGCTCCGCAGAGGCCTCTGATGAGTGTCTCCACATTCCTACATGATGCCAGGGATGCCCCTCCAAACTTAGGGCCTCACAGCGTCACGGGGAGCAGGGCAGAGACTGAACAACAGGCGCGGTGCGTGAGTAAGGTGGTCAGCGCTTTGGGAAAAAGTGGGGGGCTGAACACTCGCCCCAAGGAGCAGGGGTTTCAGCAGGAAGACAAGGATGTGGAAGGCAGAGCCGGAATCCAAACTTCTGATCCGAGCAGGTGTCGCTGCCCTGGGGCCCCTGCCCTGATGCGCGTGGGCACAGGAGCCACATGGACCAGCAGAGGCGGGGGTGGGAGAGGGCTCTTAGCGCAGGAGGGTCAAGGCGAGCTGTGCCGGAATGAGAGACACCTTTCCCTGATGGAGCCACCTGAGCCGAACCCTTGCAGGCAGGAACCAGACCCCCTGGCCCCCCGGGAGGGGTGATGCTCCCACCCAGCCAGTGGGGCCTGCAGGCTTCATTTTATCAAACTCGCAGGAAACACAAATCCACGCAGGCGTCCCTCTGGCTGCTTCCTGCCAGCTGGGCTCCAGGCCAGACCCAGTCTACTTTCCTGGGGACGTCCTAGCGGGAGGCTGTGGGCTGTGGAGTCAGGCAGAAGAGGGTTCTAATTCCACTTGACCCTGGAACTGGAAGTCCACTTTGGGGGCCTTCGATTCCTTCTCTGAAAATGGAGACTGTGACGCTTCCTCGTGGGGTCGAACGGGACAACCACTGAGGCACTGAGCCAGTGTGGGGTTTGCAGGGACTGCTTGGTAATTCCCAGTGTCTGGGGTCGTGGGTGGTGTGGGTAGGCCTTGAAGCGACTCAGAAGGTCTGCATTCCAGCTGTGGGGCTGCAGGCCAGCCTTGCGATCTCTTTGGGACCGAGTTTCCTTGTCTGTGGAGGGGAGGTGCCAGCTTCACCCAGCCGGACTGTTGGGGGTGTCCTTGGAGAATGGTGACGGGATGGGGCTCCCCAGGAGAACATGAGAGCTTTCCAAAGGGCTCCTCACGACCTCACTGTCCTCAGAAATGTCCTCCCCTTTCATCCCAGGACCATTCTTGAAAGTAGGAACATTGCCCCATGATCGTCTTCCACTCCTTACCATCAGGGAGCACCTGGTCGTGAGGACATGACAGTGACTTGGGACTTCTGAGTAGAGCTGTAATGTCTCCAGATTTAAAGCCACATCTGTTCTCTCATTTTGCCCTTGGACACCTGTGGATGACATCTTACCGTACCCATTTCACACACGAGAAGACTGAGGTCTGGAGAGATCGTGTGCTGTGCTCAGGGGCACGTAGCCGGCCAGTGCGGAGTCCGTGCTAGACCAGGTCTTCTAGAACAAGGCAGGCACATACCCGCTGTCTTGGACATTCTGGTGTGTGTCTGTCACCCAGGACAATAATTAAAAGCACGCTCTTGCACTCTCAAAAGCACTCTGTTGGATTCTAAATTACATGATCTGAACCCAAGGTCATAACGGTTTCTACTACCGGCTGATTTGAAGGGGTTCGGCCTAAACGGGGGATCACAGCCAACCCTGTAGAATTAGGGGCTGGGGAAGGGGAAGAAGGGTTCTCTTCCCAGATGGCCAGCTGCTCCCTGCCTCTGTTTAGGGGGAGTTGTTCTCAGTCTGGCCTTTTCCAGCACTGGATGGGCACTCCCCTACCACCACCCTCCCCTCTGCTCCTTCCTCTTCTCCCCCCCTGCCCGAGGCTCCCTGCAGCCCTGGCCACCTGCTCCCTTCAGCTACCCCGGAGTCCACAGGCAGGCACTTCAGCAAATGCCCCCCACTGGGCATTCTCCAGGGACTGTTCTGTCTAAAGGTATCAAAATGGTCCATCTGGTCCTGACCTGCCCCCATCCCTCACCCCTGGGGACTCATCTGCATCACCCCATCCCTCACCATTGAAGAGATATGTCCTAACCCCCCATCCCTCACCACTGGGGTCCCATCTTCATCCACCCCCAACCCTTACCACTGAGGGGAATCCCTCTTTACCCCCCCATCCCTCACCACCGGGGACCTGTCTTCATCTAGACGCCGAGCTCTAGGACTCCCCAGCCAAATCAGCCAGACCTCACCAGGTGCCACTCCCCTCCCTCCTTTCCAGTCGGGTCCAATCCACTCATGGTCCCATAGCACTGATGGACCATCGGACAGATGTTCTAGGTCCAGGGGGTACTGCAGAAAGGAAGAGGGGAGCCCCTCAGGCTGCAGCCCAGGCCTGTCAGGGGTGTAATGGAACCCGAGACCCTGTCTGTTGTGGAAGGTGGGTCCCACATGCACAGAGAACAAGGTTCACAAAGAGGAAAGGTCCTGTGGACGGCACGGACCCTGGCTGTGCTCAGGTGATGGGCTGACGTGGGTGCGGGTGAGTCACGCGTGGTTCTGGGACGGATCCCCAGGAGTGTCCTGGAAAAGTACAAGCCATTATTTACAGGGCAGCAGGACGCCAGCTTTCTCTGACATCGTTTGTGGTTGGGCTGCTGCCTCCGCATAGATTTCTGAAAATGCCTCCAGTGGGTGACATTTATCAAATCAAGTGCTTTCTAGTTCTATTCCCCAAATACATAGACAATTCTCTTTGTAGATAATGCTGCCAGCCTGCCCGGGTCTGTGCGGCTGAATGATCTGATTGGAGGAGATGCCGTATCTCCTGCCTGCAGAAGGAAAGGAGCGGAGAGGGCACTGGAGACTTTGTGTGATGTAAAAGCAGGTCCAGCCTGTCCTCTTCTGCCTTTCTCTGTTTCTAAAGGCAGCAGCATCCGTGGTGATGGGGGTGGGCATTGTACACGGATCTGTGAAAACGCCCAGGCTGCCGTGTGCCTTCCTGCAGCCGTCCCTGCACGCTGGACCCCAGGCTGGAGGTGTGGGCTGGACCCCAGGCTGGGACACATGGGCTGCAGCTGCCCTGGGATAAAGTCCTGCCAGGAGTCCACAGCAGCACGAGGAGCAATCGGCCCTGGGACCCCACCCCGAGCTCACCCTCCCTTGCCACCTGTTGGAGGAAGAGATGACCAGAATGAATGTTCAGGAACCAGCTTGCTGCCCTCCTAGGCCCTGGGCACACTGCCTGCATGACACAACAGGAACGTTTACTGCACTCTTTCTATGCTCCAGGCCCTGTGCCAGGCTTTATACGCTTGTACTGTTTACCCTGAAGGGGTAGATTTTGGTCTCCTCCCATTTTACAGGCAAGAGTGTTTCGTTGCCCAAGGTCACCTATCTGGTGTCGAGCAGAACCAGGGCTGCCTCCCTCCTCCGTCAGCCTGTGCCGAGCACTTGACCTTGATGTTTTTATGTCTGCTCTTCCTTCATGTACACAGGGGCTGTCCCACTGACCACTCCTGAGCTGGGCTCCTCCCAGGGCTGCCCCTGCTTCTCAGAACAAGTTGAAGGGCCCTCGGCTCTCAAATACCTTGCCACTGACCTGCGGGAAGGCACCCGCTTCTCTGGGCCTGGAGAGGTCGAGATGGTCTCTAGATCCTGATGGCTCCAGTTCCTGCAGCCACAGCATCTTGCAATGTTCTGGGAGAGGCAGGAGGCCAGTCCTTAGAAGGAAGAATCTAAACAACACCAATGGCAAAGCCCTTGATTGCCCTCGACGGCACCACAGGGTTGAGACAGCGTGGCCACACACCCTCTGATTCACGGGCTGTCCCTCGCCTGCACTCTCTGAGCCTGCCAGGAGGTATAGCTGGACCCGAACGACAGGTGAGGCAATGAAAGCCAGATATGGGAGCCAAGCCCACGGTTCCTTCCCTGGAAATGAGAGCCCCTCTCTCCCATCTCTGTGTGAACATAGAGTGGGTAAGAGCTGTGGCATCTCAGGTGTTTGAGGTCATCTAATTCTGCCCCCTCTCTCTCTGCTGGTGAGAGAACTGAGGCTTAGGTGGGTGGTGACTTGCCTGGGCTTTCCCAGACCTGGTGGCGTAGCCATCCAGAAGTTCTGCCATCTTGGACGTGTATGTCGGTGGCTGGGTCAGTGATGGAGATGGGCTCTGGTGGGTGACGATGGCCGTGTCCACCCTGGCCTCCTCCCACCCTGGACTACATTGTTGGCCTTGGTTTTCCCAAGGCTCCCTCATCAGCCCTGAACCCAAGAGAAGCCTGAGTGTCCAGACTTGCTCAGGTTGCTGTGCCAGCCTCTTCCGTCACCTGCCCTGCAGAGGAAGGTGAAGGGCCCGGTGCTCTCGGCCAATGGGATGCCTGGTGCCAGGGGAGGCAGGAAGGAGCAGCACTGCCTGTGGCAGCCCCCACCCAGGCCTTGGGACCAGGTCTTTCTACAGCCCCCACCGGGGCACAATTTGCTGGACGGTGAAGCTGCCTGATGAGACATCTTTGGTCTCTTCCCATAAAGCCCCATAAAGCCCCTTTCCTCGATGGCCCCGCCCTGCGCAGTGTCTCTAGGCAACCCAGGAAGCTGGGGGTTGCCTCCTTGGCCATGCGGGGAGGATGGGGGGGAGAAGAGGCGATAACTCCCAGGGCTTCCACCCCACCCCCACCCCAAGGTGCTCGGCTGCATTTTCCATACCTACTTAATTCTCCTTCAAATGGAAGGGAAAAAATAGCAAAGGAAAAGTCCCAGAAGCTCTAAAAGGCTTTCACAGGCTCTGAGCAATTAGGTGGCTGAGCCGTGAGAAATGGCCAGAGTGCCAGGAGGAGGTTATCAGGGAGGCAAAGTCACAGGCAGAATTTTCCATTACGCTCTCCTGCCTGTCATGGTGTGTGTCCACGTGAAGGGGGTCTCTCTGGAGAGGGGTTTGCACTGACCCCTCTGAAGGTGTCCCGGGCGTGGTGGCCATGGCCGTGACTCCCGCAGAAGGGAGAAGCCCCATGCCCGGGTGGCTGTGGGGGTCCTTCGAAGCCTCCTTCCATTTTCTGCGGTGAGAATCCCAGACCACCTACTGTGTGCCCGGCCTCTGTCGGGGAGGCACGGGGACCCCGACACGGAGGGCGAAACAGAGGTGGGCCGGGCTCAGTGCTGCGGGGCCGGGCGGGCACCCACGTGGCTAGACTCCCCACCATGCTGTCGGGGGCCTGCTGTGCACCGGCTGCAGGAAGCAAGGGTCAGAGGTGCAGCGTGCCCTGCCCTGAGGATCACTTTCTTGGGGGGACGTGGCTAATGGAGGCAGAGAGCCCCCCTTGAGGAGTAGACCGCTTGGGGGCCCTCGACCCACAGGCAGGCAGGTTTCACAGCCCAGCAGGGACCCGGGCAGCGCCGGGCCTGGCTGACAACAGCGCACACCCACACCCACCCTCACCCACACGCCCCTAACCTACACCCCACGGCAAGAAGTGCGCAGAGCAGCACGACGGGCGAGGCTGGGGGCCTGCAGCGCCTTTCCCTAACTTCCCTGAGCCTTGGTGTCTTTGCAACAAACCAGGGCACCCCCCAGTTGTGTCACCACCCTGAGAAGCCCAGGCCTACGTGTGCATAGCCGGGGTGGTGTGGGGACTGCCAAAGGGGCTGGAGAGGGCAACCCCTGCTATCACACATCTACACTCACGTACACACGTGTTCACCCATGCGTGCGGGCACACTCATGAAAAGATCTACAGTGGGCTTCCCTGGTGGCGCAGTGGTTAAGAATCCGCCTACCAGTGTAGGGGACATGGGTTCGATCCCTGCTCCAGGAAGATCCCACATGCCTCGGAGCAACTAAGCCCGTGAGCCACAACTATTGAGCCCATGTGCCACAACTACTGAAGCCCACGTGCCTAGAGCCCATGCTCCACAACAAGAGAAGCCCCCGCTTGCCGCAACTAGAGAAAACCCATGTGCAGTAACGAAGACCCAACGCAGCCAATAAATACATGAATAAATTAATTAATTAAAAAGAAAAAAAAATCTACTTTGGCTCAGAGGGCGGAGTGGTAGGAAGAGTGAATTGAGCAAGCACTGGGGACCTGGGTGGTGGGGGCGCAGGGGCGGAGAGGTGGGGAGGGAGGGGTGGAGCCTGGAAAGAGAGAGGGGAGCTCCGGCCTCCCCAGTGAGGAGCTGAAGCTGTGCGGCCTCAGGCCTTCCCCTGAGCCGGCTGGCCGCTGAGTGTCCCTGGCCCCTGAGCTACCCCGGAGTGGCCACCCTCCCGCCATGGTCAAGGTGTGCAGGGAGCAGTAAACAAGCAGTCCTCAGCACCAAGCCCTCTGCACCTCTCAGGAGGCAGCCCGGTGGGGGTGGCAGACAGAGGTTCCTCTGCAGGCCAGTCCCTTCCTGGGGCATCGCAGCCCCTCTGCCCTGCCCTCTGGTCCCCTAGGGCTCTGAGCGCTCTCTTCAAGGCCATGTCTGGGAAGGTCCTGCCCTTACAGACCCCGGCGAGACCCCTACACCCCCAGCACAGGGAGAGGGGGTGACGAGCCTCGGGGTCAGGGTCCCGAGCCCAGGGCGTTTCCCGGGAATGGGTGCCTCCTCCCGCTTTACCGTCCCCCAGCTCGAGGCCCGCAGTTTTCACTTTTCAGAGCTCTGGCCTTGGAGACCAGTCATTATCTGCAAACATTGCCCACTTGTGTTCATGGTCGGCTGTGACCACACTGCCGGCAAAGCAGAGAGAAGGAGGCAGAGGCGGCGAGGGAAAGAGGCAGGAGCTCTGGTCTGCAGGCCCCGAGCAGGCAGCCGTGGCCACTGAAGATGCCAGGGCTGCGAGGAGGGTGGGGAAAGCCCAGGGACCCCTGAGCCTGGAGCTTTGGTGCTGGGAGTTGCCAGTCCTCAGCTACCCCGGGGGCAGGGCTCACAGAGGGGCCGGGGGAGTGTAGACTGGGGGAGAGCAGATCTACATTCAAGCCCAGTTGGCCACTTAAAGCAGCCAGTGCCCTCGAAACCCTCCCCCATGGCCAGCCCCTAACCCCCCACCCCTCAGGCATCTTTGCATCCGCTCAGGTGGTCTCTTCTTGGGGCACAGGGATCTTGTCAACCACGCAATCAAGGGCACCCCTGACTCAACCTTGGGTGTTTAAGAAAGCTCAGATTCAAGTGCAGCACTACCAGGGACAGATCGGACATGTCACCGTTGACCGCTGTCCTATGTGTACAGGGAGTGACCACCTGTGCCTTTCATTCTCCTTGGCACTGAATTGCGGGATTGATCTTAGCCGAATCCTGGACGGGTTCTACAAGCCCCTCCCCGAGCCTCCGTTTCCCCACCACAGCTCTGGGCCTTTTGAAGGACACGGAGGCCAGCCTTCACCAGCCAGGACTCTACGTGGCAGGGGGCTGAGGGACTCCTTGCCAGGCAGAGCCCGTCCCCTGCCCAGCCAAGCCCAGGCGCCCCTGCCGTAGAGCCAGGCAGCAGGAAGGCCTGAAGCGCTTGCTGCCGCCCTGCTCTGCAGAGGTGGGTGTCCAGAGGAGTGGCCCCAGAAACTGCATTTGACCTTCGCTATAATTAGGTCCAAGTCCCAGGGGGCAATAGAAATGAGGATGAAAATGAGAAAGCAAATCGAGGGCATTAGAGGATGTTAAAAATATGTGCGTGTATTAAGGGAAGTGGTGAAAACGAGGCTCCGATAGGCAAGGGAAGTGCTTGTGCCACTGTCATTATTTTAGTCACAGAATCAGAAGGGGTGGGGCCGCAAGGGCCCCAAGGAGCACCTGCTCCGCAACATCCCTCGTTCTGCAGACAGGAAAAGTGCCCCCGGAGCACGGTGATGTGTGCGAGGCCACGCACAGAGCGGTACCCGAGCTGCGACAACCACGTAGGCCCAACCAGCCCGCCCCGAAGTCGACCAGGAGGAAGGACCCCCGGGGCCGGGCCACCCCTTCCTGCCCCCTGACGGATCGGGGCTGCGTGGGGTACACAGGGGTCGGCTCCTCAGTCCTTTATGGCTACCAAGGGCTTATCACATTGCCTGGCATGGAAGATGCCTAATAAACCTCGGTTATTAGTTTCCTTCTTAATATTGACCAGTGGGTGCAGTGACATGAGAACCATGTTTGCAGATGGTGAGCAGGGAGAGAAAAGCTGGGCTGGCCTCTCCAGGGGGCCCAGCGTGGGGTCCAGGCAGTGGCTGCGTGGGAGGAAGAGGACCTGCGGAAGAGGAGTGGGGGGGGCACGTGGGCGAGGCGGGTAGGGAGGAAGGGAGGCCGAGTGATGCCCGCCGTTCACGGCACACGGTGACCACAGCAGTGCAAGTGCTTCACACGAAGCACCTACTGTGAGCTGCACTGGGTGGGCTTTGGCTTTGCATCCTGCAGTCCTCACAGCTACCCGCTAGCACCCCCATTTCACAGACAGCACCCTGGACTGGGGGTCAAGCCACCCCTGGGCTGAACAGCCCCTCTACCTGCGGAGCTTCGCCCTGGGTCTCCCATCCTGCCCTCCCCGCATGACGGCTGCCTCCAGATCTGAGCCCACACGGCCTCGCCGCCTCCAGCTGAGGCCCCAGCCTCAGTCTTTCACCTCCTGCTTGTCTGCAAACCACTCCCCGCTTCCCGAGTCAGCCCCTTCAGGAGCCCTCCCGGGCCTGTCCTTGGTGGGCAGTTCACCTGACCCACGAGGGTCTGGACGTCAGGCCTTGGTGCTCGGCCTCGGCTTCCTGATCTGGGACTCGAGCTGCTGAACACACCCTAAATGCTGCCAGCTGGGGAACAAGCCCAGGCGTCTCTCCAGGCAGACTCCCCAGGGCTGGCGCAGGCTCTGATCCCCGTGTGGTGTCCTCCTCCTGCGGCTGGGGCCCTGCCCCCCAGTAACTACCCTCAGGAGAGGCCAGGTGAGGAGTGGGGAGGACGCCTCGTGGGCCCCGAGCCCCTGCGCAGGACCCCAGCCCCTGTGGGCTCTGACCCGCCGGGGAGGCTGGTCCCAGGGCTCCAGGAGAAGGGCAGGGAGGTGGAGGGCAGAATGGAAAAGGAGGGAAGTCAGAGGGGGTTCTCTTCCCCCCTCTGGGCTCCGGCTGACTTGTCTGTACAATCTGGAGATGTACTGGGGTGATTTTCACTGAAAGTAGCAACCCCACGCTGAGTTACATGATAAAGTCAGTTCACTATGTTGGTCTCTATCTGAGATATTTCCTAATACAAATACAAATACAAAAATGAATGCTAAAGCCTTGGGGGCCGAGGGGCCGTACAGAGAGTACGTTTTTGAGAAAAAGCTGAACAATGGATATTCAGCTCACAGTTCTACCCACTGGCCCGGGTTACCTGTCCCGATTAGACCAAAGAGACACTTACAGGGTCAAAGATATCTCCGCAAGAAAAAAAATCAAGGATCCCTACTAGCAACCAAATATCAGTTTGAAATGGTTACTCATTCTGTGAAGCCTTTGGGGTTTCTTCTGTGATCCCAAGAAATAAAAGAACAATGGATGAGGACTTCCCAGGTGGCACAGTGAGTAAGAATCCACCTGCCAATGCAGGGGACACGGGTTCCTGGGAAGATTCCACATGCCACGGAGCAACTAAGCCCGTGCACCACAACTATAGAGCCTGTGCTCTAGAGCCCGTGAGCCACAGCTACTGAGCTCATGTGCCGCAACTATTGAAGCTCACACTCCTAGGGCCCGTGCTCCACAACAAGAGAAGCCACTACAGTGAGAAGCCTGCACACCACAATGAAGCATAGCCCCTGCTCGCAGCAGCTAGAGAAAGCCCATGTGCAGCAACGAAGACCCAACACAGCCAATAAATAAATAAAATAAATAAATTTATAAAAAAAAAAAAAGACAGTACTAAAAAAAAAAAAAAAGAAACAATGGATGACAAAAAAATAAAAAAGAATGCTACACGGGAGAACCATTTTGTGAAACAAACAAGGAGACCTAACGAAAGCCTAGGTGTAGCCGTTTCAGGCCTGGCTGGAGGGGTTCCAGCTGTTTCTCTGTAGGTCTCTGGGCTCTGCCCTCCCCGTGTGCTGGCACAAGAGGGCTGCTCTCAGCTGCTGGGGAGAACACGTCCTCACCCTCTCTCTGGGAACAGAAGGGCTTTCCGAACCCTGATTTGGGGCAGAGCCCTCATGAGGGGTATCCCACGGTTCTAGGACAGAGCCCCCGAGCCTGAACAGGCTGATGGAAGCTGGGCTGAGCTCCCAGGCTGGGCTTTGCCCTCTTGGTTCTGAGAAGGTACAGGAAGTCCTGATCCTGCTGTTCCTATAGTGGTCATGACACAAGTGCTTGGCCACTCTTGGGCACCCAAAGTCGCTCTCCCAGCTGCGACTTGGGGAGAGTGACTGACAGGCACTTGGCCCCTCGGTCGATTTCACAAGCCAACTATCCTACTCCTCACTGCTGCCATGGAGAAGCAGGAGCCAGACAGACCCCAGCCAGGAGTCACAGTCTGGTGGAGAAAGACAAGCTCAGCAAGAGCCACGACCCAAGGCAGAGACACAGAGGAAGAGGCCCTGAGGACTCTGGTAACCGGAGGGAGGTCACTCCAGGGAGGGCTCCAGGGGGCTTCTCAGAGGACGTGCCCTTGGCCTTGGGCACCCTATCCGTGTGTGACCTTTGGCAGCTATTCCCCGCGTAGAGGTTCTCTAGCTCCACAGTGTGTGTCAGTCCCTGGGACATCTGGGCCCCGGCCCCAGGGATTCTGACCCAGGAAGTCTGTGTGCGCTCAGGACTCTGCAGGCTTAACTGGCTTAACGGTGAGTCTGGTACCAGTGGGCCTTGAGTCGGGTCTTCTGAGTCTTCCTGCCCAGTCCTAGCTAACTGCAGAGGCCTGGGGGAGAGCGCCAGAGCCCTGAGGCCCCACGGGGTGGCCCTGGTCACCGATGGGGGGTGGGGGTTGGGGATGGGGGGTGGCTCATGGAGGGAGAAGAGGTCTGGTGTCCGTCCTTAGCGGAGAAGCACATCACCCTTGACGGTGTGACGGCCTCAGCCCCTGGTGATGGCAAGAGCAGGGAAGGAGCATAGTGTGGGGACAGTCCTCTAAAAGGTCTTGCAAGGCTTCCAGGGTGGCCACCATGCTCTGCTCACCAGAGAGGAAGGCTGAGGGGTGGACTTCCAACTTCCAGGATTTTCCTACCAGTGGCTTCATCACACTCTGATCTCGAAGCCTCTAACGGAACATCTAGCATCCCACATTCCAAGCAGGTGACACTGCTGGGCTGGCTGCGGGGCATAAGCCCACTGGACAGGAGGCAGAATGCTGTGATTACCCCAGGCCCCAGAGAGCCGGCCCGACCCCGCGATGCCCAGCACCTCCTCCGGGGGCGCTGCTCCTCGTGAGCGGTTGCCCCAGGGGGACATTCAGAGCTTCTCAGGGCTGGGTCATGGGCACTGCGATCACTGGCGGCGGAGAGAGAAAGGCAAGGAGGCAGAGGTCAGAACAGGGGGCTACATAATATAGTGGACATCGAGTTCAATCTAAGTTCCAGATAAACAGCAAAGAATTTTTTGTACATGTTCCCAAGTGATGCTTGGATCCTATATTTTCATTTGCTATATCTGGCAACCGTATGTGCAGGTCCCAGCCAGAACATCGATTGATCACCTTTGATATGCTGAGTACTCTGCTGAGTAGACACTTTCTGCTCTTTGTTCTATTAATAAACATTGATTGGGGCCCTATTACATGCTAGGACATTCCAAGAGGAGATAGGGATTCCACAGTGAGCAGAGCAAACATAGACCCTCCCCCTCAGCACTCGCGTATGAGGGAGGGGGCAGGAAGTAAAAAGACAAATAAAAATAAAATGTCAGGTGGTGAAAAGGCTAAGTAGAAAATGAAGCAGGCTAAGGGGGGTGGGAGGGCTTTGTTGCTAACCTGCGTGGGGTGGAACGAGGTCCTCTGATTGGAGACAGGCCGGAGGTGAGCACGCCTGGGGGAGGCACTGCAGCGGCATGAACAGCATGTGCAAAGGCCCTGAGGAGGCCGTGTGCTGGGAGAGGTCAAGACACAGAGGCTAGGGCAGCCTGAGCAGGGGGTGGGTGTTAGGGACAAAGTCCAAGCAGGGGTTGATCTTGGCAGACCGTGTTGGCCACGGCAGGGAGTCTGGTCTGAGCAAGATGGAAGTCACCAGAAGGCTTCAAGCAAAGGAGTGACAGGACCTGCCTTGCCTATTCAGCCCTGTGCACTTTACAGGTGGCCAGGTGAGGGCTCATCGCTCCCAGGGAACTGCCTGCCCTCCCTCCTCGCTGAGCCTCAGAAGCCAGTAAAGGTCAAGGACTTAGGGCCAGTGCCTGCTGGCAGCAGGAAGAACGGGTTGTCTGAAAGCTGCTTGCTCTGAGTGAGAGGTGTCACTGTCCCGTTGGCGCCAAGTAACGGGGGCGGGGCACCTCTGTTACATCTCCAAGGACAGGGTCCTGCCCCCGCCACGCCCTCCCCACGGACAGCAGCCTCGGGCTCCAGAAGGACGAGCAGGGTTTCTCCCCCACGGGTGACCAGACGCTGGTTCAGGAGCCCCTGCAGCTTCCAGACACAGGAAGGGGCTCAGCAGGTGGTTTTCTTCTTCCTTGGTTTTCTCACCCATATTTTCCCCATTCATTCCGCTCCCCCTGCCCCAGATGTTCACTGAGAGCCTGGTAGGGTCTAAGCACTCTGCCCAAAGGCACACACAAGTGAGCATGACAGGCCGTGACTGCAGTTACAAGGCGATGGAGAGGACGGGGGGAGCGTGCAGGTGGGGGTGTCAGGTGGGGTGGGTCAGGGAAGCCCTCCTGAGAACACGGCATCTAGAGCAAGGAAAGAAAGGGCTGCGGGGGGTGCCCGGCATCTGTACCTCAAGTCCCGGGAGGAGGTGGTCCTGGGCCCCCGAACCGCCCTCAGGAGGCCACCCCTGGCCTGAAGGGAGCCTCCCCTTCCCTCCTCCCTCCCGGGTACCAGCCTGCGTTTTGAACCCTTCGGAAAGCCTCTGCCTTCTGAGCCCTTTCCCGGCTCCGCAGGACCTTAGCGGAGCCCCCGAGGCCTGATGAGCATTTGGCCAGGCCCTGCCCAGTGTCCCCCTCCCGTTCAGGGGGGTGCTGTCCCCACAAGGTGGGGGGTGGGCTCAGAGTGGCCTCTTGACAGCCTCCTGTCCTGGCCATGCAACTCTGTGGCCTCCAGGATGGCTTTCCTCTCCCTTGATGGGCAGGGCGGCTGCCAACTGCAGCGGATGAGTCACAGCCGGGCCGCGGGGAGCTGGGCAGCCGCCTGCCACCTGCCAACAGCCCTAATGCCCGCCGGCCTGGGGTTCCCAGCATACCTGGCTGGAGATGTGGGGAAGTACCTGGGTTTTCTGGAAAGATGCTCCAGCAGGGAGCTGTTTGCTGGGCTCCGTGTGCGCGCGTGTGCATGCGTACGTGCGTGTGAGATGTGTGTTTATCTGTATGATTCTGTGTGTTGTGTGACACGTGGGGTGTACGTGTGCGGCGTGGGTGCGTGTGCACCTGCTGGTGGGCACGTTGCCTGCGTCACCATAGAGCTGGAAACACCAGCCCTGAGCGGCCATCCTGCGGAGCCCAGGGGTGGAGCAAGGGTCCGTGCTGGTGGGAGGGGCCAGGGACTCCTTCCGGGGGCTGCAGGCTCTGTGCCCCTGCTCCCCGCCTCTGCCGACTCCCTCGCGCTCATCACGGCCACCCCTGCAGGAGACACCCAGTCATACCGTGTATCTGCCCTGTCCCCGAGGCCGATCCTGCGGCCACATCTGCTCTCTGGGATGTCCCCACCCCAGGCGGCAGGAGGAAGGGTGGTGGCAGCACGGACACCGCTGCCTGGAAGGGCCCGGGTCGGGGGCTCGGGGGCTGTTTGGAGGGGCCCCCTGAGCCTCCCCCTCCTGGCGCCTGGGCGGATGTGGGCGGGGAGCGTTCGCTGAGCCCTGAGGGAAGTATGAGGGGTCCTGGGGTAGACAGTGCCGCTCTCCTGAGGGCTGGCTGGCTCAGGCCTCCGCAAATTGTCTCCCGTGGTCCCCTGGCCACCTGTACACAGATGCCAGTGTGTAACCTTCTTTTGCTGACAGGGAAACAGAGGCTCAGGGAAGGTAGGCGGCGGCGGTGGGGGGTGGGGGGCGGCTGAGGGAACCGGCCCTTCCCTCTTGTCACGGCTCCAAAACCGAGATTCCTGCTCAGCTGACCATCACCTGGCACCGAGGCCTCGCTACTGTCAGCCCACTTCACAGATGAGGAAACTGAGGCTGAGGAGACTGAGACATCTCTTCCATGACAACACTAGGAAGCGGGATGCAGCCCGGGGATGTCGACGCTCAGTCTGGCCCCCTTCAAGGTCCTCTGGACCAGGTGCTCGTGGGAGGATGGATTGTGTCGGGAAGGTGGAGGCTGACGGGGTGGGAGAAGACCAAGCCGTATGGGCTCTGCCAGGTACGTGCTGGCAGGAGGCGGCTCTCTCAGGGCACCCAGGCCTCTTGGGGTGGATTGGGGGCTGGGGATGGGTCACAGGTGTCGCCAGAAGGGATAGATTCTTCTGCATATGGTGCTACCTTGTTTTGCTTCTAAGGAAAAGAAGTAAACGTCACCCTAGCCAGGTGAGCGCAATCCTTGGTAATTGGTGACAGAGCTGGCCACAGCCCCCCAGCAGGAGGCCACACCGCAGTTACACACAGGAGTCCAGAAGCAGCTGTCAGCACCCACAGGATGGGACCAGAGCGCACATTCCCTCTGTCAAGCTGGCCCTGCCTGAGCAGAGCAGACTCCCCCATCGGCCTCTGGCGGAAGCCCGAGGCGCCCCCACTCCCGCTTGCTGAGACGTGGTCTCCGTCACCTAAGGAGAGCGACAGAGCCCGCCAGGGGCAGAGAGCGTCAGATGGGGAGGAACTGACAAAGGGCCTGGGGAGGGGGAGATGCGGTGGGAGAGGCACAGGCAGGGCAGCCCCTCTTCCAATGGCCCGAGTGCAGGAGGCGCCTGTGGGAAGTGACCTGGGCAGACGTGAAGGGGTGGGGGCGGGAGTGCACTGCAGGGACCCCTCAGCGTTTCTGCATCTGTGTCTTGGACCCATGTTCGCCAAGGTTCTCCAGAAAAGCAGAACCAATAGGGGGAGGGGGTGTGTGTGTGTGTGTGTGTGTGTGTGTAGAGAGAGATTGCTTGATTTAAAGGAATTGGCTCATGTGATTAAGGAGACAGGCAAGTCCAAAATCTGCAAGAGAGGGACTTCCCTGGTGGTGTAGTGGTTAAGAATCCGGCTGCCAAGGCAGGGGACACAGCTTCGATCCCGGGGCCAGGAAGATCCCACATGCCGCGAAGCAACTAAGCCTGTGAACCACAACTACTGAGGCTGCGTGCCACAACTACTGAAGCCCGCGTGCCTGGTGCACGTGATCCACAACAAGAGAAGCCACCACAATGAGAAGCCCACGCACCACAACGAGGAATAGCTGCCACTCTCCGCAGCTAGAGAAAGCCCTCGCAGCCACGAGGACCCAACGCAGCCAAGAAATTAATTAATTTCCAAAAAACCCCATAAAAACAGAACCCGGGCGGGGAGCAGGAGCAAAGTGGCTCCCAGGTGGACAGGGAGGCAGTTGAGCCACCCGCCCGGCGGGACCCCGTGCCTGGGGCTCCAGCAGAGGCACGTGACTCTCAAGGCAGCCGGGCTGACGCCTGGGGCCTGGTGAAGACGCAGAGGTGGCCCTTCCTGCTCCTCGTCCCGGCCCCTGCCCCTGCACCCCATCCTAGGGGATCTGTGGTCCTTGCCCCTGCAGGGTTTGCCCCAGCTTTCTGTGCCCCGTGCCGGGCTGACTTCTCTGCAGACCAGGAGGGGCTGATGTGCGGCTGGGGAGGTTTTCTCTGCTCTTCTGGAAACAAGTGAGAATCCATCCGACGGGACGACTGCAGTCACTGCCCATGAGGTTTTGTAATCCCAGTGAGTTCATAGTTTAGAGGGAGGGGAGGCAGTTTAGTCTCTGCTGAAAGCTGAGTTGGCTGGGCTGTACTCAGAACTCTCTTGGCATTGAAGCCAGAACTCACACTCCTGGTGCACGAGTGCATGTGTCTGGGAACTGAGTCGAGTTCACACCTGTGAGATGCAAGTTCCTGCTGCCTCCCTCGACACTTTGAAATCCCCCTGGGCTCCCTCCTGCGTGCAGGGCTGCCATTTTCTCTGCGACTCACTCACACCCCACCCTCTGTCAAAATGCTTTCAAGAAACATGAGGATGGGCTTCCCTGGTGGTGCAGTGTTTAAGAATCCACCTGCCAATGCAGGGGACATGGGTTCGATCCCTGATCCGGGAAGATCCCACATGCTGCGGAGCAGCTGAGCCCATGTGCCACAACTACTGAGCCTGAGCTCTAGAGCCTGTGCTCTGCAGCAAGAGAAGCCACCTCAATGAGAAGCCCACGCACCACAGTGAAGAGCAGCCCCTGCTCACCACAACTAGAGAAAGCCTGTGTGCAGCAACGAAGACCCAACACAGGCAAGAAAGGAAGGAAGGGAGGAAGGAAGAAAGAAAGAAGGAAAGAAGGAAAAGAAATGTGAGAATGAAATGTATCTGACATGTACCTTTGTATGAGAAAGGACACCAGAGTTCTGAGCAGACCCTGGGTGGGGTGGCTCCACGGAAAGAGAGGAAGAGCCTGGATCAGGAGACTCACTTCCTTCAAGCCCTCACCCTCCTCCTGGGGCCACCACCACCATGCTGGCCTCCAGGAACTGCTTTGACTTTTAGCCTCTATGAGCAGGGAAGTAGGCATCAGTGGCCTTGGCTTCCGTATGAGGGATACCTACCTCTCCGTCCCCCCAGCTGCCTTCCAGGAGCAGGAAGGTCAGGTCAAGAGAGTTAACAGGAAGGAGTTTTGCAAACTGCAACTCAGGCCACATTGTTATGTATCTGTCTGAGTCTGTTAAATCAGATGGTATTAAATTTAACTAAATGCCATTTATTTGTTATGCAAAAATATTTGTTGAGTGTCTACTCTATATGTGTCCTGGGCTGACCGAAGCAACCAACCATCCTGGTTTGCCTGGGACTGAGGGATTCTGTCAGACTCAAGACTTTTAATGCTCAAACTGGGACAGTCCCAGGCAAACCGGGACTGTTGGTCCCTCTGGGTAAGATAGAGGTCTCCATCCTAATGGAGGGGAAAGGTGAGCGGGAAGAAAGTAACCCTGGCCACCACCACCAGTCCCATCCATCAGCATCCCAGATCCTCTCTTTTAATATTTTATTTATTTATTTTATTTATTATTTATTTACTTTGTGCTAGGTCTTAGTTGTGGCACATGGGATCTTCCTTGTGGCATGTGGGATCTTTAGTTGTGGCTTACTGTCTTCTTAGTTGCGGCATGCGTGTGGGATCTAGTTCCCTGACCAGGGATCAAACCTGGGGAATGTGAAGTCTTAACCACTGTGCCACCAAGGAAGTCCCCAGATCCTCTCTTTTAAATGTGACTGGTGAGAGAAAGCTGTCCCCAGTTATCCTTCTGGATTTTGCCAGCCCTTTAGCCAGGTGGGAAGATTCCAAACACCACCACTGTACTAGTACAGAAAGAAACAGGACTTGAGTTGCTAAGTTGGTCAGTAATTTCTGTTTCTTAAATGACCGCAATAAACAAACCTACGTCAGATTTGAACCAGATGCACCCTCCAAGGTCATACACCCCTGTGAGACCAAGCGAGGCCACAGGAGTATCCGCTCCCAACCAGAGCACCTGCAGAAACTGCCCAGTGCAATCAGAGTACATGACAAACTACACACATGTGCTGAGGGAGGTGATGGCATTTGCCTGGGACCCTGGAACCTTCCTGACTGACAAGAGCTGGACTGTCTTTAGTCTGGGTCTGGATACAAGGCCAGACCTTAGGGGGCCCAGTATGGACCCAATCACTGCCTCTCTCTGCACCGAGGCCTCGTGGATGGGCCCCAGGAGTCTTGTTGAGGCCTCCGCCTGTCTCCTTTGCAGCCCGTCAACTCAACCTGGCTTCCGGCTTCTGACTTTGAGCCCTGGGAGAGGCGGCTTGTGGGGAGTCCAGAAGGCTAGAAGGCAGCGTACCCAGGGCCTCTGCTGGGCTCAGACACCTGCACACAGAAGTCTCGGGGCAGTAACTTCCCTGTGGCACAGGGCACACGGGTTCGACCCCTGGTCTAGGAAGATCCCACATGCCTTGGAACAACTAAGCCCATGCGCCACGACTACTGAAGCCAGCATGCCTAGAGCGTGTGCTCCACAAGAGAAGCCACCACAGTGAGAAGCCCGTGCATGGCAAGGAAGTGTAGCCCCTGCCGCCACAACTAGAGAAAACCCGCGTGCAGCAACAAAGACCCAATGCAGCCAATAAATGATAGATATAGATAGATGATAGATAGATAGATGATAGATAGATATAGATAGATGATAGATAGATAGATAGATGATAGATAATAGATATAGATAGATAAAACGGCACACCAGGCCTGTGATAGAGCCACTGTGCCCCAGTGCGTGGGAAAGGGCTAGTGACGTGCCTGATGGGACTGTCTCCCTAGCCCCCCACAGCAGCACCCGTGAGCACCATTTTCTAGAGGAAACCGCGTCTCAGGGTGCTCACTTCCTCTGCCCAAGGTGACAGAGCTAGCAATGAACCGGCTCTTTCTGAGGCCAAAGGGCCTTCTTGCCTGAGGCCATCATTAAATGTTGGCGCCTGGGCATGGCTGGAGAGCTCCCAAGAGGCACCAGAGGTCCATAGAGGATCCAGGACCTCCGAGAATTCTCCCCACCACGTGCAGTGGACCCTCCCTGCCTCAGTTTACCCAGCCCAGGGAGGCCACCTCTGAAGATGCGTAGGGAACGTGGAAGCGAGCCTTCTGAGCTGCAGGGATTAGCCACGCTCAAGAAGGATGATTACGGCTCATTTTTCGGGCACACCTTGGCTGTCTGGCACCCAGGGGTGGGGTGAACAGTATTGGGAGTGGTGTTATTAAAACTGTTATTGCTCTATTAAATTTCTCTAGAAACACAAAGGTCTTCCATCCGCAGAGAGACCTGCAATTACAGCTGAACAAATTAGCGCCTTTTAAACAATCCTACGTTTCTGCAAAGCCCCGTGCAATGCTTTCCCTGTCAGTAAATCACACCTAGCCTGGCTTTCCCCATTCCCCTGTTCTTTGTTTCTTTTGCCGTTCCCTCCCCCCCCGTTCCCAGTTGCCTGTGGACATTTTTGTTGATTCTGTAGTCAGGCCTCGGTGAACTGTGCTATGCTGAGAATGCAGGCTTTGGGTTTATTGATCGAAATTGTAGCATAGCAGAAAGCAAATTGGACTGGAATGAGAATCAGGAGACCTACTGAAGCTTGGGTTTTTCTAGAAAATGCTCTTCCACCACCAATCATAGGATCCTGTGACTTTTCTGGTTAGATCGGACAACATCGGGCCATTCTTTTTCTCTGGACGTTTATTGTGGAAAGTCTAGAGGCATAGATAAAGCACAAGCTCTGTGGCGGCACCATGCTATGCTTTGGAGATGCATTGGTGAATTAAACTAAGTCTTTATAATAAACAACAAGATCCTTCTGTACAGCCAGGGAATTATAGTCAATATCCTGTGATAAATTATAATGTGTGTGATAAATCATAATTTTAAAAGAATGTATATGTGTGTATAACTGAATCACTTTGCTGTACAGCAGAAAGTAACACAATATTGTAAATGTAAATTATACTGTAATTAAAAAAAAAACTAAGTCATTGTCCATGAGAAGCTAAGAATATAGGGAGATGTCCTAAGAAATACAGAAATGTCTTAAGAGCCAGGAACCTGTCAGTTGCGTATGGAAGAAATCTAAACCAGGAAGGGCTTGTCTTGGGCTTCCTAGGTGGCGCCGTGGTTAAGAATCCACCTGCCAATGCAGGGGACATGGGTTCGATCCCTGCTCCAGGAAGATCCCACATGCCGTGAAACAACCAAGCCTGTGCGCCACAACTAATGAGCCTGTGCTTTAGAGCCCGTGAGCCACAACTATTGAGCCCGTGTGCTGCAGCTACTGAAGCCCACGTGCCTAGAGCCTGTGCTCTGCAACAAGAGAAGCCACAGCAACTCAGAGCCCACGCACCACAACGAAGAGTAACCCCCACTCACCGCAACTAAAGAAAGCCTGCGCACAGCAAAAAAAAAAAGACCCAACACAGCCAATAAAATAAATAAATCAATAAAAAAAAAAAAAACAGGGGGCTTGTCTTGGGCTCTCATGAGTGGGGATTCCGGAAGCTGGGTGCAGGCCTTCAATGACCCCTCCTGGGCCCTGTCTCCTCCTATTCCGATTCTGCGTGTCTCTATTTTGCCCTTTGGGTGTCAGCTTCACACTGTCCTGCTTCAGACACGCCCTGTGCTTAGAGAAAAAGATGGCTACTCCCAGCTCTAAGCCAAATCCCAAAGGAAAAAACAAGCGTCTCTTTCTTGAATGGAATCTCAGAAAACAGGCGCTGCACCAGTTAGCCGTTGCATCAGAGCAAACCTCCATTAAACATGGCTGAAGGCTCGGCTGGTGTCCGCTGACCCAGGCTGGGCTCCACTGGTGGCCTCTCACCTCTCTGCATTCAGCTCCTCTCTGAGGCTTGGGCTCAGGTCCGGCCCTGTGTCTGTGTGTGAGCTCTGGCCCCCACTGAAGGGACAGCTGCCACCTGGGGGAGGCTCTTTTCATGCTGATGGGGGTGAGCAAGGGCTTGAATGGAAACGCCAGGCCTCTGGTGCCAAGGCTGGCACCTATCTCCCTCTTTCTTCCACCTAATTCCACAGCCCAAAGCAAGTCACGCAGCGCTGTGATCTGCACGTGTCCCCTCCTCCCCCGAAATCCTAACCTTCAGCGTGATGCGAGTAGGAGCTGGGGCCTTTAGGAGCTGCTTAGGTCATGAAGGTGGAGCCCTCATGAATGGGGTTAGTGCCCAGAGAGATCCCTTCCGCTACGTGAGGTTACAGAGAAAAGATGCCATCTAAGAACCAGGAAGTGGGCCCTCGCTGGACCCCAAATCTGATCCTAGACTGGGAAGATTAAGTCCCTCCAGAGCGGTGAGAAAAACATTTCTGTTGTCTATAAGCCACCTGGTCTTCACTATCTCTGTTATAGCAGCTGAACAGACTGAGACACGTGGCCAAACCCAAAGGGGTCACGTGATGGGAGAAACCACAAGGTCATATGGCAAAGGCATGACTGACCACTGTTCTGAGTGGCCCCGGTGGACACAGCCATCCTACTATGATGGACCAGGTCTGGGTGACAAACCCACCCCAGGGCCAGGGGGAGGGTCAGACACTCTGTCTGACAGATGCACCCCAGAACCACATGGGATATTGGGAAAGCGGGCAGCTCGCCAGCTGGAAAAGGGTGCTGGGCATACAGAACCCTGCCAATATCCTCTACAGACAGGAAGGCAAGTGATGGCATCTGTGGGACGAAGGCCACCGAGGGGGCGTGAACATGGGCTCTGGAACTCAGAGGAGACAGTGCAACCTGGAGTGGCTAGGACAGGCCTTTCTGGAGCAGGGCATGCAAACTGAGCCTGGAGCGTGGGAGGAGGGGCACTTCAGGCTGAGGGAAGCAGCTGTCCCCAAGGGAAGTGAGCACCTGCAGCCCAGGGTGGGTGTGGGGGGCAACAGGGCAGGAGACAGACAGGGGAGGTGGGTGGCCAGCAGATCACAGGGGGGCCACGTGCTGGGGAAAGGGTCTGGAGTTTGTCCTGAAGGCAAGGGAAGTCCCTAAAGGGCTTTAAGGAGGGGCGTGACGTGATCCCACCAACAGGTAGGCGGGTGGCACTGAAATCAACATGAGGGATGAGTGGGGGTGGGGTGCTAGCGTAAAAACTGGAGACCATTAGGGGACGGAGTTGCTGAGGCTGGAACTAGTAAAGATGGGACACAGAGAGAGAGTAAATCAAGAGGCATTTAGCCCTTAAAAAGGACAAAAACTGGTGTCTCTGATGGGAGATGAGGGAGAGGGTGAGTCCAGAAGGAAGCCAGGTGCCTGAGAAGGAAAGTCAGCTCCCGCATCTCAGCAGCTCAGCACAACACAGCTCATGTCCCACTGCTGCAGGGATTCAGTCTGGGTGTCGTGGGAGGTAGCTCTCCTGGGCAGCTAGCTACAAGCAGAGACTTGGGGATCCAGGCTTCTTCCATCTTTTGGAGCCACCCTTTATGACACGTGGCTCCCCAAGGTCACCCTGGGGGTTGCCTCCCCTCCACCTGCTGGAAGAAAAAGGAGGAAGAGAAGGGGGAGGGTTTCATGGACGAGACCTAGAAGACCCTTAAATCACTTCCGCCCACATTCCTCGGGCTCCGTCTCCTTCACACGCCCACACTTAGGGGCGAGGGAGTCTGGGAAACGCAGTCCAAACTGTGTCTCCAGGTAGAAGAGGCCGTGGACTCGGTGGTCAGCCTGTGCCACACCAGGTTTGGGGTTTGGGGGAACCCAGGCTGGGAAGACTGCAGGGGGAGGAAGCATGTGGGGGGACGGCCTGGGCGGCCTGAGGCACATCTCAGTGTGTGTCTACGTGGATGCATTGGCGGGAGTTGAGGCCATCAGGGGTGCAAAGGGCAGAGGTGACAAACCTGGGGAAGATGACTCTAGGAGGCGCTGAACAGAGGAAGGACTTTGTGCAGGTGCCTGAGAATTCAAGTCCGGGGAACGTGACCTTTATTCCGGGGCGATGGGGAGCCATCGTAGATCCTTGAGCGGAGGAGTGACCTACACAGAATCCTGGCAGAGCGGCCGTGGGGGCGCTGAGGGGACTGCGAGGGAGAGGGTCGACAGCTGGGGGCCAGGTCAACGGAGGGCTCCCCGAGCCCCCAGGGAGGGGTGGGTCCTGCTAATCCCCTGTGGAAGCTTATTCCTTTTCTTGACAACTTTTGTTTCCTGGTTGAAGTCAAATCCACTGAAAGGATTCTTGTTAAGAGAAAGCTTCAGACAGAATTCGGGGAGAGGAGGGTTGGTCAGGTTAATGGGGGGTTTTCTCGTCTAGGTTTCTTTACCTTTTCTATGAAATCTGTAACTTCTGATAGTTTCGCTTTCAGTGACAGCAGAGAAGGGATGAAAAAAATCAGGAAATTTTTTTTTCCCTCTAATTGAGGCCGAACCTATTTTTCCTTTCATTTTCAACCCCTCATCTGTCACATTCCTCCTTTATTCTATTTCCGGATTCTCTTGTTTGTCCTTTACAGACCTCTCCAGACTGCCCCTTCCTGCATTTATGTCTCATGTCCCCTCTTGTCTGGTCTTACTTGGTCCTTTCTAAGGGAGGGGGAGTGATGGGGGGTGGCGGGAAAGTCAGCTTTCTGAGTGGGACCCTCCGAGGAAGTTTGAGAGCTCGGTGTAGCCCGCAGGCCTGCAGCTATGGTCAGGCGGGTTTGTGGGATTGGGGGACCCACAGACCATTACAGCTATGCTGGCCTAAATTTAGAAGGAGTCTGGGTGGCGGGGAGGGGGTATGGTGGGGAGACTAGAGCTTCCAACATTTATGAGATGTCTACAGTCAGCTGAAGGGACTTACATGCTTTGCATCTGCCCTCTTCCAAGGTCTCTAGTGCTAGGACTTCTTTGCCCTGCATTGCAACCCAATTCCAAAGGCTGGCAGTTGTCACTGTCTTCCATGGTGCAGGGCAAGGAGGGGGCTGGGGTGTCACAGCCTCCAAATGAAGGCGAGCCCTGCCCGTTTCAGTCCCACCTGCACCACCAGCTCCAAAGGCACCTGGACGCTCCTCGCTTTTGTTGGGGAGCCCTTGGTATCCTCCTTACCTGATCCTTGCTTTGTCGTAGATTTTGCCAGTCACATCGGCCCCTATGTTCCTTTTTCGGTTTTTTTAGATTTTTTTGATGCGGACCATTTTTTTAAGTCTTTATTGAATTTGTTACGGTATTGCTTCTGTTTTATGTTTTGGTATTTTGGCCTCAAGGCAGGTGGGATCTTAGCTCCCAACCAGGGATCAAACCCGCAACCCCTGCAATGGAAGGCAAAGTCTTAACCACTTGACCACAAAGGAAGTCCCCCCACCATGTTCCTTTTGGGGGGATCCCGCGCTGTGCTGCTAGCAGGATCTTAGTTCCTCCTACCAGGGACCAAACTCAGTGCCTCGGCAGTGAAAGTGCTGAGTCCTAACCACTGGACCACCAGGGAACTCCCCATGGCCCCAGCGTTCCTGAGCTCAGCAAAGTGTGGGGACACTTGGGCTCCAGTCAGTCATGGCTTATCACACTTGAGGATAATGTCTTTCATGGGGAGTGTGTTGGTTTCCTACAGCTGCAGTGACCCATTACCACGAACTTGGTGGCTTAAGACAACACACATTGAAGATAATGAGAAGACACGACACACACTGGGAGGACATGTTTGCAAAAGACATAGCTCACAAAGGACTGTTATCCACAATATACAAATAGCTTTTAAAATGCAACAATACTGGGGTTTCCTAGGTGGCGCAGTGGTTGAGAATCCACCTGCCACTGTAGGGGACACGGGTTCGATTCCTGCTCCAGGAAGATCCCACATGCCACGGAGCAACTATGCCCGTGTGCCACAACTATTGAGCCTGCGCTTTACAGCCTGTGAGCCACAACTATTGAGCCCATGTGCCGCAACTACTGAAGCCCACGCGCCTAGAGCCCGTTCTCCGCAGCAAGAGAAGCCACGGCAATGAGGAGCCCACGCACCACAACGAAGAGTAGCCCCCACTCACCACAACTAAAAAGAAAGCCTGCGTTCAGCAAAAAAGCCAACACAGCCAATAAAATAAATAAATAAATTTATTTTAAAAATGCAACAATACCAAATTGTACACTCTAAATATATGCAGTTTATTGTAAAAAATTAAAAATTAAAAAAAAATACAACAATAAGAAAACAAACAACCCAATTTTGAGCCAAGGACTTAACAGACACATCGGCAACGACAGACAGCTGGTAAGTAAGCATAGGAAAAGATGTTCCACATCATATGTCGTTAGTGAATTGCAACTTAAAGCCTCAATGAGATACTACTATACAGCTGTTAGAATGGTGAAAATTGGAAACATAGACAGCACCGAATGCCAGGAGGATGCAGAACAAAAGGAACACAGACGTTGCTGGTGGGAGTATGAAATGGCATAATACTTTGGAAGACAGTTTGGTGGTTTCTTACAAAACTAAACATACAATTGAGCAATTGTAGTCCTTGGTATTTACCCAAAGGAGCTGAGAACTTGTGTCCACACCAAACCTGCCCATGGATGTTTATAACAGCTTTATGTGTGATTGCCAAGACGAAGCAACCAAGATGTCCTTCAGCAGGTGAGTGGATAAATAAACTGTGGTTCATTCAGACAATGGGATGTTATGCGTTGCTAAAAAGAAATGAGCTATCAAGCCACGAAAAGACATGGAGGAAACTTAAATGTGTATTAGTGTAAGTAAAAGAAGCCACTCTGAAAAGGCTACTTGGTATATGATTCCAACTACATGACATTCTGGAAAAGGCAAAACTATGGAGACAGTAAAAAGATCAGTGGTTGCCAGGGGTTTGGGGAAGGGAAGGATAAATAGGCAGAACACAGAGGATTTTTAGGGCAGTGAAACTACCCTGTGTAATACTGCAAAGGTGGATACATGCCATACATCTGTCAAATGCATAGAATGTACAACACCAAGCGTGACCCTCGGTGTCAGCTGCAAACGCTGGGTGATAACGATGCATCAGTGCAGGTCCATCACTCGTGACAAGCGTCTGACGCTGGTGGGGGATGTTGATGGTGGAGAGGCCGTGCGTGTGAGGGGCGGGGGGGTTATGGGAAATCGCCGTACCTTCTGCTCAATTTTGCCGTGAACCTAAAACTGCTCTAAAAAATAAAGCGTATCGGGACTGCCCTGGAGGTCCACTGGTTAAGACTCTGCGTTCCCAATGCAGAAGGCGTGGGTTGGATCCCTGTTGGGGGAACTAGGATCTCACATGCCACACGGTGCAGGCTTAAAAAAAGAAAAAAACTCTATCAAACACATGGGCTTCCCTGGTGGCACAGTGGTTAAGAATCTGCCTGCCGATGCAGGGGACATGGCTTCGTGCCCTGGTCCCAGAAGATCCCACATGCCGCAGAGCAACTAAGCCCGTGTGTCACAACTACTGAGCCCGAGTGCCACAACTATTGAAGTCTACGCCCCTAGGTCCCATGCTCCACAACAAGAGAAGCCACCACGACGAAAAGCCCATGCACTGCAACGAAGAGTAGCCCCCACTCGCCACAACTAGAGAACGCCCGTGCGCAGCAACAAAGACCCAACGCAGCCAAAAAATTAAATAAATAAAGTTTATTAAAAAGCAAACAAACAAAAAACCAGAATAAACAAACAAAAAACCAAAATAAACAAACAAAACCCAAACACACCACACATTTGTTCTCTTACAGTTCTGGAAGTCATTGGTCTCCACGTTCTGGAGCCACACTCCTTGGCTCGTGGCTCCTTCCTCCAACTTCAAGGCCGGCAGCGGAGCATCTTCAGACCTCTCTCCGCTCTGTCCTCACGTTACTTTCTCCTCTCTGGCGAAAGCTCCCTCTTCCTCCCTCACATAAAGACACCTGTGGTTGTGTTTAGGGCCCACCCAGGAATTCAGGATAATTCCCCCATCTCAAGATCCTTAACTTAATCACATCTGTGAAGAGGCTTTTTTCATGCGAGGTAACTTCCGTAGGTTTCAGGGATTAGGACACGGATGCCTTTGGGGGGCTGTTAGCTGACCACAGGTAGACAGGGGCCTGGGCCACACAGCAGCCTGACAGGCTCAGAAGAGCTGGGGTTGCGCCAAGTACTGCCCCACCCCCCACACTGGAGGTGCTGGCCTTGCCCAGAGCTCGTCCCTCTGGGCTTTCAGGGCCTTCCTCACGCAGTCACCTCCCCCGGCGGAAGAATCCAGCTCACCCTTCTGAAGACATCCTGCCCAGATTTGCCGAGAATTCCTGAACATGCCAGCTGCCTGAGCTACATGTACCCTGGGGGCTCCACTTTAAGAAAACCCAACGTAGAAAACCCCATGTGAGTCAGTGCCCTCGCCACTATTCCTGGTCCAGATGAAAAATTCACTGGGTAGCTACGTCACCTTGCAGACCTTTCAATACACGTTTCCTGGTGCCTTTAAAACATTCAGTTCCACAAGCCCTTATCAGGTGCCAAGCGCTGTGATGGGTACCGAGCTGGGGACCCCGGAGGCAACACGCATGAGAAAAATGCCTGTGACTTTCAGAAGCCAGGAGCTGCATCCAGGGCAGGGAGGGGTCAGTTCAGCGTGACCCGAGGGCATCGCCAGGTGGAGGACACGCCTGCACGTCCCCGGAGCCATCATCTTCCTGAGTTGGCTACACTCAACAGGATTTCCAAACAGCAGCTCTGCTGGCACCACGCGGCTTATCTTTAGAGAACTTCCCTGTGTGTCGAGTTACACCCTGGCTTTGCCACTTAACAGCTGCCCTGCGTGAACCAACCCCTCTCCTGGCTCTGCCCTCCATCTGCTCCCGGGAGTGGGTCCTTGAGAACTAAGGTTTCCTTAGCTGTCAGGGTGGAACCTGGCGGCCTCCTTTCTCCTACATCTGAGAGGTGGCTCGATGCCAGGCCCTGAGCTCTGAGGATGAACAAGATACGCGCCTCCCTCCACATGCCCCCAGTCAGGTGTGGAGGCAGACTCCTGGACAAATAGTGCAACAGCTTTGTCCCCGGACAGAACACACACGCTGGAGAGGTGGTGCGGGCAGAGGCATCTTGGGGAGGCGGTGAAGCCAGGCTGGGGCTGGACTGCTCCTCCTGCAGGTGTGCACGCTGACCTGGTCAGGGGTCCACGTCCACCTCTGCCCCGGTGCCTGCGCCCCAGCCTTCGTTCCATTCACGTTCCAGCTACCGTGTGCCTGCCCTTGTGCTGAGAGCAGTCTGCAGAGGCTCCTGCCAAGGATTGTTATACCTGCCTCTGATTCTAAGAGGCCACCTACTAAAAGATGCACCTGTGATTGCAAACGAGCATGAGGGGAGGGGACAGACCAAATGCGATTACAGGTTCATTAGACGTTCACACGTGTGTGTGTGTGTGTGTGTACGCGTGTGTGTGTGTGTGTGTGCGGCTGGGTGGTTGGGAGAGCACCTTAGAATCAAGGAGATGCAGTGAATGAAGATGAAGCATGAGCAAACCATAGCGCAGAGAGTGTAGTGCAGCAGTTCTCAAAGTGTGATTGAAGGGCACCCCCAGGGGTTCCCCAGGACTCTTTCAAGGGATCCGCAGATTAAAACTATTTCCACAAGAATAGGAAGACAGTATTTGCTTTCATTATCCTAGTTCACTCTGGAAGGCACAGTGGAGTCGTCCAGATGTGTGCACTATTATAATAAATGTAGAACAGGCATATAAATCCTCCATCAAGCCAGACATTAAAGATATTTGCAAAAATGTAAAAAAAATGCCTGCCATTCTTCTCACTAAATTTGTTTTATTTTAGAAAAATATAAGGGTTTTTTTTTTTCATTGAAAATGCCATTATGTAAAGGACTTATTTTTAAGTTAAAAGTATTTCTGAGATTTGAAAGCGTTAATTTCTAATACATCATATGGATAACTATAACCCCCAAACACAGTATCTTTGGGGTCCTCAATAATTTTTAAAGAGTGGAAGGGGTCCTGAGATCAACACGTTTGAGAATGCTGGTCTAGAGCCAGCCCTGCTACAGCAGAAAAGTTTATCGAGATGTCGCCTGGGGACGCTGCAGACAGCTCTGAACTTGGAGCAGGAGACAGGGTTCGTGGGCAGCCTCGGCAGCACCAGGCCCATGTGGCTCTGGGCAAATCACGTGGTTTCTCTGGACCACCCCCCATCTCCTCCCCCACCCGGGGGGAGAGTAAATTGGACCCACTCCAGAGCCAGCGAGGACCCAAGAGGTGGCCAAGTGTGGCAATGGGGAACGTGGCTTTGAGGCGGTAAGCACTGTGCAAATACCAGATTCATCACCTTTCATGTTGCTCCCTGGGTATCAGGGGTGTGCCTGTCACTGACAAGAAGCCAAAACTACAGAAGTTGTGTGAATGGCAGGCAGGGAGTGGTTTTATACACACACACCTGCTATGGGAGGCGATGAGGTGCTGGCCTGTTTCTGGCCCCCAGCTCCAGCATAGGTCAGATGAGCCAGGCTTTCTGACTTTGAAAGGTGAGGAGGGAGGGAGGGCGGAGGGCAGGCCGGGGTGGGGTTCCCCTCTGCGGGTTCTCAGTCTTGTTCCCAAGTGGACAGAGCTGGGTCAGGCTTGGCAGCGAGAAACCCCACCGTTGTCTCCTGGGGTGGTTGGGCCCAGCCTGTGCCGGCCCCTCTGTACCCCCAGGGACAGAGGGCCGAGGATGGAAGAAGCTGCGGCTGACCAGCCAGGTGACCTCCGGAAAGTCCTTTCTTCTTCCAGGGCCTCAGTCCACCAGCCGTGAAATGAGATGGCTGGAGTCTGCTGCAGGGTCTGGAGCCTTCCATGGGGGGCCTTGCCCAGGTTTCTAGGGGCTTCTGCAGGAGGAAGGTGTCCAGGGACCAAGCTCACAAGGCTGCCCATCTCCACCTGGTACCGATCCCCTTCCTCGGGCCAGCAAGGAGCCTTATCTGGCCAGCCCTGCCCAACACATCCCAAGCCAGGTCTTGCAAACCCGGCATCCCAGGCTGAGTGGGAAGTGTGTGTTTCTGTGTGCGTGTGTGTGTGTGTGCCCTGTCTGTTTACACAAGAAGGACTTATCTAATTGGCTCCTCCTTGACCTCAGGAAAAGGGCAGAGTCAGACCCCACCTACATCCCATCACTCCCGCCCACCCCCCTGTGGGGGAGGGCTCACCGTTGAGACCGTGCCGGAGGGTGGGGTGAAGGGAGGTGCTTCCCTAGAGCTCTGAATGCCAGGCAGGGGGTGGGGCTCTGGGTGTCATGACCCCGCTCCCCTGCAGGAAAGAGGTTGAGGGCCTGCACCCCACTGTTCATTCCCATTGTACACGAGGGTTCTTGTACTGATGTGTTATGTAAATTATGAAATGACTCCCAAATAGAAATTTTAAAAGGACGCATCAAATGGAACACTTTCTAGCAACCAATGGGCTGTTCCCCAACACCCCCAGCAGATCCACACTCCACTTAGGAGAACTTTTGAGGGTTCCGTCCTTTGAGGACCCCTGAGCCCAATCTCTTTGGAGACTCAGGCTTTACCTCCCCGCTGGCAGCGTCCGCCCCGTACGTGGCCTGTGTCCTGGCTGTCCCCTGAGGGTTGTCCCTTGAGGTTGGCAGTCTGCCAGGAACTCCCCATCCTGAAGGAGGCCCCGGAGTCAGGCTTTACTGGTCTGGCCCCGCTTTAGAGGTGGGGGACCAGAGAGCAGGGAACGTGGTAATGAGGGGACCTTGACCAGGCCCACGGGACTCTGAACCCATTCCTGTGTGTGTGTGAGTGTGTGTGTGTGTGTGTGTGTGTGTGTGTGTGTACCTACACTCCCTCTCC
Organism: Hippopotamus amphibius kiboko; assembly: GCF_030028045.1. NCBI lineage: Eukaryota > Metazoa > Chordata > Mammalia > Artiodactyla > Hippopotamidae > Hippopotamus > Hippopotamus amphibius. The sequence goes on along the minus strand of NC_080192.1, from coordinate 141,950,823 downwards.
TTCCTGTGAGCACTTCCTTCCGTTGTGAGGCTTAGATCAGAAGGATCATGTATGACCCGCCTTCTTCTTCCCAGGAATTGGAGTCAAACACCCAACGGCAGCAAAGCTGGCCAGAGGAGACCACCACCAGGAAGGTACTTTCCAAGGGGGTCAGGATCCTGCAGGGCCAAACCCCACACACGCCGGGGAAGACGGCCTCCCTCCCCACACAGACCCCGGGCTGTACGCACAGACCGGGCAGGGACTTGCCCGGCCCTGCTTTTCTCTCGTTCCTTCAGACTGTCTGGCCAATTCATATTTTCCACAAGCCCTAGTGACCGCACCATCTCTTTATCGCTCCTGTGGTTGTGGCTGAGTTAAAATTTTTTTTCCAACTTCCTTTTACTCTTTCCAGCTGAGTTCACTTTCCACGCTCAAGGCCAAATTACACACCAGTGACTCCCTCCAGGTAGCAGTGGCAACATTGGTTCAGGCTGGGCTCCGGGTGGGGGGTCTCCCAGCCCTCTTTCCCCAGAGGCAGGAGCTGAGCTCCGAGAAGGAGAAGGGAGGGCTTGGGGGAGGGAGCCCAGGGACCCGGTCTAAAATAAGGAGGGCTTAAAAAAAAGCAAAAAAGCAAAAATTGGACTTCCCTGGTGGTCCAGTGGTTAAGACTCTGTGCTCCCACTGCAGGGGGCGTGGGTTGGATCCCTGGTTGGGGACGTTCTGCGTGCCATGGGGTGAGGCCAAAAAAATAATAATAGTAATAAAGCAAATAAAATAAGGAGGGCTGCTGCTCGACCCCACACTCCACACTTAGGGGCTGCGGCCTCCTCCCCTCCTATTGTCCACGTAGAGCTCATCTCCCCACCCCACCCCGTCTTTGCCAAGAAAACCCCTGCTTATGCTCTAGGACGCAGCTGAGGCAGCGCCGGCTCTGGAAGCCCATCTGGGGCTCCGAGTTTGGAGTGGACGCCCTTCCCTCTCTGTTAGGGTTGAACGATGTTCCCTCCAAATTCACACTGTCAAGTCCTAATCCCCAGGAACTCAGAATGTGACTGTATTTGGAGAAAGGGCCTGAAAGAGGTAACTAGGGTGAAATGAGGTCGTGTGAATGGGCCCCAATCCAACATGACTGGTGTCCTTACAAGAAGAGGAGATGAGGTCACAGAGAATGCAGACAGAGGGACGACCCTGTGAGGACACAGGGAGAAGACGGCCGTCTACAAGACAAGGAGGGAGACTCACCCCCATCGACACCTTCATCTCAGACTTCTGGCCTCCATTTCTACTGTTTAAGCCCCCCCAAATCTGCTGATTGAGCCCCTACATTTGCCGCTCCTGGCAGGCCCGGGAGACTCACACACCCCCATGCTCTCCCACTTCCCCAGTTCTCACCCCCGCCCCGCCACCACCAGAGAGCACAGAGGTGACATGGTCTCTTTACCTTGACATCTCCCTCCCTGGACGGCGACTTTCCTGGAGAACTCATGTCACCGTCTGTGCCTGGACGTCTAGGTGTGCAGGGAACGCTCACTGGAAGGAACCAAAGTTTTCTGAAACCAAACACACACTTTCTACAGCTCGTAGGTTCACGGAAGAAATGAAGAGTGGGCCTGGGCACACAGATTCTTCAACCCTCTCGAGGGTCTCGGGGGCAACTGACAGGACATGAGGTTCCACTTGACCGATGCCCTGCAGCCCTAGGTGACGCCCAAGGTGCCGCTGGTTCTCAGCCGCAGCGCCTCCCTGGGGTGCCCGCGTCGTCAGGCTGCTACAGCCGTGCGTGCCTGTGCCCTGTCAGTCCGTTACGCCCCCAAATCCACTTATGTCAGTTATGCTTGTTATGAAAACGACCTTGTGGGGATTTCCCTGGTGGTCCAGTGGTTAAGAATCCTCCTTCCCATTCAGGGGATGTGGGTTCACCCCCTGGTCGGGGAGCTAAGATGCCACCTGCCGCGGGGCAACTAAGCCCACACGTCACAACGAAAGATCCCGCATGCCGCGACTAAGACCTGACGCGGACAAAAAAATAAATAAATAAATATTTTTAAAAAAAAGACCTTGTGTATTAAACACACATGAAATGATAAAATGTGGATTTAAAGAGTTGTTTCTCTGAATGCTAAATTAAATGCTTTGAAAAAGATTAATTCTGGGTGAGTCGCTTTAAATATATTGTTGTTTTTTATTTTTATTTTTTTTTTTTATTTTTGGCACACGGGCTTAGTTGCTCCGCAGCATGTGGGATCTTCCTGGAGCTGGGATCGAACCCGTGACCTCTGCATTGGCAGGCGGATTCTTAACCACTGTGCCACCTAGGAAGCCCAGTATATTGTTGTTGAATGAAGCTCAGAGCCATAGCCGGCCTGCAGGAGGGGCCCTCTCGGGGTTCATACCTTGCATAACCCTCTCCCATGCTGAGTCGAGACTGCTCTGTGACGCTGAGTGTCTTCCTAGTGAAGTTGCAGAAGGCACTGCAGCTTTTGCCTGGCTCTCTTGGGTCACTTGCTCTGGAGGAAGCTGTCACATCGTAAGGACACTCAAGCCTCTTGGAGAATCCCACCTGCAGTGGAGCTGAGGCCTCCCACCGCTGGCCGGCATCAGCCCCGTGAGGGAACAGATATAGAAGTGGACCCTGGAGCGCCTCCACCCTCTTCTTGACGGCAGCCCCGGCCGCCATCTGGCAGCGGCCTCATGAGAAACCCTGAGAAGACTTATGTGGAGGAAAAACAGGTCGCCTGCCATTTCAGTAAACAGAGAATGTTACCTTCCATCAAACCATCAGCCGACAGGGTGCCCTGGTGGGAATTCAGGATGGAGAAAAATAGAATACCAGCCCTAGATACTCAAGATGCATACGAAAGGAATCATTTTAATGAGCCCAGACTCTTGCATCCATACAGAGCAAAGCACTAAAATCTTTAACTCGAGATGTCTGTTTTTTGCAATTAGCAGTCATCTTTTGATTTTTTTTTTTTTCAGTAAAAATTCATATATCCTGGCTCCTCCCTTACCTCTTCGGCACAGTTCCTCAGAGTAATCTGAGAGGCTGTCTCCTGCGCCAGGGTCCTTAGTAAGTTCCCCAAATAAAACGTAACTTGAAACATTTAGGTGTTTTTGTTTGTTTGCTTGTTTCAGTCAACACCTGGATAGTCCACTTGCTTCTGAATTCCTGGCCACAGACACTGAGACAGAATGAACAATTCTCATTGCTTCCAGACACTAAGTGCTGAAGGGGTTTGTCACATAGCAATAGATAACCAGCACACACAGGGAAGGCCTCTGTAAAAGAATCACAGAACAAAGAATAACAGTCTAAACAGACCCTGCACTCAGGTTGTCTCACAGATGCTTTTAAACGCTCTTCAGATTTTAAGGAAGTAGGAAGCAGGAGTCGTGGGGTGTGCGGTGTGGGTGCTGCTGGCATGAGAAGAGCGACTTGTTCTCCAGCCACGGGACCCAGGCTCAGAGCAGGCTTTGCCCGACATCACCGTTGACTGATGAGTGTATTTTCAGATGATTTATGTTAAAAGTGTAAGATATGTTTCAATTTTTAAAAACAATTTTCCAGGGAATTCCCTCTGTGTTCTCACGGCCTTGGACCCGGGTTCAAACCCTGGTTGGGGAATTACGATCCCACAAGCTGCGTGGCTAAAATAAATAAATAAATAAATAAATTTCCCCTTGAACCCGCTTTTTTTTTTCTTTTGAACTCACTTTTTGATGAACTAAACCAACACCGGTCCAGAACACTTGGGGAAAAAGTGTTTCTATAGGATTCTATACATGCAAGCGGATGGCCCTTTGTGCGATGACCTGGAAGGCTGAATGTCAATCAAACATGAAAGCAGTGAAGCTATATTTTAAAGGTCTGATTAGATAGCTTTACGCAAAAAGGCCTATGATAAACGTTTTGACCTAATCTGGGTTCAGATCCAAAATGGCTTAAACGGGTAAACTCATAAACCGGCGACCAGGCTAGAAATAAGAGCGTTCCCACAGAGAGCTGTCATCCGCTGGCGCTGCTGCCCCTGCCTGCCCTTTGGCGCAGCTGTTGGCTGCATGTTTCTTCCCTTAAGTTTTCGTGAGCTGAAAAGAGGTGGAGAAAAGGCCTGGCAGCTCCGCCCGCCCGGGAGGGTGCCTGTTGCTGGTGTCACAGGCTCGAGGCTCCATCTCTGCTTTCCTCTTGCATCTTCCCTGCTGCTTCTCCTCACCAGGCTTGGCCACCTCCTCCTGGCTGCCACCCCGAATCGCCCCTCGCCCGGGCCCCGTTCTTGTACATCCAGCCACCTGTGGGCGTCTTGTGGAGGCCCACAGTTCACCACGACCTTCTCTCCCTTCCCCAGTCCTCCCACTAGCAAATGGTGCCACCGTCCACCCAACTCCTGAGCCAGGAGCCTGGGCTTCTCGCCTCTTCTCTCCCCTGCTCCCCTCATCTCCCATCAGGGACTCCTTTTGATTCCCCTCTCTGCCTTCTCCTCTTGATGCCACCCAGGGCCCGGGGGGGCCCCTGGACGTGGAGGTTTTTGTTTCTTTGTCCTCCATTTCTTTTAGGCAAGACTCCAGCCTCCATGACCTTCCCTGAGTTCCAAAGGGCAGATTCACAAACAGTTGCTGAGCAAGGGAGGAACCACCATGAAACCACCTGAGGCAAGATTAAAGGAACCAGAGAAGCTCATGAGATTAGGAGACCCGACCACCTAAGGTGCCCCTTCCCCCCACACACACTCTAATCCAGTCAGCAACCCCACCCTTTTGGAAATTTGCAGAAGAAAAAAGAATGCAAAACTGTTACTGCCTTGATCCTTATCACACACCGCTGACCACCACCCCTGACCATAAATAACCTCTCCCTATTCCCCAGGGAGGGGGGCACCGTTCTTGAGGCGCTAGCCTACTGTGTTCCCCCTTTGCTGGGCAAAGTAATAAAGCTATTCCTTTCTACTCCTCCAAAGCTCTGTCTCCATATTTCTATTCAGCATCTGTGAACAGAGGCTGGGCTTTTTCTGGCAACAATCTGTTTGTGATCTGGGAGCTGATTTGTTCCTCAGGGTGGAGTGGACACCAGAACCAGAGAGAGGATCTTCCTGCATCAGGAGCGTGGGGTCTTAACCACTGAGAGAAGCTCTTCCTGCAGGCCAAGTGTGAGATGCTGGCCGTGGTCATGGGGATGGAGAGAGGCAGACAGATGCAAGGAATATTCTGGAGGCTGGACCATGGGGACTGGAGGGAGGAGGTGAGAGAGAGGGAAGTGTCCCAGATGACGCCCATGTTCAGGGATTAGGCCCCAGGTGCAGGTCAATGCCAGCTTGAACCATGAGGAAAAGGAAGTGGAGATGAATGAGTCCTTTCAAATTATAAGATGTTTGAGAAGGAAATGAGAGGGAAGGAGGGCCGTAAGCCGAGAGGAGCTTGGGATCCGGGAAAGGTTGTTGTTATTGTTGTTTCAGATGGGGGAGAGTGGAAGGTGTGTAACAGGGAAGAGCTAAATCGGACTCCCTGTTGCATCTGTTTCTGTGGCTTTCACCTTTGCTTCTGTTGCTTTTGTTATTGTAATCATACACGACGGCCTGACTCAGGGAACCCTGCCCTTCTGCCTGATGTTCTAAAGTGCCTCTGTTCAGCTCACAGACAATCTGGCCCTGCCCACCTGTAAATGGCTGCAGAAAGGAAGAAATTAACACTTCCCCTCACCGAGGCTGGTCATTTAAGGAGATGTTTTTGCAAGACTGATGGCCCTTTTCACTTTACTTCCTTACCGCCTCTCCCTCTCTGATTCTGTAAAAGAAACTGGCAGCCAGACCCCGATAAGATGGTCTTTCAGAGACACTATGCTGTCATCTTCTCGGTCCGCCGGCTTTCTGAATAAAGCCTTTCCTTGCCTCAGCACATTTTCTCCGATTCAGTGGCCTGTCTTGCAGCCAGCAGAGCAAACTTGGACTTGGTAATGGGGGCTTATCCACTACTACTGGGTTTGCTGTGAACTTATCATGGACCGAATGCTTGGTCCCCTGAACTTCATTTGTTGAACTCTCAATCTCCACTGTGATGGTATTTGGAGGTGGGGGGGGGGGTGGTGGGAGTTGGTCACCAGGGTGGAGCCCTCATGAAGGGGATTAGTGCCCTTACAAGAAGAGAAAGAAGGAAAAGAGAACAGAGCCCTCTCCCTCTTCTTCCTCTCCCTTCTCCTCTCCCTCTCTCCCTCCCTCCCTCCACTGTGAGGACACAGTGAGAAGCTGGCCATCTGCAAGCTAAGAAGAGGGCTCTCACCAAAGCCAAACCTGCTGACATCATGACCTTGGACTCCCCAGCCTCCAGAACCGTGAGAAACAGATGTCTATAGTCGAAGCCACCCATGCCATGGTGTTTTGTGATAGTAGCCGAAGCTGACTACTTCAGAGACTAATCACAGGGTCTTAAACTCACGAGAGGTTGTTCTGTCAGGAAAGAAGTTTAGAGGTCGGCAGTCCAGGGTGGGAGTGGCAGCGACCCCCTCACGTCTGCCCTCCTGCCGGAACATCTCCTGGGCACTTCCTGTGTCTCACGCACCAGCTCAGTGGCATCACCACCTCCTGATCCCCTCCCACCGTTGGACGCAGGAACAGGGGCAACGCGTGCCTTAGCTGCAGCCCTCTAGAAACCAGGGCACAGGGCAAAGATTCAAGAGCTGCCTCTTTATTTGGGAAATGAAAGCCCAGGGCTGTGAGAGTGAAATGAGATGACCATGCTTCCCCGAGGGGCACGAAGGAGAGAGCAGTGGCTCCCCAGGTGCCCAGGAGATCCCAGAGATAGAAAAGAAGGCAATGCATCTGCAAATCCCCTCACTTCCTGTTGGTGCAATTCACTCCACAGGGAGCTCCCCTGAGCCAGGGTGCATCCTCTGGTCCCTTGGGAAGCTTTAGGGAGACCTTCCTCCCTGAAACCAAATCTCCCAGCACCCTGATCTCAGACTTCCAGCCCCCAGATCTGTGAGAAATTAATGTCTGTGGTTTAAGTCACCCAGTCTGTGGTATTTTGTTATGGCAACTTGTGATTTGGTGATTTTTAATGAGAAATATATATTTAATCTTCACCCCGCTCATGCCCCGCCCCCCTTCCTGCCACAGAACTCCTAAAACCCTTGGAATTTCCTACGTGTAAGAGAGATAAAGGTATCTTCCGTTATTCATAACAAGCCCCTTTCAACCACAGCTGGGTTTTTGTTAACGAGGTGACTTTGGAAAGCCCCCAGGGGAGGGGCTGGTTGACAGGGAAGCCAACCAACGTTCAGTCCCACCCCCCTGACCCGAGAGGGGCGGGGCTGGCGTTCAACCACCAATGGCCAAAAGATGTAATCAGTCGGGGAGGCTCCCCAAAGTGCAGGGTTTGGAGAGCTTCCTAGTGGAGGTGTCAGGCGGGTGGCGCCCCTGGAGGGGGCAGGGGAGCTCCTCTCCGCTTCCCATGCAGCTTGCCCTTGGCATCTCTTACACTGGCTGTTCCTGAGTTATATCCTTTGATAAAGAACTGGTAATCTAGTAAGTAAACTGTTTTCCTGAGTTCTGTAAGCTGCTCAAGCAAAGTAATCAAAGCCGAGGAGGGGTCACCTGAACGTCCAATCTCTAGCCAGTGGGCCAGAAGCAACTGGCTGGTGACAGCCAGGACGTGTGCCTGGCGTCTGAAGGGGGTGGGGAGTGATCTCGTGGGACTGAGCCCTCACCTGTGGGATCTGCCCCTCTCTGCAGGAGGATAGTGTCAGAACTGAGTTGTAGGGTGCCCAGTTGGGGTTGTAGAATTACTTTATGGGAAAACCAATGTATGTGGCGTTCAGAGTATTCTGTGAGCAGAAAGAACACAGGAGTTTTCCCTAGATGCAGCTAGGGCAGACCAACAGGCCAGGTTTGTGCCCAGAACTGTGAGCAACAAGTTCACAGTTCACCTCTGCTTCCTGCCCAGCCGCTGACCAGTTGCCTGGCCCCGAAGGCCACAGTGTAAGCATGGCCACAGTGTCAGAGGGGAGGACTGTGTGCTGGCCGCCGCCTCCTGCAGGATGGAGCAGCGGGGGAGGAGGGAGTCCTCTGTGTACAGTGAGGGCTCCTGGCCCCCTCTCTCTGTGGGTTCTCACCTCCACACCTGGTTGGGGAGGTCCTCGGGCACAGTTAGATCTGGCAGAGGAGCTGGGAGAGGTAGGGGAAGACAGGGGTATCATGGCCATGACCTTGAAGCAAACAGAGCCCTGCGTTGTCCTCCAAGGGCTTGCATGTCCACCTTTCTACCACCTTTTCCCCATGTTTTCTTTTTGGGCCACGCCCCATAGCTTGCAGGATCTTAGTTCCCCAACCAGGGATTGAACCCGGGCCATGGCAGTGAAAGCGCAGTCCTAACCTCTGGACTGCTGGGGAGTTCACCTTTTCCCCACTGATTCAGTTATTAAAGGGGGTCACCAAGCACCACCCTGCTCAGAGCGTCCCATCACCAGCCCAGCCCCGCCAGCCCCCAGGCCCCCTCTTTGGCTGCTGGTCTCCTTGGCTTCTGTAAATGCCAGCCTGTGGGGAGAGGTTTGTTCAATAAGGGTTCACTCCATGGCTGGCTGCTGGACAACCCCCCCCCTCCAATTTTGCCTCCCTGAGTGGTCCTTCTCAAGGCCAACTCACAGCCCCTCCCAAGCAGCTGCTCATCCCCACTCACCCCTCCAAGATGGAGCCTCTCTGGCGGGACCCGCTCCCAGCCTGAGGAGCCAGGGGTATGGCACCCCCCTCTCCTCCTTCACCCTCACCCTCTTTATTCTCCCATCCCCAAAATGCTCTCTCTTTCTCTTTCATGTCAGATGCTTCCCCCCTTCCCCTTTTTTTTCCTTTTAAAATCGTGTTAGATCCTTTCTGCAAAGGCCACACTAGCTTAACTTCCAAATACTTACTGGATGTAAAGGAAAATATTTGCATTTTCTCCTGGGAGGTGCGTTCAGCCCTGGAATATGTTGGATCCTTCTTATGCAACAAAGAAAATGAACAGGAAAAAATAAATTGTAGTTTCCATATCAAGCCAGACTGTACATTTATTTTCTGTCTCATGTCACGCAGACATTTGTTGTCTGGGCCCTAACAATAAGCCTGGGATGTGGAGGAAAATAACATGGTCCCTGCCCTCAGCACTGCTTAGGTGGAGTCTCAGCAAAAGACCCAAGTCACAGGGCAGAGGTAGTGCTGGCTAGAAGGATGTCCAGGGTCCCAGAGACCCCAGGGCAAGGGCAGCAGCAGGCCCTGCAGGGAAGGGGGGGATGTGTTCCCAGGCACAGCTCGGAGGCATGGAATCTGGGGGTGGTGGTGCTGGTGCTTCAGCACCACGGTGGGGGGTGGGGTGGGGGTGGAGGGAAAGCCTCAGGGCTCCCACACCTCTGGAGCTCAGAAGCAGGGGCACCCCAGTGCTCCAGGCCCTCTGCCGTTAGGGTGGGGGCACCTGAGGCCTGTGACAGGTCCTTGTCAGCAGCTGGTGCAGATGCTGGCTTGAATACAAAGCCACACCTTGTCCCTGGCAGGTGTTAACTCACCCTCAACAAGCCCAGCGCTGAGGGGACCCAGCACCTGTGGATGACACCTCCCCGGGCGGCATGGGGGCCGTGCAGCCTCCCTCCCCACCTGCACACCTGGCAGACACACCTGCGGCCGCCCCAGGACTCGGGTTCTCCAGGATGAGCAGCCTTGCAGCTGTCAGTCTGGGTGTCCTGATTTTTGGTTTGGAAAATATGATCACCACCCACAGCCAGCTTGTACCCCAAGACGTCTGTGAGGAAGCAGATCGCACGTGACCTTCATGACCTGTCCCATCCCAGCTGTGCTAACATCTGGAAGCATCCATCATCTGGAGCACTTCCTACAGGCAGACGCATTCACTCCCCACAACAGCCTGCAGTGAAGTCCAGAAGGACAATCGGCCCTCTGAGGCTGGAGACGTGTCCGGAGGAGTGAGGGAGCTGCGCCGGGACACACAGCACGGGCAGGAATTTGTGTTTGTGTCTGAACTTCAAGTGAGGACTCGCGGCCCATTGCTTTTCCAACGCCACCACTGCGGTTCTCTTGCAGGAAGGAAAACTTGCTGAGCACCTCCCTGGGCTGTCCCTGGGGACCCTGCAAGGACCTCACAGGGCAGAAAGGGGGGAGCACACAGAGCCACCATGTGTGCCTGAAGGGCCAACACAGAGTGGAGTGCAAAGAGCCGCGGGGCCAGACCTCCTGCGGGGAGCTGGGAGGCGGCGTCCGGAGCAGGAAGAGCTACCTGGAAGGTAAGACCAGGAAGAGCTCTGAGAGGTAAGAGAGCGCCGGGCCTGTAGACAAGGAACAGGACACTCAGGGTCACTTTATTTAATTCTTGTACAGGCTTCGGAGGGAGGAATGCCGAGTTCCAACACCTGCTTCTCAGAGATGAGGAAACCAAGGCTCCGAGAGGCTGTGCGCCATGCCCAAGGCCACACAGCTGCGAATGGACTATCAGACCAGGCCCCAAGGCCTGACCCTTGGTGCGGCGTTGGCATCTTTGAAACGCCGGCCCCAGGCCCTGGTGGGCACCAAGCTCCCGGCTGGCAGAAGCGGAGGTGCTCTGGGCAGGAAGCCTGCCTCCAGTGCTGAGTCTCTCTGGCCCCTGGCTGGTGCGGGCAGGAAGCATCCGGCTGCCCAGGCTGTGGCGACCGCTTGGCCCTTTGCGCCCCTGGGCTCCCAGCAGCCCCATGTGGCCTGTCCAGCTGCGGACAAGCCAACCCATCGACCACTGCAGGCCCCGGCGAGGCCCCGGCCCTCCCTCATCACTGTGCGTTTACTGGGCTGGGGCTGCCCCGTGGTGAGGTGGACCACATGCTCTCAGGATGGGGGGTACCGGCAGGTTCCCGTCATCGTGAAGCCCGGCTGTGAGGGGGGAACACAGGGCTGGAGGGTCTGGGGGAGCTGGTGCTGGCGGCCGCAGGCCACATTTGAGCTTTGCGATGAGTCTGAAGGGTGAAAAGTGCTCAACAAGTGGAGAAAGGCGAGAGGGGCCTTCCCAGCGGGGGGGAGGTGTGGGCAAGGCGGGTGTCTGGGACGCAGCAGGAATCCTAGGGTGACCTGTGCAGACTGGCCCCCGAAGAGGCCAGGGAGGGGGCAGGCCAAGCAGACTGGCCCGTAGGGGAGGCCAGGGAGGGGGAGGCCAGCGAAAGGGGAGGCCGACTTCTGTCCTTAGGGGCCTGCTGACCTTTGGTGGGCCCTGAGCTCTCAGCAGCCTCCACTTTGATCAGGTTCTGGGTGGGCTTTCAGGCAGGAAAGACTGGCCAGCTGGCATAGGGGTCCTACCTCAGGAGCAGCTGGTGGTGAGGACGCCTGAAAGGGTTCAGTGTCTCATGTCTTCACTGAGATCAGAAGATGGAGGTCTTGGGCACAAACGCCGTGGGAAGATTCTGACCTTGTACATGCTTACCCAAATGCACAGCTCTGATGGGGAGTCCCTTCCGGACAACAGGCCTGTCAGGGCCTCACCTGACTTCCCACGGACAGGCCTGGCCCTCGCTTTCCTCTGCCCTCGGCCGAGGCTGCAGAGGGCTGGTGGGCTCCGTGCCAGCTGCCTCTGAGCTGATGCCTTCTCTGGCAAACCAGGACAGCCTCCGGGGAAGGTGGTAGAGGGGGAAGGTGGTGGAGGCGGGGGCAGTCCCTGACCCAATCCAGCAAATCCCCTCCTCCCAAAGCAGAGCCCAGGGCCTCTGCAGCCCAGCCAGCACTCCTGCAGCCTCAACCCTGAAAAGAGAAACAACAAAGCCAGGTGCTTTCCTGCCTGCAAAGAACTTTCAGCTTCCTTTTCTTGCTGGTGTCCTGGCCACCTCCCACCTGAACACAGTGATGCTGAGAGCTTCTGCCCCGATGGCTTCCAGGCAAAGCAAAGGAGGGAGGTAGAGGTGCAGTGTCGGGGGGACCAACAGAGGGTGGGGTCGGGTCTGGAGACCCAGGTTCTGGAGCTGCCAGAGGCTCAGGGTGTGGCCCAGGCCGGCTCTCGCCTCCCTCCACCTGTAACTGACACATGCGGTGGGGGAATATTTCAGACCCTGAAACCCTGGAGCCTCCTGTGAGCCTCTAGACCATGTGCATGAGAGGCTGGGGATAACTCTGGGGTGTCTGTTGGCAGCAGGGCTGAATTCCAGGGACAGTGAACAGAGAAGGAACATTTTTCTCCCCAAGTCAGGACAGGATACTGCCCAGTCAGCCCGAGTTAGCCCATCACCAGGACTAATTTTAGAACATTTTTTATCACCCCGCAAAGAAATCCTTTAGGAGACACCCACCCATTTCACTCCAACATTTCCTCCAGCCCTAGGAAACCATGAATCTACCAAGAAAATAAAATGTTTTTACATTGGGGTAAACCTGTCTTAAGTGTGTAGATCGAATGTGTGCTTTTTCTTTCTTTCTTTTTGGCTGCACCGCTCAGCTTGTGGATTGAACCCAGGCCCTTGGCAGTGAGAGCACAGAGTTTTAACCACTGGACCACCAGGGAATTCCCTGTGCTGACATTTTGACCTTTCCTTTCACTGGAAAAGCCCTAAGACACTCCCCCTCACCCCCATTCAGTGTGTCAGCTTGATGCTCTCCCTTTAAAGTATACAAAGTATTTTTTGTTTCAACTACTTTTTCATGGAAATCTTTCTAAGATATTGTGAGAATTGCCCCAACAGGAACCAAAATTTATTTGGAGCTGCAAACATCTCATTTAAGGACTATATATTTTCCAGCTTCCTTATTGGAAGGTGTAGCTGTACAACTAAGTTCTGGCCAATGAGATGTGAGCAGAAGTGTGTGGCACTTACTTTCTCTTTAGAAAAGAGGGAGATGGCTCTTTTCCCTTTTTTCATCCTTCTGCCTATAAAAAGTATGTAAGTGCTGGAGCTTTTGCAGCTATTCTGGGTCATGAGGTGACTTTGAGACTAAAGATGGTACAAGGAGAAGAAACACAAAAAAAGAAGACTGAGTCCCTGTCACCTGGACAATTTTAACCCCAGACTTCCTGTCTTTGGGCTACTTCCTGTTTCTGGGCTACTCAACTTTATTGAGTTATAATTTACATAAATTGCTCCCATTTTAAGTCTACAGTTCAATGAGGTTTGATATACGTATATACCCAGGTAACCACCATACCAATCAAGATATAGAATATCCCTGTAACCCCCGGAAAATTTCCTTGTACCTTTTACTAGTCCAACCCCACCCCCTTCCTGCTTATACCTACTCTATCTGTTTTCTATCCTATAGATTAGTTTGCCCTAGGCTACTTTTATATGAGAAAGAACTAAATGTCTATTTGGCTGAAGCCAGTATTTCTTGGGCCTTTATTATTTGCAGCTGATTCTAATGCAGAATTGAATATAGATATATTGCACAGTCTCACATAGAGGTTCCTAAACACATTGTATGTAATGTGTTTTTGATAACTTCAGACCATTGTTAGATATCCTGTGTCTTTGTTCCCTGGGAAACAGATTTGGAGATGAGATGTTCAGGCAGGAGTTTCATTAGGGAGTGCCCTTGGGGACACACCTCTGCAGTAAGTAACAGACACAGAGGGAGGCAGCTACAACAGAGCCTCAGCCATCCCCACAGGGAGCTCAGAGGCTGAGTAGACCTGCAGGGACGTCCTCAGCTGGGTCCCCAAGTTAACAGTTACTGGATGTGGGCTGTCCCTGGGGAGTGGTGAACACCAGGCAGCTCTTTTCTCTCAAGGGCAATTCCCAGGGAGGGATGAGTGGAGAGCCATTAGTGGCCAACACTCCCAGCAGCTGAGGTGGGTCTGGTGGGGAGTCTGGGAGGTGCGTCACAGCAGTCATGATGCCACGAGCTCTGGGCGGTGCCCTCAGGGCAACTCAGCAGCGTGGGAATGACTTGCATCTGCCTGGCAAGACCCCACGTCCCTCTTGGGGCAGATGCCTGGCTCTCTGCGGACCCTGAAGCTCTCAGGACAGCGGAGCCCTGCTCTTAGGGTTGGGACCATGAGCTGTCAGAGCAGCTGCTTCCCTCCAAAGCTGCCTGCTCTGCTTCTGTTGGACCTTCTGCGTGCTCCTCTTCCTGGATTCCCTCTGGACACCTACCCCCTGCCACCTCTGTCCCCACCGCGGCCGCCCCGACAGGGGAGACTGTGGTGTCAGATGGCTTCTCTCCCTGTCTCTCAAGCTGCCCCTTGTAGGGGCTGTCTTTGCACACCCTGACCTTGGCAATGCCTCCCCGTGTCCCAGTCCTTCCTTATTTTTGAGCTTTACGGTGACTTCACTGACCCTGCTCGAAAGACATGAAATTTTAACATCCTTCTGAGCTACTCACATTCCTCTGCTGTGAGAATTGTTTTTAATATTCTGCCTTATTTTACCAACTAAGGCTGAAGCTTCTACAGAATTCGGTACCTGGACTTCATAACAACTGTCTCCTCCACAAGAACTCTTCTCTTGGTTTGAGGGCTGCTTTCCAAAAGGTTGAGGTTCCTGGCACTTTGACTTTTAGATTAGCTGGACATTACCATAAATCAGAATGGAGACAGCATCAGATAAAATGAGGGTCAAGGGAAACTCTTCATGTGACTTTTTAATGAGAATATTTAAAATACAGGTAAGTCCAGAGAATATCAGACACATGTGCCCGCAACAGAATGGCTGTCAGGACATAGTGGCTTCATATTTCCAGAAATAATGCATGTCAGGTGCTGGCGAAACCCCCTTCCATCACTCCAGTCTTTCCCCACCCTGCCCTGTCCCAGAAGTAACCCTTCACATGAACTAGTGGCATTCTCTTTCAGTCCATTTTGATACTTTTGCTATATTTGTATATATTTAGACAGATGTACAATGAATTGTATGTTTTAAACAAACCTAAACAGTAGCATATCATACAGTTTCCATTCTTTGCCTTTTTTGTTTGTTTTAAATTTCATTCTTATTAAGACATTTTATGTATATTTTAATTTCTAAAATGGAGTCTGATTTATTTTTCTTGACACCTAGGACTGCAGGAAGTTTTCTTTCTTTTTTTAAAATTAATTTTTATTGGAATATAGATGCTTTACAATGTTGTGTTAGTTTCTTGCTGTACAGCAAAGTCAATCAGTCATACGCATACATACATGCCTTCTTTTTCAGATTTCTTTCCCATTTAGGTCATTACAGAGCACTGAGTAGAGTTCCCTGTGCTATACAGTTGCTTCTCATTAGTTACCTATTTTATATGTAGTAGTGTATATACGTCAGTCCCAATCTCCCAATTCACCCCACCCTATTCCTTGCATTTTTTTAAAAAATTCAATGCTGTTTTCGAGATCTGTTTATGTTAATTCAGATATATCTAGCTACTTGATTTTAACTGCCATTTATAGGAGTCTATCGTGTGAAATAACGTGCTTTGTTTACTCCTTTTCGGAATGCTGGACATTAAAGCTGCTTTCGATTTTCACTCCTTTGTTGCAGTGATGTCCTTGAACATGGCTTTCTGGCTTCTGCACAGAGGTTTTCTTGGAGTGTATAATCAGAGGCGGCGACAATTGCTGGACAGAAGGGTACTTGCCTCTCTCTTTTACTAGATGTTGCCAAGTTGCCCTCCAAAGCAATCGTCGCAATTTCCCCTCCATGCCCTCGAATCCTCACATCCTCTTCAGTACTTGGTACTGGTAAGGAGGTAACGCTATATCACAGTTGCTTTATTTTGTCTCAGCTGCTGAGGAGGTTGGATATCTTTCATGCTTATTGGCCACTTGGATTATTTCTTCTGTGCAATTCCCTTTCCACTTTATACAAGGATTTTGCCCTTCAAGTTTCTTTTAATGTCATGTTCTTGCAATACTAAAAAAAAAAAAGTGTAGCCCCACAGGTCACGTGAAGCTGGGGGGAAAAGAATCTTACCTAGGAGTCTAGCTCTCACCTTGATGTTATTATCTCTATGACTTGGGGCAAATATCTTCCTCTCTGGTTTGTTACTAGTTAATTAATTAATTAATTAATTTATTGGCTGTGTTGGGTCTTCGTTGCTGCACACGGGCTTTCTCTAGTTGCGGCGAGCAGGGGCTACTCTTCGTTGTGGTGCGCGGGCTTCTCATTGCAGCGGCTTCTCTTACTGCAGAGCACAGGCTCTAGGCTCATGGGCTCCAGTAGTTGCAGCACACAGGCTCAATAGTTGTAGCTCACGGGATTAGTTGCTCCGTGGCATGTGGGCTCTTCCTGGAGCCGGGATCGAACCTGTGTCCCCTGCCTTGGGCAGACAGATTCTTAACCACTGCGCCACCTAGGAAGTCCCATTCCTCTCTGATTTTTAAAAATGTATTTTTCAAGTATACAGTCAGTGGTTGTAAGTATATTCACAAAGCTGCACAACCATCCTCCTCCCTCTCTGATTCCAAAAAGAAACCTCCTGCCCACTAGCAGTCACTCTTCCTCCATTTTCCTCAGTTCTCAGACTCTGGCAACCAATAATCTACTGTTAGTCTCTGTGAATTTGCTTATTCTGGACAAGTTTTGTATGGCTCTTTTCACTCAGCACAATGTCGTCAAGGTTCCGTATGCTGTAGCATGTATCAGTACTGCATCTCTCTTTAGGGCTGAATAATATTCCACTCTTATGGATAGACCACATTTTTCTTTTATCTTTGTTTTGGCTGTGCTGCGCCGCATAGCTTGTGGGATCTTAGTTCCCCAACGAGGGATTGAACTCTGGCCCTCGGCAGTGAGCGCACAGAGTCCTAACCACTGGACCACCAGGGACTTCTCAAGACCACCTTTTGTCTATCTGTTCCTCAGTAGATGGACTTTGGGGTTATTTCTACTTTACAATGTTGTGAATAGTGCTGCTGTGAACATTTATGCACAAGTTTGGGAGCAGGAGTAGATTTTCAATTCTCTTGGGTATATATCTGGGGGAAGAATTGCTGGCTCCTATGGTAACTCTATGTTTAACTTTTTTTGAAGAACTGCCGAACTGTTCTCCGCAGCCATCACACCATTTTATATTCTGCTCTCCCAGCAGTGGACGGACGGAAATTCCAGTTTCTTCCCATCCCCACCAATACTTTTTATTGTCCAGCTCTTTGACTCTAGCGCCTAGAGGGTGCAGAGTAATCTCATTGAGGTTTTGCTTTGTATTTCCCTGATGACTAATGATGTTGGTCATCTTTTCTTGGTGTGTGCTTATTGGCCCTGTGTTTATCTTCCTCTGAGAAACGTCCTTTCAAGCACTTTTCCATTTTTATGTATTTATTTACTTATTTATTTATTTATTTGGTTGCGCCGGGTCTTAGTTGTGACTCGTGGGCTTCTTAGTTGCAGCACGCAGGCTCCTTAATTGTGGCATGCAAAGTCTTAGCTGTGGCATGCATGTGGGATCTAGTTCCTTGACCAGGGATTGAACCCAGGCCCCCTGCATTGGGAGCTCAGAGTCTTAACCAGTGTGCCACCAGGGAAGTCCCCCTTTTCCATTTTTAAATCGGTTTGCCTTTTTATTGTTGAGCTGTAAGAATTCTTTATATATCCTAAATAGAAGTTCAGATATTTACTTTGCAGATATCTTGTTCCATATTTCGGGTTGTCTTTTCATGTTCTTGAGAGTGTCCTTTGAAGCACAAAAGTTCTTAATTTTGATGATGTCTAACTTGTCAGTTTTTTCTTTGGTTGCCTGGGTTTTGGGTCATAGCTAAGAAACTGTTGGAGGAAGGGGGACCCCTTCCAGGGCCCAAGAGAGGGCTCTTGTCTAAAGCTCAGAAATGAATTGTCCGAGGAGACACAAGTGCTGACAAAGCAAGAGCCTTTATTGGGCAGGGGCGCCCAGGCAGAGAGCAGGAGGGTAAGGGAACCCAGGAGGACGGCTCTGCCACATGGCTCGGCTTGCAGTCTTGGGTTTTATGGTGATGGGGTGGGTTTCCAGGTTGTCTCTGGCCAATCATTCTGACTCAGGTGGCACGCGCATGGTTCAGCCAAGATGGAGTCCAGTGAGGAGGAGTCTGGGAGGTGGGTAGGACATGTGGACTGGCCTCTCCTCTCCCCTTTCAACCTTTCCCGTATTCTTCTGGTTGGTGGCTTGTTAGTTCCGTGTTCCTTACCAGGATCTCCTTTTGTAAAATAACTCATGCAAATTGTTACTATCTTTGCCTGGCCAGGGCGAGCAGTTTCAGTCAGTGTTTCCCCTGACACAACCATTGCCTGATCCTTAGCCAGAAAGATTTATGCTTACGTTTCCTTCTAAGAGTTTTATAGTTTTAGCTCTTACGTTTAGGTCTTTGATCCATTCTGAGTTAAATTTTTGTAAATGGTGTGAGGTAGGGGCCCAACTTCATTCTTTTTCAAGTTTCATAGTTGTTCCAGCACCATTGGTTGGAAAGACTATTAAGCACTTGAATCACAGCTAATCTGAATTGAGATGTGCTGTTAAGTACAGGACACAAGCTGAATTTAAAAGATTTAGTATGAAATAAAAATAATGCAAAATATCTCATAATTTCTAGATTGATTACATGTTGAAACAGTTTTTCTAGATTGGATTAAATAAAATGTATCATTAAAATTATTTTTGTCTGTCATTTTACTTCTTTAATATTTATTTATTTATTTTTAGCTGCATTGGGTCTTTCTTGCTGCACTCAGGCTTTCTCTAGTTGTGGCGAGTGGGGGCTAGTCTTCATTGTGGTGCACGGGCTTCTCATTGCAGTGGCTTCTCTTGTTGTGAAGCTTGGGCTCTAGGCGCACGGCTTGCAGTAGTTGAGGCACGTGGGCTCAGCGGTTATGGCTCTCGGGTTCTAGAGCGCAGGCTAAGTAGTTGCGGTGCACGGGCTTAGTTGCTCTGTGCCATGTGGGATCTTCCTGGACCAGGGCTTGAACCTGTATCCCCTGCATTGGCAAGCAGGTTCTTAACCACTGTGCCACCAGGGAAGTCCCTCATGCCATTCTACTTTTAAAAATGTGCCTATACATGTGGCTTGCTTTCTTTCTGTTGGAATTTGGACAATGTTGCCTGGAAGAAGACGCACAGGACTGCAGGAGTGTTCCTTCCACCCCACGTTTGTTGTGGAACTGTTGCAGCAGACACCTATTGTCCTGCTCAGGGCATGTACCAATTTCTCAGGCACCAGGAGCTCTGTTTCCCAGAAAAGAAGCCACCGGGAGAAGAGCTGGAAAGGCAAGCAGCCTTTTCCGGTTTGAACTGGTTTGAAACAGTGGTCAAAGCCACTGTTTGTGTTTGGCTTTGGGTTTTGTGCTTTCGCGGGGGCTTTATGCAGCCAAACAGACTCTGGGCTGCTCCCCTCCTTGTTCAGCGACATGGAAAAGATGTCAGGCCTGGCAGGCAGAGCCCTGGGCTGGGGGCTTTGTCTTTACATGTGGGAACTGGCAGGCTGCTGCCCTGGTGCCCCGTCCTGCATCGGGTAACCACATTATCCATGACCGTGTTGTGCATGGACACACATCCTGGTCCATTCTGCTCTGCAAACCAAATGTGCATCTGCCCCAGGGGCTCTAGAGCAACCCACCCACCTCTCCTTGTGGAGCCACTGCTTCAAGATCAACACACTCGGTGTCTGGTGTGCACTGCAACAGGGGACAAAGCCATTTCCCATTCCATGGCAAATCTGACCCTCTCTCCCTGTGGCCACCTGAGGGCAGAGAACTCTTGAGGGAAGAGCTCAGAGAGGGTAGGTGTCTTGTCCAAGCAACACAGCTAAAACCTGCTGGAGTTGGGACCAGAACCTAGGTCTCCTGACAGATTCACTGTGATGGTTTTCTTTTTTTTCCTATTTTCTTTTCTCTTTCTCTCTTTTAAAAAGGTTTGTTTATTTATTGATTGATTGATCGATTGATTGACTGTGTTGGGTTTTCTTTGCTGTGTGCAGTCTTTCTCTAGTTGTGGCAAGAGGGGCTACTATTTGTTGCAGTGCGCGGGCCTCTCATTGCAGTGGCTTCTCTTGTTGTGGAGCATGGGCTCTAGGCGCGAGGGCTTCAGTAGTTGTGGTGCATGGGCTTAACAGTTGTGGCTTGTAGGCTCTAGAGCACAGGCTCAGTAGTTGTGGTGCACAGGCTTAGTTGCTCTGCGGCATGTGGGATCTTCCCGGAGCAGGGATCGAACCTGTGTCTCCTGCATTGGCAGGCGGATACTTAACCACTCCGCCAGCAGGGAAGCCCCACAATGGTAATCTTTACACCTGTGCTCTGAGTCAGCCAGCCTTTGACGCGATGCTGATGATGGTGAGGGAGGTGACGTCCTGATCATTGGTTGAGTTCCTCTGATACCACAGGCCCTGTACACACGTTTGCCTCTCTTAGTCCACGGGAGACATTAATATCCACATTTTACAAATGAGGAAATCAGAACCCTGGATTAGGGCTACCGAAGAAAATGTTCTAGGCTTGTTAAAGAAGAGGGAAGGAAGAGAGGGGAGTCAAGGAGGGAGGAGTTAATTTTTTTCTTTTAAAGGACATCTGATATTGCTCATTTAAGCCTCTCAACCACCCTACACGCTGGGTCAAGAGATTCAGTAAATTTAAGGAACCTTCCCAGGGTTCTGACTAGGGCAACTGTAGGAGTTGGAATTTGCCTCCAGGTCTGTGCACCTGGAATCCCACCCACTTTCCTCTGCATCTCAGAGCTGTGCCTTTGGTGGTGATGGGAGAGGAGCCCGGCTCCTGAGCCCTCACTGCACCCAGACTCCTTTCCACCTCTTCACCCTGTTCCTTAGAAGCCAAGCTTGGGGAGGGGTCAGGGAGTAGGGGCAAGAGGGCAACGGCCTACTCAAGGAACAGAATGAGGTCCTGAAAGCCCCTGGGGCAGCAGGGCATGTGGGGCTGGAAACAGAAGATGTGAAGATATACAAGGCGTGTCTTAGGCCATAACGAAATATCACAGACTTGGGGGGCTTAAATAACAGACATGTATTTCTCACAGCTCTGGATGCTGGAAGTCCAAGATCAAGCTGTTGGCTGATTCAGAATCTGGTGAGGACTCTCTCCCTGGCTTGCAGGTGGCTGCCTTCTCTCTGTGTCCTCACATGGCCTTTGTGGAGACAGGGAGAGAGCTCATTCTCTTCCTCTTCCTAGAAGGCCACCAATCCTAATGGAGTAGAAGCACACTCTTATGACATCATTTCACCTTATCTATCTCCTAAAAGCCCTATCTCCAAAAACAGGCACATTGGGGGTGTTAGGGCTTCCATGTATGAATTCTGGGGGACACAATTCAGTTCATAGCAGGGCGGCTGCTCTAGGAGAAGGGACACCCTGGTTTATCTTGACCCTCCCTCTCCCCCCACTGCCGCCCCCCGCCCTGGGAGCTTGCAAGGATGAAGGGGAAAGGGGGATCTATCGGAAAGTGCCCCTGAGTCACATTCCCTGGGTGACCCCTGGGCTATAGCATCTGTTTCGGGGGCCATCACAAACACTGGTGTACTTCAGGGATAAGCAAGATGGTCTAATGATTCAGTTTCCCCACCTCTGATCATCTACTGACCAGAGGCAGGGTCCAGGGATTCTTACTGCTGGTGCTGCCAGCCAGTTCTCTGCCTGTTTCCTCTGCCTTGAGCTTCCGGGGTCAGGAGAAGGATGGGCAGCCACAGGAGCCCCCGTGGCCCACTCTATTCCCGGCAGCCACACTGTAATTACGAGTGCAAATGAAACAGTGACAGCAGCACACTAGGACCTGGAAACACGCTGGCCTCCACTTCCTCAAACATTCAGGAGCAGGGGTTTGTGAGCTAGGGCTTCATTCATTTGAAAGGACCTCCCTAGTAAGATACACACTCAAGTTCAGCGAAGTACTACAAAGTGTTTTTTTTTTTTTTAATCTTATTAAGTCCTTTATTTTACTTTTTTTTTTTATTATTTTTGGGGGGGTACACCAAGTTCAATCATCTGTTTTTATACACATATTCCCGTATTCCCTCCCTCCCTTGACTCCCCCCCCACCCTCCCTCGAGTCCCCCCCCACCCTCCCCGTCCTAGTCCAAAGTGTTTTTAAATAGTATTTTTTTCTGATGCCTGTGTGGGTCCAACACAGTGACACTGAATCTGGCCGTCACTGATTCTATTATGCAACCTTGGACACCTCATTTCTCCAAGCAGAGGTGTCCTCATCTGTAAAATGGGGAAACAATCTCAAGAATGATAGGGATAGTATATGTAAAAATGCTTCAAAAATAATAACATACCACACATATAGAAAACAAACTTATGGTTACCAAAGGGGAAAGAAGTTGGGAGGGATAAATTAGGATTTGGGATTAACATATACACACTACTATATATAAAATAGATAACCAACAAAGGCCTACTGTATAGCACAGGGAACGATACTCAATATTTTGTAATAACCTATAAGGGAAAAGAATCTGAAAAAGTATATATATATATAATACATTATATATATAACTGAATCACTTTGCTGTATACCCAGAACATTATAAATCAACTATACTTCAATAAATTAAATAAATAAAAGACAGTCTCTAAAAGCAAATTTTGTACATAAAAAATTGAATAGATGGAAAATACTTAGTATCTGTCTCATGCAGCAGGTGAATGGTAATCTTTATCTCCAAGGAGATCTTAGAAATAATAATAAAAAGGCAAATATTTTGGAATAACCTATAAGGGAAGAGAATCTGAAAAAGAATGTATGTATATGTATCTGAATCACTATCCTGTACACTGAAACTAACACAACATTGTAAATCCACTATATTTCCATTAGAAAAACACGGCATCATAAAAGTCAGTCAGGTTTTGTGAAGAATAATGAGAGTCACTCCTGCCTTTGAGTTTTCATAGCTCTCATATGGAAGACATCTTGTATGACACCTGTTACGTGTTGAATTGCTCCCCCATAAAGATGTTGATGTCCTAACCCCTGGTGCTTGTGAATGTGACCTTATTTGGAAATAGGGCCTTTGCCGTTGATTGAATTAAAATGGGGTCATTAGGGTGGGCTCTAATACAAAGACTGGTATCTTTACAAAAAAGGGGACATTTGGACACAGAGACAGACACACACAGAGGAGAGCTGACATGAAGATTCAGGGAGAAGACAGCCACCTACAAGCCAAGAAACACCGGAGCCTACAGAAAGTAGGGGAGAGGCTTGAAAAGACTCTCCCTCACAGCCCTCAGAAGGAACCAACCTTGTCAACACCTTGATCTTGGACACTCAGCTTCCAGCCTGTGAGACAGTAAATGTCTGTAGTTTAAGCCACTCAGTTTGTGGTACTTTCTTACCAAAGCCCCAGGAAACTAGTATAACACTCTACCCTGAATTTGCTTTCTTTCTTGCTCTATTGATTACATCCACATGTACTTATTGAGAGACTATTGCATGCTCTCCCTCCACAAAGCTCCATAAGGGATACGGAAGGAGCCGCAGACACAGAAAGGAAGATTCTAGGTTGTATCTCCCCTGAGGGAGAACTGCCTTCCTTAGAAGTTCAGAGAAGGGAGAACGACAGCTGAGCTGAGGGATGGAGGGCCAGGTGGGAGCTGAACTGAGTGTCAAGGGAAAGGTAGGTTCCAGTTTGGTGGGGAGAAAAGGGAAGGCATGCTGGGGGAGAGAAGAGTCTGGGCAAAGGCAGGGAGGTCCAGGAAACTGGCCCATCTGCGCTTCCCCAGGGCTTTCTCATCCTCCACCTTGCCTCTCCCCTGTGTCTACCACGTCTCCCCTCCTCATCTTTCCAGGCCCAGCAAGACCATCATCTGGTCTGTGAACCTCTTCTGAGCTGGTTTCGCATGCGGTCATATGCGGTCAGAGCTCATGGCCTTGATGACGGTGATTCCCGTGCTGGGGTGGACATCTGCGGTCCTGTGACTGAGCTTCAGAGACGTGTGTTCCGCATTTGTAGCAACGAGCTCACCAAAGTGACTGTTTTCTTCTGGGCACACAGGAGACTGTAATTCCTAGCCCCCTCGCATTCAGGTGGGACCGGGTGGTTAATTCCAGGTAGTGAATGCAGTGGATGTGATGTGTGTCTCCTCCAGGACCCCTGAGACCCCTGGCTGGTGCTCTCTCCTCTCTCGTTGCTGGCCGAGGGGCCAGTGGAGGCCTCAGAAGCCCTGAAGGAGGGTGGTGGACTCTCTAGATGGAAGGGGCTGGGGTTCCTGAGTGCCTGTGTGGCCTCCTCCCCATTCCCGGTGCCCCGCCCCCCCCGACCTGCATTGAAGGGCACCCTGAGTGAGAAGTAGGGTCCTAAGTGTGACCACAGCAGATCGTAACCTGCTCCCACTCACCTGGGCTGATAGGCCTGGGCTGGGCATCTGACAGAGGGCGCCTCACCTGTAACCCCACCCTCTGTGTGGACAAGCTACCAGAAGCCTAGGCAGTGACCTCGGCCACTGGTCTCTGCTGAGAAGGAAAGGTGGAGCCGGTAGGTGCCAGAGCTGGAGCCCGATGACATCACTACAGCCGGGCACTGCTCCTGCAGACAGTCACTACGGCATTTAATGCTTGAAGCAGGGCCACCTAGGAGACCGACTCCCTCCGGGTTTAGTGTTGTCATTTACCTGCGGAGAGAGGGGTCTGGGCTCGGACCACCTTGCCTGCCAGCCCCCAGCCAGTTCCCCCCAAAGCCGCCCACCACCGCTTCTCTCCGCCGCCTCCCGTGTGGTGGGAGTTCACTCACCGTGCTGTTGTGGAGGAGGATTTAACGGAGGATTTGAGTTTTCCCCTGGAGACGCTAGAAAGACAGTTTGTCTCAGCCTAACACTAACGCCCAGCTCCACATTTATGGCTGTTTCTGTGGTTACCTTTCTTCGGGGATGTTTGGGGTGGGTGGTGACGGTAGTGGTGGGGGCGTGTACATGTCTGCTCTGCTAGGACCCAGATTTTCTGGGGCTGCTGGCGAGGGGCCTTGGCGAGCACAGACCCTGATTTCTGCCTGCTCGCTGCTCACGCCAGTGCCATGGCAGGTGGATGGAAAAGTCTACAGGAAACATCGGTCCGCCTCCCCGATACCCAGGGACTCTCGGAGGTGGCAACCGAGCCTCCTCCGCGGCCGAGCCTGAAGACCCGCAGCATGGGTCATGCCAAGGAGGGAAGGGCCCGCGGAAGCCCGCTCCTCCTCCCGTCCAGTTTATAGGTGGGGAGCCCGAGGACAAGGGAGTCCAGGGGACGTGTCAAAATGGCCTGGAGTCAGCAAAGGCAACCAGAGCTGGAACCCGGGCCTCCCTCCTCCCGCCCCGGGCTCCTTCCCTGAACCAGGCGCGGGAAGACTGGTGGCATCCGCTCACGGGACGGGCGGTGAGGGGGTACCAGAGGGGCCTGGCAGGAGGCCTGGGGCGACTGGGGCCTCCTCCCCTTCGGGGCCACCCGGGCTGCACTTCCTGCAGAGGACTGGGGAGGCGGGGAAGAGGGCGCGGGACCTGCGCCTCCCGGGTGCCGCCTCCGGGCCTTCCCACACCCTCAGGCCAGAGGCCAAAGGTTAAGGAGGCGGAGCCGGTGCCTGGCTCCGTCCCTGCCCGGGGATGCACGCGGGGCTGGGGCCGGGTCACGGCCTCCGCTGGACAGAGAGTGCGCGGGAGAGCTGGAGCCCCGGGCCGGCTTGGAGACCGCGGAGGCCGCGCGCGGTGGGGCCGGAGGGGGCGTGGTTAGGGACGGGGGCGTGACCCGAGTGGGTTGGTGGGCGGGGCCGGGGCGGGGGCGTGGTCGAGGCGGGGGCGGGTCCGCAGGAAACTCGAGCTCCGGCCCGGGCCGCGCGCCCCGCCTCCGGCCCCCGCCTCCCGGCTCCGCCTTCGCGTCCCTTCCTTCCCGGGGCTGGCGGGCGGGCCGCGGCGACTGCAGGCGGCGGACTGGCGGATCGGCGCACTGGCGGGCGCCTCCGCCTCGCTCCCTCCCTCACTGCCGGCTTCCTTTTGTCTTTCTGGGAGGCGATGAGAGCAGGGCCGGCGCGGCGGCTGCGGGCGCACGGAGGCCAGCGCTCCTAGGCACCCTTCCCGGGCTCGGCGCGCTCGTCCCTCGCAGCGGCCCGCTCGCGCCCCAGCGCCGGCGGTGCGGAACTTGGGCTCCGGGAGCCGGAGGATCGCGTCCTGCGACGGAGCAGGTAGGAAAGGGGCGGGCTGCGGGGCTGCGGGGAGTGCGGGCGTGTGCACCGACGTGCGCTGCGATCCCGCTCTCTGCGTGTGTGTGCGCGTGTGTGTGTGTGTTGCGGGGGGAGTGATTGTGTTTCTCTGCGCGGTGGAGTTGTGGATGACTGAGTACGGTGGTGTGTCCCTGGAATGGCGTGTCCTCGTGGGGATCCGTGTGTGCAGTTGGATGTGCACATTCTTGGCTGCGTTTGTGGAATTGTGTGTCGGGGCGCAGTTGCTGGTGGGGACCGGTGTGGGGAGGGTGTCGTGTGTGAGCGGCTGTGTGGGGCGCGGGTGGCAGGGTGGGCGTGGGCGGTCCAGCCCAGAGCGCAGAGCCCCGGGTCCCGGCCGGCCGGCGCAGTGCGGAGTACAGAGCCCCGGAGGATAGCTGGGATCTGAGGGGGCTAGCCCGGGCTTCGGGGGCAGCCCGGGCTAGCCCGCCCGGGGACAGGTCCGCGAGGCCCACGTGAGTCGCCTGGGCGCTCTGGCCTGGGGAGGGGGCCCGTGCGACGGCCATCTGCTCCCTCTTTCGCAGGCGGAGGGGCGACGGACAGAGCCCTGCTGCGGAGTTAGGAGCCCTGGGATCGCCGTGACTCGCACTGCGACCAGGGCCCGACACGCCACGTTCCCGGGTCGCGGTTTTCTTATCAAATGGGGACAGTTCCTCCCTTGGGGTCTGTCGTGACAGTTAAAATGAGAACCACTAAAGATAGCTCTCCGCCCAGTGCCTGGCACGTAGTAGGTGTTGTGTTAATTGGATTAGCGTTTCTCTTTTTTTTAACCCTTTTTTTTTCTTTATCGTGGGTGGGACGCTTACACCCCCCTGCCCACCCCCACCCCCCGCGCGTGTTTCATGCCTCTCTTGCTGCCCTAACTTAACCGCGAAGCTCCGAGATTCGAGAAAGTTTAGGCTGCCTGCTGCGCCGCCTGCACGCCGCACCTCCCGGGCGGCGCCGCTTGGAAGGTGCAGGAGCGCGCATCGCCAGGCGCCGGCCCATCTCCAGTGGCAAAAGCTCCGGCTCCCGAGCGGGGGTCCCTCTCCTGGCCGGAGACAGAGGCGACGGGAGTCAGGAGCCCTTTTGTTCAACAAGTGCCTCGTCCCCGGGGGCGTGCTGATCTGCAGTCTGAGAGCCACGGTGTGAAAGTGGCGCTCCCCGCAGAGACGGATCTCCCTGGGCACCCTGGCCAGGCCGGGTCACGCTGAGGCTGCCCCCTCTTCTTCCCCGCCACCATCGATTCCCCCTAGAGGAGCATGATTGCCAGGACGGCGAATTCTGCCTTGGGCTTTGGCATTGAACACCCTAAGGACCACCCTCCCCCAATGACAATCCCCTTTCCCTTTGATCAGCCTTTAGGCAGGAGGCTGAGGGTCTGTGTGGGACTCTTCCTCCTAGTCCCACGCCTTAATTTTTAAATTGTTTAGTTTCAAACCTACTACTCATTGAACTGCAGTGAATGTGCACACAGCTCTAACCACGATTCACTCTCAGGCTGAGTCCTGCCCGCCGCACCATGGCGCTTGCTCAGACCCAGCAGGGTGAGCTGGCCAGGGCTGCGCTGCCGCTTTCTGCCACAACCAGTGATTCCTTCCCTCCATCACTGATTTCTTCCTCTCAGGACCCTTCCTAGTCAGAAAAAGAAAACACCTTTCGCTTCACCAAGGGAGCAGCTGATCTCATGGTACATGAGGTTCTCAAAATGAAGGCCTGGCATGGAGTGGGCAGGAGCTGCATTTGGGTCTGGGTGCCTTTCCAAGTATCAGATGCTCCCAGTTGGTGTTCTCAAGGAAGCTCATGCAGACTTTAATGACATGGGAGCAGAAAACCTCTGGTTTGGTTCCTTTGGTTTGTCTTCCGCCAGGACTAAAGCCCTGAGATCTCAACAGTGACTGCAGGTCAGGGGAACCGAGTAAGCTAATTTGTCATCCTGATTTGGTGTCAGGAGCACACGTAGAATGCAACCTGCTTTTTGTGTTTCATAAAGTGATTTTATATCTGAGCAGAGAAAAGGGCTCTTGATCTGAATCCTAGTCTCTTCCCCATAATCAGATTCAATAATAATATTAAAAAAAAATAACTTGGGGGGGGAGTCAAGGAAGGGAGGGAATACGGGGATATGTGTATAAAAACAGATGATTGAACCTGGTGTACCCCCCAAAAAAATAAAAAATTAAAAAAAATAAAAATAAAAATGAATCTGACTTTCTGTGCTTGGAAGACAGACCAAAAGCTGGGATTTCCTCCCCCCCCCCCAGTTAAAACCAGCCCTTTGTCTTAAGGAAACCAGTGTTCTGGCCCTAGATCTATTTCTGTTTCACTTTTGAAAGTGCCTGTAATTACCAAGCTCTTGAGGTTTTATTGGATAATGTGCCAGAGGGAAGGGCCAGGGGCTCTGCCTCCCGCTTGCCATGGGATGTGATGCCATGTTCTCGCCCTGCCTGCTCCATTTGCCTTCTGATTTTTGTAAGTTGGAAAATAGATGTCGACGTGTGATACTAACTTGGGAGACCTGGCTTTGGGAATCAGATGCCCAGAAGGTCATCTTCTTGTGGAGAAACAAGAAGTCAAAACCCCAAAAGAACAGAGATTTGCCCCAACTCTAGCCAATGACGCATTCATTTCCAACAAGCCCTTCTAGAGAGAGACTCTAAGAGGCATACTAAGCTTGGACGAATTCCTTCAGAATTTATCCTAATGTCCCTTTCTGGCCACAGGGTTGTGCAGAATTAGAAATACAAGCGACAGAAGGTCAAGCAGTGGGCTCCCTTTGGCCTGCACTCCCTAGCCCAGGCCTTCACTAAGGCCCATTTCTACCTGGAGCTGCTGTGGAGTTTTGTCTGGTGAAGAGGTCCTGCTGTCTTCCGAGACTCAATCCCCCTCCCCTCGGGGCTCCACGCGCATGGTTCCAAGATCAGCATTCACATAAAATGACTGGTGTGGTGACTGCCATGGTGACTGTCTGTGCTTCAGGGTGGTCTGTCTCCCCCTTACTCCAACAGGCCATCCCCCAGACTTACTCTAAGACCTCGCATTGCCACGTGCAAGTGGTGAAGGGGCACGACCTGATAGTCCAGGCTACTAATAAGGAGCCCCAGAGCTTCTTTGGCACCAGAGAGTAAGCTTCTTGGCAGCTGAAATTTCTTCTAGGTTGGGCCTTGGGTTTGTATTAGACTTTAGCATTCCAGCAAGCCCTAAACCGTGCTTGTTTTTTGCGGGATAATGCTTCCAGTTTAGGAGTTGCCAGCCTAGACTTGATGGGAGTTTATGTGTGTTTTGCTAGTTTGTCAGCCCCGATGTCATTGTGCTTGGAGAAGGAGGGCACTTGGAGACTTAATCACGCTCTGCTTTGGGATTCACCATTCTCCCACAGTCTGGTGGGGTTCCTTTCACGTTTTCATGCCCACACGCAAGGCTGCACATCCATGCATCTCGTGTGGCTCTTGTCCTCTTTCCTTTGGGTTGAGTTTCTAATCAGGGGACGACAGAGGGTAATTGTATATGGAGGTGGCAGAGCGGATGTACGGCCTTCTCGGTGCAACTTGCCCCATGGGAAAAAAACACTTTCTTTCAAATCACTTGCCACCAAAAAGAAAAAAAATCTGTTGGAATCTACTGGTGTGGGCTTAATGTAAGTTCATGTAAACAATACAATTTGACAGGTGGAACGGGTCACTGAGCAAGGTGCAAGTCTATAGAATTTTTAAAAAAATTCCTCTGAAAAGCACAGGGACTCCTTTAAGAGAGCCTTGCTTGGCCACATTGTTTCAAGTCAAATTGAATTCCGGAGGCAATGCTTCATATCTTCACGTTCCTGACAGGTGACTCATTAAAGACTTTCTGAGAGGCCTTAGGTTCCCTCCTCTACCTGCATCTGGGCAGCAAAGATGCCTTATTTTACCTTTTCATTTTCCTTTATAAGCCCAGTGCACCCCACCCCCACCACCCCGCTGGCTAATCCAGTAGCTGTACAGAGTTTTAGGTACAACTCAGGCTGGCAGGAAGCCGGGAGACTGGGGTGGGGGTGCTGACATCAGCCCCACCTGCCTCATTAGACGAGACGTCTTCTTTGAGGAGCTCCGTGATGGACTTCTACCCCTGGCTAAGAAACACCCAGGATTGTTAAATTCTTACTCCTTGAATAAAGCAGCCATGATCCTGGACAGAGGAAGAAAGCTTTTGCGGGTGTGTAGTCCCCCTCTCGGAAGTCTTTCCTGATTGCCCTTGCCAAAGTCTTCCTTTGCTGTGTGTCCCCTTCAGCAACGGAGGTGTCCCCTTGGTCGGGCACCAGCTGCCACCTCTGCACTGGCAGTGAGCTCTCCCACCGCCCGGAACCAGTACTGTTGTGTGTGCTCTGCGCTCCTACCCGTCAACGCAGAGCCCAGAGTCTGCCCCCACCCGCACCCTTGCCCCGTTTCCCCACCCCCACGCCTCTTCTTCCCCATGCCCAGCAAAGCCTCATCCCTTAGCCTGGAGCTCAGCTTCCATGCTATCATTTCCCTTTCCATCCCCGCCACCCCTCCAGGTTCATTCTCTTCCCCAGTAAGTTCTTCTGAACACCTACTGTGGGTTGCTCCAAGCTGGGCTCTGAAAGCTGGGCATGGGCTTCATCCCTGTGCCTGAGAACGTGGTCTTGGGCTGGGGGTGGGGAGCCTGTGCTAAGAGCTGGTGGAATTGACAGGTGCCTGGAGGGCAGCGCCCGCCCAGGGCCTGGGGAGAAGGACCATCTAAGTGGGAGGAGTTGTCTGGAGGGAGGTGGGGGTGTGAAGTAGCCAGAGGTGGGACAGCAAGGCAGGGAGGCCAGGAGGGTGGGCACAGTGTCTTTCTTCTCTCCCACCCAGACTTGATGCACTAAACTCCTACTCAATCTTTAAAAAATAATTTTTTTAATTAACAGCTTTATTGAGGTATAATTTATATACCGTAGTGTACCCATGTAAAGTGTATTATTCGATGGGACTTCCCTGGTGGTCCAGTGGTTAGGACTCTGCGCGTTCACTGCCAAGGGCTCAGATTCGATCCCGGTCAGGAAGCTAAGATTCTGCATTCAGCGGAGAAAAAAGAAAGTATTATTCGATACTTTTCAGTAAACTTACAGAGTTGTGCAACCGTCACCACAATCCAGTTTAGAGCGTTTCCCCGGCCCCGCAGGGCTTCCTCCTGTCCAGTAGCTGTCACTCCCTGTTCCCACACCCGGCCCGGGCAGCCACCCTCCGGCTTTCTGTCTCTAGATTGGCCTTTTCTTTCTACCGCTCCTTTTATAGATTTGGCTTGAGGGCCTCCTCCAGAGGCCTTCCTGGAGTCTTCCAGTTAGAATTGGCTTCTCCCTCAGGCTGCTGAAGTAGCCAGTGCTGTCTCCCTGTGGGTCGGGGAGCTCTCTTTGAAGGAGCCTCAGGTCTTACTGGCCCCTCATTTGTCACCTAGCACAGTGCCAGGCACCTGGGATGCCCAGGGCATGTTGGCTGGACTAACTGAAGTTACCTCCCTCACGTTTCTTTTGTGAACTCCTGAGTATGAAGCAAAGTGTTGGAATTTTAAAATTGTGTGGTTTTTTTTTTTAATATTTATTTATTTTTATTTTTGGCTGCGTTGGGTCTTTGTTTCTATGTGCGGGGTTTCTCTAGTTGCGGTGAGCAGGGGCTATTCTTTGTTGTGGTGCGCAGGCTTCTCATTGTGGTGGCTTCTCTTGTGGAGAGCCGGGGCTCTAGAGCGCAGGCTCAGTCGTTGTGGTTCATGGGCTTAGTTGCCCCGTGGCATGTGAGATCTTCTTGGACCAGGGCTCAAACCTATGTCCCCTGCATTGGCAGGCGGATTCTTAACCACTGCGCCACCAGGGAAGTTCCAAAGTGTTGGAATTTAAAGTACAGGGTGTGTAATTGTGTTGTGAGGCCCTGCTACATGATCTTGCTTCAGCAGGAACATGGGAGGCAAATAGGATCAACCCCATTTTTAAAAATGAAAACATGGAGGATGCCCAGGGCAAAATAAGTAGCCCAAAGCCATTGGCAGAAAGTAGAAGAACCAAGAATGAAACCGGGTCACTTTCTCTTCCATGCCTATTTGGTAGTAAGGAGATGCCTCTCTGTGGCTTTTCCTGCCATCACCTTTCAAGCAATGTAAACGCCTTTGAGGGCATGAGTGGTGCAGTGTGCCTCTTCCTTTGCCCCTGTACCTGGCTCACAGCTGGCCAGGTAGGAGTGACTCAGTTTAACTGTGTGGACATGCAGAGAGGTCTCTTAGTCAATAGGTGGGAAGGCCCTGGGAGAGGGTGGGAGTGCATGTGCTTCTGTGCCTTGTGCATTTCAGAAGTCTCTTCTTGCATCACTTTCGTTCTTTGAAGAAAGTAGCAGAGAAGGAGACCCCATTTTACAAATGTGCAGCCTGAGACACAGAAATTGTATAACTAGTGTATATGGATTGATCTGTGTCCGGTGTGCAGACCACCAGGTCACAAATGGTCTCTCTCGCTCACTGATGCAGAGAACTTGCACGGTGCACAGTGAGTGTCTTGATTCTTCCTGAAGGATTGGGGTTGTTTGACCCTGTTTTGCAGAATAGCCCAGGGGAAAGACCAGGGATGGGGTCAGGCAGACTGGGGTTCCGGTCAGTCTCTGCTCTGTTGTTTATTGGCTGAGTGACACTTTCTGAGTGTCACTGAGCTTATATACAAAAAGGGGTTCTGGGCCCCCATGGACAATCTCTTGAAACCTAGATGTCGAGGACCTTAGCTGAGTCTGGCTGGGTCTCATGTCTGTGGAAATGGAGGAGGCTGCAGTGCTTGCTCTGCACTAAGTATTTCTTTCCAATTTCAGGTTTATTAGGTATATTTTGACCCAAACTGTAGTAGCCAGGAACATGACGTGAAAGCCTGGGGATGTGTGTGTGCCAAGGGTCCTGGGAGGGAGCTGGGAGGTCATGATTTGGAGTTTGGGGAGCTGCCACGTTGGATTGTCCCAGCTTGCATCTTCTGCAAAGCATCTCTCAGGGTCCCTGACGCAGCCACAGTGACCCTGAACTTGGGGGGCTGCACAAAGAGACCTGAGGGTTATTCCTCAGACATTAGGAAGCCCAGACCCCCTAATCCCCTCCCCCTTGGGCGCTTGGAAAGTGTTTATTAGTTTGGGTGCGTGGGTGCCAATGGGCTGAAGGGGGGCTTCTGGCAACATTGGCGGAATTATGATTCTGAGCAGCCGTGTGTGTGTGTGTGTGTGTGTGTGTGTGTGTGTGTGTGTGTGTGTGGAACACAGCACCGTTTTCCCTCCAGCAGCAAGACGCTCAGGTCTCTGCTTCCTTCCTGTGCATTTAACAGACGTTTCCAGAAAACAGAATTGACGACAGCTCCCCACCTTCCCCTTCCCCTGTCACTCCCATCCTTTCTCTCTGCTGTGCTGTAATCCACTTTTGGAGGGAAGTGAGAACCTTTCCAAATCAATCACTTGGGTTTAAAGACAATTGTTTCCAATGTCGTGCAATTTTCTGTATTTACGGGTGTGGCTGAGTGGTGGAGGGTCCCCTGAGGGGCAGGACTGGTGGTGAGCTCGCCCTCTCTCTCACTGTCAGCCCTGCCAGAACATGGGGCGGCAACGGCAGGAATGAGGCTTTCTTAAAAATCCTTCAGTCGTGTGGTGCCAGTGCCACATGTGGTCATGCAGCCTGGACCACCTGGCTCAGCTTCCAGGGGTGGGAGACAGGACGTGGTGGCTGCTTGAGCTCGTTTGGGTGTCTTTCTTCTACCTGGTAAGTAAAGGTAGAAACAGGCCTGGGACGGATGCTAAGCCCTGGCTTTCTTTCATGCCAGAACTTTGGCATTCTTATTCTCTGGGCATGGCTCTTTCCTGTTCTCTCTCTCAAAAGACAGGATAAAGGATGGCTGCTTTTATTAGCATATGTTCTTGGTGATGTGCTGTTACCTGACCTAAAAACAATATGGCCTGGCTGATTGTTCTCAGAGCCAGCTGCAAAGTGAAAGCTTATGCACTTGGTAATTATTTTCACCAGTGTTGGTGGGCGTGGGGGAGGGGAGGTGTAACACAGATAAGGGATTCCGGTCCTCTAGGCCAGGGCCCCTCAGGCAGTGTAAAGTTCTCACTGTGTGTTGTCCAGGGCCAGTTGCTGGCTTTCCAGCACAACCATATCATCCTCATCTTTGTCCTCATCCTCACCATCACCCATCACTGTTACCATTGTTGTCATCCTCACCATCACCATCACCACCACCACCACCATCACCATCACCACCACCACCATCACCACATCACCACCACCACCACCACCATCACCATCACCACCATCACCATCACCACCATCACCACATCACCACCACCAGCACCACCACCATCACCACTACCACCATCACCACCGTCACCACCACCACCGTCACCACCACCACTACCATCACCACCACCGTCACCACCACCATCACCACCACCACCATCACCACCACCATCCTCACCACCACCATCCTCACCATCACCATTACCACCACCAGCACCACCACCACCACCAGCACCACCACCACCACCACCACCACCATCACCACCACCACCAGCACCACCAGCACCACCAGCACCACCAGCACCACCATCACCACCACCACCACCACCATCATCACTATAACTGTCATCATGATCACCGTCATTATCATTCAGTCTCAGCATTGCTTCCCATCCTTTGGCTACTGCATCACAGACCCCATTTCTGCTGAATTAGCTGTTCTTATGGGGGATACCCCTACTGTTGGGGTGATGAGGGCAGTTATGACGGGATGCTGGTAGGCATGGAGAACCCAAATGGGTGGCTGATGGAATGTTACTCTGAAAGTGGCCTCATGAGAATATCTACTCCGGAAGACAGGTTGGGGACCGAGCTTGTCTGCCTCTCCCAGGTCAGTGCGCCTCTTTGTACGCGGGGCCCTGTGGATTTCTCCTCCATGGCCCTCCCATTCCTGTCACCGAGCCTGGGATGCAGTGGATGTCCAGATGTGTGGCTGAACCACCATCCTCTTCTCTCAGCTGTAGGATGGTGGAGGAATTGAATTATTTAGAACTTAGCACCTCAGCTAAGGGGCTTGCTTTGCAGGCCTGAATGTGTGATTGGGCGGTTCAGGGCACTAATGCTGTTTTCTGTGCTGTCGCTGGTGGCAACTGTTTTACGCGTTCATGAAAACTGCAAGACAGTGGTCTGGAAGGCATCACAGCTTTATGGGCTGGCGGAGTGACCCCCATCCCGTTACTAATGTCTGCTTTCACTTGGTGTGGGTGGCTTTTCCTCTCCAGATCTCAGTTTCCTCATTTGTCAAATGAAGCTCGGGGCTAGAAAACCTCTAAATTCGCTCGTCAACTCTACAAGCCAGGAAAAATGCTTCAAACTGTAAACGTGAGGGACTTCCCTGGTGGTCCAGTGGTTAAGACTCCGCGCTTCCACTGTAGGGGGCGCAGATTCGATCCCTGGTCCGGGGACTAAGATCCCACATGCTGCGCAGCGCGGCCAAAAAAAAGGTAAATTTGAGTTGCAGGTCAAGTCCAACATAAAGCATAGAGAGAATTTTCATAGCTAAACTGGCTGCAGCAAAAAAATGAACCTCTTAGGAAACACAGACCCAACTGCCATCTGAAGAGCTGGCGTCACAATTTAGAAGAGGCTAATAATATTGAGGAATGAATTTGTGGAGCACAGACTAGAAGGAAGGGGGAGGGCAGAGGGGAGTGAGTGTTAGGGCGATGACCTCTCTGTGTTCCATCCACCCATCGGTCCATTCAGTGCCTTCTTATAACTTCCTGTGCCAGGGATGGTGCTGTGTCTTAAGGAAGCTGAGAGTAAGAAGATGAGGACTCCTGGTACCAAGGAGGAGAGTGATTTCAGTGGGCAATGTTCACTGTGGGCGCACAGAAGGTCGGCAGTTGAGCTGAGATCTTGGGCTCTCGATCTGGGCCTTTCTTAGAAGCTGTTTACAGTTCCTCTAAGAGGACACTGGCAAGAAAAGCCAGCGTGGAGGATGTAGACGTTGCCCTCCTTGGCGTAATGAGGCACTTCTGTTTTTTTTTTTCTTTTTTTCTGGGCGGTCATGCCACTCACCATCGAAGAAACTGGTGAACCGAACTTCTTGTTTTGACTAATTGTGAACCAGAGAAAAGTCAGAATTAGGGAGTATTGTAGAAGATAAGTTATTGTGTTATTTTCAGACACAAGCACATGTATTGATGCAAACTCCTGACCAGCTTTCACCTCAAATTGGTCTTTTTAATGAGTTACTAAGAATTTGAAATGAACACATTTGTGGTAGTAAGCTAGTAGATATTTATTTGCTAAAAGGGTTGAAAATAAGCAATTTAAATGGGTCTCCTAAACATGGGGCTGAAAAGCAAGATGTAGAGCTAGATAGACAGTTTCATTTCCATTACGTTTGAGAGGGAGAAAAGGGTCAGACAAAATAGATGGGAAGGAAATACACGAAACTGTTAATAGCAGTTGAGTCTGAAGGGATCATGAGTGATTTCTCTTTTCTGCTTTTTTGCGTTGCTCTACATTCTAAATTTTCACCCATGGGCATGTATTAGCTTTGCAATTAGGGAGGAAAAAAGGAACCCCAAGAATGCATTCCTCTGATAACCTTGTTTATCCTCTTAATTTGCTTAGCAAACTTTCTTTTTATAGTCAGACTGGCTGGACCCATAAATTCCATACTTGTGATGATTTGAATTAATGGAAATTCATCATGCTACATTATTAGAATTTGGTAATCTCATCTAAATTCAATACTGAATAACTGTATTAACTTGGATATGAAAAAAATGTTCCAAGCCTTACAAGAAATTCACCATTTCAACATGGCAGGGATAGTTTGTTTATGATCTAGGATGTGCTGCTTCTCTTTTGCTTGCTTGAATTTGGGCTTTCACTTTGTTTCTTGACCTGGAAGGGGGCTTCGAGGCTCCTGCTGTGTTGACATTGGGTATTTTAATGAGGTGGTTTGATGTCCTCGGACCACCTGCCCCTGCTTTTCTCATCACCGAGTGTTCACACAGTGGCCTTCCTCCAGGAATAATCTCTTTACTGTTTGTCTCTCAGGCTGATGTTTTTCAGCCCCCTTTTTGAAAATAACTCTTTTGGTTGTCCATCCCAGCCCTTCCTTCCTGACTCCCCCAGAGTGGAACGGCTGGTCTTCAGCTCCTGCAAATGGAAGGACTCCTGGGGGGTGGTCCTTCCCCTCTGCCTGCTGCTCCTGCCTTGGCCTTAGATTGCTGTTGGGTTGACTTGGGTTGACCTTGGGTTGATCTTGGGCTCACATTGGGTTAACTGTCTTTATTTACTGGCTGGTGAGCAGGGTCATCTCAGCCCTTGGTAGAGCCATGCCTGACTTTCGATGGCATCCCTCCAAAGGCTTCTTAGGCTGTTATTCCTGTCGGTTTGCAGAGGTTTAATCTGTCTGAGTCCAGGATATTGAGTCAGCAGTGGAAAGTTATGAAGGCAAAGCCAGCCATCAGAGAAATTGGCTAATATGAAAGGTGAATTTCAGAGTGAATGAAGCAGAGGGATGCTTGGGGGCTGGGCTGTCTCTTCAGGCAAATAATATTGCTATAAAATGTGAGAAATCAGAAGTTGCCTTTGTTACCAGCTCAGTGCCTGCTTATAGTTTCTTGGATTAGAAATGTAAAAATAAAAATCGTATCTTCATAGTCTAGAGTCCGTATTTATGATCTTGAGAAAGAAAATATAATTGTCTGCAAAATTATATACACATCTGGTTATTTCAGGATCTTCACCATGAGGAAACCATGTTTTTAAAAAATTAGTATGGCTCCTGTGTTCAGAAATTGTTCTTTTTGAAAGCTGGGTCCTTCCCTTACTGTGAGATTCTACGTGGAGGTAGGAAGGAAGCTCTCCTATCACTGGAAACAGGTAGGTTACCATGGAGACCGGGTGTGTCCCACTGCTTTCCTGGGTATCCCAGCTGTCCTGGAGAAGGAATAAACCTCACTTTCTGTGATATTTCTGAAATTGTGTGTGTGAATTAAATTTTTCTAAACAAAGGTTCTGTGTTTTATTGACTTACACAGGGATTTCTGACATAATTTTGCCCTCCATTCTGTTTGCTTATTTTTTAACGCTGGGTAACCCTACCTTTCCTGCCAAAACGCTTAAAATGCATCAAAGGAACACCTACCCCAAAACAACAACTTGAACAAAATCTTTTAATAAAGCCAAGAATGCTCTCTTTAGTGTGAACGATGATTAGCCTGTACAGTTCAACAAATTAGTTCAATAATTCTATATTGTATGCCAAGCCCGGCTCTGAGCCCTGGGATCCAACAGTGAACAAGATGTTGGGGGCCCTGCCCTGGTGGAGCTTAGATTATGGTTGTGACCCAAGACAGCAGGAAGCCAAGGAGGGGACCTGGGCTGAGCCGCCGTGTCTTACACCGTTGGCCACTGCCAAACGAGGGGGCCTTGAACCCCTCTCACTGTCCTGTGGGGTGAGGGGGCCTGGGCCTTGTTGGAGGGATGACACAGCAACTGATTCATTTGAGCTCTTCTTATTCATAGGCATCTTCCAGAGTGTAGAACAGCGCTTTATCAGTCTGCTTATCATAATTTTACACACGGAAAAAATCCTCTTCATGCCTATTCTTGCCTATTCCTCTAATAGTTTCTAAAGGCAATCCCTTGATGGTTAACTGTGGCGAAAGCTCTTTGCTTCCTGGGTCTTGTCGAACACCTGGCAGTTTCCTCTCTCCCTTCATCCAGTTCAGCTCCAGCATCCTCTGACCCCATGGAAACAGCGCCCCCCAGCATCAGCAGCTGGAGGCGCGCGGTGGGCATCCCTGCCTCTCTCTCCCGCCCGGTGTGTCATCAGCAAAGGCACATCCCCTCTTTTCCTTCCCTTCTGCGGGTTGGTGGTGATGAGCAGAGGCCTCCTGCGGCCCCAGCACTGGACGGCCCATTTTGCACAAGGTTGTTAACTGGTGAGGACCTCGAGTGGGCCTGTCACAGCCTGAAGAGGCTGCACGTGGGCGTGGAACAGCGTAGGCGGCTGCATTGGATGTCGGTGATGCTGAGAAAGTGGCAGACTCCGGCCTCTGTGTGCACTGTGATTTGACGGGAGAGCTTGATCTCATAGCCACAGAGGATACTGAGATCTGAACAAGGAAACCGCCCTCAGACCCCAAGTGCCCTGGGCTTAGGGACATCCTGCCTGTTGGAGCTCCAGTGTAGAAGTAACGACACTGGAGAAGTCTCTTCCTGATGCTGCCCTCACTTCCTTACCGTCTAATGGATGGGGAACAGACTATTCTTTTTAAAGGAAAAAGGCACCTCTATCACTCTGTCCCAATCCTGCTTTCCTCCCCTAGGCTCAAACACTGCCCACCGTCACCTTCTCCATCCAGGTCCCTTGGGTCTGCCAGGCACTGCTCTGGAGCATGTGCTTCCTCATCTGTAAAATGGGAATTACAGAACCTCCCAGGATTGTTGTAAAAATAGCCATTAGACCTCTTGTAAACTCTAAAGTGCTGTATAAATGTAAGGACCATCACCATCACCGTCATCATCCCCATCATCATCACCATCACCATCCCCACCACCATCACCATCACCACCACCATCATCATCACCATCACCATCATCACCATCAACACCATGACCACCATCCCCATCATCATCCCCATCATCATAACCATCCCCATCCCCATCATCACCATCATCACCATTACCAACACCATCATCATCACCACATCACCATCATCACCACCACCACCATCATCACCATCATCATCATCACCATCAACACCATGACCACCATCCCCATCATCATAACCATCCCCATCCCCATCCCCATCATCACCATCACCATTACCACCACCATCATCATCACCACCATCACCATTATCACCATCACCACCATCACCATCACCATCCCCATCATCATAACCATCCCCATCCCCATCATCACCATCACCACCATCACCATCATCATCCCCATCATCATCACCATCACCATCCCCACCACCATCACCATCACCATCACCATCATCACTATCAACACCATGACCACCATCCCCATCATCATCCCCATCCCCATCCCCATCATCACCATCATCACCATTACCAACACCATCATCATCACCACCATCATCATCATCACCATCACCACCACCACCACCACCATCATCATCATCACCATCATCACCATCAACACCATGACCACCATCCCCATCATCATAACCATCCCCATCCCCATCATCACCATCATCACCATTACCACCACCATCATCACCACCATCACCACCATCACCATCATCATCCCCATCATCATAACCATCCCCATCCCCATCCCCATCATCACCATCATCACCATCCCCATCATCATCCCCGTCATCATTACCATCCCCATCCCCATCATCATCATCACTATCATCACCATCACCACCATCCCTATCACCATCATCACTGCCATCACCATCAACACCACCATCATCTTCACCATCACCACCATCACCATCATCATTCCCATCCCCATCATCATCATCACAATCATCACCATCACCACCATCACCATCATCATTCCCATCCCCATCATCATCATCACCATCATCACCATCACCAACATCACCATCATCATCACTACCATCCCCATCCCCATCACCACCACCATCACCATCACCATCATCATCTTTATCATTATCATCAGCAGTCTTTTTATTCACATCCTGCTGCCCCTGACACATGATTGCCTCAAACAGCAGGGTCTTTCTGGTTCCCTTTGTGGAATTTGAGTTCCCAGTCTTCTGCCTTTTTCCTTTTTCTGGTCTGGAGTCAACCTGTGGTTTTCATTTTCCTCCTGCAAGATGTTAGCCCACAGAAGAGGCCCAGGGGACGTATTGTCTGAGCCTCACAAAGGACATGGAAATCTGTGTCTGCTCCTCCATCCTCCCAGAATGTCGGATCTGCTCCATCTTTCCGTCTGCCAGGCAGGGGAGTGACTGGCTGTTTGTGTGCTGGGCAGCTTGGAAACGTACTGCTCAGGTTAAAGACATTTCTTGAAATACAGGCAGTCAGCTTGGTTCAGATCACATATTGAGCAAGCAGTTCCCCTTAAAT
Organism: Hippopotamus amphibius kiboko; assembly: GCF_030028045.1. Taxonomy (NCBI): domain Eukaryota; kingdom Metazoa; phylum Chordata; class Mammalia; order Artiodactyla; family Hippopotamidae; genus Hippopotamus; species Hippopotamus amphibius. The sequence goes on along the minus strand of NC_080192.1, from coordinate 141,909,717 downwards.
CTGCTCCCAGATTACAGCCAGCTGTGTGGTCACCTTTGTCAGGGACAGAGGGGCAGCGTGGGGTGGGGACTTGGTATAAAACTCTTAGGGACTTTTTTCTTTATTCTTTTTTTTAAGGGACCTTTTTCACATCTGCCCTCCTTGCTAAGGGAGCTGGTCCTGGGCCTCCCCATCACAGCCTTCAATTTTGGGTTATGATTCTCAGTGCCATCATCCGAGGAGAGGAACATTTGCTACACCCTTCTGCTTGCTCCTTGCACCCTCCCAAATCACCCTCACAACTCCCAGCCTTGCTCAGGGGTTGCCTCCTCCAAGAAGCCTCCTGGGCCTGCTCAGGTTCCTTGTTCTTCCTGGGGCACTGCTGCTCAGGATCCCACAGCCCCGCCATCTGCAAGGGTCTGGTCCTGGCCAGTCTCCTCCAAACATGGGTCTCATCTTTCCTCCAGGCTAGGGGCTCCTAGGGGCAGGGACCATGTACTGAATAGTCTCCCTTTACACAGAGACCAGGCTTGGGAAGAATCCATAGGTAGGGATAGGTGCTCTCTCATGAGCCAGCCCTCATTCATTCGTTCACATAGTTCCCACTGGGTGCGAGCCTCTGTACTAGGAGAATATCCAGCAGAAATCCTGCCCTCCCAGAGCTTATGTTTCTAGCTGGAGCAACAAGCAGTAAACTAAATTTGTCACTATGTAGTATAATATAGTAATACTTAGAAGATGTGGGTGGGGGGGGGGGAATTCCCTGGTGGTCCAGCGGTTAGGACTCCGGGCTTTCACTGCTGAGGACCCAGGTTTGATCCCTGGTTGGGGAAATGAGATTTCAAACCTCGACGTGCAGCCAAAAAAAAAGAAGGTATGGAAAACATGTTAGTGAAGGGCCAGAGGTATTGGATCGGGGGTAGGTGAGAAACAAAATTTTAAATAGAGTGGTCAGAGAAGGCCTCACGAGCAGGTGACGTTTGAGCAAAGACTGGAAAAAAATGAGGGAGCTGGTCACGTGGAAGCTGCGCCGGATGGCAGACACAGGGAATAGCAAGTGCGAGGACCCCTCTGCTCAGAGGCTGGACAGCTAAAGGCACCACTTTCCAGCCAGGAGAACCCAGTGAGTTTTGGCCAGTGAGATGTCAGTTCCAGGCTGCTGGCATGCTCTCCTATCCCCGCTCCCTTCCTGAATAAAAGCCAAAGTCCCAAGACGGAAAGCTTTTGGCCCATCCATCTTCTTGCCTGGAAAGCAGATGTAATTTGTGGAAGTAGGGCAGCCATCTTGTGATCACGAGGCTGAAATCCATGTGCTAAGGGTGGTCGAGCAGAAAAGACTCTAGGTCCTTGATGGCATTCTTGAACTGTTGCCCAAGCCCTGGACACAAAGAAAACCCTTTCTCGTCTAAGTCTAAGCCACGGTTTGTTGGGTTTTAGGTTGTTTGTTGGAATGTCCAAAACAGAATCTACTATTCCCAAGTCCCCCAGATAGACCACTGCCTGCTCAGATACAGAAGCAGGCCCCAGAGACATTCTAGCCCCTTCACAGCTTTCCTTTCCCTCCATCCTTTCAAGCTGGTCTCTACGTTAGTCATCAAGCTCTCTATCCCCAGATCCACCCCAGTCTCTCCAACCTCACCGCTCCGATGCTGCACTCATACCACCCGCCTGCAGTTTCCAGGTGACCCAGCCTCTCCCCACGCCCCACCAGACCCATCCCCCACACACAGCCCCAGCCCAGCGTGAGCCTTCTCTAATGTATGTCGGTCACATTGCTCCACGCTCGCAAATCCTTGCTTGCAGAGCAAAGTCCAAATGCTAAGCGTGGCCTGAAAAGCCCTGCTTGTGACTCTTGACCCTGCCTGACCTCTTGACCAACCCTTCATTCTGTATGTGATATCCTGAAGTCCATTGACTGGCAATTCCTTGTCACCCATTCACTCCTCTGGGCCTTTGCACATGCCATTCCTTCTGCTGGGAATCCCTGACTGCCCTGCTCCCCTCAGCAAGCACCCACACATCCTTCAAGAATCGAGCAGGGGGACTTCCCTAGTGGCGCAGTGGTTAAGAATCTGCCTGCCCATGCCGGCGACATGAGTTCCATCCCTGGTCTGGGAAGACACCACGTGCCGCCGAGCAACTAAAGCTTGTGCGTCACAACTATTGAGCCTGTGCTCTAGAGCCCTTGAGCCACAGGTACAGAGCCTGCGTGCTGCAGCTACTGAAGCCCTCACACCTAACGCCTCTGCTCTGCAACAAGAGAAGCCACTGCAATGAGAAGCCTGTGCACTGCAATGAAGCATAGCCTCCGCTTGCCACAACTAGAGAAAGCCCGCACACAGCAACGAAGACCCAACACAGCCAATAAATAAAATAAATAAATAAATAAATAAATAAAAATTGGAAAAAAAAAAGAATCGAGCAGGGCTTTTCATGCCAGTTGATCCCTTTTCCTGTGCACCTGACTCTATTGTCTGTGTTAGAGCACCTCTCAGGGGAAATGGCATTTAAAAAAATAACATCTTTCTTCCTGGTAGACAAAATTCTCCGAAGAGCAGAGATGAAACACGTGTGGTGTAGAGACTCTAGGCCCTGCCAGCCTTTGCATCAGGCCTGTGAGCAGTGCTTGCAGCAGATGGACATTCAGTGGGAATTGTTGGGATGGTGGGTGACTGAGGCAGTTGCAGGTGTTGGCCCCCAGGTGAGGTCCCTTCCCTCCCACCTGCGCTCATATCCTTACAGGCCCAGAGTGCCTTCTCCAGGCCGGAGCCTCCCCTCACTTATGAGGGCAATGAAAATAGTAAAAGCTCAAATTACTGGCGCCGTGCTGAGTGCTGTACATGCTTCGTAGCAAGTGATGAGAAGTGGCCCACCTCCACTCATTCAACAAGTGGTTATCCAGGGATTCTTCTAGGCACAAGGGATCTTATCCATGGGGAAAAAAGACCCCCTCCCTCCAAAAAACAGAACAAAAACAGACCTTCCCTGTGTCCTCATGGAGCGCACATGCACTTCCATTGTTGCTGCTTCACAAATCTTGTGCTAATGCACCAAAAGCATTCTAATCATTAATTTTTAAATGCGATGCAGAAAACATGAATTTCAGTTGATGAATTTCAACATCCAAAAGGTCCTGCTGTCCTCTCCAGGGGAAAAAAAAAAAGGAAATTAAGCAAAAATGTGCCTCCAGCAAGTCTGTGAAGAATTTTTCCAAACACGAAAATTTTAAATTATGAGCTTTCATCTTGCTGTTTTAAGGGACCCACTATTAAGGACTCATTCACCCTGTTGTTATTAAGGGTGAAACCAAGACGTTTAGTTGTGTAAAAGCCAATTAAAATAAATTAAATGCAAATACTGTTTCATTGTAATGTTAATTTTGAGAGCTGGATCAATCAAAGGTTGTGGAAATGCCAAAGTTGTTAAGACTTTGGTTGCCATGACGACAGCACTCTATCTCCGGTGGTCTGGTATTCAGGTCTGGGCTCTGTCAGGGATTGCCTGTCTCCTGGCAGGGTTGGAGCTTCCTGCAGTCAGGTTTGGGCTCAGCCAGGCTACCTGTTTCGTGACCTTGGGAACAAAGTCACCATCCCTCTGCCTCAGTTTCCTCACTTTAGGGACAGCCCCTCTACAGCTGTGAGTGTAACATAGCCATTCAGCGCTTCTCAGAAACTGCCGCATTAAGTTTTGGGATTTCTCATTGGCCCTGCTGGTTTTCAGCCTGCCTTTTGGGGAAATGTGAATAACAGAGGTGAGGGAAGGTGAACAGACCTTTCCTGCTCCCTCCTCACCTGTCTAACTGACCTCTGGTGAACATGGAGTTCTTTATCATCGTGGCCAGTGGCCAATGAATAACGGCCCTGTGGTTGTTTCTTCTGTGTGTGTGGCGGGGGGGGGCAGGTGGGCAGCAGTTGTTGGGTTGAACTCAGCGCTTTTAATCCATTGGCTGCCATAATCGCATTTTCTCAGGGATTTTTCTCTGAGGCCACCATTGCTTTACAGATGACATTGGGATTCAGTGGGTGGCTTGCCCAAGCTCTCTGCCTCCAGGTGGTGGGGCCGGGATTGGTGTGGGCTCCCAGGTGCTGGGCCGAGATGGGCTGTCTCCGTGGAGCCCCGGGACCCCAGGTTTCTCCCAGCAAGACTTCCTCGCCAGCATCCAGCTGACCAGGCCTCAGACCCCAGTGCCAGGCCCAGAGCTGCCATGATGTTTCTTTTGGGGTGTCTTGCAGAGAAGCTTCCTTGTGGTGCGTGGTTTTAGGACATCATGAGTCGGAACTGCAAGCGTGTGTTAAACATCTGCTCTCCTGGCTTGACAAGGACCCAGGAGCCACTGCTCGTGTGCCACCAGCCTGACTCACTGTCCCTGCCCTGTGCTCCTGCTGTCTGGCTAAATCAGGGCTAATTAGTGCCTCCTTGAGGCTGCAGTCGGGTCCTTGTTGAATGAGATCCAACCGGCCTTTTCCCGCTCTTGGGGGGTGGTTGTTGGGAAATGATAAAGCGGTTGGGTTTTGGGGGTTTTTAAGTTTTTAAAAAAAAATTTTATTGGAGTATAGTTGCTTTACAATATTGTGTTAGTTTATACTGTACAGCAAAGTGAATCAGCTATATGTATACATATATCCCCTCTTTTTTGGATTTCCTTCCCATCTAGGTCACCACAGAGCATTGAGTAGAGTTCCCTGTGCTATACAGTAGGTTCTCATTAGTTATCTATTTTATACATAGTATCAATAGTGTATATATGTCAATCCCAATTTCCCAATTCACCCCCCCATTTCCCCTTGGTATCCATACATTTGTTCTCTGTGTCTGCAGTTGGGGTTTTTTAAAACTCTGTGCAGGAGACAGCTTGTTGCACTAATGTTTAATCTGCAGCAGAGCTGCCTGAAAGTGAGGTGAGGCCCCAGAGAACACAGAGGGGGTGAGGATGGACATTTGCCGTGGGTCTGCGGTGGTAGGACTCCACCTCAGTGCCCGTACTTGCTGGCTGCTCCCCAAATACATCCTGGATGGAATAAGCACAGAGGCAGCAGGGGCACTGGGCAGCCTCGCTCCCAGGCCTCTTTGGGGGTGTACAGGTGAATTAGCCATGTTCTCTTGGGGTTGCTTCTCAAAGTAAGTGCAGAGGGGCTGCTGGCCATGGGGCCTGAGTGAATGCTGCCCAGTCGGCCCCAGCACGTCACTGGGAAGGTAGGGGGTTGGTTTCAGTGTGTGTTGAAGGAGGCTGGCATGTCATCCCTATCATCCTTGGGCTCTTTTTAAATTTTATTTATTTATTTATTTGTTTATTGTGGCTTCATTGGGTCTTTGTTGCTATGCGCAGGGTTTCTCTAGTTGTGGAGAGCGGGGGCTACTCTTCGTTGCGGTGCAGGGACTTCTCAGTGCTGTGGCTTCTCTTGTTGCGGAGCACAGGCTCTAGGTGTGCGGGCATCAGTAGTTGTGGTGCATGGTCTCAGTAGTTGTGGCACACAGGCTTAGTTGCTCCATGGCATGTGGGATCTTCCTGAACCAGGGATCGAACCTGTGTTCCCTGCATTGACACGCGGATTCTAAACCACTGTGCCACCAGGGAAGTCCCATCCTCGAGCTCTTAAAGCAGATGGTGGGAAGCCTGTGGTTGGTACTGCTCTCCAAACCTTGACCGGCCAGTCTTTGAGGGTGGGGGTAGAGGTCAGATAGTGTTGGCCGGATGCTTGGCCCAGGAGTTAGCGGCCTGGTGTGTGCAGCCTGCCTTCCGCTTCCATGCCCCGAGCCTCAGTGTCCTCACCTGTGAGGTTAGGTAAGCCTGCCCGCCCTGGCACACTCGCTGCCAGGGTGAGAATCAGAGGGGAGAGTGTGAGAAAGGCTGGCTTGAAGCCTGCGGAGCCCTGCGTGAGGGACTCACTTTCCTTCTCAGCAGCTGCACTGACACATTTATGAGACGTGTGGTTTCTCATCTTTGGGGGAGACTTGGGGTGGTGTCATTGGACACATTCTATCTTTTATAGAGCACTTGCCCCTATTCTCCTTTCTCATGCACTTTGAGATGGTCCAGAGCTTCCTGACAGATGCTCCAGGCTTCAGCCTGGGCCCCTGGCTACCGTGGCCTCTCACCCCAGATTCACCCTGGGTTCCAGCTGCGTTGGACCATCCCCCAAATGCATCCCCTTCCGGCCTCCAGCTGTTTGTCTTTGCTGTTCCGTTTGTCTCAGTGGCAGGCATCAGATCCTCTGGGAAGACCTCCTTCCCCAAGCTGGAGCCAGCTCTCGTCTGGGTGGCCAGAGCAAGCACATGGGGCTGATCCTTGCCTTGATGTGTGGACCCCATCTTAAAGGGAGAGAGAGCAAGTGCCTCTTCACAGCAGCATCCTCCAAGGAGATAAGCCCGTCCTCCTTCCTGGTTGTCCAGGGCCCTGTGCAGCTTGTGGAAGGGCCCCTGTCACCTGTGTCCACCTGGAATCCCACTTCACTTTCCCCATCACTCCTGGGATTGGCAGCCATGGCTAAAAGTTGGAGAATTACTTTGGTAATCTTCTAGATCATGTGAGACAGAATTTCCAAGTGTGCATTTCATGTGCGGCAGTTCTGTTTCCCCAAAATGTGTAAAGCAGCTCACCAGGCAGTTCTTAGGGGTGAGCTACGGGGGGGCACTGGGTCTGTTGCTTCTCTCGAGCCCACGCAATGGCCAGTGGTGGGTGAGACGCTGGCTCTTTTCTTCTTGGCCCCGTGAGCCCCAAGCAAGTCCCTTAACTGCTCTGAGCCTCTCCGCGTCCTCACGTGTAAGTTGTCCGGATCCGGGAAGGCTGTCCTGAGGGTTATATGAGCTTGTGTTCATTCAAGTGCTATTGTATTCATGCTAGCTATTTTGGTGATGTTGAGGCTTAAGTCGTTTTTTTTCTGATTTATTTTTGTTTTAAGACTGGGCAGGAACCAATTTACCAGAGTCATCTGTGGGTGTAAGTACTCTCACCTTCAGCCAGGACTTAATTTTGTCCCCGAGCTCTGTCTTATTCCGGGAGAGCACAGTGATATTCAGAGCCGAACTGCGCGGGGCTTGGTTCTCTGCGTGGCATTCTCTGCAGATGGCATTAGCGCTAATGACTTTCTATATATGTATTTGCAAGTGGGTGATTTATGGTTGCGCCAGACCCGTAACTTTCATTTCCTGACTGATGTAGCAGGAGCTTCATTTGTAATGGCCTGTTGGATTTAGTAAGTGTAAAACGACTTCAGGTGAGGCCATTTCTGTCCTTGAGCTGTTCGTTTGTTCACTCGTGTGGTTCTGAGACAGCCTGGCCTGTGTGATGTGCGGGGTAACTCCGTGGCGCCTGCACTGGGCTCCGTGTGTGGCCCCCTGTGTCCCCTCAGGCATCCTCTGCGGTGGACGGGTGCAGGGGAGGATCCCATTTCACAGAGGAGGACACTGAGAGGCCCAGAGAGGTTGAGTAACTTCTCCAAGGGGTCACAGAAGTCAGGGGTCTCTGACTCCAGTCTGGAACAGTGCCTGGCACGGGTTTGTTCACCACCATCCAGGTTACTCCCCCACCTGAACACTCTCTGCTCCAGATGTTCTGGTCTCTGAGGGGTTGTCAGGGAAGATTATAAAATGCAGCTTCATGGCCCCCTGCCCACTGCATCAGGGGCTCTAGGGGTGAGCCTCAGAATGCCTGTGAGCTGCCCTGGGGGTTCATGTGCCCAGAAGTTAGAAACCCTCGGCTCCAGTTTTGTGGAATCCAGCTCCTTGGCCGTCTTGTGGCTGGCAGGATGATGGCCCTGAAAGGGGGTCCACGTTTTAATCCCTGGAGCCCGTGACTGTTACCTTACACGGTGAAGGGCTTTGCAGTGCGATTAAGATGGAGGACCTTGACACAGGCAGAGTGTCCTGGATGACGAGGGTGGACCCAGTGCCACCAGGGGCGAACTCTTAAAAGGGAGGAGGCTTTCCCTGCTGTAGCCAGGCCCATGGCGGTGCGACGTAAGAATGGGCAGAGATGCGATGCCGTGCCGCTGCTGGCTTTGCAGATGGAGGAAGGGGCCACGAGCCAAGAGATGTGGGTGGCTGGTGGGAGCTGGAAAAGGCAGAGAAATGGATCCTCCCTCAGAGCCTCCAGAGCGGATGTAGCCCCGGGACACCTGCCTCAGCGAGACCCGTCTGTCCTCCATCACTTCACACTGTCCCCCAGCACGTCCCCTGCCCACCATCCCGGCCCACTGGTGCCCCGCCCCATTCACCCCCCCCGCCCCCCCCCCCCCCCCCCCCCCCCGCCCCGGGCCCAGATTCTTGAGCTCCCGCTGGGCCCTGGGCTGGCATGGTTCCCAGCTGCAGGAACCACGCAGTGCCTCGGAGTGAACGATTCCTCTAACAAAGTGCTTGAGGTGATGCCAGTCGCATCAACTGAGCCTCAGATTTGCCGCGTGTTTTCTAAGAAGGCCCCACCCACCTGGTCTGCGCAGGGGCGCAGGCTGAGGCTGCACCTACCTGCGCACGGTTCCACGCGTCGGGCTCCAGGATCAGCCGAGCAGTGCAGGGTCTCCCACCCTCAGAACATTTCCTGTTATTTACATGTTGGTTCTTTTGATTTCTTTCCTTTTAAACTAAAGACTGTGTGCAGTTTCTGTGGTGAGCCAGAGGTGTTTTCCTGTTCAGGGTGGCCCCGTGATCTCACATGTATGATGAGGGCCTTGTCATGAGACTTGGTGAGGCCTTGATGGGCCAGGGTAGATCCTTCCGATGAGGAGGAAAGATGATAAGCCCTGAACTTTGGGTGGATGTTTATCATTTACAGAATGCTTTCACAGGCAGGGTCTTTTTTTTTTTTTTTAATACATTTTTAAATTTATTTTTTATTTATTGGCTGCATTGGGTCTTCGTTGCTGCACATGGGCTTTCTCTAGTTGCAGAGAGCAGGGGCTACTCTTCTCTAGTTGCGGTGCTCAGGCTTCTCATTATGGTGGCTTCTCTTGTTGCGGAGCATGGGCTCTAGACGCACGGACGTCAGTAGTTGTGGTGTGTAGCCTCCGTAATCGTGGTTCAGGGGCTTAGCTGCTTCGTGGCATGTAGGATCTTCCCGGACCAGGGCTTGAACCGTGGCCCCTGCATTGGCAGGCGGGTTCTTAACCCCTGCACCACCAGGGAGGCCCTCACAGGCAGGGTCTTATTGAGTCCTTTAAGGATAGTGGTTGGGAGCATTAGCCCTGGAGGGCGTGGGGGACTTGGCTCCCGTGTTGTGCCTCCCACCTCTCGATGGGTCAGTGTCTTTTTTTTTTTTTTTTAAATTTTATTTATTTATTTATTATTTTTGGGGTGGTACACCAAGTTCAATCATCTGTTTTTTTTTTTTTTTTTTAAATTTTTAATTATTTTTTTTTTTGGGGGGGTACACCAGGTTCAATCATCTGTTTTTATACACATATCCTCATATTCCCTCCCTCCCTCGACTCCCCCCCACCTTGAGTCCCCCCCACCCTCCCCGTCCCGGTCCTCTAAGGCATCTTCCATCCTCGAGTTGAACTCCCTTTGTTATACAACAACTTCCCACTGGCTATCTATTTTACAGTTGGTAGTATATATATGTCTGTGCTACTCTCTCACTTCGGCTCAGCTTCCCCTTCACCCCCAGTCTTTCTTTTTTTGGCCGCACCTCGTGGCATGTGGGAATCTTTGTTCCCTGACCAGGGATGGAATCCATGCCCCCTGCAGTGGAAGTGCAGAGTCTTAACCACTGGACCGCCAGGGAAGTCCTAGGTCAGTTTCTTCACCACACCACTCTCAGTGTTTCCTCTGGCTGGGGAGGCTTAAACAACAGAGGTGGATGGCCTCACAGTTCTGGAGGCTGGAAGTCTGAGATCAGGGTGTCAGCAGGGTTGGTTCCTTCTGAGGGCTCTTTCCTCAGCTTGTAGCCTTTATACTGGGTCCTCAGGTGGTCACCTCTCTGTGCCTGTCTGTGTCCCGATCATCTCTTCTTCTAAGAACACCGGTCAGATGGGATTGGGTCCACCCATAAGACCTCGTTCTAAGTTAATCGCGTTTTTAAAGAGTCTGTCTGCAGATACAGTCACATCCTGAGGTCCTGGGGGTTAGGATGTCAGCATATGACCGGGGGTAACTCGGCCCATAGCACATGGGAGGGATTGGTGTCCACCTACTATGGTTGGTAAGGGATCACTCAGGAGGCAGTGGCCAGCGCTAACTATGGAAAGGAAAAGGACTCTTTCTGTAGTGTCTCTGGTATGCGGGGTCTAGGTGCTTGCTGGACCTTCCCTCACTGAATATGCCGAGTAGCCACTTTCCACACCTGTTTCTCAAAGCATGGACCCTGACCCTCTCCCTGAGAATGCAGATTCGTGGGCCCCACGTCAGCCTTTTGGAGTCAGAAGCTGCTGGGTTGAGCCTGGGAATTTGCATTTTAAGTGAGTATTGCAAGCGCAGGCACTGCAGTTTGAGAACCACTGCTCCCTAGCACGTTCCCGTCCATGCCTATCCATGCCCTCTCATCCACTGTCTTCCTGTGATCTTGGCCCGTTCCTCACCCCTCCTGTGGACCCGGCTGTCCCTCTTCCCTGGTCGCCTTCATGTCCATCCGTGCCTCTCACTCAGCCTCCAAGCTGAGGGAGTGACAGAAAACAAGCCACACATGACTGCTCTGCCCTCCCGATGCGCGCTCTGGGGGAGTGCCAGTCGTCTGCACAGAGCAGCTCCAGCTCTGGGGACTGCCTGGCATCCAGGTTTGTCCAGCCTGGGCTCCTGCCCACCCCTCCACCACTCCCAGGTGCCCCTGGCCCCAGCCTTCAGGAAGGAGCCACTGCTGTCTGTGGACGGGCAGGGTCTCCTGCCTTCTAGGCTTTGTGCGTGCCTTTCCTGCCACCCAGGCACCCTGCCCATCACCCTTCTCCTGCATTTCCTCCTGTCCAAGTCCTCCAGCACTGGGCTAGACCTCCGTCATGTCACTTAGGGCACCGAGCGCGGTCCCTGAACCCAGGGACACTCAGGAAATCTTTGTTGGCCGAATGGATGCAGGAAGTGATTTTCCATGGTAGGAAGTGAACTCCCAGTAACTTTTTCAAGGCTGGGTTGACATCCTTCCTTGTTAGGTGTGTTCTTGGGGAGCAGGAGACAGTTCACCTTCGTGAGTCCTTGTGTTCTGTTCCAGGCACTGTGTCCTCTCCGGCTGCTCCTTCCTCCCTGACTGGCGTAGTGTTTCTGATCTTCTTGGATTTGGAAATAAATAAGCTGCCATCACTTGCTCGGCCACATTGGCCCTGCCATGGCAGCCCCTGGCTAAGCTACTGCCTGTGCTGGTGACGTGCCCTTGGCAGGGCTCATGTCACCTGCTGTCATCTCACTAGGAGCTGTGTGTACCTGTCATCGTCTCACTAGGAGCCCCATGTCACCTGTCGTCATTTCACTAGGAGCCCCATGTCACCTGTCGTCATTTCACTGGGAGCCCTGTGTCACCTGTTGTCATTTCACGAGGGATGCCTGTATCACCTGTTGTCATCTCGGGGGGAGCACCGAGTGGCCTGTCGTCATGTTACGCCCCGCGATTGCTGGCTGAGCCGTAACCTGGTGCACGCCTGTGCTCGCTGCAGCAGGTGTGAGGTTGGGCTGAACCGCTGCTGTTACCTGCTCCGCAGCCGGCGATGCGGGAGGGCGGGTGGGAGGGCCTGAGCCCTGGGGAGGTGCCCTGCCTGCCCCGCCACCCTCCCCGCACCCTGCATCTACATGTTAAAGATTTCATTTCTAAATCCTTAGCCAGAATGTTTGAAAACACTAACCTAGACAGTCTTCGAGGCCCTCCCCGTGCTCACCTTCTCTGGCTCACAAAGCACATCCCTTCAAGAACTGTAGGTACACTCACTGGAGGTCACTGAAGTCCGGGGGCCTGTCCCTACAGTCCCTACGAGCTGTGGTGGCTGCCCAGACCGGGTGAGTGAGGATGGCCGAGAGGACAGGCAGATTGGGATGTGGCAGGCGGGAACCCCCGGGTGTGAGGCAGGGGACGAGCGTGTGTCCTGGCCTTCAGCACCCAGAGCGTCCCCCGCGGGTCACTTCACAGACCTCCTCCAGGCCACACGGCTGACCCTTGGGCTGCAGCTGTTCTCTCCCTGCAACCCGGCAGATGTGGGAGCAGGGCCCCCAGCTGACCGGGTGGGAGAGAAGGACGCCGCCGTCATCCCATCATGGGACCTGAGAAATGGCAGCCTGCGGTTGAGCAGTAACAGGCTTTCTAAAGAGGGCCTTGAGGTTTTCAGCCTTGTGGAACGCAGTGTCGTTCCGAGTGTGGGTTTGCATCACGGTGCGTCAGGAGGCGCTGCGGTGTGGGATTTTCCTGGTACCTGCCACTAGCATCACACTGCAGTGGGTCCACCCCCCCACCCTCCAACGTGAGAGCAGAGTCGCTTGTTCTGTGGATTCCCAGAGACCACGGTTCCTAAACACTCGTTTGCTTATCTCATCTGCCTCCGTTCCTACTTCTGTGGAAGCTGACAGGGAGGTTCTGGGGGAAGTGACTTGCCCGAGGTCACCCACTGGAGGCAGCGCTGGACCGGAGCCTGCATCCTCTCACTGCGTCCCCAGCCCACCTCCCTTCCCTTCTCACTTCCTCTGGCCTCCTATGCATCTTCCATCTCATTCCAGTAAAGACTCCGTGACAGGACCATGACGTTCCTCATGTTCTCTGACTTTTTTTTTTTTTAATGTGTGTTGAAGTCCCTGAACCCAACAGGTTTCTGTTTTCTCTGAAACCTCCCCCCTCCCCTCCAGGCGCTGTCCCGCCCTTGCCATCTGGTGGTTCTCTGCAAGTCCCTCTTTGATCCCTCCACCCCTTCTTTGGGCAGCTTCTGCCCGGGGTGGTCCCTGTACTGCCTGCCCGGCCTCGGGCTGTTACAGATTATCCTAACACTTGCTAAACGGTAGGGAGACGTTGTTCAGGACCGGTGGAAAAGGGTTGACCCTGTTAAGATGGGGGAGAATACAGCGAGGACAAGTGGGGATTCATAGCCAAGGAGCGGGGCCGAGGGGCCAGTGGGTGGAAAATTACTGAGAGGACACATTGCGGGCTGGGGCGTCTTGCTAAGCTGGCCTAACAGGATTGTTGCTACAGGCGGGTTGAGGACTTGGACCTCTAAGGCCGGGGGATGAGGAACGTGACCAGGGATTGGGGGGATCAGATGTCAAGTGTTGGGGGGATTCTCGATAAGCTGACTGGACGGGGCAGAGGCCTCGTGGAGAGGAGGCTTCCGAGACTGGACGGGTTGGGTGCGGAGGTCCAGGTATGAGCCGGGGGTCATTCTGGGCTTGGTCTTTAATCAGCCTCTTGAGCGGATGCAGACAAAGCTACTTCTCTTTTTAAAGTTTATTTGTTCCCCTCTGATAAAAGCAGTGTGTTTTCACTGTTGAGGCTCGGGAAGCAGAGAGGAGCATAAATCAGGTGGTCATAATTAGCTCGAGACACTCGTGCCTGTGCTTGGGGGTTTGGTGTTTCTCCTCCTGCCCCCACTCTCTGTGAACCCTCTGGGGGAAGTGCAGCCCTGGAGGTCAGGGGAGCCAGCCTGACAGTCCTAGCAGCCTCCTGGCTTCAGCACAGGCAACAGAGAAGCCTACCTTCCAAGGCTGGGAGCTGCTGCAGCCTCCCCGGCAGCTCCCAGGGTCCTGACGTCAGGTGCGCCTTCACCTGGCCACGCCCAGGGGCAGGGCATCTCCCAGGATGACCTAGAGCCTGTCTTCTCAAGGAGGCAGGTGTATTCCTTCCTCTGCCCCAGACCTTTCCTGTAAACTGGAGTTCCTTTGTGCTCTCAAAGCGGACACGTCCAGAATTCAACTGTGGCCATTTTCCTTTGAGCTTGACTTCATTTTCGAAGAAATTTTTTTTTTACACAAAAATTCCTGGGTGGAATTGGAAAACACAGAAAAGCAAAGGAGGAAAAAAATGTCCGGTAACTACACTGCCCACCCTGTAACCCTTGCTAGCGTGCTGTTGTGTACCCCTCCAGAGTCATTCCTGTCTACGTAAAGGAGTCCACGTGGTCTGGAAACATAGGCAGGTAGATACAGCATCATTGAGAACATCTTCAGCCTGTGAAGGAACAAAAGAATGTCCTCTGTGTCCAGACTTTATAGGTGCCCTGTAGATACTTGTGATAGAAATGTATATATTTAGCAAAAATAAGATCATATTTTCACTTATTTTGATTGACAGTTGTGTAAGAGCTGTAAACATGACAGATGGACGTAAAACAGCATCTCACGGTTATTTTAAGTTGTATGTTCCTGAGTCCTGAACACCTTTTCAATATGTTTATTGTCCTTTATGGTTTCCTCTGCTGTGAATTGTATGTTCATTTCCTTTGCTCAATTTCTTTTTTGGGTAATTATCTTTTTCTTATTGATTTATAGATATTTTTATATTTCTGAGACTAATCCTTTGTCAGTAGTACTATTGTATATTCCACTTTTTTAAAGTTAACATATTGAGAGTGTTTTTCTGTGCTGATGTATACATCATTTTATTGGCCTTCCATTATGAAGATAGATACATGGTTAGATGATAGATAGATAGATAGATAGATAGATAGGTAGATAGATAGATAGACAGACAGGAAAAAAGAGTTTGTTTAGCTGACCATTTAGGTTGTTTGCAGCTTTGTATTAATAGGAGCAGGGCTGTGTGTCAGTCAGCTAAACTATGTTCTGGTAACAAATGACCCCCCAGATGTCCAAACATCATAGGATTCTTTTGACTCAAGTTGCACGACCATCCCCTGTTGGTTATTGCTCTGCTTGATGCCCTCGTCCCTCTGGGACTCAGGCTGGCAGAGCAGCCTCATGGGAGACATTGCTGGTCTCATGGCAAAGGAAAAACATGGTAGACCATGAAGGTTTTTTAAGCTTCTGCTCAGAATCAAGAATTGACGTGTATCACATGTGAGTTCCCCTCACCTTTCATTGGCTGAAGCAAACCATATGGCCAGGCCTGATGTCAGTGGGGTGGGAAATATGCCCCCCAATCCCCCCCCGCTGTGGGGGGAGGAACAGTGAATATTTTGAAAATCACAATTTACCACATGGTCTGATGAACATTCCTCTACCCCTTCCCCCCATTTTGTGTTTATGCCTCAGGATAAATTCTTAGAAGTAGAGTTGCTAGGTTAGAAATATACACATTTGTAAAGCTTTTGCTATTTATTATATTTACTAGGTTTTAACTGTTGCTGCCTGTCTGCTATGACATTATAAGTAATTATTAGTCCTGATGGCCTTTTCTATTTTTTAAAATTTTTAAAATTTATTTTTAAAAATATACCCTCATTTATTTATTTACTTATTTATTTATTTAGGCTGCACTGGGTCTTAGTTGTGGCATGCAGGATCTTCGCTGAGGCATGCAAACTCTTAGTTGCGGCATGTGTGTGGGATCTAGTTCCCCAACCAGGAGTGGAAGCCGGGCCACCTTTATTGGGAATGAGGAGTCTTACCCATTGACCACCAGGGGAGTCCTCTGATGACCATTTTTATTTTTTTAATTTTTATTTTTTTTAAAGGAGTTTATTGAGATGTAATTGACATACAATAAACTGCATATATTTAAAGTATACAGTTTAATATTTTTTTCTTATTAGTAATGTATATATGGCAATGCCAATCTCCCAGTTCATCCCCTGCCTTGCTTTCCCCCCTTGGTGTCCATATGTTTGTTCTCTACATCTGTGTCTCTGTTTCTGACATGCAAACCAGTTGATTTGTACCACTTTTCTAGATTCCACATATATTGCATTAATATACAATATACAATATTTGTTTTCCTCTTTCTGACTTACTTCACTCTGTATGACAGCCTCTAGGTCCATCCATGTCTCTATAGATGTCCCAATTTCGTTCCTTTTTATGGCTGAGTAATATTCCATTGTATATATACATCACATCTTTTTTTTAAAATTAATTAATTAATTAATTAATTAATTTTATTGGCTGTGTTGGTTCTTCTTTGCTGTGCACGGGCTTCCTTTTAGTTGCAGTGAGTGGGGGCTACTCTTCATTGTGGTATGCGGGCTCCTCATTGCTGTGGCTTCTCTTGTTGCGGAGCATGGGCTCTAGGCACGTGGGCTTCAGTAGTTGCAGCACATGGGCTCAACAGTTGTGACTCACGGGCTCTAAAGTTCAGGCTCAATAGTTGTGGCACACGGGCCCAGCCACTCCTCGGCATGTGGGATCCTCCTGGGGCAGGGATCGAACCCGTGTTCCCTGCACTGGCAGGCAGACTCCCAACCATTGCACCACCTAGCAAGCCCAACATCTTCTTTATCTATTCATCTGTTGATGGACATTTAAGATGCTTCCATGACCTGGCTATTGTAAGTAGTGCTGCAGTGAACATTGGGGTGCATGTGTCTGTTTGAATAATGGTTTTCTCTGGGTATATGCCCAGTAGTGAGATTACAGGGTCATGTGGTACCTCTATTTTTAGTTTTTCAATGAACCTCCATACTGTTCTCCATAGTGACTGTACCAATTTACATTCCCACCAACAGGGCAGGAGGGTTCCCTTTTCTCCACAGCCTCTCCAGCATTTACTGTATGTAGATTTTATGATGATGCCCATTCTAACTGGTGTGAGGTGATACCTCATTGTAGTTTTGATTTGCATTTCTCTAATAATTAGTGATGTTGAGCAGCTTTTCATGTGCCTCTTGGCCATCTGTGTGTCTATATTTGCATGTACTATGTCTGCATTTCCACGTATGTCCATGTAATAGAAATACATGTAACAGGAAAACAATACTATTACATGGAACTACTTCACTGCACCTCCCCCGCCCCCCACCCACGACTATAACAACTCATTTAGCTTGATGGTTGTGAAATTGCTTTCATATTTTATTTACTTCTCACAGCCTCCTGGGGACGTTTGGTGTTACAGGTATTGCATTGCTCTTTACAGATGAGATGCCTGAGGCTCAGAGAGGCTGAGAAATTTGCTCAGGGCTGCACAGCTGGTAATAAGGAGAGGCCCTGATTCCAGCCCCATTCTGGCTCTTCCTCTGTCATTCTGGCCTTTGGAAGCTGTGACTAGAATCTCGCGACCACCCCCATGTTCCCTCCCTCCTTCCCTCCTGCCTCTTCACCCCCCCACCGCCTCCCTTTTCAATGGCTGTGTGTGCAGTCCCCTGGAAAGGAAGCAGCTGGGCCAGCCCTGGGCTTGGGAAGGCCCTGGCGGTGTCCCCGGTGGCGCTGCAGAGCCTGCCCTCTGAGGATCAGCCGCCACTGCTGCATTGGCTTAATCTGTATCACTGACCCTCTTTGGATTTGGGGAGGGGATTTACTATTTTTAGAAAATGTTAAGGGAGTATGATAAATCCTTTTAGTGGGCAGAACTAAAGAGCTGTGATTCTTTATTGAGGAGGGTGGCCTTTTCTTAAGTGTGGTGCATTTTATCTTACTTATTTAAAAAAATTTTTTTGTTTTCTTTTTTTTTTGGCTGCACCATGTGGCACGTGGGATCCCTGTTCCCCGACCAGGGATTGAGCCCCGCGGCCCCTGCAGTGGAAGCACAGATTCCTAACCACTGGGCCGCTGGGGAAGTCCAGGAGTGGTGCATTTTAGACCAAGGAGACTGGTTTGACTGACGTTTAGGTGCTGAAATCTATGTAAACCTCACAGTGCGGCCACAATAAATGACAGGAGTCCTTGTGAAACTGCCAGTGTCTGGCCGGCCTCTAGAGCAGAGGAGAAACTGAGCTTGTAATCGTGCTTCTTATTTCTTTGAGACGGAGGTGACCTTCTATCATCTTTCAGTCAGGTTATTTGTTTCCTCTGAGCCTGCAGTTTACTCACCTGTAAGATGGAAATGTCTTCTCTGCCTGCTTTGTGTGGTTGCTGGGAGGAGCCCAGGAGATTTCACAGAAGTTTAGGATGAACTATAAATACATATAATGTAATATAACTAGATGCCTCCACCGGGATGGCTAGAATCAAAAAGCTGGACAAAAGCAAGTGTTGGTGAAGATGTGGAGAAATAGAAGCATTGCCAGTGGAAGTGTAAAATGGTGTAGCTGCTTTGGGAAAACAATTTGGCATTCCTCAAATAATTAAACATAGAGTTACCAAATGACATAGCAGTTCCATTCCCAGAGGATAGAAAACACAGGTTCACACAAAAATGTGTACATAAGTGTTCATAGCAGCATTATTCATAATAGCCCAAGGTGGAAACAACTCGTATGTCCCTCAGCTGATGAATGGAAAGAAAAACGTGACATATCCATGCAGTGGAGTATTATTCAGTCGTAAAAAGGAATGAAGTATTGACGCATGCTTCAGCATGGATGAACCTTGAAAATCTTGTGCTCAGCTCAGGAAGCCAGACACAAAAGGCCGATTATTGTATGACTCTCTTTATATGAAATGGCCAGAATAGGCAAATCTAAAGAGACAGAAAATAGATTAGTGGTTGCCAGGGCTAGGAGTGATCAGGCACAGGAAGTGACCGCCAGAGTGTGGGGTTTTTTTAGGGGACGATGGAAATGTGCTGAATTAGTTGGTGGTGATGGCTGTACAACCTTATGAATATGCTAGAAACCACTGAATTGTATACTATAAAAACAAAACCAAGCAAATATTTTTTTAAGATAGTATTTTTTAAGTTAATTAATTAATTAACTGGCTGCGTTGGGTCTTCGTTGCTGCGCGCCAGGTTTCTCTAGTTGTGGTGAGTGGTTGCTGCTCCTCGTTGCGGTGCTCAGGCTTCTCATTGCGGTGGCTTCTCTTGTTGAGGAGCATGGGCTCTAGGCTCATGGGCTTCAGTAGTTGTGGCACACGGGCTCAGTAGTTGTAGTGCACGGGCTTAGTTGCTCCACGGATCTTACCGGACCAGGGATCGAACCCGTGTCCCCTGCACTGGCAGGCGGATTCTTAACCACTGCGCCACCAGAGAAATTCCAAAACCAAGCAAATATTAAAGAACAATATTTTGAAAAATTACCAGGAGGCAACATAAGGGTGTGAGCTTTGGAATCAGACAGGCCTGGATATTAATAGTATGATTTTAAAAAATAGATGGCTTAAAAAAAAATAGATGGCTTAATCTTTTTGAGCTTCAGTCTCCCCATCTGTAGAGTGGGGATAATTCACACTTTGTAGGGTTGGAGGGCAGACTCAGCGTGGTGATGATTGTCTCGCTCGGCACTGGCAGGTGCTTTTGGAGTGGTGGCTGTGACTGGCCACTTTCTCTGTGCCCAGCTCAGTGTGCCGGCCGTGGCAGCGTGGTCATGTGGATTCATTGATTTGATAATGGGGAGGAGTGCAAGCTAATGTTTATTGAGTTCTTACTACATGCCCCCTCCTGGTGTCTGAGTGCTTTACTTGTACCATCTCTTTAGTCCTACTGAGGTAGCTAGTGATGGAGAAGGGATGTTTCCCAGGAAACACTCGGTGGGGGTGGTGGCGGCGGCACAGAGGGGACAAGATGTGCCGTGAGTTGGGGGAGGGGTACCCGCTATTCATTACACTAGTCTCTCCAATACATTGGAATTTTTTGTACAATGAAAAGTTTAAAAACCAAGCATGCTGTGAAGTAGGCGCTATTATCGGTGTTTTACGGATGGGGAAATCGTGGTACAGAGCACGCAACATTACTTGGCAGGACTCAGAGACAGCTCGTTACAGCCTTCTGGATGCTGGGGCTTAGTAACCAGGCTGGCGAAACAGGTCCCCCAGGCCAGTGGGCCTCCCGGGATTACTTGAGACCAGGTCTTCCTACTGCCAGAGCCCTCGAAGGCCTGGGGCTCCTGCATCACCCAGCCTGCCTGATACCCTCCCCTTCTTCCCGATCCCGAGGGATCCAGGCTTGATAGGTGGGAGATTAAAGGCTGGAGATTAAAGAGGGAAGACATTTTCCTTCTGCCCCTGAATGCAGGGGATTCTTGGATAATCTGGGCTTCATGACACTGGGATGAAGTTTTTTTTTTTTTCTTTTTTGACCGCATGGTCTTAACCACTGGACTGCCAGGGACATCCCTGGGATGAAGTTCTTTTACTTGATTATGTTGATCTGGTAAAGCCTGTGGGCATGTACATCTCTTTGTTTCTCATACTGTGACCTTTCAAAACCTGGGGAATCAAATGGGGGCGGGGCATGTGCACCTGCACTGCTTTCTCCCCCTCCTCCCCATCCTCCTCCCCACCTGCAGAGCAGAAAGAAGACATAGACCTGAATGTGAAATTTAGCCCCCTAACCAGCTGTGTGGCCTTGGAGAAGTGGTTTAACCTCTCTGAGCCCAGTTTCTTCACCCGAACAGGAAGGTTGTTAATGCTTCCTTTACGAATTCCTGGAGCTTCCTCAGTGCCGGTCTCTGACCACGTTAAGCCACAGCGATTATGGGACTTCCCTGGTGACAAAGTGGTTAAGAATCTACCTGCCAATGCAGGGGACCACGGGTTCAAGCCCTGGTCCGGGAAGATCCCACATGCTGTGGAGCAACTAAGCCCATGCACCACAACTACTGAGCCCTCGAGCCATAACTACTGAAGCCCGTGCGCCTAGAATCCCATGCTCCACAACAAGAGAGGCCACCACAATGAGAAGCCCGTGCACCACAATGAAGAGTAGCCCCCGCTCGCCACAGCTAGAGAAAGTTGGTGTGCAGCAACGAAGACCCAACGCAGCCAATAAATAAATAAAGTAAATTAATTAATTAATTTTTAAAAAGGCATAGCGATTGTATTATAGGGCCTGTTGCTAAAAACTGAACCACAGTCTTGTTAAGGATAATATTTTCCGAGGATTGGCAGAGAAGTGTTCTAGTTATTAATGTTTCTTTAATGTTGGATAACTGAGAATGTTACTTATGATTGTAGAGGCCATGACTTTGAGAAGCCACCTGTAAGTGGGTGTGGGAACGCCCCCCCAGGGTGGGGTGGTAGCATCATTTGTGCCATGGGGATACAGGCTTACAAGGGGCTAAACTGGCTGGGCCACCAGGTCTGTAGGTGGCAGAGCTGGGTTCTGGCCCCAAGCTTGTCACTCCCAAAGCTTTGCTTTTACGCTGTCACTTCGGATACCAGGGGAATTTTCTTCGGGACTTAGTCTGATCTCTGAAGAGCCTCTGAGAAGCAACTCTGCAGCCTGCAGACCCTGAAGGCTCATATGGCCCTGTCTCTGGCGGGCTTCAGTGCCCAGAGCCCCTTTCCTCCCGTCCCTGCGTCCCTGTCCTGTTGACTTTCCTCTGGGTAAGAAAGAGCTCTTACAATCATGATGATTTCATTAAACTAACCCTCAGACTTCTCTTCTCTGGGCTAAATCATCCCATCCTCCCCTCCCCTCAGAGCATCTGTCATAAATTCCAGATACTGTATTGGATATGCAGTAAATTCCGAATAAATTACGTGACGGCCCACTAACCTAAGCTCCATGTAATGCATCTAGAGGGAGGTTTTCAGCAGAGCTGTGCTTTAAATTGGCTGCCCTGGGCAGAGTTTCTTAAAGCCTAGGCTGACTACCCAAGGGTCTAGATGTGAAATGGAAACTGTGGGCAGAAATGTAACTGCAGGGGTGCTTCTCTATCAGGCCCAGCTGTGACCGCAGGGTGGGGGCTGGGTCTTCAAGCAAACTCTCCCCTAGAGGCGGGGAATCTGCCCAAAGGCTTCAGAAACCTGACCAGGAGCTGTTGGCCCTTACAAAATTGGGAAGTGATCCCAGGGCTGCTCAGGCTGTGTTGTGAGACCGCCCCGGGGGAGGTGGGGGAGGTGCAGACAGAGCAGAAGCTGGCACGGCCAAGTGCTGGCCAAGTGCTTCCGCAAGGATGCGCCTGTGCTACAGCAACGCTCTTCTGATTACCCTGGGGAGCATTCAGATATTTTGAAAAGATCCAGGAGTTTGGCGTTTCACGGGTCCTTCCATGTGGAGTTGCACTGTTTCATGTAGATAGGGATTTTGTAAGATTTAAGGCAGATTTTTTACTGCTGGTGGATAATCAGTGACTCCTCTTTGAATGAGCGTGGGGGTGGGGCCCCTGGCCCTGCACTGCTCGGCTCCAAGGGGCACCCTGCCTGCTCTGCGCAGGCGCCCGGAGCGCAAGGCCAGGCAGCTCTGGGTCCGGGGATACAGTGAGAAAGCACCAGCCCTGGCCTCCAGCCTGATGGGGAGAACGGAGATACATAACACAGCCCATGGGGACCAGTGCCCAGAGAGCTCCAGGAGGGACTGATTAACCCTGCGGGGGCAGTGGTTGGGAGAGGTGGGCGTGGGGGGCTGTTTGCTAGCCTGGGCTTCTAGGGATGCTAGACTCTGGCTTGGGAAGAAATCGGGATGCGTGCATTCCAGGCATAAGGAACAGCATGTGCTAAGGCATCTGCGACGTAAAGAGCCAGATGTGTTTCAGCTGTTTCTGTGCCTCCAGTTCTCTCTCCAGTTATTTGGTTCTGTCTTGGGGCAAGGAGAGGCGTGATCTGTTCCTGTGCTGGGCCGGCCGCCCTCCAGGCTGGGCGGAACGTTCCAGCCTGGTCTCTGAGGATTCTCCCCGTCTGTCTGTCCCCTGGCCTGAATCCAAGGCTGTGGTGTGTGTCAGTGGCTGTTTGCATCTCTCCTCGCAGTGTCCCCCGACCCCCTCACTGGCAGCCAGGGCGGGGCTGAGCCATGGCTGAAAATACAGGCTTTGGAGGCAGCCAGCTCCTGATCCGGGCCCTGTGTGGGGCAGGCGGGAGGAGGAGGACTGTTTCCTTCTCCCAACTAAGGTCAAATTGACGTTGGCAGAGTTTTAAAACAAGCGAAACATTTGCTTCTTTCCATTCCTCTTTTCAGCCCCTTCCCCTCCTGTGCCCATCCTGCCAAAGACTGTTCTCCCCTAAGGCAACCGCAGAGGCCTGCCACATCCCCTAAAACATACCACAGTCTTATTATCCCCTCTTCCCCATCCCCTCTTCCCCTGCCCCTCTGCTAAGAAGGTCCATGCTGAGAGTAGTGGCTCCCTTCTGGGGCAAGATGAATGGAACCTGATGGTAATTCACACTAGTGTGTGAAGGACTGATGGCACCGTATCTCCACCAGGATTCCTGGGTGTGTGGTGGGGGGGCAGGGAAGGGGGGGGTTGGATGGTGGGCCTCCAGTGGGTCAGGTGAGCCAGCCTAGCGTCTGCCCACAGACTTTCAGGTAAGCTCTTCCTGTTGTCCTCAGGGTCATACTTTCTTTTGCGTCTGAATTTGGAGGCTTCTTGAAGTCTGCAGCATTTTCAGGGTGAGGAGGGGCTTCAGCTGGGGCCTATGGTGCATGGGTTTGCAAACTGCTTCTGCCTTTGACTGCAGACCCTGCATTGCGTGTGGCCAACGGCAGCTCTGAGTGACCCCGCTGGAACCCACTAAAACTGAGTTTGAAGGCCAGAAGCAAAACACATCCTTGCAGAGGGGCGTTTAGGTGGGCCGTCGATGGCATGTAAAGTCCTTCTGCTGTCCTTTTGTTGGGGGGTGGGGTGGCTGTGGGGTAAGGGGAGAGAGGCGTGACCAGAGAAGAGAGAAAGAGGGCTCAGTCTGGAGGCTGGACAGGTGGCCCAGGGCTGCACTCTTCCTGGGCGAGCAATTCCAGAGCAAGCCTCGGGCAGGTCCGCGCCCCAGGAGGACCGCGCTTCTCCCCGGGTTATTGGAAACCGTAGCACACCAGCTCTCTGAAGTGCAGACCCAGCAGCGCAGAGAGCTGTGTAGCGCATCTGCACGGGGCCCTGACTTGCTTTTTAACTGGGTTATGGAGCTATTGAAGGATCAGGGATGCAGGGTCCCTTATTAAAAACCAAACAAAAAACAAGAAAGGCAGCACAAGCCAGGCAGAGGACTGAACGCTACGGTGACCTCATCAACCCCCAGGCTTTGATCTTGGAGGACAAGGAAGACGCGGTCTTTGATGTTCGGTCTCCCCGCAGCCATCCCTGCTGAGTCGAGCCGTCTGTGAAGGTAGTGGCTGCTCCTCTGAGCCAAGGATTAATTATGTAACAGAGCCCAGATCCCCGAGCGGGCGGCTGCACCACAAAGGGGCCCTGGAAGGCTCCTGTCCGAGGGCCCCCAGGTGCCTTAGGATTAGCCGAAGGCCCGTTTACCTGGGAAGCAGGAATGAAGGCACATCTGTTACACGGCTGCATTGAACGGTGTTTCTTAAACGGTAGAGCCATTGTCTTTATGGAGTCCAGAATAGCTTCTTGGGTATCACTCTGCAGGTCCCTGAAATGGAGCCTGGTGCAGAGAAATGAAGAAAAGCTATCAGGCATCTGCAGCCACTATTATACCATCTGGTGGCTCAGAAATATTTTATAATCAAATGAGTAAGACGGGTTTCTCGCATGCCACAGTCCCCTCCACCCTCCCCTCTCCCCTCTCAATGCACTGTCTCTCCCTGTCTCTCTCTTTCCCTCTCTTGTTCTCTCTGTCTGTCTTTGTCTGTCTGTCTATCTCTGTCTCACTTGCTCGCTCGCTCGCTCTGCTGTGTTTGGGAAGCACCAGAGAAGCCTGTTCCCAGCAGTAAGATACTGTCTACTAGCTGGCTAACCTCGGGCAGCTCTGTCCGTTTTCTCCTCCTTGGTTTGTTCCTTTGTAATGTGCAGGCGCTCAGTGCTGTTATGTGACTCAAAATGAGATTAATATCTGAGTGTGTCCTACTTTGATGCTACTTACTACTTATAAGGAAGACTTTTAAAAATTGTATACTTCAACGTTTTCTGAATAAAAATGTGATATGTGGATGTTCATTGTAGAATATTCAAAAAATATAAAGAAACTAGAAAACATATTAATAATGGGTAATACCCCTCCCTCCAAAGGGGCAACCACTGAAAATATTTGGCGACTTTGGGGAAGATTTTCTAAGTAGCTTGAGTGCACAGATGGTCTGTGTACACGAACCAGGAGGAGTAACTGGGGTATAAATGGAGTGTGAGTCTGTGGTACGTCTGCGTGTGCTCCCCCCACCCCCAGGGGGTGTGTATGTGCGCGTGTGTGCTCACGCCTGTGCTCATGTGTGTGCGATGCCGTGGGGTCTTTGGACCTCCCTTGGTCTGAGCAGGGGCCCACAGCTTCCCTGGCAGGGCACTGGCTCTGTTCCACGGGTGCCTTTCTCCAAGAGGAGATGAGGGTGCTGGTGGTACAGGGGGATGTGGGGCGACACGGCCGGCCTCCTCTGTGTTCGTTTCCAGCAGTGCTGCAGATGAGGTGGTCCGGCCCCTCAGAGGCCAGGCCAGGCAGCTCTGGGAGGTGGCAGAGGAATCCTGGTCCCCGCGTGCGCCAACCCGACCTGTCCTCGACCCCATCACAGTCCACGTGCTTTGTCCAGGACCGGCCTTTGGAGCACCCGTGCTCACTTTGTCTGCCTGGCCCCCCACCCCACTCCACCAACAGACTTTTTTCCTCTTTAGGTTGGTAGGCAGTTCTGTCTCCTAGAGACAGGTAAACACAACAAACCTCCAGATACTCTCGAGGGTGTTTGTGTCTTAAGTCGCAAGCCAGTTGGTGTAACCATCAGTTAAGACTGTCCCCCACACTGACTGGGCAACTGAACTGAGGACCCCAGACCCAAGACAGGTGTTTATTTACTACGTTGATTAGGTGCTGGGAGAGTGTGTAGCATGGTCACCATCAAGTAGAACTAAAGGTTCTGTATCTCCAGGACGATAGTGTAAAAATGAGAATGTGACCCAGTCTGTCGCGTTCTCTCTCCCTCCCTTTTGTTTTCCATGTCTGTCGAAGCCCCCGAATCCCCCTGCACAGACACTGGCCCTCCCCCTCCCTCTTCCCTCTCTCCCCCTCTCCGCCACCCCACCTACCACCCAGACTGGTTTCTAAGGGATTTGTATTTACTTCCTTGTGGGGTGGGCCCAAACCATCCTCATCCTCAAAGGGACGTGGTGCTCACAGATAAGCCTGAGTATTGCCTGACTGGAATTCACTTTCAGAAGGCTCTGGAACACCTGTCCCACGTGCTGGCTGGTGATGGACTCTGGTTACATGAGTTCAGACTGCCATGCAGGCTAATCTCACGAGAGGAAGTGTGTCTGACCATCTGGGCTCTGGGGTCCAAGTGGTGGGCCCTGATCTTTAGAAGGACTTGCTCACATGGTCATTGGTCTGGTCTTTGAGCCACCTGCCCACCCCTCTGAGCACCCCCTCGGTGCCAGGCTCTCTGCGTGGCAGAACCACAGGGGGCCTGGGGTGCGGGGCATCCAGGGAAATCTTTCTCCCAAGCTGGCGGATGGCTTGGATCACAGTGGTTTCATGTTAGGTAAAAAGTGTGGATCCCAGTGCTTGATGATGGTCATTCCTGCTAAGTTTCAGCCACAGGTGTAGATGGGGGGGTGGGGGGGAAGGGCAGAAGTGCGGGAGGAAAACAGTTTTCCAACAGCCACACCTACCAATCCTCATTTGGAAGTGCCGCCTGCTACCCCGGGGTTCCAGGATCAGATTTGGGGTGTCAGTCCCTTCAAGCCCAGCTCAGACACTCCGGATCCTTCTGCCGGCCCCTGTCCCCTAAAGATTTAAACACACGTGGGTTATCGCCCCTTTGCAGGGGAGGTTGGGAATTCCCAGAGGCCTCCTTCATACCCCTGGGATCCTCTATGTGCCTGGCACAGAGCATGGGCCGTATTGGCTTACCTTCAGCTCCCCAGTCCCTTCATTTCTATGTCTTTGTTGATTCAGACGGCGTTCTGGCTTAGCGGACTGTATTCCAAACATAAGAAAATGTGATTATGAGACTGTGGGGAGGAAGTTTGCAACAGAAGGATGGAAAACACGTTTCAATGGCCCCTGCCGTTGCAGAAGCCCTGGTCTGCAGGGGAAGGACCAGTGTCCTGATAAGCCACTCTTCAGGGCATCATTCATTCTTTCATCCCATTATTAGATGCCTACTGTAAACCCAGCATGGTGCCGGGGACCTAAAGGCCCAATCAGCAGTGGAGGAATTTAGGTGCAGTGAGATGGACCTCTTAACCCACTTATTTTGTGTATATCAAAGTAGAAGCCTTGGGTTTCTTTAGAAATACTCTGAATTCTGGCCTTCTCCCAGAAATCCAGATTTGCATGGTGTGAGGTTACTCAAACCTGTTCGATCTGGCAGCCTTGCCTCATTTCCAAAAGCAAACCTGCCTCTTCAGCTGCCGACCCAAAATGCTTAGCTTAGCGGAGGGGCTTATCTTAGTTTCGACCGAATTAAGGAATCTATTTCGGTGTTTGTTATCTCTCAGCTGCTGAAAGTAGCAGCACACTTAGGTCAGGGAGTCCTGATTGGTTCCTCGATCCATGCTGTTCCCTGTCTGTATCTCCTCCTTATTTACCTGTGTAGCCCTGGGGTGCTTTATTGGCGCCTGGGACAGTGCTGGCCAGGACAGTATGGCATTCCTAAATTTTTCCCCATTGCTAGCTGGAAGTAATAGAATCTGAATCTTAAAAAGGAAAATTTATCACACATTTCTCTACTATAAAAGCAATACATTCTCAGTAGAACGCCTTGAAAATACTAGATGATAAAAAGGAGAGAGGAAAAAATGACATCTTGGCACACCTGCCCAGGTAACCATTATATATTCGTGTCCAGAAAAAGCCCTCGTCTGCTGTCTGCCCTGGCAACGGGTTGCTTAATTAAAAAGATTATTAAAGAGGGGATCATAGAAATGAAAAAAAGTAATACAGGCATACATTGAGCATTTTATTTTAATGTAAACTATTTCATTCTAACATAAAGCCTGCATTCATTCTCCCATCGTCTGATTTAAGGTCCAGGCCCTTCTTGGATTATAGGTCCACTGGATGATGTCCACATTATCTTTTTCGTCGTATCATTTAATACATTTTCTGTGACTCTTGGTTTCTGTTTCTATCAAGTGAAGTAGGAACTAAGTGCCCAATACTTACAGATTTTTATATATCTTTAGTATTATATAGCTATTTTGTCTGTGCCTGATTTAACAGCAATCTTCCCCAAATATTCAACTCTTATTTCGTAAAAACAATTCCTTTTTAACACTTATTCCAGTGGTTTACGTACAATTTAATTAAGTAATGTAATTGCAGAAGTACAACTGGAATAAGCTGTCTTGAGGACAAACACAACAGAGTCTTGGTGAGCTTAGAGTGCGGCCTGCCCCAAGGGTCTGGCAGGCCCTGTACCTCACAGAGGGTTGAGCACTTCTGACAATCCAGGGGCAGCTCAGGGGACGAAGTTAAGGAGGCTCTGCTTTTTTTTGTTGTTTTTTGTTTGTTTGTTTGTTTGTTTTATTCTGGTCTTTTTTCTATCTATGCTCATTTTTATATGTGGACCATTTTGTGTGCTTTCCCCTCAGCTTGGAGAAATCGCATAATGTTATCAATTCCAGGCTGAAGTTTTTAAACTTAAACACACAACAGCTAACATCTTGTTTGTGGTAAAAGACTGAAAGCTTTCTCTCTAAGGTCAGGAACAAGACCAGGATGCTCACTTCTATTCGACATTGTATTTTAGGTTCTAGCCACAGCAGTTAGGCAAGAAAAAGAAATAAAAAGACATCTAGATTGGGAAGTAAGAATAAAACTATTTGCAGGTGAGATGATTTTATGTAAGGAATCCACTAAAAAACTATCAGAGCTTATTAATGGGTTTAACAAAGTTGTGGGATATAAGACCAATATAGACAAATGAATTGCATTTCTATACACTTGCAGTGAACAATCTGAAAGTTAAATTGAGAAAATAATTTCTTTTACAGTAGCATCAAAGGGAATAGAATGCTTAGGAATAAATTTAACAAAAGAAGTACAAGACTTACACTCTGGAAATGAGAAAATATTTTGAAACAAAGTAAAGACCTAATTAAGTGGAAAGACATCCCATGTTCATGGATTGGAAGGCTTAATACTGTTAAGATGGCATTGCTTCCAAATTTAATCTGCAAATTCAATGCAATCCCCTATGAAAATTCCAACTGGACTCTTTGCAGAAATTGACTAGCTGATTCTAAAATTCATATGGAAACTTAAGAGACTCAGAATAGCCAAAACAGTCTTGAAAAAGAAGAACTAAGTAGAAGGGCTTACACTTCCTGATTTCAAAACTTATTACGAAGCAAGAGTAATCAAGACAGTGTGGTACTGGCATAAGGAGAGACATAGATCAATGGAATAGAATTGAAAGTCCAGAAATAAATCCTCACATTTACAGTCAATTGATTTTCAAAGGTAGCAGATAATTCAATAGGGAAAGAATATTCTTTTCAACAAATGGTGCTGGTACAACTGGATAGCAGCATGTAAAAGAATGAAGTTGGACCTCTACCTCATTCTGTTTATAAATATTAACTCAAAATGGATCAAAGACCTAAATGTAAGAGCTAAAACTGTAAAATTCTGAGGAGAAAAGTAGGTGTAAATCTTCTTGGCCTTAAATTAGGCAATTACTTCTTAAATATGATACCAAAAGCATAAGCTTTAGATAAATTAGACTTCATCAAAATTAAAAACTTCTATGCTTCAAAGGACACCATTAAGAAAGTGAAAACACACCTCACAAAATGAAACTAAATATTTGCAATCACATATATTCTAGAGTTTTATCTGGAATACATAAAGGACTGTTACAACTCAATAATAAAAGACAAACCAATTAAAAAATGGGCAAAGGCTTTGAATAGACATTTCTCCAAAGAAGATGTGCAAGAGACCAATAAGCATGTGAAAAGATGCTCAACATCATTAGTCATCAGGGAAATGCAAATCAAAACCACAATGAGATACTGCTTCACAACCATGAAGATTTCCAGAATCAAAAAGTCAGATTAATACAAGTGTTGGCAAGGATTTGGAGAAGTTGGTGCCCTTATACACTGTTGTTAGGAATGAAAATGGTGCAGCTGCTTTGGAAAACAGTCAGGTGGTTCCTCACAGCTTAAGCATAGAGTTATGATAGGATGCAGCAATTCCACCCCCAGGTTTATACTCCCCAAAAATGAAAACTTATGTACACACAAAAACTTGTGCATAAATATGGAGAGATCCCGAATGTCCATCAGCTGATGAATGGATAAACAAAAGTGGTGTGTCCGTGTGATGGAATAGTATTTGGCAATAAAAAGGAGTGAAGTACAGCTCATGCTACAACACAGATGGAGCTTGAAAACAATCTGCTGAGTGAGTGAAGTGAGTCACAAAAGACCGCATACTGTGTGATCCTATTTATATGAAATGTCCAGAATGGCAACTCTATGGAGACAGAAAGTAGATTCATGGTTGCCTAGGACTAGGGCTGGGAGGTTGGGGGGAAATGGGAAGTGATTGCTAATAGGTACAGGATTTCTTAAAATGTTCTAAAATTGATTGTGGTGATGGTTGCACAACTGTACAACTACTGAGTTATATGCTTGAAATTTGTGAGTTGTATGGTAGGTAGATTATATCTCAGCAAACCGATATTTTAAAAACAGAACAAAACACCAGGAGCACCGCTGCCTATCCATACCCACCCCTGCCTGACTCCGCCCCTTTTCCCCACCTCAAATTTCTAGCAGAAGGAGGTGCTTCTGCATCCTGTTCCTTTTGAGGCTGGTTGGGACCCTCCTCTGTCACCTCCCTAATCCCTTTAAGCCCCTTCTTAGCATGTAGACTATACCTTGATCCCCACCTGCATATCAGTTAAAACTTTTCTGTTCTAGTCTTGAATCTCTTTTTCTCTCAATGGGCTGATTTCCTAGTTGGTTCCTGTCTGAATCTAAATTAATTATCCTGGAAGCAATTGACTTCATCCCCATCCAGCTGGTTCCATCGGCACAGGTCATCCATGCTGGTGCAAGACCCAGGCCTGCCTCTTCCTCTGTAGCCCTCTGGGGACGTCCTGGGTCTGGTCTGGTCTCCTGCCAAGAGGTCAGGGGAGCCCACAGCATCCAGCACAGGCCTCCAGGGAGAGGTGGGAAAGGAGAGGTGGGGATTTTTAATGTCGAGACTGGAACCCGCCTTTAAAGAGCTTACTAGTTAGTCAGATCAGACCTGACCAGTAAGCTTTTTAAAGGTGGGTTCCAGTCTCGACATTAAAAAATTCTGAACAGGTTAGAAATGTAATGGTTTTTGGTTTGAATTAGTCACTGAAAAAAAAAAGACTTCTTGTGAAAATTATGCTTTGTTAGTTCTGCAGAGATGGGTAGTTGGAGATTTGCTTGACTAGGTTAACATGAGGGCAAGAGATAATCCCCAGTACCCTGGGCTGGTGGTCAGTCAGTGAGGACTTGCTATGATTTGCTGGGGCACCTTGGAGAGGTCACTTGGCCTTTCTGCACCTCAGTTTCCTCATCTGTCAAATGGGGAGTATGTCTGCCCTGTTGGCCTCGAACATTTGAGAAGCAGCAGGGGCCTATGCAGGCATGTGGGGCCTGAGACCATGAGGTCAGGGTGACATCCATGGTGAGGCAGGTCCCCTCAGCCACCTCAGCTTCACCCTCAGGGCTGGCAGGGGGTCAGGGCGTCACGTGAGTCTTGGAGAGGCAAGGCTGGGGGGCAAAGAGAAGCCTGAGGGAAAGTCAGTTTTTAGGACCCAAGGAGGGGGCAGTGGCTCCTAGACTTTAGGATTCTGTGAACTGGTTAAGAAAAAAAATTTTTTTCAAGTTAGGGTCAAGATAGGGTTTCTAACTTTAAATTTTGTCAAATACAAACATAAAACATTCTCATCTACTGTTATTATTCTTTTATAATAGAAGGGGCATTTTATTTTATTTCCTTATTTATTTTTATTGAAGTATTGTTGATTTACAATATTGTGTTAGTTTCAGGTGTACAGCAAAGTGATTCAGTTTTATATATACATATACATAATATATATATATATTTTTAGATTCTTTTCCATTATAGGTTATTATAAGATAAACTGAATATAGTTCCCTGTGCTACAGAGTAGGACCTTGTTGCTTATCTATTTTACATATAGTAGTGTGTATCTCTTAGTTCCAAACTTTATCCCTCCACACCCCCTTTCCCCTTTGGGGTGTTCTGTGTCTGCGGGTCTGTTTCAGCTTTGTAATAAGTTCATGGGTGTTATTTTTTAGATTCCACATGTAAGTGATATCGTACAATATTTGTCTTTGACTCACAGATCTTCACTTTCAGCCCCTTTGGGCAGCGGACGTCTGCCCCTCTTCCCCGTGCACAGCCCTTCCGCCCTGCACTTCCACTCCCTCTTTTCTTCATTCCACACGTGTTTCTGAGGGCCTCCTACCTGTCAGGCAGCTAAAAGGCCTCTTGGGACCCCCCCACCTCCACCCCTACCCCATGCCTTTGTTCTCCCAGAGGCACTTCACTCCAGGGCTCACTTGAACAGAACCTCTCATCTCTTCTCAGAAATTCTGGGCTGAAACCAGGGCCCACCTGGCCAGGGTCAGAGTCAGGGCCGGAGTCAGCCACCTTACAAGTTCACTTACCAGGGCGTCCAGAGGCACCTTTGTCCTCCTTGTATGGAGGCGGAGGCGTGAACCAGGCTCCCAGGCTCACTGCTCAGCCCAAGGCCAAGGCGCCGACTCAAGGCCAGGTCTCTTGACTTTGAATCTCACGTTCTTTCCATCGAGCCACACTGTCAAGGCAGGAACCAGGGTTCTAACTACTTAAGACTCCTTTTTGCTTCTTTCTGTGTTCTTCCAGAGGCTCCAGGAATGGAAGGAATGAATGGGGGCTTATGTACAAGTGCCCCAGATTTTCCAGGAGCATCTGATCCTAAGTATGCAGCCTCATGGAGGGTCTAGTGTGAAAACTTGTGGTGGCAATCTTTGATTTGCAAACTATGGTCACCTCTTCATAGGTCCTTTGATTGACAGGTGCACTGAGCTTCCTCCAGGTGCTGGGCCCTGCATTAGGTGCTGGGGAGACAAAGATGAGGGAGGTGGTGACCTTGTGCCCTGGGAGCTCACAGACCAGCGGAAAGTCAGGAGGCAAAGCGGACACAGGCACCCAGCCTTCTGAAGGCCCCCTGGGACAAGGGGTGGGACCTTTCAGTGGCAGGAAAGAGAAAAGACTTTTGAATTGGGCTTTGAAGGGTGCATAAGAGTTTGCCAGGACAGCCACACAATCAACTGATTGCTAAACAGTAAGTGAGGAGCAGCAATGGTATTCAGTCCTGACAACCTTTCCTGGAGACTCTCTGTGTTAGTATGTGTGGTGCCACCCTACAAATGGCTGGGAAAGTCAATAACTGTTTGACCTCCTTTATCTGTTTATGCCCAGGGCTCAGGAGAATGAGAAGCTAGTTTTACAAAAGCATTGGAATAAACTCCATGTAGATATACACATTTTTTCTAGATAGATAAAGAAAGACCTTATTAAGGTTTTTTTAGGCTCTGTATAGGGGCCCTACAAGGGCTTGCTATGAGAAGTCGGTACCGATTTTCTCTTATTTGGAGATGGGGCCTCTGGCTGAGGTGATGGGCTCTTTCTTGGAAAGTGTGTTCTTGTCCCTAGGAACATTAGTCATGTAACAGTAATTTATCCCAGGGCTTGTACAGAGTGGGATGGTATTGATTTGTGAGCGTTTTGGCAAAACACACTTGTTCATAACTGGCAAGAGAACCAGCCTGAAGACATTCTATGCGAAGGCTGTGTCCATGGTCACGGATGAGGTCCTGCCCTGCTCTCCACATATAGCGGGAGAGAGGTGGAGGGAGAGCGATGATGGCAGTGGGTACAGAGAGAGCGAGAAACAGACAGAGAGAAAGAAGGTGGGAGAGACAGACAAACACACACACAGGCACACACACACACACCCAGATCTGCAGAGAGAAGGAGGCAGGGAGACCAAGAGGAGGGGAGAGATGGAGAGAGAGACACGCACGGGACACACAGAATGAGAGACAGAAAGGGATGTGCACGGGGGGGGGGGGGGGAGGGAGACTTGAGGGGAGGGAGACACAGGGGGAGGGAGGAGAGGCTCGGGGGTGGGGGGGAGGAAGAGACTAGTGGGGGAGGGCCATTCGGGGAGGGAGACAGGGAGCAGAGAAAGACACACAGGAGTGGGGACAGATGAGGAGAGAGATGTAGAGACACGCTGGGCAGAGATGGAGAGATAGGGAGAGAGAGCTATACAGAGGCAGACGTGCACAGACAAGGTGGGGAGAGAGACACGCGGAGATGCAGGTCCAGAGAAGGGGGGGCGGGGAGAGGCAGGTGTCGTGGGGTTGACCTGCACCCTAGCCTTTCCCCCCCTTGGAAAACATGCTTTCTAAGTTGCCCGGTGCCTCCCGCCCCGTGCCTGTGAGGGGACCGTGCCCCCGTGGGAGGAGCCTGGTCCCCCCCGCCGCCACGCCCCGTGCTTGTTTGTTGTGCATATTTACTCACTCGTTCATTTGCTCTTCTGATTCCTGCAATAACCCTGTGAGCCAAGTATTTTTATTGTCTGTTGTTTTATCCATAAATGGATACCCAGCAAGGTTAGGTAACCCTTTTAAGGACACACAGCTCCCCAGTCCAGGGTGGAGACCCCTTCTAGCCTGAGGGCCTGAGGGGTGGCTTTGAATTAGGCCTCCCAGGACAGGCTGAGGGGAAGCTCGAGGTGGGGCAGGGGCTCCAGACCCTGGGGAGAGGGGGGTGGAGGCAGGCTGCTCTGTGCCTGGCGCCCAGGTGTGGGTGTCACACACACTGTCCCCTTCGTCCTGCAGACACTCAGAAAGGCTAAGTAACTGGGTGGGATGGATACCCAGGTCTATCTGGCCCCGTCACCTGTTGCCACACCACCCTGGGGCTTGGCCGGCAGGAGAGAGCACCCCAGCTTTGGCAGCACTAAGGAAACAGCAGATGTACTGAGAAGGCCTCAACTTACTTCTCCAGGCGCCTCCCGTGGGGTCCTGGACCTGCCCTGCCCCCCGCCCCCCCCAGGTCCAGCTCCTGCCCTGGGCTGCCGTGAGCTTCTCAGGTCTGACCGTGTTTGGGGGCTCACACCTTCACTGGCTACCCATCCCCCAAGTCCTAGCTGTAAATCCTCATCTTTAAAGCTGTTTAAGAGAATTCCCCAGTGTTACTGAGTCCAAGCTCCCACTGCTCGCTGCACGACAGGCCAGTGAATCGGAGACGAGGTGTTGAGGCAAGGAGCACCACTTTGTTCAGAAAGCCGGCAATCCGAGAAGATGGCAGACTAGTGTCTTTAAAAAACCATCTCATTGTGGTCTGGTTGCTAGTTTGTTTTATAGAACCAGAGAGGGAGGGGCTGTGGGGAAGTAAAGTTAAAGGGCCATCTGCCTTACAAAAGATCTCCGGGGATAACCAGCCTCAGTGAGGGGATATGTTAATTTCAGCCATTCACACAGGTGGGCAGGGCTGGTGGGCTGAACAGAGGCACTTCAGACATGCAGGCAGAGGGGCAGTGTTCCTGGAGGCGGGCCATCATGTATGATTACAGTAACAAAAGCAACAAAAAGCAAAGATTAAAGTCAAAGAAACAGATCCAACATGGAGTCCAATTTAGCTCCACGCGGTAAGAAGAGGTCCAGTGTTAGGACTCAGGCGCCTTCATTGCTGTGGCCTGGGTTCACTCCCTGGTTGGGGAACTAAGGTCCTACAATCTGAGCGGCGTGGCCAAAAAGAAAAAAAAAAGTGTTTAAAACAGTGATGCTCTCGACCTGTGGGATGTGTGCCTCCTGCTCCTATGACGAGCCCACACTGCCCATTCAGGCAACTACATCCTTTTATAAAAGGTCCGGGTGGCCGAGTGGGATGGAGGAGTGCTGCGTACCCGCGAAGCTGGGCAGTTGAGGGGCGGCCGGGGGGAGAGGGAGAGCCGCAAAAGTGACAGCCACGTGACGAAGTTCACACACCCCGACCTAGCCTGGGGTCCTGGGTACCCCCATCGCGGGTTTCCTTCTTTCCCATACGAGCATTTTCCTTATTAATTCGCAGTGCTTCCATATCTTACTTCTTCATCTACGGTGTGAGCTGTGTGAGGCAAGGCCCAAGTCTCATACCTTCTGAGGTGCTGATGTGGGCGGAGAGGCTGCAGCAGGTGCCGATAAACGACCCCAGATGGATGCGGGTGGGAGGGGGCCGTTGTGGCGCTGGGCATGGCAAAATTCTGCCCAGACTGGTTTCCCACCGTCGCCGGTGCTGCCTTCCGCCCAAGGAGTGTATTAGGAAGAGCAGAAATGCCTCTTGCATTGTTATTAGATTATCTTGAATTGAGCATCGAACCCGAATGTTCTTTTAAACATCACGACCTTCCCTCCCCACGAGGTGTTTGCAGAACAATGTTATTTACTCCTGTTGTTTTCCCCACTTGCAGTTTAGAGAAGAAAATCAAGAAATCGTGCTTCTCTCCCCCACACAATCCTATCCCCAACAGCAATAACAATGAAACTGTCTTCCTGTTATGAAAGCGCAGCAACTTCTTTAGACAGAAAGAATGTTTTCCTAGCAGGGAAGAGAAAGCATAAGGAGCAGTGGCCGGTGCGGGGGATTGGCCACACCTCCCCAGGTGTAACCCCCTCCCCCACCCCCGGGGCTGCTGCCCCCGAGGGACATAGCCGTGACCTTGAGCGGTACCATCTGCCGCATCATCTTCCTCCCAGCCCGCGTCCATTCATGTTTCCCAGGAGCCTTTGTCCTGGTCCACGATGAATTGCTGGGACAAGGAAGAGCGTTTCTGGCTAAACGTGGCCCTGCTTGCGATGTCTCTGGTCCCACTTTGTAAACGGACGGATGTAATGTCGGGCTGGCGGGATAGCTGAGTTAAGCCGTACGCCTCTGGCTGGAGTCGAGCCTCACCGGTGATGTGGGTGCCCCCGCCTGGTGCTTTAGCGGGCATCTGTGGAGCTGCCTTTTACCTGGTTTCTCCCGCATCTGTTTTCCTCTGTAGTGTCTGCAGGCATGAGACTGCCATCCAGCAGTTAAGGAGCTGACATGAGGCACCTTTGCTCCCATACGTCTCTGCCCCTGCCCTGTCCTCCTGGCCTGCGTGGCAGCACCAAGGTCAGAGCGTTGGCCTGGAGAGCCCTTCTCCCGCCCTCTGCCCTGAAGGGAGCCCTGAGCCACAGCGAGTGGGGCCTCATCTCCCTGGCTCTCTACGCAGGCGGAGCTTCCCAGCTAGACCTGGGCCTTGGAGGCCAGGAAGCCACGTCTCTGAACCATGAACACGCCGACCTTCCAGGCCCGCTAGGTGGTGGGTGGTTGGTGACCTCACCCTCCAAACCCAGACCAACCACAGACCCCAGTTCCCTTCCTTCTGGGATCCTGACTTCCGTGACACCATGGCCCTGATGTCGGGCCATCTCCTCTCCACCCTGAGTGAGGTGCCCCCCGGCAGGGTGCAGGCTCCCAGCAGTGGTGAGTGATTTCATGTCCATATTTAGGGAGGCAGTAATGCACACGGAAAACCCCTTTCGAAGGAGGCTGGGGTCCCCTTTAATCCCCCGGCTCGAGAGACCCTGAATTTGCTTTCTACCTCCTTGTGCATCTCCCTCTGGTTTGATGTGAGGGCTGAACAGCATCTTCACTCACTCGTTCTTTGTTTGTCATTCATTCCTCAGCTGGCACCCCGTCGATCTCGTGTTGGGGGTGCTGGTCACCAGCAAAGGCTCCTAGTCTCGTGAGGGCACATTGGTGGAGAGAGCACAGGCTAAAGGGGGGAGGCCCGACTGTCGCGAGTACAGGATGTCGGGGAGGTGTCCCTGGAAGGGGCTGCCAGGGGAGAGTGCGCTGGGCTGGGAGGGGATTCCAGGCACCTGAAACCTCATCCAGGAAACTGAAAGTTCCACAGGCTTCCAGGAAGGGTGAGCTGACCGCCCTGTTTGATGAGAGACTGTAAAATGGAAAGCAAAAACAAAAACTAAAGTAATCTAAATTAAACTAAATGTCATCAGACTTCCCTTTGGAAAATGAATCCTCTGTGGTGGAAAACCAGCTGTCTTCCTAGCCTGAGGGCTGAGTCCTGTGCACGGTCGGTCCAGAATCTTTG
This sequence comes from Hippopotamus amphibius kiboko, assembly GCF_030028045.1. Taxonomy (NCBI): domain Eukaryota; kingdom Metazoa; phylum Chordata; class Mammalia; order Artiodactyla; family Hippopotamidae; genus Hippopotamus; species Hippopotamus amphibius. The sequence continues at coordinate 141,871,856 of NC_080192.1, read as the reverse complement.
GTTGGAAGTCCCGCCCTCCACTTCCTCTTCTCCTACCTCCCTCCTCTCTCTTTTTCTCTCTCTCCCTTTTACCACACTTTTCATTACTTAGCCAGCAGCCGTCTCTGGGTAGCTCTCTCCTTCGTGTGCCGTGCATCTGTGAGGTGCTGGGACCATGTGGAAGCGTGATGACCAAACGTGGGCCCTGCTCTCATGGAGCTCATGGTCTGGCCTGTTGGCCAGGGGCCTCTATTTCTGTACATATTAGAGCAGGACGGGTGAGACTACCTTGGAAACCCCAGTGCCTATGGCCACCCAGGGCATCAGATGGTCACAGGCTCCCAGGTGATGGGGGAGCTGGGCCAGTGGTTGGATGAGTGGGGGGTAGGGGGATCAGAGAGAGAACAAGCTGGTTTCACTTTCCGTCCATTATCTAGTGAGAAACGTGTATTGAGGAACGTGTACACAATAACTCACATTTTGCTCTGTTTCTGAAATTTGAACCAGTTACCCTAATTGTTTTCAAATTATTGGAACGGAGAACTCCCAACAAGGGATCTTGGCCAACCCCGGCTGTCTGGGTCTTACCTCTCTCTCCTCCTTTAGTTTTGTGAAACCAGCCACATTTAGGGACTTAGATAGTCGATTCGTCAATTACTTGGTCGCTGATTTCCTAAGCTGTGTACCGAATGCTTGACATTATGCCTGCAGCCCTTCTTATGTTGTAAATGTTACTCTATTACATCAGAAGGTTGGGCTCTGTTATGGTGACTGTGTCTTTTGATAATAACATTAGCAACATTTCCATGGCTCTCAAAAGCTTGCTGAGTGCTTCCATATACATCAGCTAATTTGATTCTCACAATAGCCCTAGGAACTGGGGTTATCATCTCTCTTTCATCATGAGGAAACTGAGACTCAGAGAGGTTAAGTGATGCGCCCAAGATCACGCAGCTAATATGTGGTCGAGCAGGGCCTCCGTGCTGGTTCGACTTGGCTCTGCTGTCCTTGGATGTGGGTTGCTCAACCAGCCAGTCCTTGTTGAGTACTCGGCTGTATGCAGCATTATGGTGGAGAGAGGCGCTCAGGCCGTAGCAGTCAGAGCTTGAGTGGTGGCATTGCAGGAGGATGGCAGCCCTGGGCTGGGGAAGAGCCCCGGGCAGGTGTGTGGGCCATACCTGGACGGCAGGTGGGGACAGCACGTGTGGGAGGCTAGTGTAACATCAGGCAGAGCTTCGAATGCCTCTGGGTGCTGCTCCCCTGAGAGGTCAGGCCGGCATTCTCATTTATTTCTTCAGGGAGACATCCAGGGAGTGTGTCCGGAACAGGGAAAGAACATTTCTGCACGTCCCTCTACTCCCTTATTTAGACGAGCCTTCATTCCTTCAGGAAAAAAAGGTGAGCGGCGGGGACGGAAGGAGGCCCAGGGCTTCACAATGTGCTCTTGTGGGCTTCTGCCAGTTGGCAGCCTGTTGGGGGACATAGCAGTCCCTGTGCTTATCTGCAGAGACGGAATCCCATTTCTGCCGCTGCGGAGGGAGGCAGGCAGGCCCCGAGGCTGCGCAAAATGCACGCTTGTTTGTGGGGGGACCCGCACGGCACCTGCCCTGGCCTTTCCCCAGCCCCCAGGCTGAAGAGGGGTGCTGCCTACGCTTGTCCTTGGTCAGATAGAAGCGCCCCATAAAGGGGCTGCTTTCAATGGTGGCTTTAGCACAACCCTGGCCTGTATTGGAAAGGATGAGATCAGGCCATTCCTGAACAGAGAGGGATTTTAGAGGACAGTATGGCTGGGAATTTCCAGCCCAGAGAGGGAAAGTGGTTTTCCCAGAGTCACACAGCCTTGTGGCACCATTCTCTCTGGCCCATCCTGTCTGAATCTTTTTTTTTTTTTAAGTTGAGAGGGTTTTGAGGTTTGTTGTTTGTTGTTGCTGTTGTTGTTTGTTTGTTTTTTAAACAAATGCAGTAAAGAGCAGAGCAGCAGACTGCCCTTCTTCTGAGGTCACCGTGGCACCGTGGCAAGGAGGGAGAGGATTTCTGACTCAGAGAGCTCGGCAGTGTGAAGTGAGCAGTGCACTCGCCAGTGAGGGTGGGTGGAGGTTTCCCCTCCATCACCTGCGTTTCTGCTGCCCCCAGACTTGGCCGTGTCAACACGTACTTACTCCCATAACCTGGATGTGTGGCATTTCAGTTCTATGAGAGGTGCTGGGGCCATCGCTGTGTTTCTGGAAGGCATGACCCACTTTCCCTCAGAACCACCGGGAAGCTGGCAGGGGAAGGTGACACCCCTGGGTCCTCCCAGACCTGCTGATCAGAATCTCCAGGGCGGGGCCAGGAATCCACATTTCAAACCAGCTCCTTAGGTGGCTCTCAGGTCAGCCAAGGTGTGAGCACCCCTGGCCCAGAGCCAGGATGTGGCTCAGATCTCGAGCCCGCCCTGTGGCTGTGCCCTTGGGTCAGCTGTTTCCCATTCCTGAGCCTTGGGGTTTCGTCTATAGAGCGGAGATACCACAACTGCCGTTCTCGGTCACCATCAGCTGCTGTGTGGAAAGCGTTTAGAGCCCAGGGAGTGGTGCCCTTCAGTGGGCCTGCTAAGTGGTGAGCAGGCCAGGGTGATTTGGGGCGCAGAGGGGGTGCAGGTGCTGGGCGGCGGGGCATCCCTGCTGGGAGGGCGCCTGGTCATGATGGGCCTCCTGGAGGAGGGTGGCCTTTGGGACTAGAACACAGGTCCTCTGACCCTGCTTTTTCTCCTCTGGGATGATGTTCTAGGACAGTAAGATCTTGGTTATTTCAGTGGACACCCTCACCGTGCATCTGCTTCAGGCCCTCGTGTGTGTGTGTGTGTGTGTGTGTGTGTGTGTGTGTGTGTGTGTGAAGGGTGCTTTCTACAGCGGGAGCCCCAACTCTAGACGTTCTTGGAAACAAGTGCACCTTCCAGCAGCGAGCTGGGTAGGTGGGGTGTCTGCTGGGTGGACAGACCGCCCAGAGTTGGGAGGGGGGTGGAGTGGAACTGGCCTCCAGCCTGGGAGGGACAGCAGGTCTTCCCCAGGGACCGCTGTTTCTGGAGGCTGCCTCCAGGAGCCATCGCTTCCCTTCCCATCTAGTTTAGGATGGTTCCCCGTCATCCCTCCTGCATCACGATGTCACCCCCGCCTGCCCTAGCTGCTGCGGTGAAGCAATCATGACAACACTCACAGATGCCTGGCCCACAGCTCACATACACGCACGCATCTGAGTGAGGGGTTTTCTGTCCTGACCTCTAGAGGCTCTGAGAAGATCAAGGGTGAGGGGCACACTGAGCAGCTGGTCTGGACCAGACGCAGGTCTTCCACTTTCTGGAGGAAGTACCTCACCTGCTTTTCTCACCATCTTTCTGCTGGAAGTGAGTCTCCACCACCCATGTCCTGCCGGCCCTCCTGCTGAGCTCCAGCCAGACTGGAATGTGGACCACGGAGGGATGCTTTGTGCACCAGAGGCGCTCACTGGTGGGTTCCTGTAAATAGCAAAATCTCAAATTCACTTAAAGATCTGGTTTTCCCAGAGCACATCTGTCTGGTACCAGGAGAACCACCATCTCTAGCTCATGGCACCTGGCCCCTCGTGATCCAACACCTCCCCCCTCCCCGGCCCTTCTGTAGCCCCAGCCTCCCACTTCAGTGGCTCCAGCACTACCTCTGGGAGCCTCTGAGGCCCGGGCTCCTGCAGCCCTAGACTCCACTGAACTGGGTGCTGTCCTGGTTTCTCCTCCTCGGTGTGGACACTCTGCCTGTGTATCTCTGAGCCTCCAGCCATGGGCACCAGTGGTTTGGCTGTTAGATCAAGGATGCTCAAGCTGCAGGAGCTCTGGTTGATCTCATCAGGGGGCGGAGGCAGCCCAGGACTTCCTGGGGGGCAGAGCTGCAGGGCAGATGCCAGACCCGCACTGTGTGAGGATGGGGGCTTTGGCTGGGCAAGGGGGGCCTGGAGCCACACACAGTGGCTTCTGGCCCTGCCTCTGTGGCGAGGAGCCCACCAGGAGCTTGGACGCGGCCCGTAAGTCGCAGTGGGGGTAGACGGAGGGGTTTCTGTCTTGCTATTTCCAGTTGTTTCTCCAGTTTATGGTCACCTGCCTGGTCCTTGAGAAGAACTTCATCCCTGCGCATGCTGGCACTTATGTGAGATATGTAATCTGTGGAGGTGGGCGGGTAGTGGTGGTGTATCAGGGGGTGTTTTGTTGGCATTTTTTTAAACTAAAATTTTAATACCCTCTTGTGGAAAACTCATAAACTTTAGAAGGAAACCAGTAAATACAAGAAATAATCATAATAATTACCATAATCCCACGTGGTGGCTTAGGTATGAACTTTAGGCTTCGCAGCATACATTTGTCGAAGTGCCAGAAAAGCCCTTGTCCCAGTCCTCCGTCCCCTGACCACAGCCCCCGTGGAAGCCTCAGAACTGTCACAGTGAGCCTGGCGCCGGGGGTGGGGCTGCCCTGGACCCCCGTGCTGCCTGGGGTCCTCATTCATCATGCGGTCCTTCCTGCCTGCCCCCGGGACTTTGCGGTCGTGTGTGTGTCTGTGTGTGTCCGTGTGTGTGTGCCCACAGGTGTGAGGGCAGGGCAGGTCCCTCTGCTCTCTGTCCCTAGTGCCGGCCTGGCACTTAATCCTCATGGTCAGTGGAGCTTTGGTGACCGCCGGGGACCTGCCCCCGATGCAGTGGGTGCTCCGTCCTCGAGCTCAGCGTGTCACATCCTCATTGCTCCACAGCACACCTCCCGTGGTCGCAACAGTATTTACTCTTGGTGGCCACCACATCCCTCCTCCCCCCCACCCTGTGGCGTCCTCGGCCGACCCCCAGCCCAGCGCCGGGCACCGGGGCTCTGGATCCCCGGGGTGTGTTTGGGCTTGAATGACGTGTGTTTACGGGGCTTCCCCGCCACCTGCACCTGCAGCTCCAGTGACATTTCGGGAATTGAATGACGACGTTTTAGTACTTGTAGCATCCAGGAATAGATAATTTGATGATATCTGTTGGGAGTCTTTGCCACAACTGGCTTCGTTTTCTTAGCCAACATCTATCCCGAGTGGGGAGAGACGGCAGAGGAATGCCGCAGGGACTGGACTTGACCCAAAGCACGTCTCCCGAGCTGGTGGCGGCCTGTGGTCTTTTCCCGGGCTTGGGGAAAGCCCGAGGTCCAGCTACCACCGGGCAGGACCCAGACCCACCCTGTGTGTTGCCCGGCACCCGATCAGCTGCAGATGCCGCTTCGGGGTGGCGGCTGCAACAGCGGGATGTCCCTCCCGCTCTGGGGGCGCCAGGGAGAGGGAGCCAGCCCCCTGTGCCCTGAGAGTCATGTCATGCCTGCGACCTGACTTCTGTGACCCATCTTGCCTCTTCGGGGTTGTTTCCTTGGGGTCACACGTCCCATGGGCCCCAGCAGCCCTCTTGGCTGGCTGTTCCTTTCTCTGCCCCTTGGGAAATTCTCTCTGGGGTTTTCCGGCCTCGTGGTGTCAGGAGACCCTGTTGAGGTCTCAGGGTGCCCTCCTTGGCCCTGCAGGGGCATCTGCCTTCTGGCCGGGAGTCTGGGGGCCGGGCGAGTGTAGACACTTGCCCTGTGTGCCTGTCTGGGTTCTGCATGGAGCTGAGCTGGGCCCCTGGCTGTTGCCCATCCAGGGTGTGAGTCCAGAGGTGTCTGCTGCTGCAGGAAGGTGGGAGCCGTGGAGTCCCTCCCAGCAGTGAGGCAGGAAGCAGATTTAAACCCCGGTGTGTCCAACAAGACGTGAGTTTTCCTAATGAACTTCAGAGGAGAGGGTCTCTGATCCAGAAAGGACAACCCTCAGCCCACTGCCGGCTCCCCCACTCCACTCCTTCTCCTCCGCTCTGATGTGGCCATTCGCTCCGTGCTCTCAACGTGAGGACTTCCACTGGACCCTCTCGCTCAGGTGCTGTTAGGCGTAGGGTCAGGCTGCACGGGATCCAGGCCCATGCCTGTTCCTCGGCTTTTGTCTCCCACGTAGGACCCGGGCCCCGTGCTGGGCATCGACCTGTGGGAGTGTAACTGAGCCCTGCCTAAGAAATGAGAACGGGGCCAAAGTAAGGCAGAGAGCTTGTTGATAAAACATGTTTTTTGTTTGTGTTCATTTTAACAAGCAGTGCCCGTGGGCCTCCTGGTCGCTTTCTGGTTCAGTTCCTTTTGATGAAGAGCACGTTCAAGCACTGCAGGACCCCCTCCTGCCCCCAGGGGCCCTCTGGACAGAGGGAGATGTTCTCACGGTGGCCGGGATATGGCTCCCATGACAACAGTGCAGCGGGAGCACTGGGAGGGGATCCCTGGAGGAGGTGGTGGTTAAGCCACCCAACTTTGTTGGAAACTGTCACCTATTTGATTCCCTCTTAATCAAATAATATATGTTGTGCTGGAATCCACCAGGGAAAGTTGCACGTGAGCTAAAAGGAAGCATGAGTTCAACCAGACTGGAATTAGTTATACTTTAAGAAGTTCAACTTAGGATGTTGAAAAAGGGAAAGGCTTGGGCCTCACTAGGCCACTCCCAGTGTGTCCTTGAAACCTTTCCACTCCTTGAGATGTGCTTCTTAATATTCTGGAAAAACCAACTTTCTCCTTCCATACACAGCCCTTATCTCGACATGCAGGTGCGTACCTGGTCCACTTATCTTCTGGGTTAGGCCCCAGGAGTGGCAAGGACTCAGTTATTGTGTTTGGCATCCTGCCCAGTGCCTCCCAGGCTTGTCCTTGGCGGGGCCTCAGTGGAGGTAGCTAAATCAATCTAGGTGCCCTTTTCCTCTTTCTCTTCTGAATCTCCCTTTCCTCTTAGTAGTCACCACTTCCCCATCCCAACGCCTCTAGCTTAATTTTCTTCCAACCCAGATCCCAGCAGTCCTAGAAGGGGTGGAGCATGGGGTGGAGGACGGAGAAGCTGCACGTGTGCGTTTACACCTGTCGTGCCCACAGCTGCATGCACGGAACTTGGTCTGTGTGTGGTGGTGGGGTGGGAGGGGATCTTTGGGGTTAGGATTTTGGCTTGTTTTGTGAGTTTGTCCCCAGCTGTGGAAGCTCTAGTCCTTCTGTGCAGAACCGGAGTATCTGAGGAACAGTTAGCTGGATGCTGGCAGGAAGAGGAAGTGCTGGCCCCTGGGTGGGTTGGGCTGTGTCTGAGCGGAGCGGGTCCCGCACACGTGGCTGCCCCAGGGCTCCAGGCCGGGTTTGGGCTGCGTCCTGTTGGGGAAGCCCCTGTACGTGGAGGGGAGCCTGTGGTCCACAGGCCCGGCCGCCCTCTCCTCAGGCCGTGACTGAGTCTGCTGCACTTTGGACGATTCTCTCTTCCTTAAAAGTCTGTTTCACATCCCTCGTTTCCTCTGCCTGATGAGTTTGAAGATGACGGAATACACTTCGAGGGCCTTCTTTCTCTTACATAAAAGCCCGAGAATTGCCTTGCTCAACTGTTGGGTGTTGGGTGAACAGATGTCAGTCTAGTTTCACCGGCTGGATCTGCTCGCACTTTGGCTTCATCTCTATTTCTGATCATTCTTCAACTGGGACTAAAGATCTGGAAGGCTGCATTTCCGTGGCATGGGCCGCGTCAGGGAGCCGGGTGGCGCCCTGGGTTGCGGGGCTCGGGTGAGGGAGGAGAATCTCCTGAGAGGCGCTTCTTTGGGCCTGTAGTTTGGTTCCGCCTGAGTGTGTCGAGCGCCCACTGCCTGCTCTCCATCAATTATTAAGCCCCTTTTGAGTTCCAGACACTGTGTTCCACGCGGGGGATACACGACGGGCACGGCTTGATGCCCGGAAGCCCCTGGTTGGGTAGGGAGGCGGGCAGAGGAGCATAGATGTGACACAATGTCACGGGCACTCCCGCGGGGCAGCGGGGGCCCCACCCTCCCTGGCCCGGAAGCCGAGGCTGATCCTGGGGAAGGCGGCCAGCCCCCCGTGGCCTCTGGAGGCCCCTGGACCCCTCTCCCTGCCCCTCATCCTTCAGTGCCCACCCAAGTAGGCAGATCAGCACTTCAGGGACCCCCGCCTCACTGTCCCCACGCTGGCCTCGCCCTGCAGGGGGGACAGTCTTGAACAGGTGTGACATCGGAGGCTCAGAGCCACAGCCACATGCCAGGCAGTGAGGCCGGCAGGCCTGAGCGCCGAGGATGCTCCAGGAAGGAGAACGATCTGTGGGCCGGGGGAGGTGGGCAGGCCAGACTCCTGGACTGGATGGGAGGCAGGCGGGAAACAGGCCCAGAGCAGCGGGGCTTGTCCTGGGAGGGGCAGAACCAGGCCTCCGGCACGTTCTCCTTGAAGACACTGCCTTCTCTGTGAATAAGACATAAGGTGGATGGAGGCCAAGACGTGTCATCATTATAATCTGACTTGATAATAGAAAAATTAAAATTTAAAGTGATCTAAAGTGACAAGTGACAGGAATGTTCCTAGAAACCGGAGATTGGGTGACGGAGCAGCTCTCAGGACAGATGATCTATCAGACACAGAAGCCTCTGGAGTTGGTGGCTTTTTAATGTTTCAGAGTCCTAAGCCAAGGACAAAAGATCCCTTGATTCCAGGGGTGCTGGGGGGTCCCCCATCTTCACCGCCCTGGGTCCCCGGCTCAGACTGAGTCACACACCACAGCTTTGTGTCTGGGTGCAGCCTCTGTGGCCCCGCGGCGGCTTCTTCCTGCTGGGGACCAGAGCCGACCCCCTCGGGTCTGAGGCCCCCTTCTTGCCCAGATCCCCCACCAGCCTTGGGAAGCAGATGCTCCTCCCGCCTGGTCCCCAGTCTCTGGAACCAGGAAGGCCTCTCGAGCTGGGCAGGAGCAGCCCCTTGGGAAGCTGGGCGCCCAGCCTGGCCCCGCAGTGCCCCCACTCCCGCAGATTTGGATGTTCCTGTGCCTAACCAGAGGGCCCTGCGGACTCCTCATCCGGGGCCCCTGCCCTGCCTCACCTGGGCTCCTGCAGGGCTGACTTTCTGATGCATTTTAGTCTGTGTTTTTCTGCCCAGGCCTCTAGGAAAATCCAGCTGGATGCGTCCTTACGTCCCTGCTCCCAACTGGCTGTCCCGGGGTTCAGGGTGACCTGGCTGGGTTAGCTAACCACCCCCGCCCCCTGCCCTGTCCCCATGGTTCTGCGCCTGCCTTCCTTCTTCTGGGTGTCCCAGATCTTCCCTGGAGCTGCTGGGCCACGACCTCCAGGTTACTGGGGCAGAACGCCAGAGCCCAGGGGGACCGCGGACCGCATAGCACACTTATTTTAATTAGAAGAGTTATGTAACAATCTATCAGAAAATTGGCAGGATGCAGGGCATAGAAAGAAAAAATCACTGATGGTGGCCTCCCCAGGCAGGCGCTCTCTCTTCTGTGTGTGTTTTCATTGCAGTATCGGCACCTGCCTTCCAGGGTTGCCTGTTACCCCCACCTGACAGTTCTTGTGGTCTTTACACATTGCCAGGGGGAGGGGGTCTGTTTCTCATCCTGTTTTTTGTTTGTTTGTTTGTTTTTTACAATGTTGTGTTAGTTTCAGGTTACAGCAAAGTGACTCTGTTATACATATATACCCACGCTTCTTTTTTTTAAGATTCTTTTCCCATATAGGCCATTACAGAGTATTTTCAAAATTTATTTATTTGTTTGTTTGTTTGTTTGTTTACTGGCTGTGTTGGGTCTTTGTTGCTGTGCATGGGCTTTCTCTAGTTTCAGCGAGCGGGCTTCTCATTGCGGCAGCTTCTCTTGTTTCGGAACATGGGCTCTAGGTGCAAGGGCTTCCGTAGCTGTGGCATGAGGGCTTCAGTAGTTGTGGCTCTCGGGCTTCTAGAGCGCAGGCTCAGTAGTTGTGGCACGTGGGCTTAGTTGCTCCGCAGCGTGTGGGATCTTCCCGGATCAGGGATTGAACCCGCGTCGCGTCCCCTGCATTGGCAGGCAAATTCTTAACCACTGCACCACCAAGGAAGTCCCATTACAAAGTATTGAGTAGATTTCCCTGTGCTATGCAGCAGGTTCTTACTAGTTGTTTATTTTGTATATAGTAGTATGTATATGCCAATCCCAATCCCCCGGTTTATCCCTCCCCCGCTTACCCCCGGTAACCATAAGTTGGTTTTCTACATCTGTGACTCTACTTCTGTTTTGTAAATAAGTTCACTTGTACTCTTGCTCTGCATGTCCTGGTGTCTCTTCCAGGACGCAGAGATGGGGCCCTGCCCAGCCCTCGGTGGGGCTGACCCTGCAGACAGGGGGCACGGTTTGAACTGAGCCAGCTTTCCCAGGGCCCAGTGCCTGCCAGGCCTGTGCTGGGTGCTGGTGAGGCCTGGCTCCTAGGAGCCTGCAGGAGGACAGACACGAGTGCATCCAGTTCAGAGACATGTGGCAAGGGTCCAGGTGAGTCAGGAGCGGGGTCTGGAGAAAGGGGTGTTGGGTGCAAAGGGAGAGAGTGCTTTTGACTGAGGTCAAAGCGACGGCCTCTTGGAAGGGCCCAGGAGCTGAGCTGGGCCAGAGAGGAGGCAGGCACCCCCCACCCCCAGCACCCCCATCCTAACCTTGTCCTCCCTGGCGAGGACCCGTCTGCTGTTACCTTGTCTGTGCTCTTGTGATTGGTTGATGGTCTGTCCCTTCTGCTTTGCCGGGTGGGGGTGGGGGTGGAACGCCCAAGGGACAGGACTTGGTTGGCCTCGTCACCCTAGTCCCTACGCAGAATAGATGCCTTAAAGTACTGACTGGAGGGATTGTAGGGGCAGGGATGGTAGGCTGATGTCTGTGCAATGGAAGAACCCAAGGGCTGGCCGCAGAAGAGGGGTCTTTGCAGGGGGTCTGAGCCCAGAGGGAGCCTGGGGTCTCTTCTCTAGTTAGCAGTCTTCGAGAAGAAAAATTAGAAAATCATAGATGAACAAAGCAGCGTGGGAAGGAATTCCTACCCATAATCCCAGCACAGAGGCAACACTTCAGTGTACGTCCTACCCTGGGATGCCCCTGCACAGATTCGATATCCTGCAGATGTGATTTTTCATGTGGGATCATTCCTCATCTACTGTTTGAAAACCAGTTTTTTCACTTAGCGACACTTTGTTCTCTGTAGAATTCACCAGGCAGCACCATATTGAGAAGACCCTCTCCTGCCCGGACACCCTGCTACTCTTCCTGGGGCTGGGGTGGGCGGGTGGGGGGCTTGGGGGCTTTTCTCAGACCGAGTTGTGTGTCACAGCCGTCCGGGTGAAGCACAGCGGCAGAGAGAATGGGAATGATGCCCACTCCTGTTTCGTATCATTTAGGAAACTCGAGGCAACGCTGTCAGGCAAGATGCAGAAGTAAGAACACAAATTGCAGCTACATCATTATTAGTGGTTGTTACATTAACTGTATCATTTGTTGGGACCAACATGGATTCTGAAATGAGAATTGACCCGGATTTAAGCCCCAGATCGTCCTCTTAGCCGCTGGGTGACCTTGAACATGTCGGCTGCCCTCTCTCCCTCTGAGAGTTGAAGGAGGAAATGCAGCCCAAGAGAAGTCTCCACAACAACGCCTTCTGCACGTGGGGCACTCAGCACACATTGGCTGACTTTCTGCCCTTCTTTTGGATCAAATACGAAGGGACCAACTGAAAAACTATCAGTTAGTAAAATAATGAGGAGAGTAGTTGGAGAGACGATAAAGATTCATATTAGTCATGACCACTTAACATATAATTTTCAGAGATCTCATTTTTGTGCTGAAAATGTTGTGTTGGTGATTACAAAAGCATATACATTTGTCAGGACCCACTGAACTGTGTGCCTAAAGTGACTGAATTTTCTAGTATGTGAATTATACCTTAAGGAACTTGACTTTACAAAAAAAGACCCCATTCTTAATGCCAACCAAGCATATGAAAATAACCAGGTCTGTCATTAAGAAGAAACATACCCGAGCTTGATGAAGAAATAAAAAGACATTTAAATATTCTGGGTTTCTTTTCCTTGTTACAAAAGTTATATATGCTAGTTCATCATTCAACAGGCGTTTATTGAGTGCCTGCTCTGTACCAGGCACTGTTTGAGGCTCGGAGGATCCACCTGAAAAATAAAATGACACACCTCCCGCCTCAACAGGTGCACATTTCTTGGGGGGACCGATAATAAACGTGGCAAGTGAGTAAATCCTATCGGGTGTCAGGTGCTACCCACCACGGGAAGGCACTGAGCACAGTGATGGGACGTGGAGGCGGGTTGGGGGTGGTCTTGCAATTTTAGGTAAGTCGGTGACGGCCAACCTTAATAAGAAGGTGATATGTGGGGACTTCCCTGGTGGTGCAGTGGTTAAGACGCCTAGCTCCCCATGCAGGGGGCCTGGGTTCCATCCCTGGTCAGGGAACTAGATCCCACATGCAGGCTGCAACCAAGGAGCCCAGCTGCCGCAACTAAGGAGCCCGCCTGCTGCAGCTAAGACCTGGCACAACCAAATAAATAAATACACAAATAAAAGAGAAGGTGATATGTGAGCAAAGTGTGGGGACTACTGCCGAGGAGGGTGGTCCAGGCTGAGCCAGTGCCAGGCCCAGTCAGGCAGCAGAAGCATCAAGGAGAGCAATTGGTGGCCACCTCACAAGTCTGAGTGAGGAGATGAACCCTCCTCGCCGGGCAGGGCAGCCCCGGATCACACTGTCGTAGAGCTCCTACTTTCGCGTTGAATGCCACAAAATGCCTTTCATTCAAGTTTACCAGAATGAGAGTATATTTTTTACATACTGTGTTGTGACCTCACGTAACAAGTTACTGAAGAATGTGACTCTATTTGTTAAAATCATCCTGCATGGCCCGACTTTGCAGGCTTTGTTACTGTTTCATTCCTTGGCGTGCACTGCACTTTGTTAAACTAGCGAACGCCCTGCTCCTCCGTGCTTGGTCCTTCTAGAAGGCACCGTAGAGAGGTGAAGGGGGGAGCCGGGCAGCAGGGGCCACGTCCACCCTGAATGGCCGAATGGGAGGTGGCTGAGCTGAACCACAACTGGAGGCTGGTACCTTGTGTGTCCAGACTTGCTGGACACTCTGGATTTATTCTGTTTTTCTACTGCTTTATTTTTATTTTTAGTTTTTAAAAAGATTTATTTATTTATTTATTTTGGCTGTGTTGGGTCTTTGTTGCTGCACATGGGCCTTCTCTAGTTGCGGCGAGCAGGGGCTACTCTTCATTGCAGTGCAGTCTTCTTATTGCAGTGGCTTCTCTTGTGGAGCACGAGCTCTGGGCACACGGGCTTCCGGAGTTGTGGCGCACGGGCTTAGTTGCTCTGTGGCATGTGGGATCTTCCTGGACAAGGGCTTGAACCTGTGTCCCCTGCATTGGCAGGTGGATTCTTAACCACTGCGCCACCAGGGAAGTCCTTTTTCTGCTGCTTTGGATGTAGAGGTGCATCACCTGGACAGGTAGCTGTGTGGACAGTCCCTGCCATACTGCTTGCTGATAAGTTTACCTGCCAGCCTGTGAACTCAGGAATAGTTAAATGACCGCACCCACTGCGGCTACCTGGCTGGCACCCGAATGCCCGGCCACACAGGACTCCCTCCCACCTGGGCGCGGCTCCCTCCGCTCCTCCTGGTCTGTCTCCAAGCCCACCTGCAGGTCCTCTCTGCTGGAAGCTTCCCTCCCTCCTCCACACTGAGAGTCTCCCCAGCAGATGAGCAAGTCTCAGGGCAGCGCCAGGGCCAAGGTTATTCACCAAAACACATGAACCACCTGCTTTCTGCTTCTCTCCCCTCTTCCATCCAACCCAAGCGCTGGATTTGGCACCAGGACACAAAAGTGGTTCTTAGGGAGTTCTCTTGTGAAGAACTATCAGCCCAGTACGGAAAGTAAACAAGTAAACATATATGAACATGCAGAGTCCTCCTGGGGGCACGAGCTGCTGAGAGGGCGGGGAAGGCACCAGGGGAGGCCACAGTGGAGCAGGTGCCGTGAAGGGAGAGCTGCCGGAGGGAAGGTGCGGGGCCTCTTCCCTTTGGACTGAAGGCCTTAGTTAAGTAACATGGTAATTTCCAGGCCCGTGTCCTGCTGTCAGCACAGGTTTTGGAGGACAGGACGACATGGCCCTTTTGGGGTAACTTGTTTGGATTCAGGCTCTCAATGGGATTTCTGACATAGCAGGATCCTGAGGGTACAGTTAGCTGTCTGAATTCTCTGGCATTTTCCAGCATCAAGACTCTGCAGCTGCCTTGCCCGAGGCAAAATAGAGGAAGGTATAGTCTCACCTCTGGTTTTTTTTAAAAGGCTGCCTTGAAGGGAGGTGTGGGACTCATTTGCACGAAGAGTTAACATTTCCAAGGCCCAAGGGGGCCAGAGAGATGTGGTTGCAGCTGTCAGTTTTACCTCCTGTCCCCAAAGGAGGGTGCTGCAGGTCCGGGGAGGGGCCTGGGGAGGTTGCTGTCCTTCGGGCACCTGTCGTGGAGAAGCATGTCCTCCAAAGTATTTTCGCTCTGGTTATACATGTTAAATGCTCATTGTAAAAAAAGGTGAGAAATGAACAAAAGAAGAAAACAAATATGATCCTCAGGCCTACAGTTCAGAGATAATCACAGCTAACATTTGGGGCCATTTCTTCTGCTCCGTATTTATTTACAGAGAGGTGAAGAAACATAGTGGTATGTTGTCACTGACGTCATGTAACATTCATGTCAAGTCCCAGCTTTTCCATTTAGTATCATTTTAGCCCATGTTCCTGTGTCATTAAAAAGTTTTTGTGGGGACTCCCCTGGCGGTCCAGTGGTTAAGACTCTTTGCTTCCACTGCAGGGGGCACGGGTTCAATCCCTGGTCAGTGAATTAAGATCCTGCATGCCTCGCAGTATGGCCAAAAAGCAAAACAACAACAACAACAACAAAAGGTTTTTGTAAACTTTTAGTGGAAAGTCACAAGGTTTTGGACTTGGATATGGTTCAGCTCAGCCTTCTCATTCCGTGGAAGGTGGTCCTTGTGCCCCTGGAACCCTTCTGGGGACAGAGTAGGGAGTTGGGGCTAGATGTGACCCTGTGACCTGCCCCCCCCCCCCCCCCCACCACTGCCTCCATCTGCTGGAAGCATCTTTGGGTCTCCAGCCCACAGGCCTGCGATTGTCCACCTGAGCAAGTGAGTGATTCCAGAGATGGGACTTGACGTCCCAACTTCCCAACAGGAGTTCATTTGAAGGGGAGGTGTTGATGACGCTGGGAGGCGGGTCTGAGGGTGGCCGTAGGTGAGGACACACAACGCTACTTGCTTTTGGATGGACTGGGCTATCAGAAAACAGCTGTGGGCCCAGCCCTTCCAGCAGGTTGCAGCTGAGTATCAGTGGTTAGATGGCCTCACAGATAGTCGAATGACCCAACTCCAGAGGCCTTGAGTGATGGGATGGTGGTTGCCAACCACGTCTGCATTTTCAGTTACTGCTTTATGTGATGTGGCATGTGTATCAGAGTGGCTGAGGGTGCAAAACTGGAGAGCTATTAAATTCCAGCAGCTCTGGTAGGTTGAAAGGATGAGCAGAACATAAGAGGAATTTAATAGGGTTACAGGTAAGCTTTGCACTTTGGTTAAGTACAGATTCATTCATTCGTGAGTGTGCAGATTTGAGAGCAAATGGAGAGATGTGGGAGGCTTCTGTGCACACGCAGATCCTGGCTCTTCCTAGTTGGTCCACTCAGGCTGCACTGCAGCCTCCAAGTTGGAATCTGGAGCAGGCCCAGCTGTGGGTCCTCTGGGGAAAGCTTCTGGGAGCCAGGGGGCCCTCTTGTAAGGGAAGGTGGGGGTGGGCTCCCTGCCCCGGGTCTACCTGGAGGTGCAGACCGGAATTGTCATCACTGCAGAAAACCATGGCACAGTTTTAACTGCACAAATGTGTACAGCACTGAAGAAGTATAGGCAGAGCTGGTTGTGCAGCTGTGGGCTGTGTTTCCCTTTGCCACAGTAAATTTATAATAAAAAAAAAAATCCAGCTCTCAGTCAGGAAGTGCAAGAGGCGGGCTTGGTCTTCCTCCTGCGCCCTGGGGATGGGTGAGGAGGTGGTAGGCAGGCTGGCAGAGGTCAGCCTGCCTCCTTGGGGGGGTGGGGGGCAGAGAATATTTACACAGGGGCACCACTGTGGGCCTGGTGGGGGTGAATGTGTGTTTGCTGTTTGTGTCTTTAAGACGACTGGCCCCTGGGCTTTTTCCACCCAGGTCAGCGCTGCTGGACACAAGCCTGTGGGCCCCCAGCAAAGGCCTCCCCACTGTCGTCCTCTTAGGCCTCTTTCATCGGGGAGCTGGGGCCCTGACTGCAGCTGCGCGTCAACTTGCCGTGTGTCAACTGCCCTTGCCTGGGCGAGGGAGCGTCTTGGAAAAGCTGCTCCCTAGACCCCATTCCTCTGCATTTCCTCTCTCTCTGCATGGCTAACTCTTATTCATCCTTCAGGTCACCATTTAGATGTCACGTCCTCCAAGAAGCCTTCCCAGATCCTTCGATAGGGCTGTAGGCCTCACCATGGCCCCCCTCGAATCCTGCACTCACTCATGTCACCTGTTACTTTGCCCCGTAATCTCCTGGGGCACTTTTGAAAGCTAGGAGCACGTTCCCTGTTGCATTAGTAACACCTGGGACAGTGCCTGGCACATAGTACGTGCTCAGTTAAATGTGTTTGGAATGAATGGGAGGATGTGTACATGAGACTCCTGTTCCATCTCAGAGACCAGCCCGTCACTCCTATGAGAAGGGTCCAGGCTGGGAACCACTGGGCGTCCTGGGTGGCCCAGGTCACGAGGGTCCCTACTGGTGCAGGACAGAGGCAGCCTCCAAGTCCTCATGGGGGCTCGTGCTACCCCAGGGCCAGGCTTCCTAAAACATTGCCCGCTGCCCCCAAGCGGGGTGAATGTAAACCGTGGGCGTGGTCTCCAGGGCAAGCCAGCCGCAAAGGCTGCCCATCCTTCCGTTCCTGCGGCCCACAGCAGGCCATGGGCGCTCTGCCTGAGCACTTCCTGGAGCCCCTCCCTGTCTCAGAGAAGCCTGGGGAGCGGGGCTTCCTTGTGTGAGATCCCAGAGCCGTGGGTGCGGGGTGGCTCCGGCCCTGCGGGACCTTTGCCCCGGCATTTGGGGTTGAGGGTGTGGTTCCATCAGCACACCCCTGGCTGCTGGATTCTGCAACCAGTGGAGAGATGGGACCCCGGCAACAAGCAACAGCGTTTCCCTCAGGGTCTTGTCCCCGGCAGTGCGGACAGCTTGGGATGCATGACTGTTGGGGGTCGACCTGCTCACTGTGGGGTGTTTAGGCGCATCCTTGCCTTTACCCATCAGGTGACAGTAGACCACCTCCCCCATCCGCAGTTATAATGACCAGAAATGTCTCCAGACACACACACCCGCACGCACCCCTTTTTTTGCTGGTGGTTCTGGATTGGCAAGCTTGTTCTAGGCCAGAATCAGCTTTATGCTACTTGCCCTCACCCTTAAATATGTTTCCCAATCGTAGGCAGACAGCAGAGCCACTGCTGACCTCCGCTGTCGGGGCAGAGCAGGGGAGCCGGGTTGGGGGGTGGGGCAAGGTTGGAGGGTCATTCCTCCAGCCAGGTCAGATAAGCCCCCTCTACCCGCAAGGAGAGAGGTGAGAAGTATTGTTCTTGCAGAAGACCCCTCGTGCAAGGACAGGGATGGAGGGACAGAGCCCGCCAGCTCACATCACCCGGGACAAGTCTACAAAGAGACAGCTTTCAGCTGAATGAGTGATGTGGACCGCGGGGTGCTCCCTCTCATGCAATCACTGCTTCACCCACAGGCTGACCCCCGGTGGCTCTGTGCTCTCCTGCGGGCCACGCGGGTAGGATCCCGTCCCCCGCACAGCGCCTCCCCTGTGCTACAGATGCCGAGTAGCAGTCCCAGCAGCGTGCGTTCACAGTGAGCCGGGGCCGTTGGAGGCTTCCCTGAGGAAGGGACCAAGGGGACCAAGGACATGTTCCAGGCAGAGGAAATAGCGGTGCTGGGCCCGGCCTTGGTGATCCAAACCCCTCAGACTTTTCTTCCCAGCTGTGAAGTGAGCTGAGAGACCGGAATCAAAGATACAAAACTGGAGATGAGAGGCCGGGCCGAGCTCCAGCTGCAAGTTGGAGCACGAGTGTGTGACAGTTGCTTTGCAAATGTTCTCTCTTGTCATCCTCCCAAGAGCCCCCCAGAGCACCTGGGGCCCTGAGAGGCCCAGAACCTGACCTAGGGCTGCCCAGGGCAATTGCTCCGGGGGTGACTTGGGGACTCCAGCACTTCCTCCTGGTGGCCTCAGCTCCAGCACGAGTGAGAAATGCAGTGCCCCGGGCTGAGCTCCAGAGAGTGCCGGGGCGGCGCCTGCGAACCTGCTTTCGAGCAAGCAGGCCCACTGCAGGCTTGTGTCCTGACGGGTGGTGGTGGGACAGTGCAGATCCGGAGGGGAGCTCTCGGGAGGCTGTGGGTGGAAGGCGACCCCTGGGAACTGAGTCCTCCGGTGTAAACACTCTGCGCAGGAGCCTGGCGCCTCCCCGGCCAGGCCAGCGGGGCTGTGATTTTCCACATGGTGCTGGCTAATTTCACTCGTGGATGCAGAATGCAGAGCCGTGCGGGCATCTCCTGGCGAGAGCTGTCTACACCGGGTGGCGTCTGCACGGCGTGGCGGCGGGATCCAGAGTCTGCCTGGTTGAGCAGTGTCTCTAATGGGAGTCGCAGAGCCTTGTGGCTGCCGCAGGAACCCAGAGGCTGCCCGTTTGCGGGGAATGAATAATTTATTTGTGTTTTCAGATGACTTATCCCTTCATCACTGATACGGCTGGTCGGCTGCGCGCGGCCTCGGCTGCTGAATCAGTGGCTTCACAGGAGAACTTGCCTTAATCCTCCACGGCCCTGGCTGCCCGTTTGCAGGGTGCTTTGCAGGCAATGTTTCCGGGGAGCCCAGGTGCTCTCTGGGCACTTTCCTTTCTTTGTAGGGAAGTTATGCTTTTCCTCCTGGTGACCTGCTTCGGGAAGCACAGCCCAGAGCACCAGCTGGTCTTAGGGTTTCAGGGTGGACTGGCAACTAGGACATTAACACCAACGATGCACTAGAGTTCTGTCTTGGGTGTGGGGTGGGGAGGCATGGGGAGGCGGGTTGTTTCCAATTTCTGCGTGTGACCAGCTGAAAGCCACACATGATTAATCATCCTTAAAAGTCCCCGATTTTCACGAGTGTCAGCGTCCTCATTGCTCACTCCCACTCCTCCGATGGTCTCCCTGACACAGCTTTGCCGTCCTTCCTGCCTGGGCTGCCATGCTGCTCTTCCTCCTAGTCCCTTGCTCAAGAGCCCTCCATGGCTCCCTATTGCCAAAAGCGACCTGGACCCCAGTGTTCAAAGCCCTCCATGGTCTGGCTGTGTCATTCTCCGCAGCCTCACCTCGAATCTCCTCTTCCTCTGCTGATTCACTCATTAAGCGCTGACTGAGAGTCCGCCGTCCTCCAGGCACCATGCAGGGGAGATGTGGGAGCAAGACTTGGCCCTCCCAGTGCTCAGTCTAGAAGGGCCAGGAGCCCCAGCCGCCGGGTTCCAGGCAGGCCTCACAGACCCCCAGGGCCCCGGGAATGGGGAGAGGCTGTGTGGGCAGGAGTCTCGGAATTTTCCACATCCCCAACCTGCCACACTTGGTGGGATTGAGGCCCCGGGGGTACCTGGACTGGGTCCCGATTGCTCAGGTCCTCAAATGCTAAGTGCTGGGGCTGCGGAACCACCAGGGCTTCAGTTGGAGCAAGGGACGGGCATCTGGAGCCTGGCCAGGACCCCTCTGCCTGTACTTCCTGCCTCTGCACAGACCCCACCTCACTACTGTCTGCACTGCCTTGCACATCTTGCTTAATTACACTTAAATATTTAATTAGTGCTGCTTTCCTTGCTCCTTTATCTGTCGCTCCTGGAGGGCAAGGTTTGGTCTCTGGCAGCCCCCACTGGGCAGATCATGTGGCCTGCAGGGCCGGGTAGCCTCAGCTGGCATAGCACTGCCTGGCTGTGTGACCTTGGGGAAGTGGCTTAACGTCTCTGAGCCTGTTTCCCCATCTGTAGGTGGGTGATGAGCCTGTGACTGGGGTGGTGTGTGAACGTGCCCAGTGGTCCTGAGGTAGTGCCTTAAACGTAGGAGCTTCAAGAGCGTCCATGTGAATTTGTTGCCTCCTGTGGTCCTCACAGTCCCCTCCGGGAGCTCATGGGCTGGGGTGGAAGCAGTCCTGAAGGACAGGTGACTTGCCTAGGACCACATGGCGACCTGTCACAGTCCAGATCCAACACGCTTTGGGCCATTTCCATGTGAAGGGGGTGCTTGGCACCCACCCGCATTGCCGGTGCTCTCGTACCTGCTATCCGCGGCATTCAGGATGGGCCCGGGGACACCTTGGCAGGGAGCAGCCTTCCTGTCCTTGGCGGTCCGGCCGTGGCTGCACTGGTTGTGAAGGGAGGGGACCTCGGGGTGCAGGTGCAGGAAGGGCGCCCTGTGCTCCCGCTCCTCGTGGTTACTTACTCGAGATGTCCACGGGGAGGGAGTTCCACCTGGGTCTGCAGCCGGAGAAAGAGGCCAAGGGGCGCCCGCCCATGAGACGTGGCCACTGTCACCTGGTGACCCCCTCCTCGCCTCCTATTTAGAATTACAAAGCCCTCGCCCTCCCCCCTCAGGACTTATAATGTGTGGCGTGAACCACATGTAACCAGAACAGAAGCCCCGAGAGGGCAGGGCTCTGGGTCTGGTGCCGTCTGTGCCTGGACGGTCGGCCTGCTCGTGAGCTGTCGGGTCAGCGGACGGAGGAACGCAGGGCAGAGAAGCAAGGGCACTGGCTAGAGCCAGCTCCCACCTCAAGCCAGACCAGACTGGATGCATCCTGGGCCGGCAGGAAGCCTCCTTCTTCGAAGGGACAGCTGCTCTGGGTGGGAGGAGCTGGTTGCTCATCAAGGAGCCTCTTTGGGAGCGGTGCCACCTCCTCTGAGCGAGCTAAGTTGGAGTCAGAAGCCCGTGGTCTCTGCCTGTTTCTGGCCCTGTGGCTCCAGGCGAGACCCGGAACTTCTGGGCCTCAGTGTCCTCAGCCATGAAGTGGGGGTGAGACTAAACCCTGTGTGTCCCCCACGGTTGTTGTGAAGTCACCTGGGGACCCGGGTGTGGCCCTTGCTGTTAGTCACAGGGTACGCGGTTCCTGTCCTCCCCTGCCCACCGGCTTTCAAGGATAAGAGCGATGTTGACAGCTTGTTCCAAACTCTTCCCCTCTCTCCTCCAACATTGTCTTTTATAAAATTCCCAGAACATTTGAGAGAGAGGCCTGTGGCCCAGCTCGTGGGACAGGTGACCAGGTGGGGACAGGTATCACGCAGTCTGAGCACCTGGTAGGGGCACTTGTCTGGGTGCCTGAATCTTCGCATCTCTGCCCAGTGGACGGAAGTGCCCGCCTCCCCCTGGGAGTGTGTCAGGCTCGGACCTGGCTCTGTGATCCTGGGTGAGACCCTTCTCTCGGGGCTGTGAGCTCAACTGCAAAGTGAGAGAAAGGGTTGGACCACGTGGGTGCTTTTTCTTTTCTTTGTTATTATTCTTTGCTGCTGAACCTTTTCCTCCCCAGTGAAGTCACGGGTGGAAGTCCACGTACATGGCAGGTGAGGTGGCCTCATGGGGCCGGGGGAGGCCAGGCCACTTCCTGGCACTCAGGAGGGACCTGGGCCCCCGGAGACGGTCGGCGGTGCCAGCCTGGTGTTTTCTAGGGCCCCCTCAGTTGCGAAAGTGTGAGGCTCGTTCTCTGGCTGAGACTGACGGCTGACAGTGGGGGCATCTGTGGGCAGAATGTGCCCCCACATAGAAATTGCTGAATGGGGTTTGGGTTTCTTGCTCCCCGCCTCCCCGGGGCCCGCTGGTGCTTCCCCGGTGCTGCCTCATTGTTCTCTGCTGGCGAAGGTTTGCCTTCTTCCTCCCACCGGAACAGGAGGCGCCGTAGATGCCGCCTGAGAAGAACGCCAGGCAGGGTTTTTACAGCCCCTGGTCCCGGACTCTTTGGCATCAGGAGCGGGTGGGGGGAGGCGGGCAGTGGCCGGGGCTCTAGGTGCTCCAAGAATTCACTAGTGGGCAGGGAGCCATGTTACTTCCTTTCCTGCCCATGGAGATTCAAGTGTGGACAAGCTTGGATTTTACGGCTCAAGGAAATGCAGCACCTTTAGAAGTGAACTGCCCCCTCACCCGCCCACCACCGGGGGCGGCCTGGAGGATTGCGAGGAGGTCCCACTTTTCACTGCCCTCAGTTCCAGGGACTCTTACAGTCCCTTTCCCCAGTGCCTTGTATTTTTGTAGCACTCCTTGGTTTTCAAAGTTCTTCTACAACAAGTGTGCTTAAAACAAAAATGAGAACCCCCTGTCCTGTCCTCTGAGCCCCTGCTCACGGCTGACCCCATCTCGTATACCCCACCCCCTCCCTGGCCTTATTTGCCATGCTTTGGCCACACTCACCTTCTTGCTGCTCCTTGACGATGTCAAGCCCGCTCCTGCCTCAGGGCCTTTGCACTTGCTGTTTCTTCTGCCCAGAGCCCTCGTCCTAAGTCCATTCGTTCCTCCTCATGTGTGTCCCTGACTCAGAACTTCCCTGAGCATCCAAGCTAGAGTATCACCCTCACCCCTGGCCCCCTGGTAATCTTTGTCAAATTACTTCATTTTATTCTTTTCCTAGCAGTTTGTGATCTGCGCTTACTTTCTCCACTGGTGTCTTGTTACCGGAAAGTCAGCCCTTTGAGAGCACGTGCATGTCAGTATGTAACATCCCCCATGCCTGGCACATACCGTAGTTTGTCAGTAAATTTCTGTTCAACAGATGAGTGGCTGACATTGCAGGAAGTACAGGCTGAGCGTGGGGTCCACGGGGTCTGCACTTTGTGAAAACTCACATCTCTAATAGCCTCCCTGAACAGATGTGGGGAACCGGGGGCCCCTGGGGGAGGTCAGGGCCTGAACCCAGCCTGCCCGACTTCAGAACTGTCTCTTCCCACCGTTTCACAAGAGGACCCGTCTTAGGGGATGTCCATGGGCTATGAGGACAGTTACCACCAGTCCTCAAGCCTGCGCGGGGCTCCCGGGAAGCCCCCAGATCTGCCAGACGGGCTGGGATGGATGCAGGAACGATAGTGTGGGTGCCACACTTCCTTTCTTTAACTTGTTACTGAAATTGAACTTGCGTGCGTTAAGTGGACAGCGTTAAGCGGACAGCGTGGTCAGTTTTCACAAAATGATCAGATCTGTGTCACCAGCACCCAGAAGACCCCTCACGACCATTTCTGGTCATCACCGCCCCCCCACCCCCTCCCCCCACCCCCCGGGCAGCCGCTACCTGGAGGCTCACCAGCACGCGTCTGTTTTGTAAGTGGGCTCGCACAGCACGTTCTCTTCTGGGTCTGCTGCTTCACTCAACATCATGCTTGGAACTTCATCTGTGTCCTGTGTTGTCGAGGTTTGTCTGTTCTGTGGTCTTCCGGGTACAAACACACTACAGTTTGTCATCCATCAATGGTGATGGACACAGGGATGGTTGTGCAGCTGTGAGCCTTTGTTTTTTTGTTGTTGTTGCTAAGAATTTTATTGCGGTATAATTGACTTACAAGAAACTGCATATATTTAAAGTGTACAATTTGATATTTTTTTCTTGTTAGTAGTGTATATATGGCAAGCCCAATCTCCCAATTCATTTCCGCCCCCCCCCCCCCCCCCCCGCTTTCCCCCCTTGGTGTCCCTATGTTTGTTCTCTACATCTGTGGCTCTATTTCTGCCATGTTGATCTGTACCATTTTTCTAGATTCTGCATATATGCGTTGCTATATAATATTTGTTTTTCTCTTTCTGACTTACTTCACTCTCTATGACAGTCTCTAGGTCCATCCACGTCTCTACGAATGTCCCAATTTCGTTCCTTTTTATGGCTGAGTAATACTCCATCGTATATATGTACCGCATCTTCTTTATCTACTCATCTGTTGATGGGCATTTAGGTTGCTTCCATGTCCTGGCTATTGTAAATAGTGCTGCAGTGAACATTGGAGTGCATGTGTCTTTTTGAATTATGGTGTTCTCTGGGTATATGCCCAACAGTGGGATTGCTGGGTCATATTGTAATTCTATTTTTAGCTTTTCAAGGAACCCCCATACTGTTCTCCATAGTGGCTGCATCAATTTACATTCCCAACAGTGCAAGAGGGTTCCCTTTCCTCCACACCCTCTCCAGCATTTACTGTGTGTCGATTTTCTCATGATGGCCATTGTGAGCCTTCTTGCACGTGTCATTGGTGGACACATATCCATCTTCCTGTCAGAAATATATCAAGGAGTTGAATTTCTGATTCACAGAATGTGTGTAGTCATCTTCAGTAAATATGTCAGGTTTTCAAAATAGTTGGAGATCGTAGGTTCCTTTTGTTTTGTGGCAGGAGCTCAAGTACCCTGGTTATGGGAGTGGACACGGAGCTTCATTAAGACGTCGTGAGCACTCCCTGGAAGTCGGGGATACGGCCGGTGCCCAGGCCTAGGCGACCAGAGGGCTGGTGTTGGGCACTAGTCATGGCCACACAGGGCTCAGGGTGTAGCTCACTGTCACCTTGGTGTCCTTTCCAGCACTGCCCCGCTTTATGACGCTCGCCGCCTGTGTGATCTCACCAGCATGTCTTGGCTTCCACAGGATGCTCTGTGGCCTTTCCCACCCCCGGGGAACAGCTGCAGGACCTGCGGCACCCCTAGCTCAGTTCTTGAATTGAGCAGTAGAGGGAAATGCCTCTGTACTGTGCTGAACGTCTGTGCGAAAATATTCTGCGAGCCACTGATTACCTGGGGACCATAGTGGAATTAAAACCACAGTCACCTCAGAAACAGTCATAATCCAAAATCCATCCATCTTTGACTCCAGACCTACTATATTTTTCTCTCTCAGGGACTTTGCTTCCTAATGAAGTAGGATTTCAGGATATATTAAAATAATTTATCATCTCTTGAGCACACATCCGCCCCTGGTGTGAGCGGGCAGGTCAGAGTCAGCCCGGGAGGCTTGCGTCTGGGCATGCGGAGGTGTCAAGCCCTGGCAGGAAGAAGCTTGTGTAGCTGCCTTTCCCATGGACTGGCCAGCAAGGGTGACGGGCCCTGAGCCCTCCAGGCCTGGGCTGCTAGAGGAGGAAGCAGCCCCAGAACTGGACCTAGAACCGTTGCTTCTTAGGTGTTGATTCACGGTGAGTGCCCTGCGGGGCAGCCTGGGTGGCTTCAGGAACTGAGCTCTTTCAGCTGGACCCAGCATGTGTCCTGAGGGACTCCTCTGTCCCGGCCCCGCCAGTGGACCAGATCGCCTCCTTGAATGCAGAGCCATCCCTAGCGTTTGTGTTTGACTGCCCACCCCTGACATCCGGCACAGGCCCGAGGGTACCCCACTGGGCTGTGGCCCCTCAAAAGTCGGGCTGGTGTCCCCACACCTAAGACACTCGCGGGCACTCAGCATGTTTCTGGAGTGCGTGCTGCGGAGGGGTCTCCAAGGAAGTTTTGCAGCTCAGCCTGGATTTGAGGCTGCCAGGTTCTCGTGGTCGGCCATGGTGACGAGCTCCGAGGCCCGTTGGGTCCCATGGCTGCAGCACTGGGAGGCCCTGTGGTTAGCCTGCCTGCTTCTGTGAGCCTGCTCTTTGCCGTTTTGTTCTCTGTGGTAGAGAATTGCAAGAGCACTGACCTAGATTCCGTTTTTTAAAAAGCAGGTTTGTTGAGATATAATTCACAATTCATACAATGCAATGGTTTTTAGTACATTCACAAATATATGTGATGCTATTGCTAATGGAATTGTTTTCTTAATTTCATTTTTTTGATTTTGCATTGCAAGTGTACAGAAATATAGTTAATTTTTTTGTATGTTGATCTTGTTTCCAGCAACCTTGCTTAACATGTGTCATTAGTTCTATTAGGGTTTTTTGTTTGTTTACTGGATTTCTTAGGATTTTCATCTGCAAACAGAGATAGTTTTACTTCTTCTTTCCCAATTCAGATGCCTTGTATTCTTTTTCTTGCCTAGTTATCTTGACTAGGACCTCTAGTATAATGTTGAATCGAAGTGGCAAGAGTGGGCATCCTTGTCTCACTTCTGATTTTAGGGAAAATCATCTGGTCTTTTCACCATTAAGAGTGATGTTGGCTGTCAGTTTTTCACAGATACCCTTTGTGAGACTGAAGAAGTTTCCTTCTATTCCTAGTTTGAGTGTTTTTGTCATGAAAGGATGTTGGATTTTGTCAAATGTTTTTTCTGCATCTATTGAGATGAGCCTGTGATTTTTGCTTTTTATTTTATTGTATGATGTACTATGTTAATTGATTTTGAGATGGTAAATCAACCTTGCATTCCTGAGACAAATCCCACTTGGTATGATGTATAATTCTTTTTATTCTTTGTGCTGCTGGATTTGGTCTGCTAGTATTTTGCTGAGGGTTTGTCTGTTTTTCTTTTCATCCACGTCCATTAAGGACATTGGTCTGTAGCTTTCTTCTCTTGTGAAGACTTTCTCTGGTTTTGGTATCAAGGTAGTACCAGCCTCATAGAACCAGCTGGGAAGTGTTCCCTCCTCTTCTGTTTTTTGGAAGAGTTTGTGAAGAATTGTGATTAATTCTTTAAATGTTTATAGAACTCGGCAGTGAAACCATCTGGGTCTGGGCTTTTCTTTGTGAATAGTTTTTTGATTACTAATTCAATCTCTTGCTTTGTTATAGGTATTTCAGACATATTTTTTCCTGAGTCAGTTTCGGTAGTTTGTGTCTTTCTGGTTGGCTTAGATTCTTACAAGAACGTTTTCCAGGCCTCTCTCTGCTCTTTTAGTCATTGTTGACATTTATTTCATTCTTCCTGTGACCAGGTATTTTGTGTGCGTGCACGTTAGCTCATTTAATCCTTGTAAGAGCTTGATGTACTAGGTTAGGATTATTACCATCTCAATTTTACATGCCGGAAAACTAAGGCAGAGAGAAGTTAAATAATGGGTCAGGGTCACACCACCAGGAAATAAGAGAGCTAGAATTTGAGCCCAAGCGGTCCAACCACACAGTCTCCCGAGGCCTTGCTCTGTGCTAGGAGCTGGGGGCACCAGAATGAGTCAGTCCTGGTCACTGCCTGAGTCACTCCCCAGAGACCCCAGACCTGTAAGAGGGAGGTGCCTTAGGCCTAATGGGAACAGAGGGCTGAGAGGACAGGTGAAGTGGGCCTTAAAGGAGGGTCCAGTGCAAGGGATTATGTGGGTGAGTCAGCGAGTGTGCCTCCTCCCCAGGGCTTTTGTCTTCTAGCTCTCCTCTCTCCCAAGTGCTCAGAGAAAGGACAGGGCATCAAGAGAACCTTGCCCTACGAAGCTGATGGCCCTCCCGGCAGGAGGAGTTTGGAGCAGTGGAATTGGGCCCAGGAGGTCTGTTTGAATCACCCAGGCCTCTGCAGTTTGATCTCCTGGAGAGGAAGAGGCAGGACCATTTGTAAGACAATTGAGAGACAGAAATCAGGAGCAACCAGACATAACTCAACATAATTATTTCTGCATAATGACTTCTGCTGCTTGATTCTGTCTCAAGCAATGACTGTAATCTTTATCTGTCACAGGAAAGCTGGTGGCCGGGAGCCCCTGTGGCTTAGCGATAGAGCCAGGAGGAAATTTGCAATTTGAGTTAATGGAGTGTTCCCAGGCCCTGGGAGCCAGAGGCCTCTGGAATGATGGCCCCTCCTGCTAGAAACCTGGTGTCAGAGCTGGCGCAACCTCCCAGGGGATCCAGCCCATCCGCTTTGTCACAGATGGGGAAACTGAGGATGACGGCGATCACGCGTGCCCCAGTCACGGGGCCGCTCAGTGCAGAGACGTACCTCTCTGCTCTCCCCACTGCTCAGAGCTTGCCCCATGGGAGCTGGGGTGTGTCTGGTGAGACAGCACAGTGTCCATGTGGACTAGGAATGCTTTCACCCGTCCCTGAGCTGATCCCTGAGCTTGATGTTCGTGCAGGGCTGCCCCCAGGAGGCTGGAAATTGAGGCGCCTCTGTGACCAGACGGCGGACTGACCTGCAGCTGGGTGAGGCCCTGTGGCATTAATCGTGGAATTCATCGTGCAGTATGACTGAAGTGTAGCGTCCCCCCAGGAGGGCAGCAGGCCTGGGGCACACCTGTTCCAGCTCCGGGAAAGCAAAAGCCCCCCTAACCTGAGGGGGTGTCTGCCCACTGCATTCTCATGCCTCCTTTAAGCCCCTGTGACTAACAACAGCATCTGGAAAGAGCAGAGGTGGGTTTAGGGATTTGCATTCTGGGTGTCCCACTTAGCCGCGCGTGACATTGGCACGTGTCCCCAAGTCTGTTTGCTCCTCTGTAAACTGGGGCTTAGCATGGACCCTCCCCACCAGGGCCATTAGGAGGGCAGGATAATAAAATGACCACCAGACACAGTGCTTCTAGCACATTCTGCTGCTGACTCTGTTATTGGTTTTCACAATAACCTTTTGGAGGGCCCTTGACCCTGTCTGGGCCTTGTTTTCCGTAAGTGTCAAAGCAGGGCTCACACCGTCATGAGATGAATTTGCTGAAATCTTTGACATGAAGGTGCCTTTTAAAAATATGGGTTGAGCGAAGCACAGAGGAACTGTAGGGCAGTGACACTGCTCTGTATGGTGCTGTAATAGTGGGTACAGGACATCATACATTAGTCCAAACCCACAGAACATAAAACGCCAAGAATGAATTCTTGTGCGGACTGTGGATTTGGGGCGATAATACGTATCACTGTAGGTCCACCGATTTGTAACAAATGTACCCCAGTCTGTGGAGGGGATGTTGAACGTGGGGGAGGTTGTGTCTGGGGGGCAGGGAGTCTGTGGGAACGCTGTGCTTTCAGCTCCGTTTTGCTTTGAACATAAAACTGCTCTAAAAAATAAAGTCTATTAAAAATGTTACGTGTGTGTGTGTGTGTGTGTGTGTGTGTGTGTGTATAAAATATATGTGACCTTCAGTGAGAATTTCTGGTGGGAAGATGTGTGGCTTTTCTACTCCATGTCTTGAATCCTAGCAATGAGTTTGAATAATGTAATTGGTGCGTGAAGCTCTATATTGGTGAAGCAGGGTAGAATTTCAACTCTGAGCAAAGAGTACTCTGCTTCCACTAACATCCACGTGATGCGTTTTGGGGACACTCATTTGTCAAACATGGATTATTTATTGAGCGCCTGCTGCATACAGGCCCTGGGTCAGGCACCAGCTACACAGAAATGAAGACTCTGCCTCCCTGCCCTCGTGGAGTCAGTTTAGGGGAGATGCAGCCCCTCATTCTGCAGGAGCAAGGGGAGCCCCACCAGACCCCATACCGTGGGGGACTGGGTTTTCCCAGGCGGGCAAGCTACTTGGTTCCTGTCCTCAGGACCACTCCAGTGAGCGCATACAAACCGTGATCATTTCTGTGCAGGTAGAGAACCTTGTATTACAAGAAAATAATGGGGAAATGTGTGTAGATTAGGAAAGAAAATGGACTCTCAGGTGGAGAGATGGCACGGAAGGGAGACCAGAGGTTGGGAAAGAGCTGGCCAGTGAGGGAAGGCAGTGTAACCAGGGGTGTGAGAGCCCAGGACTGTCTGGTTACATCCTGGCTGTGCTACTTGGAAGATACGTGACCTTGAGCAAATAGCCTCTGTAAGCCTCAGTTTCCCTATCTGTAAAATGGGGTTAATAATTATGCCTACCTCATAGGGCTGTTGGGAGGATTAAATTGGATGATGAGAAGCAAATGCATAGAAAGCTTTAACAGGGCACCAGCAGTACAGGGATGGAGCCATGAGAATATTAAAGTTACATGTCATGTGCAAGGTGCTGCCAGTTCCGAAAGGGAGGGGCTGAAGGGGAAGGCTGCATAGCGCGCGTGTGGAAGCGTGTGCCAGAGCCAGGGGCGATGCTCAGAGGTGATGCCTCCTCCTGCAGTGACCGTGCGGCTCTGAGCCATGGCTGGTCAGTGATGTCTTCTGACCTTTCATCGCATGCAGGGGCCAGAGCTTGGCTGCGGGAGCTCCTCTGGGGCCACCCTGTGTCAGGTCTAGGCGTGTCCAACCCACTGGGCCGTTACAGTGACCCTGCAGGTCAGAGTGTTAGGTGAGGCCACAGGCAGTGCCTCGGTGATGCTGCCGCATCTAGCTGTGCCCGGCTTGTGATAGCCGGTGGCCGCACCCGAGGGGTGGCGGGCATCTCGCTGGGCAGCATCACCGGTCAGCACTGCAGTGGCTCCCTGCCCCCGGTGCTGGAGGCGCACATGCTCATGGCTCCCACCCTAAACAGCTGGATAGGCCGTTTTCTGTACTTCGCGTGGGGCTTCTGAAAGCTCTGGTCCCCACGGTGGGCGCATGGAAGCGACCAGAGAGAAGGTCAGTGGCTCTGGGCAGGGGTATCCACACCCCACATGACCGGTCTGTCCTCTCTTCCAGGGCATGGTCTAGCAGCCCGGGCCAGGACGTGGAACCGGCCTCCAAGGTTCTGATCCCTCCTCCTTCTCCGCCTCC
The DNA here is from genome assembly GCF_030028045.1 of Hippopotamus amphibius kiboko. Lineage (NCBI taxonomy): Eukaryota > Metazoa > Chordata > Mammalia > Artiodactyla > Hippopotamidae > Hippopotamus > Hippopotamus amphibius. The sequence goes on along the minus strand of NC_080192.1, from coordinate 141,841,418 downwards.
ACTTGGCCTTGGGTAAGTGCTCTGGGAGGCCAGATGGGCCTGGGGGCAGTTGAGAATGGCGAGCTGGGACTTCTCCCACTCTCTGGGGTCCTGTCCATGTGCCAGCATTCAAGGACTTGACCCAGCTCAGCAGAAAGAACGGGGAAGACCAGGTGTTGGGGGGACAGCCTGTCCAGCACCCCCACGGGTTGGATCAGGAAACTGGAGATGCAAAGAACCTACCCAGGTTCCACATGGGCGTCCAGCCCCCGGGCCTCTGCTCAGCCGTGCCCTCCGCCTGCACCACCCTTCCCTTTCGTGTCCATCTCACACATCCCATCTCTTCCCTTCCCAAGCCTTTCGGACCTGGGGCGGCACCAGTGCCTGTCCCTTATCCCCTGGAGGCACTCTGCACGGCTCCCTTGTGACCCGACCCCTGTTGCCCTGCGGGCTGCACTGAGACAGTGGGTCTCGGGGCTGAGAAGCCGGCTGCTCTGCTGTGCTGCTCTTGAACTGAGTGTTCGGTTCTGTTCCCAAGGGAGGAACCAGGTGGTGGGTGGGAGAAAGGCCTGTGGCCTTGGATCTGTGTGCCTGGATCCCACTAGGCCCCTTAGCCTCCGCCCAGTCTCATCCGTCAGGTGGTTAATCACACCCCCCCCTTGGCTGATTGCAAGATTAGAGCTAAGAATAGTGTCTGGCGAGGTGCTGCGTCCAGGGTTGGGTGGGGGTGGAGGGAGGACCAGTGGCCCCTCGCTCCTCCTCCTCCGCCCGGTTGTCCATTAGTTACCACAGTGACTGTTATTCGTCCTAGGCCTGCCCTGCCCACCCCCAGTGCTGTGAGCCTCCACTGAGGCCAGGGATGTGGGCTCTGTTGCCAAAAGCGGGTGAGGGCTTGAAGAAGTGGCTGTTGAAGGCTCAGCCACTGGAAAATGTCTGGAATTTTCTCACCCCCAGCAGCAGAGGATGTCACTTTGTAACTCTCGTCTTCCCACCTAGAAGGCATCAATCACCTTTAGCGCTCAGCTATGAGGCTAAGATCTGGACCCCAAGCCTGTTGAAGTGTCACCACCTTAATTTCCGAGATCACTGGGTGCCCGGCATGATGGCCGGTGTGTCTGAGGACAGATGCCAAGTTGCTGGTTCCATTTGAGGGTCTCCAACAGACGTGCGCTGGCAGGTCAGGTGCACAGGCCCCCAGCAGACCCCAGGCATAGCTGCTCTCATGCCGGCACAGATGCCGCCGCACCAGCCGAGCACAGGGTCTCCTCCCCGCATCCCGTGGGTGGGGCTTTCCTGCCTCTCTTGTTTGGACTCTGGGGTGTGGACTTCCTGAGGGAGGGGTGTTTCTCCCATGGCACTGTCCTTCCTTCTCTCTCCTTCCCTGCTCACCCTGTGAAAGCATTTATCAGGGCGGGACAAGAGACCCAAGCAGGGGCCTCTGCCTTGGGGGACAGCTTAGTGGTCTGGGCTTTTCTTCCCAAAGAAAGCAGACACGATTTCATGTGGAAGGTGCTGCTTTCATTAGTCTGATCCCCTTTCACCAGCCCTGTTGGAGCTGGGAAATGGGAGAGAGATGATTTGGGTCTGGTTACCTGGACATCACCTGCTTACAGATGCCCAGCTGGAAGCTGGCAGGTGGGCACAGGTGCACAGGATGGGAGGAGGGGGTGCCACCTGGCCAGGCCAGGTTCTGCTAAGGCTAGTAACTAGGTGTCAGGAGCTGGAGCAGGTGCAGGGGCCAAACGGGGCAGCGGAGGTGGTCCATGGTGTCTCTCCCCGTCCTGAGGCCCCTGGGTATTTCAGTGTACACACAGCAAATACTCAGTAACCCCTACACCCCACTACCAAGAGATCAGAAGCTCTGGGAGGCAGATGGCACCTCTGGTACATGAACATCCTTGGTCAGGATGACATGGGTCAGGTGATGGGAAATGGGAGGACCTCTTCTCTCTGCCTCTCTCCCTTTGGTGATGAGCAGGCAGGTGGGTCCCCTGCATCCTCCATCTCCGCCCACTTGCCCCCGGCACTGGAGAAGAGGTACCTGCGTGCTAAGGCTGTGGGTCCCAGCCTCCTTCCTGCCAGCAATCATGCATTCATTCCCTCAACAAATCACACACTAGAGCTTCCAGGCTCTGGGCTTCAAATGGAGAACAAACTGGAGTAAAACCTGGCCTCAGGGACTCTGTATTCTAGTTGCAGGGAGAGAGGCAATTCAATAAAATACAGATTAAAAAATGAAGTAGGGAACGGGATAAGAATGCGTGTTGGGGCTTCAGTTTTGGACAGAGGACTTACGGACAGAGGACTTACAGACAAAGGACTTACGGAAGGCTTCACTGAGACGTGCCCTGAACCAGGACCTGATGGAAGCGAGGGAGCAATTTGATATCAGAGGAAGAGCCGGTGCAAAGGGCCTATGGCAGTAGCATGTCTGAGGTGTTCAGAGCGGCAAGGAGATCAGCGTCACTGGAGGGGATGAACAAGTTGGGGTGTGGGATAGGAGATGAGCCAGACAGGTTGGGGGGCATATAGGTCATGCGTGAGGAGTGGGACCCCCACAACACTAACCCAACGAGGAGGAGCATCTCAGTGCCGCTGAGATCACGCTGCACGATGGACCTCCTCACACACTTCAAAGATAATTGTTGCTCATTGAGATTTAACCATGGTTGTGGAAGAGGTAAGATGAGCAGGGGCATGGAGACCAGGGGTTCTGCAGGAGAAGGGGCCAGGAGAGCATGACCCCGGGCTAACCTCTCCTCTGGGTGCCGTCCACCTGGCCGTCCCGAAGTGGCCTGCAGAGTGGAAACTGCTGTGGTTTTAAGGCGGGGCACCGGGGAAACGAAATCCTTCCTAGGTTGTATGCTGAGGGTTATTTTTAGAGTGACTCGCGATGACTTTGAAATATCATTTCCTGTGGGGCAGGTCCTACGTGATGAGCGTTGTGGGCAAACGCGTGCTTGCATGTGTGCACGCGCACGCTGTGGTACGCACCACTTGGCTTGGCATTCTCATCCACCGTGCAGTCAGCGGAGGGATGGAGACCATGTTCTGGCCCGTCTGCAGGACGGCCAGCCTGGGGCGAGGGAATCGCTGTCTTCAGCATCCCTGAGCTTCTGCTCTGGGTAGGCTCCTGCGCGAGGTGCTGTGTGGGTCCTGAGTGAGTGAGGCCCTGCCGGGCTCACACCTGCTTGGGGAAAAGAAAGGCAGGGGTAGAAGCGAGGGCACCTGCTGGTCAGTCTGTGCTCCACACCCAAGGGGTGGGACAGAGAGGGAGGCTCCATGGTGAACAAACAGGGATCAAGCGATGTCCCCGAGGTCTTGCTATCTGTTGGCCCCTGACCAGGCCCCCGAGCCAGGTCTGAGCCCACCCGGACCCTCCCGCTCCACATCGCCCGCCTCTCCCGTCGAGCCCACTGCTGCTCCTTCTCGCTGCACCTCCCAAGGTGCCCGGCACGGTCCCGGGCCCATAGCCACAATTTCTGGGAGAGCCCAGAATTCACATTTTCTCTCCTGGGGACCCCTCAAATTTTCTTGGATTGTCAGACCCCAGGGGCACATTTTTAAACTAGAAATACCCCCAGGACATGCTTACCAAACGGTAGCTCCAGTGGTTGTTCCTAGGACCTCAGAAGTGCTCCAGGAAATTGGCTCTTCCACTGATGTCACAGAATATCCGTGGCAGAAGGGACAATCTGGAGACCTGGGGGGCCAGGAAGGTGGGCTCTCAGGCACGTGGGCCAGCGCTCTGTGGCCACAGATGCCCCAAACTGCTGGGCCCGCGGAGGACCTGGGCTGCTGGCCAGGGCGCCCTTGCCGCCACCCTGCTCTCCCTCTTCCTGCTTCCTCTCACCAGTTGCACATCCCTCCTGTGTGTGTGTGTGTGTGTGTGTGTGTGTGCACGCGCTCCGCTGTGCTAACTGGTTGTGGATTATTCCTGGTTGCGCCCTGCGTAACTGGAACTCAGCTCTATGTCTTTGGGGAAAGGGTCAGGGAAGGACCTGGGCCCCTTCCATCCCTCCCCCTTCTGCCACCCTCTTCTTCCGCAAACCTCCCCCCAAGCACCGTGCCAGCTCAGAGTAGGAACTAACTCCGAGTAGAGAAGGAAAGAGGAATTCATGCCTTCCTCCCTTCCTCCCTTCCAGGCTAGACTGGAAGCGCTTTGGGGGCACCTTGTACTTTTGTGTATCCCAACGATTCCCACTCAGTAGAGGCTCAGTTAATGGATATCGATTGATGCTATCCGTGCGAGTTTGCGCTTCAACCCCAGCTCTCCCTGCAGAATCTATGGCTTCTGGTGCTGTGACTTAAAGAATAAAAATGGCAAAGGGCGGCGTTCATGAGCTGTCTCCACTCGGATTGTAAACACACTCTCTGATGACAACTCCAGACTGTAGCCCTGGGGCCACCAAGGGGCAGCTGGCACGTCACCATTTGTGCATCTTGGGCCAGGCTGATGCCACTTTTAGGAAGAATGACTTATTGTTTTTGTTTCCCTCCAAAGACATTAAACATGAACCAAATAGCAGATGAGATGATTCACTGGAAGTCTTCTTCCAAGTTTCAAAAAACACACACAAAAAATGGGGGTTGCTGTGCTGAACCACGTGTAAGCGAAGCCAGGCAGCCCTGGGCTGTTGCCCTCCCTGCAGGGGCTCTGCTGTGGGCAGCACCTCGCCGGGGGGGGGGGGGGGGACCTTGCCCCGAGGCCAGAGCCCTGTGTCAACAGGCACAAAACCCCGGGGGGCCACGTGTCTCAAAAGCACCTCCAGTCTAATGTTACTAATGACGTCTCTTCTGTGTCTACCGAGGTTATCTTAGCGCGTGACCAAACCTCATTCGTCTGGGCCACCGGAACTCAAAATTTGGAAAGGGTTCATTTGGGGCCCATGGATTGAGAACTGAGTCATCCCTCGGGCAGGGACCTGGCAGAGATTAGCGTTCTGCCACCGGCTGAGAAGAGAGGGAACGGGTCTGCCAACCTGGTTCCCGGGGAGAGGGGCACACTCCAGCCGAGCGGGCAGCCTCTCCGGTGCTGTGGAGACCTCCGCTGCGGGTAGGCTCCCAGACGCTTTTCAGGATGGAACGTGTCTGGGGGCCACGTTGTCCAAACTCATGTTTTCAAGGTGAGGAACGTAAAGCTGTGAGGCATGTGCCTCACCCAAGATTGCCCAGGCCTCCCGCCTCTGCCCTGGGAAGGGGGAAAGACAGCTGCGCTAATGACAACTGATTCCTCTCTGCTCATTGCGAATGTCCCTCATCCTACCTCACAGCCTTCCAGCATTCCAGTCTTTACCCTTTGCCTGAAAAAGAACTCAGAGGCACTTTTTCAGGTATTTTTCAACTCAGACTTTACAAATTTGAACTGCCCTTTGGGTGTGAGCCTGAGTTCCTAGGGTCTGATGGTGTGTTTCCGTCTTTCTCCAGCTGCCTCTCCTCCCCACAGCCTACACTGGTTAATCGATCCATTCGTTGCTCATGGTCCTCTCCTGCTCTGTGTTGTTCCACACTGTTCTCTACTGTTCCCTGCTGTTGTCTTGTTAGGCCAGTCATTGCCTAGGAAGGTGCCGGGACAGGTAACAGGCCCAGCTGTGCAGCAGGGACGGGGTACGTGCTGGCGGTGGTCTCCCCAGAAGGTCGGGCCTATGAGTTCTGAAGTGGAGGTGCTGCCCGGGCTCCTTGTGCCCCGAGGGGAAGGCCCTGCCCCTCTCCCCGGCCACGTTCCCCTAGCCACGCCCCACGTTTTCACACGCTCACGCCGCCTCACACTCTGCCTCCCCTGGGAATGCTGCTGCCACGTCCTCTGCGGAGTGCACGTTCCCTGGATGACAGCCCCGAGGCCCACCCGCCCCTCTGCCCAGGAGAGCTCGGCTCCGGCAAGGCCCGTGTGGCACGCCTTCAGGTCCTGGTGCACAAAACATCTGCGGGTTTCGTAAGAGTCTACAATAGCTGTGGCACGAAGGAAGGAACGGTGAGCGTGGCCCATCCTATTTTCTCTGAGAGAACTGAATTCCCAGGAGTGAAATCCCAGTCATTCCATGCACTGATGTGTGGGGAAGGTCTTCACCCCAAGAGCACTCCCTCCTCCCCGCCAGCCAGGCCTGATTTCTCTCTCACTGGGAGCCCGAGAGCAGGCTGACGCTTTCAGACAGTCAGTGGTGGGGACCACACCCGTGTGGAGGACGGGGGCGTGCTCTGTGTGCGTGTGTGGGTGGTGTACGTGTGTTTATGATGTGTGTGGTGTATGTATAGGTAATGTGCGGGGGGTGTATTGTGTGGTGTGTGATGTGTGGGTATTGCACGGGGTGGGGTGTGTGAGGTGTATGTGGTGTGTGCAGTATGGTATGTGTGTGCACAGCTGTGTCACAGGCCCATGAGGGCTGCCCTGTCCGCACAGATCTGAGCGGCCAGCCTCCCGGGAGTGCTGGGGTTGCCCGGGCTCCTTCTCCTTCAGTATCTGCGAAGCCCCCTGTCCTTCAGGGAGCCTGTCCTGTGCGTAAACAGGCTCCTCACGCCCGTTTAAGTGGACCTGAACCAGTTAGAAGCCGCAGCAGACATCTTGCTCTTGGAGAGAGCCCTCACCTCCTCGGGATGGGGGTTCATGGTGTCCCGTGTCGCCCTGATCCGCGGGGCCTCAGGCTGGAGCCGGACTTGCCGCGGGCAGTGTGAGCCCAAGGCCCTGCCACTGTTGGAGGACTGGGTTTCTCCCGTCCTTTCCCCTCATTTTCTCTTTGAAGAACAGGAGTTGGACTTTCACTGGCCCTGCCCCTGCTGGATGTATTGAGCTGCTGGGATCCCAGGCTCTCTGCCCACCTGGGTGTGCGGCCCAGGGTTTAATACCTCTGTGCTGGGCATGGCAGGGAGATGTCGGCGGGAAAGTACGGGGCCCCTGCAGCCTCCCAGCCTGGATCTGCCTGATACTGTGATTAAGCTCACCAAGAGCATCGCGCGTTTCTTTCATCATGAAAGCTGCGATAACCTCTGTATATTTGTCTGATGTTTAGATCTGTCACAGCCCTTTCACAGCCTTCGTTTCTTTACAACTACGCTGTGATACCAGCAGGTTGGGACCCTTATTCCTATTTACAGCCAAGAAAACTGAGGCCCACAGAAACGAAGAGACCACCAAGACCCAAAGGCTAGAGAAGGGGGTCCCTTTTGTATACAGCCCCCGTCCCGACTGCAGCCCCCGAAGCTGGCGTTCGGTCCCATTTACAGAGGAGCGAACAGAGGCTTAGTCTGGAGCACTGAGACAAGGGAGTGCCTGAGTCTAAAGCCCAGCGTGTCCCCCCCGCCCCACACCTCCCGAGAGCTGCCCGTCCAGGCACATCGTGCTGGGTGCTGGCCCGCTGGCCGGCACTTTCGGCTCCCTCCTGCGGTGAGGACATTGCCACGGGGAAGCCCTGCGGCTCACATCCCGGCCAGGAGCTTCAGAGTGGCATTGCAGACTCACTCTGCCGCCTGCCTGTGGGTCTTGGTTTACGTGAGTCACTTTGCAGCCAGCCAGGCCCGAGCAGCCAGGAGGAATTTACTCCAAGATGTGCGGGGGCTGGTGTCCCAAACCTCCGTGCGTAATAAGCCAGCTGGGGTGGGGGCCCTCCGCCGGCTCTGTCCCCCCCGGGCTGATGGAAGGGGGAGCAGATCTATGGAGGGACTGGGCGGGGGTGCTTCTGAAATCTCAGACCGGTTCCTGCCTTCAGCCAGCGGTGTCCAGCTTGCTGTGGCCTCTTAGGTTTCCTTCGAAAGAGCAGTTAGCTTGTGCCGGCTCTGGGTCCCCTGAGAAGGAGATGCTGTGTGATTCACGTTTGTTTGTTTCAACCCGGGAGCTTTTATTGTTGGATTGAATGGTGACAGAGTCCTGAGTCCTGGACTAGATTCATTCTGAGCATTTTCACGGGGTGTGGGCATTTGCCAGGGGGCGGGGAGGGCATTATCAGTGCCCCCTTTCCAGCCCTTCCTGTCCCTTGACCGTCCCCCCTGCAGTCGGCATCGCGTTCTTGGCATTCTTCTGCAGTCATACTCAGCACTCACGTCCCAGCCTCCTGGCGTTGGGTGGGTTCTTTCCAGGCCTCCTCGGCCCAACACACGCTGTTCCCTTTGTCCGCCCACCTGGAGAACTCCTGAGCCTTTAAGCCCGGCCGCAGACCTGCGCTTTCAGACCTCCCAGCTGTCTCACGGGGGACAGGCCAGCTCGGCTGTAGCACTACTGGTGCCTCATAAGTAAGCCAGTTCGTGGGTGTGCTGGGGGCACCTGGGAAGGGTCTCTGTGTCTTGTTCATCCAGCTGTTTCCATGCCTGGCACAGAGTGGGCCTAGGGAACACTTGTGGGCAAAAGGGAACACATTTCCCTCCCCAGTCCAGCCTGGCATTTGGGGCTGTGCGCACCATCAGCCTCAAGTTTGCCTTCAGAGCAAGGCACGGGGGCTCCGGGGGCAGAGGGGGCCCCAGGCTCTGTGGCCAGGGCAGCACACCTGGATTCCCACCCGGCTCGCTCAGGCCCGCCCCTTGCCAGGTGTTGCTGACCCCGCCCCTTGCCTGGCATCCAGCATCCTCTGTAGAAACATGGGACTCACCCGTGGCTGGATGTGCGTGGTGATTCAGCGTTAACAAAGTCACACGGTTTTGGTTTTGGTCCTGCCTCGAGTCCTCTTCCTGTTGCGTCAGCAGAGGCCGCTGAGAGAGGCTCAGCCTCTGGGGCGTTTCCTCTTCCTCTCCCTGTCCTGTTCTTCCCCCAGAGGCTCATTTATGTCTGATCCACTACCCTGCCTCCCTCCACTGGGGAAGCAGCTCAAAGCGCTCCTCCCCTGAAGAGTCAAGTGGCAGTGACCTTGGCTCTAGGGTGAGGGCACACCACTCAAATGAGAGACCCCAGCTGGAGGGCAGAGTCAGCCCCCGGCTGAGGACCACATAGCTGGGGGTGTGTTCACCACGGGAGGGAGGAGATGGCACCAGTTTGGTGAATGGACCTCCAGCTGGACACCCCCAGGCCTTCACGCTGCTGCAGCGGTCCTATGCCAGTAAATGGAAGTTTCTAGAACCCCAAGTCTGAATTACAGAATGTCCCTCCGTGGAGCTTTGCCTTCCTGATCCCTGATGCTGCTTCCCATTTCCCTGAGACGGGAAGAGTCACAAACTGTGAGAACAAGAGGGTCCTAGAAGAAACCCATTCACTTGTTCATCCCTTCATTCATTCGGGCACTGCGCTAAGCCCTTGGACACACAACCATTATTTCAGATATTTTTACTGAGCCTAGTTGTGTGCCAGGGCCTGTTCTGGGCACTGTGGAAATGAAGTGTGAACAAAAGCAGGGAGTCAACCATATATCAGTAAAGTGTCAAGTAGGAGGAATGGCACGCAAAGGGGGCAGGGTAAGGGTGGATACTGCTTGAGATGGGCTCCCTGGAGGAGGGTCCCCCAAGAAGACTTGAGCAAAGACATGAATAATGAGGGAGTGCGCTTTGCAGATACTGAGGGGAAGGAAGGGCAGACCAGGTGAGGGAACTGCAAGTGCAAAGGCCTTGGGGCTAGAACATGCTAGCAGGTTCTCCTACTAGCATGAGTGAGGTATCCTCTTTCCTCAAGGAGCTCACAGTCTAATGAGGGAAAAACATAAGTAAATGATGTACTAAAAGTTGAGGTCATAATAGAAATAGGTTTAAAAATGCTATTGGAATGCAAAAGGAAGAGCAGTTATAGAGGGGTTGAGAAATGCATCTGTGAGTAGGTGACATTTGAGTTGGGCTTTCAGGGATGAGTAGGAGTTTGCTGGGCGGCTGAGGGGAGCAGCCACATGTATGAACTGATGATTTCAGAGGCACAGGGTGTTCAGGGAAAGCTACTCACAGTTCCTCTTCCGGCTGCATTAGCAGTTTCTGCAAGGGAAAGAACATCCTCTCCTCTTGGGGATTTTCCTTTCCTTGTCTCCACCTCTTCCTTTCCCCCAGCCTCATTTAGGGAGTGTCCACCTCAGGAAAGTGGAAGGGGAGGATGGCTCAAGATAGGGGATTTCTCTGCCTTGCTTGGCCAGCCTGCCTGTTTCTTTCCTTCTTCTTTCCTCTCTTTTTCTCTTTCCTCTCTCCCTTCCTCCTTCCATCCTTTCTTTTATACATATTTTAAAGCTTTGGGGAGTCATGGGATTTTAAGCTGCTGAGGTGGGTATAGACATCAGGGGGCCTTTCAGTTGGATTTCTCAGCCAAGGCCACTGCCTGGAACCCATCCAGCTGGTGAAGCTTTGATGCAACCATTTTTCAGGAAGCCTCCGGAAACAGGCTCCCCAAGGTCTGAGGGCTGAACTTGGGTCTAAGCACACCCTGTAGCCACCTCTTTCCCCAGGTCTCACCTGGGGCTTCCGTGTTCTCCCTCAGAGGAGGAGGAGGAACACCCCCTTTCTGCAGCCCCTCCTCCTGGCCATACACCTCAGCAAGGACCAGACCTGGGTCTTCACTGCAGCTGGCCTCAGATAAAGTTCTCAGAGCTGCTGAAAATAGAAACTTGTGGGACTCACATGTAATTATGAAATGCAAACACCATTATCTTTCACTCAAGGGCACCAAGGAGCGAAATAAACACAGGTTGCCTCTCCCAGCTGGGTCACAGTTAGCAGTGGGCCTGTAAACAGGGCGCTAATGAACTTGGTGGCTCCCTAAACTGTGCCCCAAAGATCTCCCCAGTGCTGAGTAGCTGCTAGAAATAAAATGCAAGCCACCTACATATGTAATTTTAACTTTTCTGGGAGCCACCTTAAAAAGTAAAAAGCAGGTGAGATTAATGTTACCAACATGATCAACATAATCCACTATAGCTCAAATGGTATCATTTATCATTTCACATGTAATAAGGATACACAAATCATTGAGAATTTTTTTTCCCCGCATTAAGCCGTCAAAATCCAACGTGATTTTACTCCTAGAACACATATATGAATTCAGACCCGCCACATTTTAAGTGCTCAGTAGCCACGTGTGGCAGGGGGTTTACTGTATTGAACAAATACAGCTTAGAGATGGAAAAACTGAGGCACCAGCGAGGTGGAGGGGGCGTGGCAGGGGCGGGGTCAGGAACCTGGGAGGCGGGGTCTCTAGCTAGGTCCTGGGGAGCCTGCCCGACCCCGCCCTCTAGCGTCCACCCCACCTCACTGCAGCCGGAGCCACGGGGCACCGGGTCCTGGCACTTGCCACAGACCTCTTGGGACAGGACTGGCCCCTCCTCAGAGCAGCTGCCCTAGAAGCCAAGGTAGCAGGAGGCGTCTTGCTTCCCCACTGCTTACTTGGAGGAAGACAGGACACAAATGCAGTCGTCCTCTTTTCTCCCTAGGGCCGGGGCTCAGCCCCAGGAGGAGAGTTTGTCCATAAGTCCCCAGGAGAAGGACCCAGGGCTGCTGCTGCATGAGAAACAACACAAACCGCCTGTTTTTCTCCTGCCCCTCCCGCGCCCCTCCCCGTGTCCTGTGCTGACCCAAACAGAACAAGCACTGTCTCAAATGAGCCCTCCGGTCCCTTGAAGTGCAAATTCACGGCAGCCGCCCCTCCAGCCTCATCCGGAGCTTTGGCCTTTTATGAGGAGTTGGTTCCTCCCACCTCTCCCATCATCTTCCCTCCAAGTGTTTCTGAGTCTGGTTGGCCCAGCAAGCTTTGGAGAGCTGAGTTGATGAAAGCGTTTTAGGGCAATGGGATGAAATGTCTGCGCTCGCCGGCAGCCGGCGTTGAGCTGTGATTAATGGGACATTCGCAAGCTGGGCTCCAGGAGCCTCCCTGGGCAGCTGATACAACTACGCCATTAAAAAGGCTTTAATTTGCAGGCAATACCGACTTCGGGTTAAATATTTTCATAGGGCTCCCCAGCTACATGTTTACTTTTTCTTCTTTACAATTTAACACATTAAGAACAATAACAGGGTAACTGAGAACCAGAGAGATGGATATTAGCGCTACATTTACTCCCTCCTTCATTTTTCCATTACTGTGAATTAAAATGTCATCTTCGATGCTCTCAGAAGGCTGTTGCTTGTCTGATTCAACCCTTGCTTGGTCGTGAAGCTTTTTAAGCCCAGTAGGAGATGGCTCTGACCTTGAATCATCCCCCCTCCCCCCCCCAACCCCCGCACGTCTGTTCTTCACCTTATCTTTCACTGGAGATGAAAGTAAGATTTTATGGTAAATGAAGGCTGGGCTCTTTGCCTGATGACAGGGCCAGGGGCCATTCCCGCTGGGAAGTGGGAGTGGTGGCTTTGTCTTTGCAGAAAGGCTTGCGTTTTGTCAGCTGTCTTCCCAGCCAGCCGGTCGTCAATAAGGTTGGTTCGTTGGCTTAATTAGTAACAGAGGGGTCACCCGGGTGCAGCTTTCCACGATCAGTGTTCCCTTGAGGCCGCCTGCTTCAGGCCAAGAGCCTCCAGGACAGAGTACAGAAATGCGGTCCTTCTTAGACGTTTCATCTGAGCCTGTGGGTAGCACACGCAGGCCGGCCCAGGGGTTGCCTGGGAGTGCTGGGGGGGCTTTCTTTGACGTTCATGGACCCCACTTCCTAGCTTCATGAGAGTCACGGTGCGAAGGCCGTCTTGCAAAACTGTCTGGTGAGACGTGTGGTGGCGAGGGGGCTGAGGAGGAGCACACCGCCAGCTGGGAGCACCTCGGTGGCCTCCGTCCCCGCCCATGGACCTGGGCGCTGAAATGGCTCAGGGAAGGTCCCAGCCCTGCCTGCCACAGCCAAGCTCGTGTCCCACCAAAGCCTCAGTTCTTTGTCTCTAAGACGGAGGTGATGGAGATGACCTTGCTTCTCCCAGCCTGGTCAAGCGTGACCCCCCACCTGCAGGGCCTGGAACCTGCCATGTGTGCCCTAAAGGTGGCCTGTGGGGGTTGAGCCTCCAGTGGCTTTTAAAGTCTTTGTCATTCAGTTTGGATTCCACGTGCTGTCTTCCTAGGCAGGCTGCCTCGGGCCCACATGGGAATGAAGGATTCCTCAGAGCTTAGACCGCCTCCCACCCCACTCCCCACCCCTTCATGTCACTTATTATGCCCCATCTGTATGCCATAAGCAGCCTGGAGGCCTGAGAACCAGGACCTAGGTCTCCAGGCATTCAGTGGACTGGAGGTTACCGGACACGCCCTGTGCACCCAGCCTGGCGCCAGGCCCTGAGGACACGCCAAGGACAAAGGTGGCCTGCACTCCTGAGCTGAGGCTTTTGGGGAGCAGAGCGCTGGCTAGTGGACACATGTGCACAAGCATTTGCACAGTTGCTCAGGTGCAGGGTGTGGTGAGGCACGTGGGATTTATAGACAGCGAGTGTCCAGATTCTTCCAGGAGATGCTGCACCGCCTTCCCTAACTCCATTGCCTTTCTTGGGGGTGGCGGAGTCAGCCCTTGTGATGAGAGGCTTCCCCATCTCAATAGGGACACAGAATTCTTCAACCTGGGACCTCCAGACCCCGTGATCCTGGATGATCAGACTGCAAAGGGGCCCAAAGAACACTGTGGTCCTTATACCCCCGGCCCTCCCAGGAATACATCCCCCTTTTAAAAGTCATGGTAAAATATACATAACATAAAGCTGACCATCTTAGCCATTTCTAAGTATACAGTTCCGTCGTTTTAAGTACATTCACACTGTTGTGCAACCAGTTATCTCTAGAACTCTTTTCATCTAAATTCAGCTTGTGCTCTTAGGGCAGTTCTACAAACAGAACCCTCCTCCCCAACCCTGGATTTTTACCTGGTATCTCAGGTTGGCTTCGACATCCTTGGAGTGGTCTCGAACTTTCTGTAGCAAAATTAATGTTGCCGACTTTTAAAATGGTAATGCCATAAGTCAACCCTTTAATTCACCTGCCTGGGCGTGGTCAAGAAATCAAAGCAGAGGTGGGTGACCTACTTTGAAGCCGTGGGGTCTCCCTAAAGGACACTGGAAAACCAATGATGGATTCCTGCAATGTCATCCTCAAAAATGTGGTCTCTCATCAGCTGTGATTTTGACAGCCCCAGACTTTACTAACTCAGCCTTCAAGACAAGGGCAGGAAAATGTGTTTTTTCATCCATGATTTGATAGTTTTCCCCCAAAGTAAAATGTATCTTTTTTGTTTCCTGGACACAGCCACAGCCCTTAATTTCTCCCAGCCTTGCTTTTCTTCTCCTCACAGCCGGGAATGCCAGGCCTGCCCTGCCCACCCCCCAGGCTTCAAGGTCGATCATAGAGCTCTGTGGTAAGGTCAAGGTGGGCTCCTGGTCTCACCTCAGTTCCAGCAGCTGCGGGGCCCTGGGAAAGTTACTCAACACCCCCGGGCCTCTGTTTTACTATTTGTGAAACGTCTGTGCTGCGTGTGGCACAGTGTGGATGCTTGGTGAATTGTGGCTGAAGTTAGCGTGATGGCTGTGGGGTTTTTTGATGCTGAAATGGACCAGTGTGAGTGACTCGCCTGCATCCCACGTGCTCTGGCCTTGATGAGCTCTTCAAAGGCAGGACCCGTGCCTGATATGTCTGTCCCAGAGTCCTGCCTTCTCCCCTCCCCGTCCCCTCTGCCCCCAGAGCCCTCAGGAAGGGCGCCGTGCGTTGAATCCTCCAAAGGTGGACACACCCAGGCTCTGCTGGAGTGCCAGCCACGCCAGCAAACTCCCTGCCTCCAGAGCTAGCAGGTGTCTGTGTGTGCGTGTACACAACCAGCACAGACACCTGCTCTGTGCTGGCCCAGTGGGGAGCCAGGATTCTGCAGCGCCATGTGTCTGCCTGCAGGGACACGTGAGAAGGGCTGGGAAAGCTGGAGCCTCCCCAGGCAGACCTCGGAGACCTCAGCTGTCACCTTCTAGCAGCTATGTTGACCATACCTGTCACACTCCCTGATGTGGTCCCTTCCTTTCCATAAACATTTGTTACATCGGGGGGAGGAGATGTTAGGAGTTTGATGTTTCTGTGGGATCTGAAAGAACGCAAATCGCATTCTGAGGCCAGTTGATACCGTTGTTCTGAGCAGTGGTTTGGTTTTCATTGAGGCGAATGGATTCTAAAAGGACCGACCATGGGACTTCCCTGGCTGTCCAGTGGTTAGGACTTGGCAGTCTCACTGCCAGGGCCTGAGTTCGATCCCTGGTCAGGGAACAAAGATCCCACAAGCCATGTGGCGCAATAAAAAAAAAAAAAAGAAAAAAAAAAAAAAGATGTAAAAGGACCAACTCTGAGCTCTCAGAGCCCAGAGCTTCACAGAAGGTGGCTTGTTTCCACAGTGAAACATGCAGGAATGGTAACCGGGGACAGGATGTGCCGCTAACTGTCAAAGGCAGCCGGGAAAGCCATGGTCATGACCACAGTGCCCTCCTCTGCACTGGCCTCCCCGGCTGTCCCCAGCAAGATGTGGGACAGGGGGCCAGACGACCTGGTCCAAGGGTTGGCTGAGCCTGCAGAGCCCCCTGTCTGTTTCCTCCCTGGTGAAGCGGGACTGATACAGACAAGGTGTCTGGTGCACACAAAAGTGCCCCCAGCCCCTGGGCCTTCTTCTGATTGTCCCTGGTGCCGGCACGCCAGGAGGTAAAGCTTTGGGAACCTCATGGTGCCTGGCACGGAGTTCTGCCCCACAGACCTTGATGCCGAGTGGTATCAGGTCAGTGCCCTGGGCACCTGTCTTAGGGTCCCAGGCTGTGGCATCCAAGTACCACACACCAGGCAGCTTCAGAGACAGAAATGTATTTCTCACAGTTCTGGAGACTGGAAGTCTGAGATGAAGTTGTCGGCAGATTTGGTCCCTTCTGAGGCTTTTCTCCTTGGCTTGTAGACGGCCGTCTTCTCCACATGTCCTCACGTGGTCTTCCCTCTGTGTCCCAAGCTCCTCTTTCAAGGGTACCAGTCGGATTGGATTAGGCCCTACCCACATGACCTCATTTATCTTAAGGGCCCTGTCTCCAAATACAGCCGCATTCTGAGGTTCTGGGGTTAGGACTTCAACATGTGAAGTTGGGGGGAACAGTTCAGTCCACGACAGCAGCTGCCCTGCTCTGCCCACCGCTGCGGACACGTGGGCACACACTGCTGGCGGAACGGCCTTGGTCTCCGCTGATGGAGTGAAGAGTGAGGATGGGCAGATTCAGTGAAACCCTGCACAGTCGGCCCCTTCTGCACGTGGTTGCCACCTTTGAAGCGTGGGATGGGAGGTTGAGAAGAGACACCTAAGACAAACCACTCCTCTTCCTCACCCTTCAGACGCTGGCTAGGAGACTTTCACAATTAAGAGGAGTGTGGAAAATACAAAGCCTTGAGAGCAGCTGAACCGAGTAAAGGACTGAAGAGTAGTCTTTTTCGTGTAGGAAATGCGGAGGTGGAAGTGTGTGCTGTGCAGGGCATCTGAAGTCGAGTCTGGGAGCCCTGGGGTGGGGGGTGGGACTGCTGGGGGTGGAAGGTGCTGGGGGCCATTGGAAACTGACAACCAAGTTACATGGAGATTTGCTGGTTTCCACTTATCAGGATCAACCTATAGGTAAAGCAGAAAGTAGAGATTGTAAACCTTGACGATGTACACACAGTGGTTCCCACGCACGGCAGGAGCTGGTGTGGAAGGTAGGTGGAGAGGTTGGGGGAGGGGAAGGGGATCAGTAGCTTGATCTTACTGCGAGAGATCCATGTCAAGTTGCTCGAGCAAGAAATAGAGGCTGCTTGTGTGTTTATTTTTTGAATTAAAAAATACACAGTTCAACATTTGAAGTTACAAAGATTTACACTAAAAACTCTCCGTTTGACTCTTGTCTATTAGCTATCTCTCTTTCTGTAGCCAGTGTTATCATTTCCCAAGAAGTCATTCCAAACATACAGACATGCACACCTCTATTTTCTCTCTCATTTTTTTCCCCATAAGCGGCAGCAAACTCTGTATGCTGTTCTGCACCTTTTCTTTTCGCTTAAAAATAGATCTTGAAGATTTATATCATATCAGTCCATAATGACAGCCACCCAGGTTGTTTGGTATCACAGCCAGCAGAGCAGGAAGTGTCTGTGCGCACAGACTATTTGCACGGGTGAGACCATCTTTAGATTTGTGCCTAGAAGTGGGGGTGCAGCGTCAAAGGGAATGTGTTTGTAATTTTGAAAGATGTTCCCAAATCCCCCTACCTGGGGGTTAGAAAAGGAACTTTTCTATAATTTAAATTTATATAAATTTAAATTTTATATAATTTCAAGTCATAAAGATAACAAGTAAAAACAATGACATGTGTGTATAAAACTAATAAAACCTGGGAGGAGACAAAGAAGAAAGAAGAAGTGCCAGGAAAAATACTGATTATCTTTCCTGATGGGGAGTCGGTACATAATGTTGAGAAGCAGTTCAAGGTGCTTACCTCTGGGGCAAGGGTGGAAAATCTTTTGTTTTTATTTTCTATTTTATATGCTTCAAAAATGATTAGGTCATGTACTCGTGTTTCTGTGAAAAATCAGAAAATAAAATGAGGTGGCGAGGTGAAAGCTGTATTAATGTCACAGGAGTATCACCCCAGGGTCTTAGGTACAGGCCTTGTGGAAAACCTCTGTGGGGAGCACACTTCCACAGGCCCGCAGGTGCCTGAGATTTTACTATGAACATTGGAGACATCGTGTACTCTCGGTGTTAATTCTAGATCCACACTCCCCACTCCCAACCAGAGGGTTTCTCAGAGGCAAAAACAAGAAGGAACTCCTTCAAAGTTTCTGGATGCCTGGGACTTCCTGGTGGTCCAGTGGTTAGGACTCCGAGCTTCCACTGCAAGGGGCACGGGTAAAAAAAAGTTTCTGGATTCCTGTTCTAAGGATAAAATCAGAACAAGGTGCCCAAAAGAGAAAAGAACTGCTCAGAGCACAGGGTGTGGGGTGCAGTCAGCGTGGCAGTTCTGCCTGGAACTGATGAGGGAGATGAGAGGAAGGATTTCACCCTCCAATCTTGTACAACCCTTGTTGGGCACTTGATAAACGCCTCATTCCACTGGTTTTAAGTTGCTGTTTTTCCCACATTTCCACATTCTGGAAGTGAAGATATGTCTTGCCATGGGAGATGGCCGGTCCCTACTCCACTGGAGCATCCCTGCCTTCCTAGTGGTACACAGACTAAGGGCCTGCCTCCCGCAGGGGTCCTAGAGGGGCCACTATATCTCATCACCATGATGGCCGGAGTCGGGCGTCTCCAGCCCTTGGCGGGGGACATTCTCCGCCCTGCTCGGTGGCTGCAGGCGGCCCCGATGTCCCCAGCCCGGCCCCCCTGTCTTGCAGGTGTCGCCGCCGGCTGTCATGGGCAAGCAGAACAGCAAGCTGCGGCCTGAGGTGCTGCAGGACCTGCGGGAGAACACGGAGTTCACGGACCATGAGCTGCAGGAGTGGTACAAGGGCTTCCTCAAGGACTGCCCCACCGGCCACCTGACCGTGGACGAGTTCAAGAAGATCTACGCCAACTTCTTCCCCTACGGCGACGCCTCCAAGTTCGCCGAGCACGTCTTCCGCACCTTCGACACCAACGGCGACGGCACCATCGACTTCAGGGAGTTCATCATCGCACTGAGTGTGACCTCGCGGGGCAAGCTGGAGCAGAAGCTCAAGTGGGCCTTCAGCATGTACGACCTGGACGGCAACGGCTACATCAGCCGCAGCGAGATGCTGGAGATCGTGCAGGTGCGGCCCGGAGGGAGGGGCAGGTGGGGCGGGGGCCTCGCCTGGCCCGGGGCCTTCCCAGCCAGGTGGCTGCCAGCCCCTCCCGCGCGCGCCCTTTTGAAAGGGAACAGTTGTCATCGGACCGGCGGGTCCTTGCAAATAGTGATGAGAAGAGCCTTTGTTTGCTGGCCGTACATCAGGCCTGCCCTAAGCACTTCGATAAGTCTTCTCAACCCTAATGGGGGGGGGCGGGGGCCGTCATTGTCTGCATTTCACAAAATCGGGGGGTGAGGGAGTGATCTTCTAACCATGAACGGAGCTGAGAATTATAGTGATTGAGAGGACCCTTGATGCTTGCAGAAGGCCCCTGTCAAGGCCTTTTCCAGTACCCGTATTTGAGAACGCAACAAACAGCGTGTCATGACCCCGGGAACATGCCGTTAGTTGTAAAGCAGAACTGAAACATGAGTGGTCATAGAATAAGCTCTGGCACAGAAAGCACTTCAGAGACCTCTTCTCCTCGCCTCCTGTCAACAGCTCTGGCACGGGAAGCTGTTTTCCAGAAAGAAACTGAGTGTTGTTCACTTCCCCAGCTTCCTAGGTGTGTGGTAGAGAGGCACAGAGCTGCCGCTCCCGGGGTCCCCCCTGCACCCCCACTCCTGGAGCCTGGGGGGGTTCCGTTCTAGAATTCCTCAGAGGAGGGGTTCTCTACATGGAAGGAACTTCCGGGCTAAGCCACAGACAGAGGGTATCAAACCCATGAACTCCTGGACCAGCAGCAAGCGGTCTGAGGAGTGACCATCCTATTTCCCAAACCGGTGGTTTTCACACAGTGAGAATAAGTCAGCGCAGGTTCAGGGGACTCTGTGCTTCAGCCGTCACTCCTGGCTCTCAGCGACAAGCGGTGATGGAAGGAAGAAATCTCCTTCCCAGGAATCACCTGTCCCCGCCTGCAAGCTGTCCCTTCTGCTTCCCTGTCCCTGGCCAAGCAGACCGGCCCAGCTGAGACCTAGAGACACAGCAGAACAGGGAGGGGCCCTACGCCCATCCAAACGGGATCCGGCTGCTAGGCCCCCAGACCAAGTTCCCAAACGCTGAGATCCTTCCCCTGGCCCCTGCACGTGGCCCCTCGGCTGCTGAGCAGGACACCCAGCTGCTACACCTTTGTCAAAATGGACTGGGTTCTAAGTACTTCACAGCCCACCAGAGGCCAAGAAGGGTCTTGGCTGTGTCTCCTCTGCACTCAGACAAGTGCCTGGCCCGTCCCCAGGAGCGGGGTCCTGTCCCAAGAGGCTCTGAAATACACACCGGCCATGCTGTGTGGCCTAGTCCACCCCGTCCCGCAAATGGAGAGGGGCGAGGAAGGGAGAGTACGAGATACCAGAAGCCTCACTTGGGATCATTCTTTTTTGGTTTTGTTTTGTAAACCCGCTTTTTAAGATGCTACACCTCTCAGATTTCTGCTCTTGGTGTGTTGCTTCAGGAATGAGAGGATCCGTCAAGCCATTTCCGCACAGAATTCCCCTGTGGCACAGCCCCGCCCCCTCGCCTGTCACTCTGATGAGCTGCTAGTCACTGGCCTCATCTCTGCCCCCTCATCTCACACACACACACACACACACACACACACACACACACACACACACCCCACTGGGCCAGGCCCCTTGGACAGAGACACACAGAGACAGCCGGCAGCGTTGCTGAGCCCTCGGACGGCAGCATCCTGAAAAGAAGCTTCTCAGTCCCGTGGGAGAGGCCCATCTGCCCTGGCCCTGTCCTTCCTGGGGCTGGTTATGTGTTTCTCCCTGTGGGTTTCAGGGGCTAAGTCTTTTTTGCTTTTAACTAAGGGACAGCAATCCCATGTCAAGTATGTTGAGTGATGGGCTGGGCACATACGTGCCCGTGTCACTACCACCCTCGATGATGTAGGGAACATTCCCAGCCCCCCAGGACGCCCAAGAACTGTCCCACCTCCTGACCTGCAGACAACCCCTGTCTTACTAAGAGTTGTCACAGTGGGTCCTTTTGCCTATGCTTGAACTTCATGTGAACGAGTCTGGCTTCCTTTTGCTCGCATGCCGTTGGTGATATGCACTGTTGGGAGTAGCGGGGAGCATCCCGGACTCTCCTCCTGCTGGGGGCTTGGCGGAAGCTCACGCCTATGCCCCATCCACCCAGGAGCACCCCGGAACCTCTGAGCACACGCATCTATGTGCCCCTTTGCAGGCTATATACAAAATGGTGTCCTCCGTGATGAAGATGCCGGAGGATGAGTCCACGCCCGAGAAACGGACAGACAAGATCTTCAGGCAGATGGACACCAACAATGACGGTAGGTTCCCCGTGCCTCTGGGCCACGCTGCTGGGAGCAGAGATGTGTTTGGGACCCTTTCCTCCTTCCCTGCAGCTTCTCAGGCCTCGCCCGGCCCACCCCGACCTGCCTGACTACTGCAGCCATGCAGAGGGGAGAGCCGGGGTTCAGAATCTGGGGCACCTGGGTGAGTGTCCTGCCTCCTGAGCCGTGGTCTCCTGTGTGCTTCTCGAACGGGGAGACTGTAGGCCCGTGAGCATGTCCCCAGGGAGAAGAGGCAGGCGTGCCCATGGCAGCCAGGGCCTGGAGGGGTTGGGAGCAAGTGTCCAGGATGGTGGGGGTCCCTTTGCCCCCCCCATCATCCCTCCCTCATGCCTCAGTGGCCCCAGGGACTCTGTCAGAACGTGCTGGCCTGTAGCAGCAGTGCTGGGCCCACACCGCAGCACAAGTGGCGTGTCCAGGAGGGGCGGTGGCGGCCAGGCAGTGAGAATGTGCCCCCACGTTTCCTCCTGTGCCCTGGCCATGAGCCTCTGCAGGGTCCACGCCGGGAAGGTAGCTGTGAAACTGAATAGATGTGCGCCTCTTGCTGGCGCTAAGTGCAGTCCCAGAGTCAGGTCTGATTGTCTTTTGAAGGATAAAGAAATGCAGCACTTAGAAAAGAAAAAGAGAAAATACCCCCTGGACTCTGCTGGAGATTAAAAATAAGCTAATGCACAGAAAAGAGCTCCTAAACCTTAAAGTGCAGTTTGCAGATGAGGCCAACGACGGAGCCAGCAGGGGGAGCGGTGAGGCGTGGCTGCAGGCGTATCAGCTGCAAGGAAACAGTTTTCAAAACACGATCACACATAAAACAAGATGGTCTTGTGCCTGGCGTTGCCTTTGGGCCGATTTAAAACACGTCTTCCACCCTCCAGGGCAGCAGCACAGGCTTTGGGTTCAACAGACCTGCTCCAAGTCTTGGCTCTTCCAAGCCTCAGTTTACTCCTCTGTGAAATGGGGATAATAACTCAGTCTCTCTCGGGTGTGAGGATTAGCACAGAGCCCAGCCCTCCCTCCACCCCTCCTTACCCCAACCCCTCAGGGCACGCTCTGGGCACCTTCCCAGGCTGTTTGTGAACTTGGGCCTGTCCCCATCGGGACAGAGCTCCTGTGAGCCCCAGGGTCTGTCCATCCCTGGAGCTCGGGGCAGGGGCAGAGGAGGCAATGTTGGAGGAGAGAAGAGGGAAGCTGGGGTGGTCCAGAGCTCAGGCCTCATCCTTCTCCAGGGACTGCCCCACGTCCTTCCTGGCTTCCCTGCCCCCCTAGGAAAGCGCAGGTATCCCTGAAGCACCCTCTCCTGTGACCTGAGCCTGGCTGAGCGCCAGGGACACCCTGATGGCTGCTGGACAGACTGTACTCAGGGCCCCCAGCCCCTTGCCAGCCCCGCGTTCTGCCCAGAAGAGAGGCCAGTGCTTTCAGAAGCTCCTCACCCTGAGTGGTCAGAGGAACGTCCCCACCAACCGTACGAATAGTAACAAAGCCCAGTATCCCCTCTGCATCATCAGAGGGGCCCGGAGACCTTCTCTTCTGCTGAGGGGGTGGCTGCCCCTCCCTTCCCAACCCATCCCTCAGTCTGGGTTTGTTTAGTCCCCTGCGGGGCCAGCCTGTCTGCCCCGCCCCCATGCTGGGGACCCACGGGAGGAGGTGTCCCTGCAGTAGGCAGGCGGGAGGTCCCTGCTCACTCACCGAGGGCATCCTGCGGGCCAGGCACAGGCTGAACCCCTCAAGCACGTCCTCTCCATCAACCCTCCCAGTGGCCCTTTGAGATGGGCGTTCCCACGATCCCACCGCACAAAGGAAGACTCTGGGACGTGGCGAGGTTGGTAGCTTGCCCGTGGCGGCAGAGCTGTGAGCCCTTGGTGTGCTGGGCACGGCCCCGAGCGCCTGTGTTCCCTTAACTGCTGTCCTCTGGGCTAGATGGCTCTGTTCGACAGCTGCAGAGCCTCAAACGCAGAGGCAAGAAGTGGACTCCGCACCCAGCCCTGGCCCTCTCCACCCCCAGGTTAGTTATAGATCAGAGGCAGAGGCCGTGTTCTTCTGGACAATGCTCATGTGTCTTAAATAAAGCATGGGGTGATTTCTAAAAGGGTTTGAATTGCCCCACCAGGCACAGCCTGCTACCGTACTGCGTACGTCCTTTGAGGTGCCCAGTGCTTTGCAGTGAGCACTGAAAACAAGAAAGTTTTTTCCAGAAATGCCCTCAAGTGAGTGGAGCCTGGATGTGTCCAGCTTTGGGAGGGCTCAAGACTTGGACCAAAGGGGGCATCCCTGACACAGAGGCTGTCCCCGTGCTCTCCTAAGGGTAAAGAACAGCAAGCACTGGCTAACTCCCATTTCTCCCATCCTGCATCCCACAGGCAAACTGTCCCTGGAAGAATTCATTAAAGGTGCCAAGAGTGACCCATCCATCGTCCGGTTGTTACAGTGTGACCCCAGCAGCGCGAGTCAATTCTAAGGGGTCGGCATCTGGACAGTGCAGAGAAACACAGGCTTGTCTTGCCATTTAAGCTTTGCTTGCAAAAGTGGATGCCTCCTCAGTCATTCCTGCTCTCCTGGAGCGGCCAGGCGACACACACCTGCTCGCTCGGCGGCCGCGCCTCTCTCCTCACCTGGCCTTCTCCCACCCCCTCCCCGGTCCCTCCAGGGCGACTCCCAGGGGTGTGTTTACACGCAGGGCTCACGGTGTCCTCGCTTCTGGGGCACCTCCCCGCCTGCAGGGAGTCCAGAGGACACGCCGAGGATCCCAATGGGACTTTCTAAGATCGCGCCAAGGCCAGCTGATTGATTTTGTGATTGCAGGTGACTCCATGGGAAAGATGGGGACAAGAACGGAGGGAGAATAGACGGGCAAGCCCTCCCCGTGCATGGCTCCACCCAGCTCGTTCGTTTTCTCTGACCAAAGCCGCTTGCACGTATATATACTGTGGTCTCCTTTCTTTTAATATATAAGTTATACATACGGTGAAGTGAAATGTAATGTGTAGGTCCTATATTTAATGCCTCGATCGCCTTTGAAGCGTGGTTCCCTCGTGGCCTGTGGTCCCTCTGAGCCTGGTTCTTTTGTGGTATGATGCCCTCAATCTGCCCTTTTTCGAAAGGACATGCATGCGTGCCCAGGGCTGTGGAGACCCTTCCGCCCACCTAGTGAACGCAGGCATCTCTGTAAGGTTTGTCCTCCTTGTTGATTGGTCTGGCATTTCCTGTATTAAAATGATCAAATAAATGAAATGGTCTGAGTTTTGTGTTGGCCCGGGAGAGCCCACGTTCTGCTGTCGTGGCCTCCAGAACAGGTGGACTCGGTGGGTCCAGCTGCTGTTTGTAAACTTGGCCCCTCCTGCATCCCTGTAGCTGTCACTGTGTCTATAAATCTTGTGCAGCCTGCTCTTCAATATCTGCCCAATGCCAAGAAATACTCGTGGAGATAAAAGATGATTATTCTTGGCAGGTTTGACTGTCAGGCTTCTGCCTCCGCACCCCATCCCGGCTCCCCGCTCTAACTCCGCGGTTTAATCAGCAAGGTAGCAGGACCGCACGTCCCCGGCGAGGAAAGAGCAATGGGGACCAGGGACATCAGCATGGGGCCGTGAGGGTGGGCCTGGTGTGACCATCGGGACGCTTCTGGTCTCTGAAGCAGAAAACCCAGCAGAGGGGGCTTCAACCATAGGGATATTTGCATCGCGTGTCGGCTTGGCTGTCTTAGCAGCTGGAGAGCCGCAGCAGCTGGGGAGCGCTGCTGAGGATGTCCAGGTTCCTTCCACCTCCCCACCAATCTGCCCCCAGCCTCAAAGGCAGCTTTTGTCCTTGCGCTTGAATCCTTGGGGTTCCTGCAGGGCTGTTGCCATGCAGGGCAGTGCAGCTGACATGGGAGCCTTCCACAGGCAGGACGGGAAGCAGCCCTGTCTCCTGTTCTTCCTTGAAAGGGAAGAGAACTTCCCAAAATTCTCCTGCCCGCCACGCCCCAGCCTCACTTCTCAGTGCCTTGGCCTGGAGAGGGAGGTGACCACGACCGGCCAGTCAAGATGCACCCAGCTGATGGGGGCCCCCTCCCCCAGGGGCATGGTGCCGGGAGGGGTGAACAGGTTTGGGGTTCTGGTTCCAGGGTCTGTCACACCGGCCCACGGGCCACGGGACCTCGCTGAGTCTAGTCATCTTAATATCTTTTACGACTCCACGCCTCTGAATAGATACGGTGAGCCCACCCATATACAGGTGCCTTTCCAGCCAGTGGCACTGCCCAAGGCCAGACCTTGATGGGCGGTGCCAGCGGGCGGGGGTGGGGGGGGTGGGAGGAGGAGGCCAGGTGACCCTGGGGTGGAGAGGCAGGGTCTACAGAGAGGCAGGATGGTGCCTTCACAGCTCTGCCTGGCCTAGAGGCATCTCCCCTCCCAGCGAAGGGCTTGTATTTTACAAAATGTAACTAGAACTGGCCAAGGTTAAATCAATAGCGCTTGTTGGGGGGGGGAGGGGAGCTGCAGTGCTACTGACAGGAGACGTTGCCCAGGAATGAGGCAGGGATGGGAGTGACCACTGTAGCAGTGTTCACCGCGGAAACAGCCAACAGGGTGTCTCTCCCTCTGTGTACACTCATAGATACTGGGGTGGGATTCATTAGCAGGAGTTGGCGCATAGGATTATGGGGGCTGACTGGTCCCCAGATCTGCCAGCCGGAGACCCCGGAGAACCGACGGCATTCGTTCCAGCCTGGGTCTGAAGGCAGGAGACCGACGTCCCAGCCCAAGAACTCAGGCAGAGAACAGAACCTCCCTTGCTCGGTTCAGCCTTTTGTTCTATTCAAGTCTTTGGATGAGGCCGCTCACACTGGGGTGGGGCTGGGGAGCATGCTGCTTTACTCAGTCTGCTAATTCGAAAGCTAATCTCATCCAGGAACACGCTCACAGACACACCCAGAATAATGTTTAACCAACTATCAGAACCCCCACGACCCAGTCGAGGTGCCCTAAAATAACCGCCCCAGTGCTTCCACCCACACGTGGAAGATGTGGGTCTGGGGGTCAGTGTGATTCCTTAGGGAGTCTCAGGCGATGAAGAAACAGGCCCAGGGAAGGGAAGGGATGACCCACAGGCCTGTCACTGGCACTGGGGACTCCACTAGCAACCGGCCATGCCCCTCAGGTCCCAGGAAGTCAGTGGTGGAACTGGAACTCGTCAGATTACCTTACCCCCCAGACCGTGCGTCTTTCACTGTGTGTGTGTGTGCACGCGTGCGCATGTGTGTGTAGAAGGGCAGGTGGTGTGGTCTCTGCAGCAGGGGCTCGGTGGGGCTCGGGGGTCCGGTTTGGGGTGTGTGTCTGTCCTACGGGGTGGTGTCACAGAGGCAAGCCCAGGCACAACCCGTGCAGAGACTCAGCCTCGAGGGTCCCGTGTGTCTGGCCTGGGCCTGTGTCAGCAGGTGAGTGGCTCCTGGGGACATGTGCCAGGCTGGGTTGGGTGGCAGTCCTGTAGCTCATTCCAGGTGGCTGGGGGAGGGACCCGAGCCCCCTGCCCCTGGCTCGCAGCTGGTCCCGCCAGCTTTCACAGTAGGGCACGCGCCCTGCTCCCGACCCCAGCTTGGGCTGACAGTGGTCTCCGTGAACTTCCTGCACATCCATGCACCTGCCTTTCCCAAGTCTCTGCGCACATGTCCCTTCCTCCAGAAAGCCACACCCCGCCCCCCGACACTCCCTACAGCCTCCACACTCCCCTGGCCCACAGCGCTTCTTCCCTCGTGCTGACCTGGTAATTTATTTCCTTCTGGTCGCCTTCCCCCTGCCCCTCCCCAGAGCCAGTGCAGGCCCGGCTTAGACTTAGCTGCGCAGGGGGTTCCCTGGTGGCCTAGTGTTTAGGATTCTGGCCGTGGTGCAGCCAAAAAAAGAAGAATCAGAGGGGTTTCCTGGTTGGTGCAGTGGTTAAGAATCTGCCTGCCAATGCAGGGGATATGGGTTCGAGCCCGGGTCTGGGAAGCTCCCACATGCCATGGAGCAACTAAGCTCATGCACCACAACTACTGAGCTCACATGCCGCAACTACCGAAGCCCGAGCACAAGAGCCCATGCTTCTCAACAAGAGAAGCCACTGCAATAAGAAGCCCATGCACCATAATGAAGAGTAGCCAGCACTCTCTGCAACTACAGAAAGCCTGAAAGCAGCAAGGAGGACCCAATGCAGCCAATTAAATAAATAAATAAATACATTTATATATGTATACATAAATTAGAAGCTCAGAATGAGCGAGAAAACAAATGAAGAGTCAGCATGGGGTCCACTCCATGGCCTGGAACTGCACCCTGGGGGCCCTGGACACAGAGACAGAGGTACAAGTCTCAGCCTGGCCACTGACAAACCACATGACTGTGGACACATAAGGCAGGGGCCAGAGAGCCAGGGATGCTGACCTAGACCTTGCAGGTCAGCTGGTGGAAGGAAGGGCTGCAGGGCGTTGGGGGAGGGCAAGGATGCCCGTGGGCCAGGATCTGCCCCTCTGACTCTCCAGCTCAGAGTGAGGGCTTCGAACGGCTCCTGACTCCTCCAGAAGGGGCGGCCAGAGCCGGGGCTGGGACCAGGCACCCAGAGTGGGGGCAGTCCCGCTGTAGGAAGAGCATGGACCCAGGACCGTGCAAAGGTGGGGAGGGGGAAACACCAGCAGCCTTAGGTACCCAGGTACCCATGTGTGGGGACAAGCAGGACCTGGGCCTTGGCCTTGAGGGCTGGTCAGTGGGTTGGGGATGAGAGCAGAGCCCCTCTGCTTCCCAAGCCACCCACCCTGTAGCAGCGGGGGAGCAGGGGATGAGCCTGTCTGCACAGCCAGGGTGGGGTGAGGCATGAGGGGTGGCCGGCTGGGGCACCAGGCACGGTGTGGGCACCTCAGGAGCCCAGGGCGGGAGCACCACCCACTCCAGACAGGCAGGGGACAGGGAACACAGGCTGCAGGGACCCACCAGCTGTTCCTTGGGCGTGAGGCAGAGTGAGGGCTGGGTTGGGGGTGGCTTCATCCGTAGGGGCTCAGGAGGAGTTCCAGGGGGAGCAGCCTGGTCCAGGACAAGCTGTCTGGAGCCTCAAAGCCTAGATGCCTGGGCGTGGCTGGCCCTGGATCGCCCTGAGCTGGGCCACACACCAGTCCCCATAGCCCTCCTGTCACAGGCCTCTGTCCGTGTTTGCTGAGTGACTGAAGGACCTGACAGCTTGGTTGCGGGGCCAGACCAGCAGAAGGATCTCAAGCATGAGGTGCTGCTGCCCCCTGGTGGCTGTGACTGGGAGGGCCGTCTGGACTTGTGCGTGTGGATCCCCCAACCTGGTTTCAGAGCTTCTCCAGCCAGCTTTTTTTGGCCTATAGGAAATTTCTGTCTCTGTCCCATCTGACGGATGAGGAGCCTGAGGCCCAGGGGAGCACTTACTTCCGTGGGCCACACAGCACACAAAAGCTGAGGCTGGGCTCCTGGTACCCGAGACTCGGAAGCCTTGTCAATAGGGTTGTCATGTAAAATACAGGCTGCTCAATTAAGTTTGAATTTCAGGATTGCCATATACACATTACTAATAAGGAAAATAATACCAAATTGTACACTCTAAATATATGCAGTTTATTGTATGTTAACTGCATCTCAATAACACTTCTTAAAAAAAAACAACCACAAAAAAAACCCTAAAATATACTCAAAAAAAAAAAGTTTGAATTTCAGATAATTCAGTTACTGGTTAGTAATCTTTCAGTATTCATCTGTTCCATGCAATGTCTTATATTTTTATTTGCTAAATCTAGCAACCGTGCTTGTCAAGCCATGGAGCCGAGACCACACAGTCCTCAGGGCAGGTCAGAAGCTGCAGGGGCCACGTCACAGGCCACCCCCATGCACGTCATCTCTTGACCCTCCTCATTCTAAAGTCAGCAGTGAGGATGGAAAGAATTCTCCTACTCTGCAAAATAGCAGAAAGCATTTCTCAGGTGTTTTCGCTCAGTGCTCTAAACTCTGAGCTTCACTGACGCCCCTCGTGACTGCCAGGTAGACACCAGCAAGCCCCATGCTAGGGGAGGAGGCCGGGGGTGGGGGGTGTGCCCTGTCACTAGCTGAGCCAAAGCCAAGTCAGCTGGGTCAGGACAGCCCCAGGCCCATGCGTGGATGCAGCCTCTGCGGGCTCCAGGCCACCCCGGGATGCTACCAGCGGCCAGGGAAAGAGGCTGGGAGAGAGAGAGGACGAGGAGCCGTGTCCCTGCCCTTGGTGGGACAGAGATGGGGGCTCCTTCCAGCCATGGTTCTTTTTCTTCGGTAAGTGGCGAAGTCACCATTGTAGGGGTCACTGTGGGGGGTGCGGGGAGCACAGGGCTACAGAAGACAAGCTGCGTGAGGCCTGTGTAAGCCAGTGGACCCCCTGCAAGGCAGCACAAAGGCTGGTCAGCTGGGAGGCTAGAGAGGGCTGTCAAAGGCATGGCCAGTGGTCTGTCCGTAGGCTTCTGGCCTGGCCCTGGGTGCAGACTGGTCCAGATGTAGACTCAGTGTCTGATCATGTCCCTAGGCGACTGATCTCTTGACAGGGCAGGTAGCCCCATCTGGGCAGGACGGGGTGGGGGGGTAGGTAGAGGTTGAGTCCTTGGCCCCAATGGCTCTGCTGCCTCCATCAGCCCCATGAGCAGGGTGGGCAGAGCCAGCCCCGCCGGCCCTTGTTCAGCTCGTGGGCACACGAGTCACATGACTGAGGGCTTTTCCTCTGAGCCTCTTACCTCACCTGGGAGGCATATTTTATATAATTCCTTTAAAATCAGCGATATACACATGTATAAGTGCGTACAAAGTCAGTCTCCACTCCCCTCCCCAGGCCTCCATTCTCCTGCTATGTTTCTTGTCAGTTCTTCCAGAAGTTTCTGTGTATGTGCAGGTATGTGCGTGCAGTGTGGTTTGCTTTTTACAGAGAGCAGCTCACTGCATGGGGCTCCTCACACGGCTCTCTCCAGCTTGGAGGTGGCCACCCTCTCCCCCACAGCTCCCACGTCTTGAAGCAGTCACACGGTCTGCTCCAGCGATCACGTCATCAGTGCCCCCTCGATGAACAAACAGTTTCTCATACGTGCTGCACAGACACTGTCACAATGAAAAGCCTTGTAAGAGGATGTCAGGAAATTCTTACAGGTAGAATTGTTGAAGCAGAGATAAGGTGGATTATTTTTTATATTGCCAAATTCCCTCCAGAGAGACTGTTCTTAGTCTCTCTTTCCCACCTGCCATGGGCGAGCCTGCCTGCTTACCCAGCAAGCAAGTGAACTCTTCCATCTTTGCCAACTGACAGGTGATGAAGATTCTCACGGATTTAACATGCACTTGAGTTTTAAACTTTGTTCAGGTTCATAGTTTCATTTTCTTTTCTGTGAACCTAAGTGTATGTCTTGCCCACTTTCTATTGATTTTTTTATTGATTTATTGGAGCTCTTTTATTACAAAAACTGGTCCCTTCCTGTGTGTTAATTTTCCCATTTGCCCTTTGCATTTTTGACTTCAAATGTTCTAATAGCTTTGTGGCCTAATCTGTCACAATGAAAACTTTCACCTGGGCTTTACTGTGGTATAAGGAACACCAGTGGCCTTTTACTTTTCCCAGGTGGTTACCCATTGCCCCACAGTCCCTGTCCCCATTCTGGGATGGGCCCAGCAATCTGCATTTTGAGACGCCCCCCAAGTGATTTGAACGCAGGGCCTGCCAGGCTTGGGATCCACTGCCTTTACCTTGGACCAGTAGCCCCTCCCACGGGGGCCTGCATGGAGACTCCAGCACCCTCAGGAGGAACAGTCACCCACTGCCTCAGTGGAGACCCGAGCTATATTCACTTCAAATCCAAGTCTAGAAATGTCATTTCTGCAAATGACCAGACAGTATCACCCTTGACAAAGATAATTAAGTACATGCCGCAAACTAGAACTTCAGAGGGTCCCGGAGGACAGTATTGACACACTCCATCCTCTTTTACTTACATCCAGGTGCAGGGCCTAGGGGAGGCCATTTGGCCCAGCCCAGGCCATGTCACCATACAGATTCCAGGGCTCAATAGTAGCTTCGCCAAGCTGGCAGGGGCCAGGTTCACAGGCTGTTGTACGGGTGGCACAGGAGTACCTGAGGCTACTTCTGTCCCCACTGGTACTGCCCAGTTGATTGGACTCCACTTTACAACAGGCAGTTCCCAAGCCCCCAGTACTGCATACTTTGAGTGGAAAACCCCTCCTCTTTTCAATTCAAGCTCAGTGCTGTCAAGTAGGGTGCCTTGTTATTTCTAACTTCCAAAAGCAGGACTAACCACAATCTTAATCTGGCGTTTCTTGGCACTTAATCCATACACAACACCAACTCCTTTACTGAGAACATTAGCGGGCAGACTGAAGACCCAGAAAAGGATGTGCTCACAGGAAGTAGAGCAGACTGTCCACTCAAGTGTTCTCTCCCCTCTTCCGCCTAGACTCCAGTCAGACCTATTTTCTTTGTGGCTCCTGAGAAGTCTTATTCAGGGGTCTGGCAACTAGAGCAATGTTCTCAGGCCCAGGAAGGGACACCAAGGGCCGGTGACAAGCCAAGCCCTAGTCTGGCTAAGCAGCCAAGAGGTGACGTCAGCCATCACAGCAATGCGCTGTGCTCAGGTAGAATCCAGATCTTGGGGGAAGGTGGCTTCTTGAAAACACAAGAAGTCACTCCCCTCAACTCCTTGGTATTAACAACATCAGCAGAGGCACTTAATTTAGTCCCTGAGACGTAAGAAGCTGCAGCATTCCCCTCTGTACCACGTGCTGTCTTCCTGTGTGCCTCTAATGAAGCTGGTGAGACACTCAATGCCGTCTACAGAGACTGGTGCAGAGTTGCAGTTACTAAGCTGACATCTGCCTTTTACACGGCCTTCCTTCCTCCCTCCCTCCTCCCTATGCTACAGCAGGAATTCATAATTCCCATTTTAGAAATTTAGTACGAGCGCCTGCCATCCTTTATCAAGCGGGGGGGGGTTACAAGTTGAATAAGAAAATATAAAAGGCCAAGGTCAGAAGATAAAGATCTACAACACATTGTAATAACTGCCAAAAGCTGTGCTACACTAGTTCCTAACTGTGCAACTCTTCCTGCGAGTGAAGTCTAGATGGGAAGGGCATGTGTCTGGTCTCTGGAGGCAGGGTTCAGAGGGCCCGTGCACCTCCTGTGGGCACCGGCTTGGTTAACGAGGGGCTCTGGGCACCCCAAGCTCACAGTAGCCATCCAGGGTGGACTGAGCTGTTAACAGCAGAGGCGTTGCACTGTCTCGGCCCCCCTTTTCCTTCCACTGCATGGGGCTAGACCCATTTACTATTCTTTGTGAGAATCCACAGAAAACTTTCTACAGGACTCAGGGACTTGAAATAAAAAATGTCAAACAGGAAAAAGGCATTCCATGGATTTTCAAAATATTAAAAAGCCGTCAACACCTTAGTCCTCTGGGACAATTTTCTTGGCCTATGGGAAAAAAACATCAATTCTCACCTATAAAACACACTTGAGGTGAGCCATTTGGAATGGACACACTGTAAAAATTTCCCATGCCTAATTATTTCAAGATACTTTATTTTTTTTTAAAACAGGTCACAACACTAAGCTTCCAGCCCACTCTGCCAATGCACAAGCTACAAACGCTTGCTTAGCAGTTGAGGGGCACACTTTAGTAGCATGTTTGAAAAGTGAATAAAAATCCATATAAAACAAATATTCAAATAGTTTCCATAGGAACACAGATAAGTGTGACCCCATTGCCTAGTCTTCCATATTGTTGCATCTGTGCCAACCCTACTCACATAGACATCTCAAAACTAGCAGTAATTAAGTTAAATGGTCCCCCCCCCAGACCCTTAAATCGAGCTAAACTCGCAGTTAACAGCTACAAAAATGGTATCTACACATTAATACGAGCTGAAGCACAGGCTGCTGGGTGCCGTTTCATTCCACTCTCCCAAGCACAGGACACAGGCAGGGTGCCAACATCCTGCTCCTCTACTCCGGGCGGGAAGTCGTGGTTCTGGAGTTGCTGCATCAGTTGCCTGAAAGAGACAGAAGTGGCACGTTCAGAAACCCTGAGTCACCCCTCACCGAGCAGTTTCACACTGAGAAACTGAGAATAACTTATGCACGAGCCTATTTACAACCTTGGTTGCTACTGTCATCAGCAAGCAATTCAATGCAGTTCTACCGCAAGCATCTCTTCAGAACCAACCTTTTGGTAATAAGGGAACCACAAGTCACACACACTAATAACAATATTCTAGTTGCACAGAAATATCCTGATCAGTCTTTTCTCAAATGATTACGCCTTAAAAACCTGAAAATACAGATCACTATTATTGGAGGGATTTCCCTTCCCTTGTATTTTCCAAAATTTCTACAGCATATATTAATATGAGGAGAAAAAAACAAACAAAAAAACCACTGTTGACATTTAATCATAAGCAAAGCAATTTCTTATTCGACTAGACACGAGCAAAAATAAATCTTGGAAGGTTTTATTTCATTTTCTTATCAGAACCATACACACACACTGTTGTCACTAACCATGTTGGCCCTGACATCACATAGTAGATGGTTGGTCTCTGGAACCCATTGAAAGTAGAAGCAGCAGCGACAGTGTAAGCACCCATGTTTTCAAAGAGCATCCAATCGCCCACATGCATCTCGGGCAAGTTACAGCGCTCAACAATGCGGTCCAGGCCATCACAGGTCGGTCCCCAGATGCTGGACGAATAATACTTCTCATCTGGTTTGGGTCTCTACATTTGAGAGAGAGAAAAACACAGCTGCTTACACGTGTTCTGCCCAATCATCTTAACTGCTGTATATAGCATGTCCACAAGGTACCTTCTGCAGAAGAGGCTTCACGTGTGCGTGATCGTAAAGGATGCAGTTGAATGACCCATAGACCCCATCGTTCACATAATACATAAACGTCTGGTCGCTCGACTCATCTTCATCTAGAAAAGCAGAATCAGTCTCAATTACCACTTTACATACCAACTTTCAGTTATACATGCAACGATTCATCCTTTGTACGTACCATCAGAGCCTGTCTGCTCCTTTAATACGAGTTTTTTGGCAATGATATTAACTGCGAGCGTGAAAGCTGATGCAACGTAGTATCTGCCTGGCTCAGCTATGATTCTTACTCCAGAGTCTGATGGAAAATACTTGTCCAAGGCTGGGTTGATTACACTGGTGATCTACCAGAAAGAGTCAAAAAGAGAGCAGTTGGTCACAAGGGGAACTCATACAGACCAGCGCTTTGTGACACGACACATCAAAAACACCAAGAGCAGCCACTGACAGGGAGGTTTATTGTCAAGAAAATCATCTCCCTGAAAACCAGCCTGCACGTCCCTGTGGTTTCATTGATCCCCCTCCAGACACCCCTGCTACCCGCTTTAAGATGTCATGGGTATGACTTTATTAAACAATGATACACATTCATTACCAGTTTCAAGGTGCCTAAATATTCTTATGTAGCAAATACATGTCAACAGGAATAAACCTTTCTATTCTGCCTACTCACATAACTTCAACACATAAGCATTCGGCTATGTATAAATACAGCTGATTTACTCTGCTGTACAGCTGAAACACAGCATTGCAAAGCAATTATACTCCAATAAATATGTATCTAAAAATACAGATTTGCTTTATAAATGAGCAGCATATAATGGCTTAACTTCTTAAATGATTAAATCACTCAATGTTTTAAGAAAAGGAAGCACAAACACTGGCAAATGTACTGAAGTTGGCAGGTTCTCTACCTCCACAGCAACAGTTCTCAATGTAATCAATTTTCCCAAGACTTTTGGGAAAAGTGGCTCATTTTAGAAAACCAAAAGAAATTAAGTACAAAACCAAAAGATATTAAGTACAATTTTAACAGCATAAAAGTCATTCGAAATACCACACCAAGACACTTATTTTCAGGTTTGTACAGTCCCTTTTGCTATTTGTTAACAAACAAGTTTTGAAATATTCCAAAAAGGAACTTGCTAAGTAAGAGCTGTAGATTTTAGTTTTGTTATAAATTACCTCTTCAAATTTGAGCTTTACATCCTCAGATCCAGGAAAGCCACCACCAATATCAAGCAGGTACATGCTGAAACCAACCTCAGCCTAGAGTCAAGAAAATTAAGTCAATCAAATAGCCAGATTCATAACAAGTCATGAAAAACGCATACAGCAGACAGGGTTAAATGTCTGTAACATGACCTTCCAAGGTCAATTCTAGGATTAGAACTAGTTACATCACCCTTGCCCCCCTCCTCCCACACAGGCTTCACATATACTCACTCCCATGTCAAAGACACAGCGGGCATCAGAGATGGCCTGCACAAAGGTCTCTGGATCCGTACAACCACTTCCTACGTGGAAGCTGGGGCCAAAAAAGGAGAATATGTTACTTCTTACCATTTCTGGAAATAACTATTCATAGTGGGAGAAAACCTATAAAACTTGCATTGTTTAATCTTAATTTCTACTTCTGCCATCACCAAGATCTCACCTGACACCAATGACGTCAATATCTAGCTCTTTTGCCCGTTCCAGAAGAAGCCTGCTGGTTTTGAGTGTGGCACCAAATTTGACACTGAGGCGACACACTGCTTTGGAATCATCCGTGGCGATCCGCAAAACCAACCTAGAAGCAAGAACAGTGTATTAAACTCCCTGAGAGGGAAGATCGCCTACAGCCATGGTTAAAACAGACTCCTTGGCTCTGATACCCTGTGGTTTGAGTTTAATTTGCTTTTATTAATCAAGAGGGTTTAAGGTTTTTTCTCTGACCCAGTACACAGATAATTTGCTAAAGTATGGAAATCTAACAACTGGAAATTTGAGTTTGTTTGCCCTTATTATACAGATGCCATATCTGACCTTGCCCTCAAATGGAGGAGTAACTCACTTGGCCTTTGGATGTGCCCTGGCAACTTTCATCAACTCGACTTCACTATCAAAAGTCATCATCTGGACTCCATTATTGGCAGCGTATTTAATCTGAGATACTTGTTTACAAGGATTTGCATAGATGATCCTCTCTGGAGGTACCCCAAGACTCTGCACCAACTGGATTTCAGTCTGAAAAAGAAGAGGTGTTATACTACAGGTAGCTAATACATGGAAGAAACAGAAAGACAAGGGAAGCTGTCACCACACCCACTCGTCCACTGACATCTACTGCCCAAGCAATGCTATTGTGATTCACCCTGCTGGGAACACCTGGGCCATTACACTCACTGGAGTTCTGCTGCTTTTGCTCACCTTGCTGGCACAGTCAAATCCTGTCCCTATGGCAGCGAGGGTCTTCACTATGGTTCTGCTATCATTGCATTTGACTGCATAAAAGGGGGTGACCCGAGGAAGAGCTTTTAACCATCTTAGATGTTTCTTCAGAATGTCTCCCAGGTCAGCAACATAGAAGGCATCCTTATCGTCCTGCAGTAAGAGTGGTTACAGGAAACCCATTAGCAGTCTCACAATACGTCCAACGTGCAGCCTTCCCTTCTCTTGCCTGTCGTTCCCATGAATCCTGCTCTATTTAGTCAATCACTGACATGAGCATCACTGTTGTTATTGGGAGATCCGTAACCAATTAAAGTCTAAACTCCCTAACAAGACATTTCCAGCCATAAGACCCCACTGAAGCTTCCCATTCAACTGCTCAAAATTCTCAAAGCTGCACCCCCAACAAGGACTTAACATATACTTACAGAAGAAGAAACTTCATTAATTTTTTGGTCCAGAATGTCCTTGGCAGTAAAGCCTTCATCCAAGAAATGGCAGTCAAACTCTTCATTACTAAAGTTGTTCATGGTTTCTTGATCTTTCTGAAATAACAAACTGCAAACAGGGCAGACAATTTACTCAGAAGTCTTAGCAACACTTAGTAACTTTTAACAAGATAAACCTGCAACAACCACAAATACTTACAGGGAAAACTAAGAGATGGAATTTAAAGAAATTATGCCAGCTTTTCACAAAGGCAATTCTCCAGGAATTCCAAGTCCCACAAAGCTGTATGTGCCCTCAGTGCAGCAGTGGAAATGTTCTGTCTGATAAACACACAATCCTCTGTCCACCTTTGGAACACATTAAATTGGAATATCAGTTACTGACAGCACACACAAGTAGCAGGGCTACTCAAGGACCCTCCACAGATACCTCACTCACTGGGTTTGGGAAATCCCATTATTCCTAGGTTTAAGTCACATGATTCCATAAACCTCAATGGAATGATGACACCACAGATTAGTGTCTTTTCACACTAAACTTCCACATATATTACCACCCACCTCAAAAAAAGCATTTTACACATCCCTGCTAAAAAATTAATGCAGAATGCAGGTTTCAGACGCTTTCCTGCACTTAGTTCACCGATAGGGAAAAACTTTCATGACCGTTAGCTTATTTTCAGACCCGTTTTTCTTTAGAAGCTTAAAATACCAGTACAGTAATTTTTCAAAGCTGCTGTATAAACATCTTGCTATTTTCTAAGGCTTATACAGAATAATTTTTAGTGAGTAACAGACATCTTTGCTCTCAATCTACTGAGTACTCTTAAGTTTCCTGAAAATTTTATAAGCTAATTTTCATGCTAGGCATTTTTTTAAATTGCAATCTTTGAATCAATACAATGTATTACAGTTTCTGTATCTGATCAGAAATCAGTACTCAAACCAGCGTGGCCTACTAAATTAGCAATTAAAGGAGTCCCGACTGTCCTTACTGGCACTTTAATACTTGCTTAGCTATAAATGATAATCACCTGTGAATAATTTTTACTAACTTCATGAATAACAAAAATAAGCAAACAATAATTGGTGAATAAGCAAAACTAAAGCTCATTTAACAGAGCCACTGCCCTTGGCCTTCGTGAAATGTGACTTTGGTCAATGACAGTTATCCTAAAATTACTGATTTTAACCTATTTAATTTCTGCCAGCGAGGGCTTTTCCACTGTGCAACCCACTTCAGTGCCTGCAGCCTACAGGCAGAGGTCAGGCAATGGTTCAGGGCCAGTCTGTTCTGGCATGGGACACTATGAGAGGCGCAGGGGGACGGGTCTGCCATAAATCCAAACCCAGGCCTGGTAGAACTTGCAGGACTTGATCTAATGTGACTTGCTGGCATTGTCAACCTCCCACATTGCCTAAATCGCCCTCCGAGGCAGGGAAGAGACTAACTGCGAGCAAACCCATTTTGTCTATATAACATTTAAATAGCCTCACTGGTGACAGATTAGGTCTTGTTAAACATTTTTAAGGCAATATTCAGGCTTAAACTTTGGAAGTTTTTGTTTATCTGAAACACACCACTATTAAGTATTTTGCTTTGTTTAATCCTCCAAAGCTTTGTTTCAATAACTTTTGATATAAAGAAATTTCACCCAACACCACCTTTTGATGTTCTTTCTGTATAGCTAAGTTATTTAAAATGACTCGGATTAGCACAAGATAGCACTTCCCTGCCATGAAATTCTTTACTGCCAGTTGACTAACATAAGAAAGACAAGTACTAATTCAAACAGCAACTAAAAATTTTAATAGTCAACTAAATTACGCCCAATTTTAGGTATGAACAAAATCAACACACTCTCTGTCCTTCCTAGACATTTCTAGGAAGTTCTGCGCCCCACACTTTCCCCCATTATTTCGCATTTTCAAACACAGTTGGCCTTCTCGGGAAAATCTTGAGACTGGCTCCTATGTCTGAGTCTGTCCGCCTGAGCT
Source organism: Hippopotamus amphibius kiboko (assembly GCF_030028045.1). Classification (NCBI taxonomy): domain Eukaryota; kingdom Metazoa; phylum Chordata; class Mammalia; order Artiodactyla; family Hippopotamidae; genus Hippopotamus; species Hippopotamus amphibius. The sequence goes on along the minus strand of NC_080192.1, from coordinate 141,802,768 downwards.
GGGATCTTAATATCCAAGGTTTTTCTTAAATCACCAAGTCATTCAAAGATTCCGTAAACAATTCTAAGCCACGGCCGGCTGCGTATTATCTGTTACTACAAGGTTATCTTAGCTCTAGCGACCCTAGTGGGTTTCCATATTGGGTCATTCCCTCTGTACACACAGCAAAAATAAAAGCTAAAACGGAAGAAAGGAAATTCCAGGGCAACCCAACGGAATCGCACGTCTCCTCGTCACAGCGCCGAGCGCCGGCTCGCCTCCTACCTCTCCTGCACCTGCTGCGGGACGGCCACATGGGTTTAAAAGAAAACAGCGGCTGAAGGAACGACCGAGCCTGCCGAACAGCTTCCGGCTCACAAACCCTCCCGGACGTGGTTCGCAGGAGGCGAAACCTGGGCCGCCGCAGCCCAGGATGCCCCGAGCCGGGAGGGCGGCCGCCGTGCGCGCCCCGGGCCGGGCGGGGGGGGGGGCGGGGGAGCGGCGCCCGGCTCCACCGGGGACGCCAGGCGCACCGAGGCCAGCGGCCGGCGGCCGGCTCTGCGGCCACGTGTCCCCGCCGCTCCGAGCGCGGGGTCTGCTCCGGCCTCCCGCCGGGCCCGCGCGCCAGGACACGTGGCCGTCACCCCCCCCACCCCACCCCCCGGGCCTCCAAACCGTCCGGACGCGCCCCGCGTACCTCAGAGCGCACGGGCGCCGCCGCGCGCAGACCCCATGGAGACCAGAGGCCGGCCGCCCCGCCGCTGTCCCCGCCGCCCCGTCAGCCGCCCGCCCGGCCGCCCGCCGCCTCGCTCCCTCCCGCGGAGGACCGCCGGCCCGAGGTGGCGCCGGAGCGCTGGCAGAGGGGCGACAGCGGCGGCGGCGGAGGCTGAGGGGACTGACAAAGCCCGACGCGCCGCCGCTCCGCTACTTATAGCGCCGCGCGTGTCGTCATGGAGACGCACCAGCTCAAACCAGCCGCGATCGGTTCCGTCCGGGCGTCCTCCCAGGGAGGGGACGGGCAGCGGCGGCGGCCAACCCGGGGCCGGGCCGAGGGGCGGGGGGCGCGGGAGGCTCAACGTCAGCGCTTCCGAGCTCCGCCCACCCCACCCCGCCCCGCCCGCCCCGCCCCTCCCGGGCCCGCTGCAGGCATGCGCACGCGCACACGCCGCGGGCCCCCGGCTCCACGGGCGCGCCCTCGGGCGGCCGCGCCCGGCCCTCCGCCTGAGGCTAGGAGGCGCCGGCGAGCAGTTGCAAAAACTGCCTCTGACCTCCGCGGGATTTCAGCATCTGCGCCAAGCAACGCTGTTCTTCCACCTGGTATTAAATGCCTCGTGCCCTTGGGCGGAGAAAGGGAATCGCAGGCGCGAGCGGGCCACGTGGACCACCTGGCGGACTCTGGCCCCCTCTGCCCGGCTTCTCCATTCTTGTGGGAGGGCCCTGGAAGTGGTTCTGGCGCAGCCCCACCCCACGAAGAAGGGGGCAGAGGCGCGGAAGGGAGAAGGGTCACCCGACAAGTTCGCGGCACAGCTGGGGGCAGCTCCCGAGCCCCTGCGCCTGTAAACCGTGGCCAACAGATCCTAGGTGTCTTCCAACTAGGTGGCATGCAGCAGTGGACAAACGAAAATACACGTTACGCTTATTAAGCCAAAGACTCGTCTAAGCGCATTAGGGGAAGGGGTAGGAGGGAAAAGGCCTGCAAGGCGCCGAGCCGCCCGCTGCCCTTTGCTGTATTGGGTGGCGCTTATCAGTGACTTCTTTAAGGGCAGCTGCAATTGGCACGCTTCGGGAGAGTTATGTGAGTCCCCGCATACCAACAGTGTCTACCCAAGGAACACATAGGGCGAAGACTGTAAGGACTTCGAAGGCCAAGGCTCTGGCGGAGAACTGGCCTCTCCGCGGGCAGGCCACCCCCCACTGCCCACCCAAGGGAGGGCTTTGGGGCAGTTTTTCCCCTTGCATGTTCACCGTTCCTTCCACTGCGGGCAAAATCCAACAGATGATTATGTCCCAACCTAGGGTGTGACGGATCTGAGGGCTGCGGGTGGGAGTTTAAAGGTGTGAAACTAGCCCCAGCCACACAGTCAGTGCAGGAGACCCCGGAAGAGCTCAAGTACTGTAGCCCACCTTGGCCCCAGCTTGCTGTGTGACCTTGGGTAAGTTACCTCCCTCTTCTGAGCCTCAGGCGAAGGCTGGACCAGATAACCCAAGGATATTTACAGCTACAAAAACCTCCTTTGTGAGGAGTGAGCCCTTCTTTGATGAATGTGGGAATGAATGAATGATCTGACTCTCCCTGGAGCGTGCATGCCTTCCACAGAATCAAGAACGGGGAAAGCAGAAGTAAACAGTCGTGCGTCTTCACACGTGAGGGGCTATGACAGGCCGAACTCCCTTTTCTCTTGGGCACCCTGATCAGCTTTATTTTTACATAGTCCTTGAGCAGCCACTCGTTACCAAGTACCCATCTAGGAGAGGGAGGGGTGTTATCCCCACCCCAGCACGTTCAGTTCCTAGGAGGGAATGAGATTAACCATGAAATTAATAATCACATCAGAGAACATTACAGCCCCAGGCACTAAGCGGGACAGCTTTGATTTCAGGGTGAACACTCTGGTATTTGTCCCGCTCCCTGAAGAAACATTTTGTTCCAGTGACACGCAGATTTTTCCTCAAACTCCGGAAGTCTCTCATGTCCAGTGCCGAGGCCAATAGGGGAGCATTGTCTGCACTGCCCAGCTCTCCAAGGCACATCAATCAACCAGTCCCTGCGTGGTGAACACTGTCCCCACTATTCGGCTTCCTCCCAGCAGAGGGAAGCGGATGTCTCAGCATGTGGGATCCTAGTAGGACTCTGGTGTGGAGGGAAGGACAGCCAGCGCCCATCCTGCCAGCAGCTTGCCGTTGTGTGACCTGGACCATCTCGACCCTCTGTAAGCCTCTCTTCCTTCAGCCATCAAGGGAAGAGTTTGCACCTGATCTAGGGTCCCTTTCAGCTCCGTTCTGTGATCGTATTTTAGAATTAGAAGTATTAGCTGGAACAAAGAGGTGAGTCCTGGATTCGGTAAGCCAGGTGGTCTGTCCCTCTGCTGCTCACGTGTGCAGCTCCCACGCTGGTCACCTCCACACACCGCCTCTTCCTGCTAGCCCACCCCAAACATGCAAACTGCCCCTATGCCACACTTTCCTCTGGGGAGGACTGGCCTTGCCCAGATGACCCGTCTTGACCCAGATGGGGAAACAAGCAAGGGGAGGAGGAGGAGCTGCTTCCCTGAGAGCTGGCCCTGCTGGCTGCAGGCGGACTCTTACAGTTTTGGCCTTGGGTCTGGGAGTCAGCAGGCCTGAGTCATTGAACGCAGTTACTAATCTGGATCGGAGAAGATAAACCTGCAGTGACTAAACCTGGCTTTATTCAAATTCATGGCATTCATGTCTTTCTATTTTCAATAGAGTTTATCTTCTCCTTTACTATTTTTTTTTCCCTTAGAGAAAAGCAGCAGATCCTTGCAAACTATGTGATGTCCAACACCTAGAAGTAGCCCTCACATGGAGATGAGGTTTTTGTGTTTGGTGCAGAAGCGGTAACTTAGAAGAGTGAACAAAAACATCCAAAACCACGTTGGACATGCCGATAAGATCTGTACGCTTGGTCATCCCACCTAAGTTCTGGGAAATTTTTTAGCTGCCCTCAGCACCTAACTCATCATGAAGCCCTCAATATCACTTCTGCTCTCTGGATCTCAAGCTCTTTCTGTAAAATGCTCTCTGGCTGGACTGGGCTGGGTGAAAACACAAGCTCTTACACTCTGATGTTCTAAGAACCTCTGACTTCTTTTACAAAGAGCTCTGTATGAATCTGCTAATCACATTTTCTGAGCCAAAAGTGAGGACATGTCTATGCAAAAGGTATTTTTTCTTAACTTTTTTACCCAAGAGGGCTTATAAAGATGATTACAAATTTAAGGAGTCACCTTTACTGAAAAGAAGTAACGTAAAAGACAGTGGTCAGCAAGAATGTATGTATCCACGTCCTCGATACTGGAATAGTCAACACTGAGAACTTTCTGGAAAATGGGTTTGTGTTCTGTGCACACATCTGTGGTCATATGCCACACCAGATTTCTTTTCAGGAGTCTAAGAGTTGACTCTGGAGTGAGGCTCGTGATGTCTAGCCACAGGAGGACTTTGGGAGGTTAGGACCTGTCCTGCAAAGGTGCCACAACTCAGGAAAGTGGGACCCAGTCACAGGACACTGCTAGTCACATGTGGACGTTTGACCAAAAATAGTGTTCGGAAGCTCAGTCACTCACTAACTCTCCAGACTTGCCCTTAAATTGTTTTAGGTGTTTCCAAAGATCCAATCCACCCTCCAAGGTGGAAAGTGTACCATCTTTGCCAATAGCCAAATGATGTGCCCTGGGCGCAGGGAGCTTCCGGGGAGGCCCTCCTTGCTGTGAGCAACACAGACATCATCAGAGAAGTGGAGCATCTCCAAAAGTACCTGTTGGAAGCCAAAGACACCAGTGTCAGTGGAAGTCCCGGGATGTTTGTATTATGAAGTGCTGTTGCATCACTGCCCCACCCAGCCTCCGCCCTGGTGTGGCTCTCTGGGAGTTGCTGGGACAAGAGCCATCTGGCAGGAAGTGGGCCAGGGCCTCTGGGAGCCCAGCAGGGCCCTGCAGCAGGTCAGTGGCCACATAGTACATTGCAGAGAAGAGGTAGCCTCTGTCCAGAGGTTAAGAAGCAGGAGCTCACTTGCCTGGCGCAGTGATTTTAGCAATGCCTTGCTTCCCGCAGCCTGCCTTTCCAGTGGACTGAAGACAGAATCCCAGGAAGTGTGTGCTGGGCCAGCTTCAGACATGCCACCTTCCTAACACGTGGGCTGACCACAGGACAGAAGGTTTCAGATCTGACCACTTGTTTATTTAAAACCCTTCACTGGGAACTTCCCTGGTGGTGCAGTGGTTAAGAATCTGCCTGCCAATGCAGGGGACACAGGTTCGAGCCCTGGTTCGGTAAGATCCTACATGCCGAGAAGCAACTAAGCCCATGTGCCACAACTACTGAGCCTGTGCTCTAGAGGCCACAAGCCACAACTATTGAAGCCCACGTGCCTAGAGCCTGTGGTCCGCAACAAGAGAAGCCACCTCAATGAGAAGCCCACGCACTGCAACGAAGAGTAGCCCCACTGGCCACAACTAGAGAAAGCCCATGCATAGCAACAAAGACCCAACGCAGCCATACATACATACATAAATAATTATGTAAAACAAACCCTTCACTGGTGGCCCTTGGCCCAAGGGTAAAGACCAAACGCCTTAGCCTAGCACCCAGGACCCTTCGAGGTCTGCCCTGCTCACCTTCCCAACCTCACCCATCTCCTGCCTCTCCAGTCTCCAAAACCACTTTGCTCTGCAGGCCCTGCCAGCCTGACATCACAGCATGCATCACACAGTACCGGCACCTTGGGTCTCCCCCACTTTCACTCCCTTTGAAATCAGGACCATGATTTATCTTCCTGAGCGTCTAGCCCAGTACGTGGTACCCCAAAATCACTCAATATTGTTAAGTGGAAACTAGGGCTATGCTGAGAAATCTGTGATTTGTATTTGCTACATGACTGATTAACTCGTGGGAATTTCTCCCCACGTGTTATCTGAAGTTCGGGGGATAAAAGATTTGGAATATTTTCCTTTGGTCCTTTATTCATTCACTCATTCAATACATGTTTATATTGAGTGTCTGCTATGTGCACGTGATGTGCTGGGTGAGGGAGGAGCCCCTCTGGATGCGGCTGTGGGCTGAGTTCTTGGGGGCCAGCAGGGAACTGATGGGGGTCCAGTGAAACCTGACCTCCCTGATGCTTACAGAAAACTGTCTCTTTTGTTGTATTTTCTCTTAAGCTGCTGGTGACTGCATCTGACCCAACACGCCACAGCACCTCTGCTGGGTTTTGCCACTGCCCCATTTTTACCGGAGCCCCACCCCAGCGGGGCCCCACCTCTGGGAATCCCCGGAGCCTGCAAGACTTCTTCCTCTCGTGGCAGAGAACAGCATGTGGAGGGCCTTGCGCAACCAAGGCCTTCTGGGAGGTGTGTGCTCTGCCCAGGAGTGGTGTGAGCGTCCCTTTCCTGCCAAGTCAGAACCGAGACCGTCTGAATGGCCTGCAACGTCACGCCAGACTGAGCCCTGGGGCCCTGGACACAAGGCAGGTCTGGGCTCCCAAGGAGAGGCTCCAGGAGCATCTGAAGGGGACGCTCGTCACCTCCCTTCAGACAGCCTGTGAGCCCTTGTCCTAGGCCAGGGCCCCTCCAGCCACCGAGGAGAAGGTGAGCAAAGGAGGCCCCTACCCTCAAGGGGCTCCCAGTTGGGAGGGGACACAGATGCCCAGGCTTGTGCTCTGAGTGTCCCGGTCACCGGGACCATGGTCACGAAGGGTACCACCATGGGGCCCAAGGGCAAAGGTGTGCATTCCACTCTGGGTATTCGAAAGAGCTCTGGGCTCGGAAAGGCTCGTCCAGGACTGGGGTGAGTCAGGGAGGGGCCCAGGGCTCGCGGGGCCAGAGCAAGACCTGGGGGCACACAGAGAGGCAGCCCTCCACGTGCCCAGCCTCACTTGGGGAGAGGACCAAGGGCTGTGGGGGGTAACTCTGAGGGCAGCATCCGACCTCCAGGGGCTGTTCCTTCACTGAGTGGACCGTTCAGCTCCGGCCCCAGCCTGCGATTCCTGTCGGCCCCACCAAATCCTTGCTGACAGCAGGACCCGGTGATCTTAGAAGGTGGGAGGTGGCGGGATGCGGTGTGGGGTGGGGACCGCATGGTGCACAGGTACAAAACCTTCCTTCCCCTCTGGCATCTCGTGCCCTGTGTTGCTCAGGCCAAAGCAGGCAAGGCAGCTCAGCAGAGGGAGTTTAACTAGGATGGGAACTAGCTACAGGGATAACAGAATATCTAACAGCTGCAGGAAGCACCACCACCCATGGGGCTGGGCGTAAGCAGGAGCGAGGGCCACCTGCGGGGGACCTGGGGGCTGTCCAGCGGGGACCGGAACCACGGGGAGAGGCGCTGACCAGAGGGGCTGGAACCGAGGGGAAGCAGCCGATGCCGGGGACGCTGCCGGAAGCAGAGAGACAGGGGGGAGAAGGTCCATTCCTGCCATCCTTGGGCCCCTGCCAGGGCCTCCTGCTTGGAACCTCTGGCCAGAGAGCTGCAAGCGTGATTTCCCGGGGTCAGCCCCCATCTCCACTCACCCTGAGAGACAGAGCAGGGCCCCCCGTGGGATGGGGAGTGGGTCTGAGGTCCACCGGGCCAGCAACGGGCACAGCTCGCTTTCCAGAGGCTCGTTAGCACCTTCTTGGGCGCTCAAAGGACACTTCCCAAGAAGAGTCTGGTAAGCACAGTGTTACGTTACACTCCGGCTTAAGCAACAGGGAAAATTAATCATCTCCTGTAATGAGAAGTCTCAAGGAAAGGAGGCTCCAGTGTCATCCACTCAGAGCGTTGAGAACAACACCAGAGACCCAGGCCTTTCCCTCTTTCTCATTTCCAGGCCCAGAGTGTGGGCCCGGCTCCCCTCGTGGTTCCAAGATGGCCCTGGTTCTAGGCATCAGGTACAGAGAAGACGAAGGCTCGTGTAGTGAGAAAGGGCGTCTCTTCCTCTATGTCTCTCTTTATCTAACAAATAATTTTCCTCAGCAGACTTCGCTTCGTGTCTCATTGGGAGGAACAGACTGTATGCGCTCGCCTTCTCTGTCCCTGGAAAGGAGAGTAGAGCCTCCATGGCTGCTGTAAACTGCAGTTCACTCGCCAGCACTGGATGTGGGCTCAGGCCTCCCATGAAAAGCATGGCACCCTGGAAGATGCTGTCTGATAGGGGTTAAATTGTGTTGCCCCCCACCGCCCCCAAGTTCATACATTCAAATCCTAAGCCCCAGGGACTTCCCTGGTGGTGCAGTAGTTGAGAATCTGCCCGCCAATGCAGGGACACAGGGTTGAGCCCTGGTCTGGGAGGATCCTACATGCCACGGAGCAACTAAGCCCATGCGCCTCAACGACTGAAGCCAGCGCGCCTAGAGCCCATGCTCCGTAACAAGAGAAGCCACCGCAATCAGAAGCCCTCGCACTGCCATGAAGAGTAGCCCCTGCTAGCGGCAACTAGAGAAAGGCTGCGCAGCAGCAAAGACCCAACACAGTCAATAATTAAAAAAAAAAAATCCTGAGCCCCAGTACCTCAGAATGGGATCTTATTTGGAGATAGGGTTTTTGTTTTGTTTTGTTTTTTAAATTTATTTATTTGGTTGTGCCAGGTCTTAGTTGCAGCAGGCAGGCTCCTCTTACTTGAGGCTCACAGGCTCCTTAGTTGTGGCATGTATGTGGGATCTAGTTCCCTGACCAGGGATTGAACCCAGGCCCCCTGTACTGGGAGCTCAGAGTCTTAACCACTGCGCCACCAGGGAAGTCCCAAAGATAGGGTTTTTACAGGCATAATCAAGTCAAAGGAGATCATTGGGATGGACCCTAATCCAACGTGACTGGTGTCCTTGTAGAAAGGGGAAATTTGGACACAGGGACAGACAAGCACAGAGGGAAGATGACCTGAAGACACAGGGAGAAGGCCAGGAAGATAAAGGCAGAGATCAAGATGATGCTTCCACACGTCAAGAAACACCAGAGACTGCCAGAAAACCCCTGGGAGCCGGGGTGGGAAGAGGCTGGAAGAGATTCTCCCTGACAGCCTCAGAAGGAACAAACTCTGCTGACACCTTAATCTTGGACTTCCAGCCTCCAGAGCTATGCGAGAATACATTTCTGTTGTTTTAGTCCCCCAGTCTGTGGCACTTTGTTATGTCAGCCCTAACAAGCAAATCCGCTGTCTTGTCTAAATGAGGGTTCCACTGCCAGAAGAATGCAGGGTACAAGAGCGTAGGATAAGCCGCTTGGGGCGAACTGCAGAGTTCTCCCGGACTCCCAAGCTTGTTGTGAAGAACAGAGATCATGTGCGTGTGTGTGTGCACACGTGCCCACGTGCAGGGACTCATCGTCAAAGCTCAAGACAAGTTAACAGAAAGCTTACAAGGCTGTGATCCCAAGAGCTCAGCCCCCGTGGGGTGTTGTGTTTCCAGACAGTCCAGATAGAAATTCCTGTCTTCCCTTGCTTCTTCTCGAAATCGAGGGAGGGTCCAGTGCCTCAGGAAGCTGGCTTCATCACTCTGTCTCCAGCAAGTGAAACCCCTGGGACCTGCCTTCTCCCCTCCTGGGAAGAACCTTGGCTCCCTTCCTCGACAGACTGCCTCACCTGTGTTCCTATGATGGCCTTGCCCTGCTGGGTCACTCCCCTCACAGCCGTGCTTCCCACAGCCCTCCTGCCCTCCTGCCCCAGTCCCTGGTCTCCATTCTGCCCTCTTCTCTGGTGCCAGAGCTCGGGAGGGAAGAGGAGCAGAGAAGGCATCGCTTTCCTGGAGGGAGGGAAAACAGTGGGTATTGGGATGAGACAGAATTGTTCAAAAAGTAATCAGTGAATCAGTTAGATAGGGGCTTACTTAAAAAAATGTAAGGGTCTGGAGTTTCGGGGTCAGAATAAACGTTTTCACCAACAGTCCAGGGAGGTAGCTACTGTCTGGTGATTAGTAAATACCTTCAAAACTCAGCAGACACCATAGACATCAAAGGTCTTCTCTTATCTGCTGCCTCTCCCAGAGCCGCACCCTGAAACACCTTGTGGGTTGGCACTGCCAGACAGATGTGTGATGGATCAGGAAGTGGCGGAGGCTGCAAGTCCCAGGAGAGGCCCAGCTGAGAGCTGACAGAGCTAGAAGAGCCAGGAGCAGCTGGGCGAGAAACAAGAGAAGAAAGGTGAATTGGAGTTTACGAGGACAGCCACCATCCCCATCAAGAAATCAAGCGGAATCTGGGCGGCCCTGTGACTTGTTTAAACCTGGAGACTGTGGCAAAGGCGATGCAGCGTCTGCCTTGCTAGCTGGGATGCTCACCTTTGGAACTGTCACCTTGTAAGAGCCTGGCTACCCTGAAGCAACCAGGTGGGGAGAAACCACAGGCCACTCCGAGAGCCCATGTGCAGGTGCTCTGCTCCCAGCAAACTGGGCTCCCAGCTGAGAGCCAGCACCGACTCAGGCACATGAGCGAGGACCCCAACAGATAACACCAAGCCCCCAGCCAGGGAGTCTCTCGGGCACCAAATCCTCCCAGCCAAGGCCCCGGCTGTCAGGGAGCAGAGATAAACCCAGCACCACCATCCCTGATCCACACAATCTGTGCACGTAACAGACGGATGTTTTATCCACTAAAGTTTGGGTTATTTGTTATGCAGCCATGTAAAACTGAAAGAAGCAGCTGTAACATTCTCACCAAAAAATTCTTAGCCAGGCGTTCACACCCCAGCAAGAAGCAGTCTCTGGAAGAGCCCGGTGTTGGGGTGAAATATGTCCTGGTAGAGTAGTCAGGAGAGCAGGCTCTGGGGACAGAGGGCCTGGGTCTGAACCCCAGCCCTCCCTGGCAAGTTAATTCATTTCCCTGAGTCCCAGTTTCCTCATCTCTAAAAGGGGGAAATAAGCAAGCCTCATAGGGTTGGCATGGGGATTAAATGAGGTAATTTACACAGAAAAGCTTTTCATACCCCCTCCTTGATACACAATTGTTTTCTGTAGTAACTTATGTAAAAAACCAGCAGTGATCATTATTTTCTTGATTTTTTTCTTTGGGTTTAAAACAGAAACTAATTTTAAAAGAAGAAACTTCAATTCTAAAGGCTATTCAAATTAAGTTAAACATGTCACGTACACACTATAATTCGTACCTACTAAACGAAAAGATGACATCTTGCAGTTAGCACTTTTGCTGTTTAAATTTTCAACACCAAAACTGCAAGTGGAATGGCAAAATTGCAATAATTCAAGCTCTGTTTTTTGCCTTCACAGCCTCTGCGATATCCAAGTGTTTGGGATCACCAGGGCTGAAGCCAGAAAATCCTGCGTGACTGAGACCAATTGGTCAGCCCACCGAAGCATCACCCCCCAGGAGCAACACTCGGATTGAGAGGTGGCCCAGTCTGTGGGAATCAGGCCCAGCTGTGGAACTGGGAGTTCTGGGAATTAATTTCAGTGCAGAATACGCTCATGAAAGGGCAAGTAATGAAAATGTGAAGTTCACATCTGTGTTATTAAAACTTAATCATAACCACAGCAATTGTTTTGAACAAAGGAATTTCTTTCAGGGAGGAACATTTTATCAGTGACATTGTTGAGAGTTCGTGGGCACAGTGATAATAACATGCAGAACGGCTTTTAGACTGTTTTATTATCATTAAAAAAATTATCTACAGGCCATGCAGGTCCTCGCTGCCTGCACCTGGGCATCGCTATCCCTCAAACCACAGCACCCGGTCAGCACAAATGCTGTTCTCATCAGAGTGAGCCTCGGCCCACGGGGAAGCCCTTCCACCTCTGGGCGTCTAACTGTTATTTATTTATTTTTTTAAATTTTATTTATTTATTTATTTATTATTTTTTGGGGGGTACACCAAGTTCAATCATCTGTTTTTATACACATATCCCCATATTCCCTCCCTCTCTTGACTCCCCCCCACCCTCCCCGCCCCAGTCCTCTAAGGCATCTTCCATCCTCGAGTTGAACTCCCTTTGTTATACAACAACTTCCCACTGACTATCTATTTTACAGTTGGTAGTATATACATGTCTGTGCTACTGTCTCGCTTCGTCTCAGCTTCCCCTTCACCCCCCGCCCCCTCCCAAACCTCGAGTTCTCCAGTCCATTCTCTGCACCTGCGTCCTTGTTCTTGTCACTGAGTTCATCAGTACCATTTTTAGATTCCATATATGTGACTTAGCCTAACTGTTATTTTAATTTTATCTTTTGGCCTCACAGCGCAGCATGTGGGATCTTAGTTCCCCGACCAGGGATTGAACCTGTGCCCCCTGCAGTTAAAGTTCAGCGTCTTAATTACTGGACTGACAGGGAAGTCCCTCTAACTGTTATTTTGTTGGGTGGTTGGACATAGGGTTTTGTGGGGCTGTTGTTGATTGCAGGCGTGTCGGCTGAGTTGCAACGTGCCCAGCTGAGGCCCGGATGTTTGGAAGGGACACAACTGCTGTCAGTTCTTACATCTTCCTGGGCCAGGTGCCTCTCCTGGAATAGCTGACACTTTGATGTTTGCTGATCGAATTTGTCTCACCTGAAATTGGGGAAGCCCCAGTCCCTGCATTCCTACAGATTGCTTTGCTTTTTTTTTTTTTTTAATTAATTAATTAATTTATTTATTTAATTGGCTGTGTTGGGTCTTCGTTGTTGCACACGGGCTTTCTCTAGTTGTGGTGAGCGGGGGCTACTCTTCGTTGTGGTGCACAGGCTTCTCATTGCGGTGGCCCTTCTTGTTTCAGAGCACGGGCTCTAGGCACGTGGGCTTCAGTAGTTGCGGCACATGGGCTCAATAGTTGTGACTCACGGGCTCTAGCGCACAGGCTCAATAGTTGTGGTGCACGGGCTTAGTTGCTCCGCGGCATGTGGTGTCTTCCTGGGGCAGGGCTCAAACCCACGTCCCCTGCATTGGCAGGCGGATTCTTACCCACTGCGCCACTGAGGAAGACCGATTGCTTTGCTTTTGACCTCTCCCAGATCTCTTGACCACATCTGGTCTTGTCTGGTCTCTGCTTCCTTGACAAGGCGGAGAACTAGCCTTCTGTCGTGAGCTGACTTGTGACCCCAAGAGACGCATGGTCCTTGGATGATGGGGTCATGTTTTCCCTTCACTGCGCCCACGTAGAGACTGAACCCCATAGTCTCCAATGGGGCCCTCATGTCAGATGTTTGGGGTCCCATTCCATGCAGACTCTCGGTGCTGGTTGTAGGGGAGACGTGTGGTTCTAGATGATGCTGAAGTCGGGTGTAAATCCTGGTTTGCCTGGTACAGTCAGCCCTGATCTGTGCTGTTGTTCCAGTGTCCTGATTTGATCGAGACGTCTCATCATTCCTTCCCTCTAGGTGACCATCGCCTCTTGTCTTCCAACCCTCTCACGACCTCCTCTGCAGTCACCTCCTCTCTTGCGGTCTCTCTCCAGAACTCACCTGCCTGAACCTCAGACCATACCAGATGCCCTCCTCTCCAATCTCAGGTGCCCTGCTGGCAGCGTTCTTTCTGAGGGTCTGAGCCAATGGCTTGAGAGCAGTTACTGAGCTTTCAGCCAAAAGCAGCACTTTGAGAGCTGTGAAGCAAGACACCTAGCAGGAGGAAGGGGAGAAACCACAGGTCACCAAGAACTTTCAAAGATGTGTTTGTTTAGGCTGTGGAGTTGAAACAGTGGCTCTCTTTTAACTAAGAGAAGCATAAATTGGTGCAGCATTTACTGAATGCAATCTGGCAATGAGTATCAAAAGCCTTAAGAATGCCATTTCCTTTAGTCTGGAAACCCCACTTTTAGGGCTGTATCCTAAGGTTAGACTTTAAAAAGCATATGAAATTTTATGCACAAGGGTATTCACAAAAACATCATTTATAATAACCCAAATTGGAAAACACTCCAAATATCCAACGTGAATGTAATGGTAATAAAATTACGCTGCTGTGGCCATAGAATGAAACAGTACTCAATCTGTAAAATCATACTTGATGAATGTTTTCTAATGACATGGAGAAATGTTGTGCTATATTGTAACAAGAAAACGTTTATAAAATTCTATGTCCTGGTGAGAATTTTTTCTTTCTTTTTATTGTGGTCAAATTTTCAGATCCTAAAATCTAGCATTGTAACCATTTTTTAAGTATACAGTCCAGTGGTATTAAGTGCATTCACGAGGTTGTACAGCCATCACTGTTACCCATTTCCAGAACTTTTTCATCATCCCAAACAAAGCAGTGTGACTTTATATACTGTAAATGTATATGAATGGATGAAATTTTTATTCTCTTTTTTTATGCTGTTTGGTATTATCTAACTTTCAATCGACAAGCAAATTTCTTTGTTGATTTCAGGCATGTTTAAAATGCTGTGGCATGGGAGAAACACCAGCTTTGTCTTCAAAATAGCATTATTAAGTGCTATTCAGTACTTTGGAATGATTTTGGTTACTTGTTTTTGCTACAGTGAAATTTATCAAGTGAGTCAGGAAGTGTAAGTTCAGTTTTCGTTTGTCATGTTTAGAATATGTGTACATACAAACTTATTTAACTTGTGTCTTCCCCGTGAGACAGAGCTTGGAGATGGGGCTCTGAGAGCCAGCTCTGTCTCTTTCGTTGCCAAGGGTTCCCAGTGTGCTGTGCGGGGTGAATCTTCAGTAAATGTCTGTTGAAAGAAAGATACTAAAAACTCTGTGTCCATTTTCAGCACAAAAGAATTTTTTTTCCTTTTAAAATCAAATATATGATATAAAAGTCCTGTAATCTGTGAATCTCTTGTAGCTCAACGAGGCTGTTCATTCGTTCTATGTACAAACATTCATCAAGCACTTCATTGAGCAGGCTGCGTTCTAGACACTTGGACACTGAAAATTCAGGTTCACCTCTGAATTTCCAGTCCAATCTGATCATTGTCAATGACCGTAGAGGTTTTCCTTGTTTCGTTTTCTCTTTTCTGACCACACTACCGAAGATGTTCTGATTGCTCTCACATCAATTTGTACCAGAGAGGCAGCAGTCTTTCCTCCTTCCCCACCTGTCCTAGAGCACATGTGCCTTCCACAGTCTTGGAATAAATCTACCCTCAGGCTCAAGCGGTTGGATGTGGGCGAGCTACCTGACCCAGGCCCGTGGGGCCGGATTCCACCATGCCAGATTTGCTTGGCCTGGACAGCTCTCATGAGTGCAGGCACCCTGGAGCCAAAAGGGCCTGGGGGCTGGTCAGCCCGGATCAGCTGAGAGCAGGCAGCTGAGGGAACCCTGCAAGGCACGTGCACAGAGATGGCCCCGTGGCTGTGGCCGAGAGAGCAGGAAAGGGGAATGTAGAGGGGCAGGTAGGGCAGCCACCCCAGGCCTGCAAGGGACCACTTCCAGCCCTGCCAGGGGAGAACCGCCTCCCTCAGGTATCATGAGATTTCCCCAACTCCTTAGATGAAATCTCCCTTTGCTTAATCTAGGCCACTTTGGTTCCTTGTAAACAAACATGCCCTTGGAATAAAGAGGAACATTTTTCTGGAAGAATATGATTTGATTTATAATAATCTCTTCACAGTTGGACTTCCAGGACTAAATATACACGCAAAGTGAAAAAAGACTGCCTGTGGTTCCTTTGGGTCTCCAGTGGGTCCCCCATTAAGCAGGGTTCGTTCTGGAAATTTTTCGGGGCAGAAGCGATTTGATACCATGGTGCAGCCGGCGAATCCCCCCCCCCACCCCCCACCCTCCCTCTTCCCATCGTAGAATGGTGTGCACTGTCCCCAGGTCTGGGTTTCCTCACTGCATCTAGACTTGCAGAGTCACTCACGTGCTCTGTGGCTCAGGCCTTTCTGATTGGTCCCCGGGGTCTGTATTAAATACGCTTTTCACCCACTCCTGTCAATGGTGCTCACTTTCTAGGCCAATGCCATCCGATTCTGCAACCCTGGAGTGTTCTCTATTTTTACTGTCCGGTATGGCAGCTACTAATACGGCTTTTGGACACTTGAAATGTGGCTACAGTGACGGAGAAACTGAGTTTGTAATTGTATTTAATTTTAGTTTAAATAGCCACGGCTGGCTGGTGGTTACCATGTTAGATGCTGCAATTCTAGGCCAAAGCTATAAACATTGATATTAGATATAGAAATAGTGACACACCCAACAGCATTTGCATGTTTTTTTTTTTTTTTTTTTGGACCTCACCGAGCAGCGTGTAGGATCTTGGTTCCCTGACCAGG
Source organism: Hippopotamus amphibius kiboko (assembly GCF_030028045.1). NCBI lineage: Eukaryota > Metazoa > Chordata > Mammalia > Artiodactyla > Hippopotamidae > Hippopotamus > Hippopotamus amphibius. Next base: position 141,786,931 of record NC_080192.1, on the reverse strand, counting down.
GATTGAACCCACTCCCATGGCACTGGAAGTGCAGTCTTAACCGCTGGACCACCAGGGAAATCCCAGCATTTGCATTTTGAAGACCCTCTGAATTTGCTGGGATCATGGTCCCCTTTCAACGTGGCCCTTTAAGAGCTGTGCCCTTGAGGCAGGACTTTGCCTGGGACAGGATATTCCATGGAAAGTCTGTTAACTCAGCACTTCGGAAGCACGTGGGAATGGCTCCCTAAGCCAGGGTTGTGCTCCCTCAGCTCTGACCTCCCCTTGGAAGAAAGCACCCCTGTGAGGTGTCATTCATTGCCAGAGTCTGAGAGCCACCCCATGACATAATTTTACCTTTAAAACCACTTTTTCATGCTGTTGGACAAAGGCAATTCTTCCTGTCATAAAACCAAACCCTTTATTACACAAAATGGACTCACAGCTAAGCATTACTTTTGTGAAGCACGCACTTCACAAAAGTGAATGAAGGCTCCGGAAAGATGCTGAGCTGCAGATTTGAAACACAAGGGAGGTGGATCCGACCCCGTCCCCCCTCTGTGAAGTCACACGTGGACAACTCCCAGTGACATCACTGAGTGCAGCTCACAGAGTGGCCTTGGGGCCGGGCCCGCGGACTGCAGCGGGAGACGGCTCCTTGCGGATTAATTGCATGTGTGCCCTGGGACCTGGGGAGAGAGAACTGCTATGCCCTGACCTGCGCCCTGCCGGGAGAGCAGGCGGCGTGCTGGGCGTCCGAAGGCCTGGCTTCTAGCTCTGGACCTGCCGTGTCCTGGTTGTTTCTTTAGCCAAGTCCTGTTCCGAACCTCACTTTTCCCATCTGTAGCATGGTGGGGCGGGGGGAGGGATGACTGACTCAGTGAGCTCTGTGTCCCCACAGTGCTGATTTTCTCCAGATTTAAAGTGAAACAAAGGGAGGGAAAATATGCTCAGTGAGGGCAGAAGCTCCACTCTTGTCTGCAAGCAGAGCTGTCCTTTGGGCACTTTGCAAACGCCATCTTCATAACCCACTTTCACCAAGAAATAAACCAGTGACCCGTTAGCTAGTTGCCAGCGGTCTTGGCCAGAAGAGCCCTTTCTCCTCTGAGAAGAGCTGAGATTTGGAGGCAGAGAATCTTGGGTTCACATCCCAAGATCTGAACCATTCTCTGTTGAACAATCACAACTTCTCTGGGCTTCAGTTTCTTCATGTGTAAAACTGGGTAACAGTATCTAGCTTCCGGGCCGTCACTTCTTTGCTTGCTTCATTTTTGCCTTTAACTCATGTAAAATAACAAGGATGTTAGTGCCAGTCAGAGTTGATATTCAGATGCCAGGGCCACACAAGTTGTTTACATACTGAAATCATTCCTCAGCCCTGAGCCCTGGGACCGCTGCCCGCCCCCCACTCCCATCCCCGGGATTAGGACCCTTCCTCCCTCCCAGCCTCCCTGCACGATTCAGCAAAGAAAGAGCGGCTGACCGTCCCTCGGGGGCCTGTGGGACTCTTCCTACACCCGTTGGCCAGGGTCTGTGTGGCACCAGATTTTCTTGTCTATTTTTTTGTTTTTTTTTAATTAACAGACTTTATTTTTCAGAGCAGTTTAAGGGTTATAGAAAACTCGAGCAGAAAACACAGAGTTCTCGTATACCCACCAGCCCACTTCTCTGTTATTAACATCTTGCATCAGTATGGTACCTTCATTCCAACCAATGAACCAGTATTGAAATATCAATGCATTGTTAACTCAAGTCCACAGTTTCCACTAGGGCTCAGTTTTTGTGTGGCACTGTTGTTAACTATTGTTAATATCACCCTTGGCATTGATCACGGCCAACGCTCCTTGAGCAGCTGTGCCACACACAGGCACTCTTCCTGGGGCTTCCATCTAATCCTCATGTGTTTTCTTCCAGGCAAAAAAAAAGAATATGAAATTTTTGTTTGTTTGACAAGTGTGCTGTCCTAGAATGAGACATCTGAGCTGAACGTTAGGATCAGCGGGGAGCTTTTCAACATGCGGCCGTGCTCAGGCACGAACCTGGACTATGGAAGCAGAACCTTTTTGGTGTTTGGGGGATAGAGCCCAGGCATGACTCTTTAAGCCCCCAAGGTGATCCTAAAGGTGTGCCAGGGACCAGGACCACTGCTCCCTGCCTTGCCCTTTGGACAGAGGTCAAGGGTCCAGCAGTAGCCCTGGGGGTTGGTAGAAATGCAGACTCTCAGGCCCCACCCCAGACCTAGTGAACCAAAACTTGTGTTTTGTTTTGTTTTTTTTTTTCTTTTTTCTTTTTCTTTTATGGTGGGATCTTCCCAGACCAGGGCTTGAACCCGTAGCCCCTGCACTGGCAGACGGATTCTTAACCACTGCACCACCAGGGAAGTCCCCAAAACTTGTGTTTTAATAAGGCCCAGGGGATGTGTGTGTACACGGATGTTGGAGAAGACCTAGAGCAGATATTATTGGTCTTTTGGGGGTTAGGGCTCCTGTGCACATATGATGAGTAATACTATGTGAACTCTTCCTACAATTTCAGGACCTTCCCATCCCTTGTAGCCCAACCACATGACAGGTAATGGGCCCCCATCTAGGTCTACAGGTTTGGACATTAAATAATTGTCCACAGTCCACATTAAAAAAAAAAAAGTGCTGTGATATCACCTCTGTTCATGCACAGAAGGAGGGAGGGGACACCTGTCTTTTCTTTGGCTCCTCTTTTCGAGTTCACCTCGTCTGTTTGGGGAGGGCTACTCTTCTGAGGCGGTAGTGGGTCTGAGCATTTGCAGAATTACTCATTTTGTCATAGAGAAAACAAGACTCAAGTCCCAGAAGATCCTGTCCCCCAAAGCCATTTGGCTTCATTCTCTGTGTTTATTTAGTTCTTTGACATTTACCTGGTGCCTCCAGTTCACAAGAAGCTTTCATGGGCTTGGTGTTCTTTAACTCTTGCCACAGGTCAAGTGAACCAAGAGCTCTGTCACAGACAAGGAAACTGAAGGTCAAGGACATTCCATACTCCAGTCAGGCAGCAGGATGCAACACCAGGCCTTCTGATTCTGGATGAGGGCCAACAGATTTACCTCTTCTGATCCACGATTGAAGAGCAAGCCCATTGTTGATGCTCAATAAATATCTACGGATTGAATGAACAAATTAAGGGGAGGAAATAGGGCACACACCCACACCCTGAGTTCTGGAATGTTCTGGTGGTGGCATCCATGGAAATGACCAGGCACCCATGCGTTACCTATCTCCAGGGACACCCAACTATCTACTCCTTTCAACAAATGTCGGCCAACTCTCAGATCTGACTTGAGTCCACTGTGGTGAGTGGTGAAGGGGCTTCACAGTACCTGCCTCCCCCACCCGCTACCCCATGTAAGGCAAAGGGTGAGCGTGGGCCCCGGAGGCTGAGAGGCCATCATGAAGTTCAAGATGGCGCTTCCAGAGGAAGGCTGCCCAAGGGGCCCCTTTGGCTCAGCACCCTCAGTCGTCTTGCATGAGAGAACCTGTAGGGTGGGTCTCTCAGAGAGAGATACGGGGCAGGGGTAGTCCTTGGTGGGCTGGAGATCCTGTGAGAGCAGGTGGGTAAGAGCTAGTGAGGTCTTGGATGCACTTATTAATCTGGACCCGTCTGGACCCCCAGATAAGATCTCATTGGTATTCTAGGGCCATTCATTTTCATTATTTGTCACAGATAAACGTGTAGTGTTTCAAAACATATGCACTGACCTGGTTTTGTGGGTTATTTTGGGCAACGGATTACTTTTCGCAGCAGTGTTTCTATAGTAAAATACACCTTAAATTCCAAATAACGAACTAATAAACAACCGAATAAAACCTTAGATTACAGCCCACTCTTAGTTCCAGAAGTGGGGTGCTGCAGGGTGCTGTGGGAGAGGGAAAAGCAACAGGTGGGCTGCCTTCGCTGCAAATAACATGACCCAGCCTGTGAGAAAGTAGAGCTATGGACATGTGTCTATCCAGCAGGTCTCAAGCGTCCGGCTCCTGAGCGGTGAGCCTCTGGCCCCCACGGCCGCGGACTGACATCACTGCACGTTTAACTTGGAGGAACCCTGTCTGTGGAGAGAAGTGGGGCCCCGTGTGTCCTCGGCACTTTGCTATGTGACCCTCAGCATCCGATGAAGGAACGGGTCCTGCTCAGGGGTGGAGGAGGGTGGGCGTGAGAGTGGGGCGTCCACCTGAGTAATAAGATGTTTCCGCTTCAAACGTGCGGCCAGCTAGTAGCGGAGATGAGCTCTGCATCCGGGGGTAGGAAGGGCCAGCGGACAGAGCAGGCTTTGGGGAGGGGAGCGCCAGGGCTGGGATGTGGACAGAAGTCCTTCCTTAGCGACAACAAATAACATTCTCTATGTGCCGAGAATTCCTGTTGGCCACGGAGGTGGTGATCTCAGAAAACACTGGTTACGTGTTGGAAAAACACTGGGCGATGTCAGGGCGCAAGGCAGGCAGAGTCCTGTGTCCAGCATTCCCCGAGAGGACACGGCCATCATGGGGTCGGTGGGGGGAGGTAGGGGGCCAAGTCAGCTGATCGTTTGACAGTACCCGAGACCTTTGAGGCCTTTTTGTGACGGTCTAGCCTTCCTCCTGTTCTGCCCCTGGTTAGAATGAGGCCACCAGGGAAGCAAACCTGGTCCTGCCACAGAGTGAAGGGTCCAGTTTGACAGTTTTTAAAAAAAAAATGTAGTAAAATCCACATAACATAACATTTCCCATTTTGAAGTGGACGAACTTACAGCGTGGTGTGACCCATACCCCCACCTACTTCCAGAGCTTTTTCACGTCCCCAAAGGAAACCTCAGAGCCACCAAGCAGGCTGGCAGTCTCAATGAGGAGAATCCTCTTTGACAAAAAGGAATAGGGGAGCCCTGGACCCCTGGCCCATCACCCCTCCCTGCCCACTGCAGCTCTGGCTCGGGGATCCCGGGAAGGGGTGGCCCGTGGGGTCAGTTTTTCATAAGGGGCAGGGCCCTCTCTCACTTACATGGCTGCCCCCAAAGTCTAATAGGTGGGACAATTAAATAACTCGTGGGTAGGTTTTCATAGGCTGGAACCTTACGCAGGGACCGAAATGGTGTTCTCGAAGAATGCCTCACAGTGGGAAAGGTGTTTACCATACAAGGCTGAAACACAGAAAGCAGAATACAGGTGAATGCAATTTGGGCCCGGTTTTGTCAAAAACAAGGAGGGGAAGTAGTACCTCAGAAGGAAAAGCCTAAAACGTAAATCGTTTTGGCGGGATTGGAGTCCAAGCTGGACGGCCGCCCCTGACCCCATGAGAGTTTAGGAAATGAGACTTCTCCCAGGGGTGGTGGGATTTCAGATGATCTTAATTTGGCTCTTCATTTTTCTCTGTATTTTCCAAATTTTCTATAATAAGCAAGTTTTGGCTTTTATTATCATTAATAATAAATGTGATTTTTTAAAATGAGAGAAGACAGCGTTGTTTTTGGAGGTCTGCACTCCTAAGCCAGATCAAGGATGAGCCCACCTCTCCGTTCACTCCTTTCATCGGAGAGCAGAGGCCCGGGAGCTGGCTGAGCTTTGGTGTCTCGGGTCATTTTTGCACTCTGGCTGGAATACGATACTTCCCACTGGACCCAGGACCTGCGCACAGGTGCAGATGTACACACACACATACACACACCATTCTTGTTCTTTTATAGCTGCATTCCTTGTGATCGTCTAGAAACTTCTAGAAGGATCCTTTGCAATGAAGAAATCTAAGGATCACATGATCTGAGTGTGGGAGTTCTTGAGGCTTTCTAGGTACATGAACTCACCAAACATTTGTTTAATTCGGCTGATCTTCACTTAAGAAAAGCAGGCAGCCCAGACAGTGGGAGAGGACAGGGCCCTCAGGGGGCTGGACTTGGGTGGGGCTGACTATGGCCAGGTCCTGCCTTTGCAGGCCCACACACTCCCCAATGGTCAGAGCTGGAGGGAATGGCTTAGGCCAACCTAGTTAGGGAGGCCAAGAGGACAGCAGACCCATCGGGGAGCAGAAGAGCCTTAGGTGGCTGTGGTGTGCTGGGGTGCCAGGCAGGCGGCCAGCCCCAGCTCTCCTAGGCTGTGGGCATCACGTGTCAGAGGCAGCCTGGGGCCAGCACGGTAGCTGTGTGCACCCTTTTCCTCTGAGGGCTGGTCATCTGGAGACTCGATGCTTCTATTGCCAGACCGGCCACCCCTGGGCAAGGTTGGCTTTGCAGGACATGCCCTCCTCGTCCCTGACCTTGTCATGCCCACTGTCTAGTCAAGGAGAGGGAAGAGGCTGCAGGGCTTGTCCTGCAGGCAGTGGCCCAGGACGCCTGATCTAAGAGGCCTGGTGGCCCGGCTGCCTGAGGCTCCGACACCCCTGCCTAAAGTTGCCTCAAGATAGCGTTTTGGGGCCTGCACTCCAGCCTCAGCATTGGGGGCCATTTTTAGGGCTCCCCTGGCAACGCTGGCCCAGAATGGGGACCTGGTGGGTCCCAGGATCCCCTCTTCTCCAGGGATCCCTGCTCCAGCTGCCAGACCTCCTCCCCAACCCACTGGCGCTCCACTTCCTCGACCATCTCACAGTCTCACCTCCGCCTGGCCTCTCTGGCCTCTGTGGGGTTAGGCCGGCTGTGCTCCCCATGGTGGGAGACAGGCCAGGCCACCCAGCCTGCTTGTGGTTGGAGCAGAGAAAAGGCAAGTGCAAGAGGAACCTTTAATACCAAGTTGACCATGACCTTGAGCGTGTCTGGGGAAGGGGTTCTCACACCTCCTTTCCAATAAACTTAGATTCTACGAGTTTATTGGAAAGGAGGTATGGCCTGAGGAGCAGAAAAGAACAAAAGGGAGCCCACAGGGCAAGGAGAGAGAAAGGTAATTCAGAACTTTTTAAAACTTAAGTGCTGTTGTGTAACGATTCTTATTTTTTAAGCTATAATCCAATAGTAAATTGTGTTCTGTTTCTCTCAGCTTTGCCTTACCTGAGAGAAGACAGATCCTTCAGGCCAAATGAACACCCCTCAGGGGGTGGCCCCGGGGAGCGGTCGCCTGGTTTCCCGAGGCTGAGCTTGTGGCCCTCAAGTGGTCAGGGAGGAATTCTGTGGAATCCTGGGGCATCCGGGCTGTGAGGCTGAGGGCCTGGAGCCCATGAAGTCCAACCCTTCCCTTGAGCGAGGAGGGGTCTGAAAGAGACCAGAGTGACGCCCAGGGTTGGAGCGAGGCAGGGCTGGGTGGCCCCCAGTGGGCTGGCACAGAGGACTGCGGAGAGCCCCTCTCGTGACCGTTCTTGGTGTTGCAATGACCTACGTGAGATACAGCAGGGCCTCGAGGGTCCAAGCCAGGATGTCGGCAAAGGCAACAAAGAAGAGAACTGGTCAGTACTGGTCTGAGTCACCCAGCTCACGACCATAGGATGTGGGCCGTGATCAGGCAGGAAGAGGAATGCAGAGTGCTGGCATTTACTAAGCACTTACTGTATGCCCGACCCTGTGCCGTGCCGTGGTGCTCATTACCTCACTACATCCTTGCACCAACGCCTCTACAGATGAGGAAACTGAGGCATGGAGCGGTTGAGACTTGCCCGAGATTAACCATGAGTGAGTACAGACCCAGAATTCAAATCCAGGCTTGTCTTACTTCAACATTCCCTTCGGAGGAAGGAAAGTGAAGCTTCCTGAGTCTCTCCGATGTCTCAAGCCTGCAGGAAGGAGTTTTGATGCCCGTGGTGAGAGGCCATTGAGTTAGGAGAGGTGGGGTGGGATGGGCAGACAACGGGAGGCTTCTGCCCAGCACCCTTTGGAAAGGGTCTCTGGAGGGACCATGCTCCTTTCTGAAATTGTGCATCTGATCAGACCATCCCAGGGGTGTTCCTTATTAGTTCATGAATCCGAAAACAAAAGCTATCAGCCGGATGGTCTACGGTGGCCCCTTGGAAATGCCACTGTAGGGTCAATAACCCTTCCAGCCACACAACTGGACACCAGGTATCAGCTGGTGTGTGATAAGATCACCCATCTTTGAGCCAGAACTTGGTTCTAATCCCAGTTCTACTGTGTGACCTTGAATATGCCACTTCCTTTTCTGAGCCTCAACTGTCCTCATCTGTTAAATGGGGATAAGAGCAGTCACTCACAGGGTTGCCATAAGAATACACTTAGAGAAGAGGGCACAGGCAAAAACAAAGCTGCTAGCACAGTGCCTGGCACAGAGCAGATGCTTGCTTGAGTCCAAATCTGGGGGAAATGGCAGTTCTGCAGCTGGAGCACCCCGATCTGAGAAGTGGGTTTGCAGGCTTTGCTCAGCTCACCTGAAGATAGGCCAGTATCCAGGGGCAAAGCATATGAGTCAGCCTACAAAATTCCCCGTAACGCCTGTAAGCCATCCAACATGTATTTAACACAGGCACTGCAATTGATCAAGGGCTCCCCATCAATCATGCCCTGGGGCCCGGGGCAACCAGCAGGGTAGCCCCAGTGGACCAAGCGAGGCCTGAGACAGGCATTTCACGGTCTTGTTCAGACTTAGCTACTAACTGCTTTGGGGCCTTCGGCAAATTACTTAACTTCTCAATGTCTCACTCTCCTTATCTGTAAAATGGGGATAATAATACTTACCTACCTCACGGGGCTTGTTGCAAGAATTAATTAAAGTTTATGAAGTGCTTTGAGATTCCTGGATAAAAGGCTCTGTGAAAGTACAAAGTGTTATTATCATAATCCAGTAGGCTATAAAAGATAATTTTGCAGCAAAGGGCAAAAACTTAATTTCCATACAAGCAGAAACAAAGGCAGATATAGTCATAGAAAGTGGGAAAAAAAAGGTCTAGAAGATAATTTATATAATTTTAAAAAATTATAACGTTTTCTCCCCACCAATAATCGATGCAGCATGATAATTACAGATTTCAGTCATAGGCCAGCAAATAATAATAATGTGTCTCTAATACGTGTGCCAGGCCCTGGGTTAGAGACTGTCCATGAGCTATCTCCTGGAATCCCATGACCACCCCACGCAGTGAATGTCATCACACACGAGGCAAGGACTCCAGGGCAAATTCTAGAATCCCTTCCTGGCCTTAGCCACTGCTCTTGACACTTGAGCTCTGAGGAGGGCTTGGTGACATTCTAACTCCCCTTGGTAGATTTGAGAGGTAACTGCCAGGGGAAACCGAGGCAGAGGCTGGGCTCAGGTGGTTTGAAAGAAAAATGAGCTCTTGCCACCCTGCATTCTAGTTCATGTTCAAACACCCATCCCCTGAGAAAAAGGAAAGACTGTCTCCACCTGCCTCTGAGCTGTGTTGGGAGAGTCAATTACCTTCTTTAAAAAGAAATTAATAGATGATAAATAGATAGATAGAGCTTTCAGATGAGAGGCCTGTGTGTGGAAGATTCTGTATTGCTGGTCTCTTTCATCTCTGCTTGAAACCTTTCCACGCGTGTAACTAAGTCCCAGGCTGGGGAGCCAGGGGGTGAGGGTGGAGCAGACAAAGCCAGGCCTTTAGGAGGGTTCTCTACTGGGGGAAGCAGAGGCAGAGTGGGGTGACCATGAACTTGGGGTCCCAGGAGACCTGGATTGATCCTAGCAGTGCCTGCATTAGGTCTGAGATTTGGGGGTCAATGCTTCAACCCCTGGGCCCCTTAGTCAATGCATGTAAAGCACCTGATACTGACAAAAAGTGATTTTTATTATTCTTTTGTGCATCAGATACACAGAAAGATGGGAGGAGGCAGGATAGGCTGAATAGTCATATAATTTCACAACTTACCTGCCATGTTAAAAAAGTACATTTAGACTCGAAAATTATAACATGAGATGAATGGGCACCCAGAAGAAAGAAGAGTTGTATCTGCCTTGCTCACTCCAGGATTCCGTGTGCCTGGGGACGGGTCTCCGCTGCAGAGGCAGCGCTGGCTGTTGGAGACGAAGGCAAGCCTGAAGATGGGGTCCCGGGAGCGTGGACCACTGAAGTGGACACTGGGGTCCAGACTACCCAGGCCACTGCCTCTGGGCGACAGGTGGTGAAGGGCCAAGAATATCTAGTCTTTTTTTTTCAGATCTCAGATTTGCCCTTCACTCTCTGTGACTTCAAGAGGGTTTGAATTTGTCTGGGTGTTTCCTTTTCTGGGAAACTGGGACCTCCCTCCCCCAGAGTGTCGTGAGCACTTGGCTAAGAGGTCCCACAAAGACCCACCACGCCCTGGTGTGGGCCAGCTCCTCGCTGAATGTGTTCTCTCCATCTCATCTCATTGGTTCCCCACAAGGAATCTATGAGGCCAAGTGTTCAGATCTTAATTTTACCTTCAAGAAATCATTTCCCACAACAACAGGCCCTCTTGTGTAGCACGGGGAACTGTATTCAATATCCTGGGACAAACCACAATGGAAAAGAATATGAAAAAGAATGTATTTTTGTGTATAACGGAATCATTTTGCTGTACAGTAGAAATTAACACAACATTGTAAATCAACTTTACTTCAATAAAATAAATTTAAAAAAATCATTTCCCGTGAAATTCCCTGTTCTATAGAGAAAGAGAGAAAGATAAAATCTGTGACCTAATGGATCACAGAGGTGAAATCCCTCACTCCACCTCCAAAGTGAAGGGAGCAGCCCCCGGTGAGGGTCTGAGAGGGAAGCAGGAGCCTGGGAGCACCTGGCAGTCAGGAGGGGCTGAGATGCTCTATCTCCCCCGCATGCCGGCCTTCCTGGACAGGTGACTAAGAGCTGGGGAAAGACAAACACCTGCAGATTCTGCCAGGGGGTCCACTCTCCCCCCTCCTATGAGATATGGGCCCCCAGAGTTGCGGAGACAGATTCCCCAAGGAGGGGGTAACACAGATGGGGGAGAGGAAGGAAATCCATGTTCCTTGGTTCTTGGAATTGGAGAAGTTAATTGAGTGTTGGAAGGGACTTTTCGTTTTTAATAAATTTATTTATTTATTGGCTGTGTTGGATCTTTGTTGCTGCGCGAGGGCTTTCTCTAGTTGTGGAGTGTGGGGGCTCTAGAGTACAGACTCAGTAGTCATGGCGCACAGGCTTAGTTGCTCCGCGGCATGCGGGATCTTCCTGGACCAGGGCTCAAACTCGTGTCCGCTGCATGGGCAGACGGATTCTTAACCACTGCACCACCAGGGATGCCCTGGAAGGGACTTTTGAGATCATCTAATTTTACAGGTTAGAAAAGCTGAGACTCAGAGAGGCCTGGGGGCTTCCTGAAACTTGTTACCAAAGTAGGGGAGCACGCTGCCCCTGCAGAGGGAAGGTCGACGTTCCCTTCCTGCATTTCCCACTAACCCTCTGACTTTGGTGGCCTCTGAGCCTTGGCTTTCCCGTCTGCAAAGCCCCATGCCTGTTCCCCAGGATTATCCAGAAGCCAAAGTGACCACAAGAATAGAAATTTTGGTGGGAAGTCACTTGGGAGCCTGGAGGGCCACTGGGAATGGTCTACCAGGAGAGGGAGGGCCTGGAGGGCAGGGCCTCGGGTCTCTGGCTCTTCTGGGCCTGCTCTTGGAGACATGGCCACGGAAGGGCAGCTGGGGCCCTGGCAGGGCCTCATGCCAGTCTCAGACCCAGGCAGCTCCCTGGAGTTTCTGTTATCCTTCTGTCACCTCCTCCCCTGGAGGCTCTCGGTTCATTCCTGGAGCTGATCAGGGTAGGGGCCCAGCCCTGAGCAGAGGCAGGCAACGGTCAGGGACGAGGAAGCAGGTCGGGGATGTGACCTCTGCTCCCTGACCTGCACCCACCCCCACCTACCCCCCAACACTGGCTCTCAGTTGGCTGGTGTTCCTCCTTCATGTGGCTATATCCTAAACTGGCCATGTTGGAAGACTCAGTGGCTGCAGTTTACAGCGCACCCATCGTGTGGGGAAATGCTCATCTCCAATTCTTATACACCTTGCTCAACCAGCAATGAAATCTGCAGCGTGGGATCCCCATTGGACAGATGAAGGTGCCAAAGCTCAGTGCTGTTAGGCAGCTCACCCAAGGCCACACAGCATGAGAGGGAGAGCCAGGATTCCAGCAGCTCTCCTGGGCTCCACTCCCATGGTCTGCGGCCCCTCTGGGAAGAGCTCCTGCCCCTCTTCACAGTCTCTAAATGTGCTTTGCTTCACAATGCTGATTTTGGAATTGTGCACATATTTCATGTAACTTAAAAAAAAAAAAAAAGTAAGTGAAAAAGAACAGCAAAGAAATCCATTAAAAAAACGCGATTAAATACATGTTTGCATATCAATGTGATGACATAAATGCCCTGAGACGTGATCGGTGTCTGGGGTGGGCAGGGGGTGAGGGCCTCTTCCAGACTTGGGCTGCTTGTCCATGCTGGGAGATGTTGGACTTAGGGTTTACCTAAGCCATTTCAAGCCCCCATTCTGGGGCTTGGGGCTGGGCACCCTGGACTGTGGTCCAGGTAAGGTGCCCAGAGGCTCTGGCCTTCTGCCTGGGGGCAGGGGGCAGGGCTGCACAGACATGACACCAGCATGCAGCCTTGGAAAGACCTCTTATCTCAGGGGGCCCTGGACTAGTGTGTGATTAGTAGAAAGAGGCCTGGGCTGGACCTGTGGCCCCTTAGACCCCTCACATCCTGGGCAGAGCAGACAGACAAGATTCTTTGGGCCAGTGAGAATGAAAAGGGTATAGGTGCTGATTTTAGGAATAAGAAAAATCATATTCTGCTGTGGAAGAGATGTCCAAGATATATTGAGAGAAAGAAGCACAGTGCATATGCTGTAGGCTAACTTAAAAATTCTGTATATATTACATGTATATATTATATTATATATGTATATATTTGATAATATACATATATACATGAAATATATACACATATTCGACATATAAATAGACTCAAAAGATGCATTTGCTTATTTTTCACAAAGAAACAATTCTAGGGAAAACCATTCATTTTTTTCTTTCTTTTTTAACATTTTATTGAAATATAGTTGACTTACAATGTTGTGTTAATTTTTGCTGTACAGCCAAGTGACTCAACTATACATAATATATATTCTTTTTCATATTCTTTTCCATTATAATTTATCACAGGATACTGACTATAGTTCCCTGTGCTATACAGTGGGACCTTGGTGTTTACCCATTCTATTTTTAATAGCCAAACATTCATTTTAAAACGGTTGCCCATGGGAGGAAGGAGAGCAGGGCTGGAGGTGGGACACAGGCATGGAAGCTGGACCTCTCTGAATGTGCCTTGCTTCACCGTGCTAATTTTGGAACTGTGCACATATTTTATGTAACAAAAAAAACAAATTTGGTGAGAAAGAACAGCAAAGCAATCCATAAACACACACACGCACGCACACTCGCACATGCATGCACACGCACACACACAAGCACTGATTAAATAAGTGTTTGCATATCAATGTGATGACATAAATACCCAGAGAAGAATGATTTCCGTTGACAGCGCTTAGATGCTACAGCCCAGTGACACCAAGCCTCTTAGGGACCCACTAGGACGGCATTTGGTGGCTGTCCCCGTGGCGCTAATGTGGAAATTGTGATTCTGAAGTAATTGCATGTGTGAACGTACGCAGCAGGGTAAATGTCTATGCTGTTAACAACCAAGGTTCTCAGAGTAAGTGAACGGAGAAGCAGGTTGGGTGCCGCCGGGTAGTAAGTGCTTCTGGACTTGTGTGTCTTGGAGCCCGCAGGCCCCCTGGGGAGACCCCAGAGGATTCCACCCAACTCGACTCCCCACCTGCCCCTAGATCTTTCCCATGGTCTTTGTTAGTTTTATCGTCTCTGGGGGGACAAATGGCTTGGTTTGGACGAACATTTCCCTGCTTAAAGGAAACCGAAGTCTGGAACCGCTGACGGAGATGATCATTAATTGTCCCTTCAGGGCCGAGCTTTCCTGGTTCTAGAAACAGGGGTGCTCAGCTAGCTGACTTACACCGAGCTTGTGCCCAGGTTAACGGCGCGCAGACGCCACATCTGAGGTGAAGCTGTTCCCGCACATTCCAGCAAAGCACTGCCTGGGCCCACTCCCCCAGAGTCGAGGGCTGTGTTTGCTCTGGTCCCTGCCTCCTGGGGCTTGGGCTTGTCACTCTGACTGACCCAGATGTGATCACTTTCTGTGTCCCCAAACCTGCTGTATGTTGGGGACTCTTGCATGCATCACACCACTTCATCCCTGCTAAGACCCTGCGAAGTAGGGACTCTAAACCCTGTTTCCTTGGGGGAGGAGAGGGGAGTGTGGGGATGCTAAGCGACCCAGCCCTGGACCCAGCTGGGCAATGGTGGGGCCAGAGGTTGGGTGAATGTGGCCTGGCTGAGCCCAGAGCCGCCGCTCTTCCCCTGAGCCCTGTACACCTGTCACAGAGAGAATGGTCTCCTGGCTCTTCCTGAATGTGAGACAGGCTGTGAATGAGTTAAGCCAACAGCAAAGGACTTGGTAGCAGGTTGGATCCTCTGGCCTGGGAATGGCCCTGTCCTTCCCTGGCTAGAGAGAAGTGTACCCACAGTAAGATTAGCTACCACGTATGGGACGCCACCTACATCAGCTCGTGGAGTCTCCACCATGCCAATGGAATGGGCATCCTCTGTACTTCACAGGTGGGGAAACGCTCTGAGAGAAGAAATGGCTTGCTAAGGTCACAGGAATGAGGAGACACAGCTCCAGACTAGGCTGCGATACTGCAAATCAGTCATGCAGAATTGTAATTTAAATCTCGATCTTCACTCTACAGGCTAGGAAGAGGACAGCAACTAGCTCGAGGAGGAAACATTCTCTGACAAAGGAAGTTTCTGGATTGAAGCTCCAGGTACAAAATTTTGTGCAGAGCCAAAGAATAGATTTTATTGGTCTAGCCCAGTGGTTCTCAGCTGGGGGTGATCCTGGCCTCCTAGGGGACATTCAGCAAAGTCCCGAGATATTTTTTTGTCACAATGAGGAAGGGGTGTGTACACCTGGCATCTTGTGGAAGAGGGCAGGGATGCTACCACACATCTCACAATGCACAGAGCAGCCTGCATGACAAATAATGACCTAGCCCCAAAAGTCAACAGTGCCAAGGTTAAGAAAGCCTGCTGTGCTCTAGACCTCGGAGAAGGCCTCCCCCTCCAGACCTGTTTCTCTTCCCACTCACCAGTAGTCTTCAAACACTCAGTTTTCTAGGGAAAGCCATAAGCCACCTGTTCTTAAAAGTTTTCAGAATGTCTCCACTGGCAGTGGAGCCAGCTCAGTTATAGGCACGCGTCTCTTTCATCTCTCCAGGAGGGTTGCATGTTGGGAGACAGTGTTTGGGAACCCAGTGATGCCAATTATTCAAATGGGCTTCACCTCTGAGAATCCGCTCACGTCTGAACTTCAAACAGCTTGACCAATACTAATCTAGCAGCAGAGGATCTCAGGGAGATTCTATCTGCTCCCAAACCAATTAGTTGAACTCTGGGCAAGTTTACCAAACAATCTTCTTTGATCAAAGAATTTCTTTTTTTCAAAGGGTGTGATGTTCTGCCCATGTGTCTTCTTTTGACATTAATTTATAGACCAGAAAGGAGAAGTTTATCCCGCTTTTGGAAATGCCATTGGCATTTCAGAGTCAGATTTAAAATATTGCATTTTTTTTTAGTGCTCGCTTCGGCAGCACATATACTAAAATATTGGATTTTTCACTGTTGTTTCTGTAACTTGGTACAGAGAGAAGAAGAATCTTGGGGTTTTCAGGCACCCAGCAAGCACTCAGAGATCAGAATCCTAGGTCCCAGTCTCCACGAAAAGAGAGAGGACTCCAAGTCCCTTGTGCACAAGGACGAAGTGGTGCCCACTGCAGGGTCAGCTGGGTGATGGCATTTGTTTGACTAACTCTCCATTCACTGAGTGGCCCCACCAGCATCAAGCCCATTGTGAGGTGCTGGGGCTTCCACAGAGGAAGGAAATGCCATCTGTGCCCTAAAGTTTACAGTCCAGTGGGCAAGAGACACAACTCAACAAATGATGGTGTTTTTGTGTGCCTGTGTGCTGCACACCTGCCCCATGGCTGGGGGTGTGGGGGGTGGTTGGAACGTCCACCCTCTCCCCTCTTCTGAACATTTGCATCTGCCAGTTCTTTTCCTGGTGAGGTCTTCTCATCCTTCCAGACCCAACGGCAGTGCCAGCTCACCCTGGCAGCCTCTCCTGGCCCAAGCCGAGCTGGTTGCCTGTCTGTCCACTGAGCTGCTGGGGCTCCCTGGGCTTTTCTCTACCAGGACGTGGGCACTGGCCCTTTGTTTGCTTGTCTCCCCCTACTGCCCACCACTTAAATGCGAGCTCCTCAAGGTGGGAGCCTGGGTTCTTCGTCTGTGTATCTCCAGCACACGGAGGAGACTGGATGAGTACTGAGTGAATGAATGAAATGTGTGTTCATAGGCCCAAGGGCAGCAGGAAGTCATGGTGAAGAAATGCCCAGGTGGATAAAGGAGTGATTTTCAGCGGGTGCTTCGTCAAACTTGTTCGCTGGTGCCCTTCTGGCATTTTTCTCCCTAGAACAATGTTGACAGGCTTCCAATCAAATAAAGTAATGTTCCCTTCCCACCATGAAAGACTCATGTTGTGGGAACAACAAGTCCACACAGCCGTGTGCGGGCGTGTGCCCCATATATCAACCCTACCAGAAACCACCATGTGTTGGCCTGTGTCTTCCTGCTATGAGAGATGAGGAGTGCTCAGCTTCCCTTCTCATAGGAGCTGTTGACCCTCATCTGACCTTTCTGGTGGCAGAGAAATGAAGAAGAGATGGGAGCACAGAGAGGGAAGATGAGAGGGGAGATGTTTATCAAACGCCAATACAGGCACTCCTATTGTAAGAAGAAACAACACAGTTGCCACTAGTTAAAGGTCATAAACTTTGTGCCCGTGGAATAGTCTCCTGGGTGTTTCAATTTTAAAAAATCACGAAAATTTTTCATGAACAGAAAAATGGAGACTCTCTTCTTCTCAAGATAGCAGAAACAAATTTCTCTAGGTGTAGGCAAGATGGATTTAGAGCTAATAGCTATCGTCATTTAAACTTCTTCACGGAGCGTGCAAGCCATCTCTTAAAGTTGATATTTGAAATTTTTAGTAAGAACAATCATGACGTAGCAGTTTGGGGGCCTCTAACCCCACCTGATTTAGCCTCAATAGATATGCTCATTTAAGAACATTTACCAGCTGCCATTGTGTTTCAGGATGGCCACAACTCACACATTCACCCAGGGGCATATCATGATACCCTTTCTTAGCATAAAGTGATCTAAAGTCTGCCAGCTTCCATGCAGGTTATTGGGGAGCCAAGAAAGAGAGGTAAACACAAATATGCTATGTCACTGAAACCAATTCATCATCTTGTTTGGTCAATGAACGAGCATTGACTTGGTCGTCAATAACTACAATGTTTACCAGGTGCTCCCCACGTGCCAGACCCTGCGCTAAGTACTGAGATACCTCCCTCGGCAGAGACCCATGATGAGTGTGATGCCACCACCCGCTAACAAGTGGGGAGGGAAGTGAAGCGAAGCGCTGCCTGGGGTCCAGAGCTGGGGGGCACCTAGTGGCCCAGGGCTGTGAGTGTTGCACTCCAGGGAAAGCAAGCGGGGCAGTGCCTGGAACACGGCAAGCTCCACAGCGGCATCCATATCATCCCTGCTATCCAGCACCAGGAGGAATCTGTTCCTGCCCGAGATACTCTCTGAGGAAGGAGACGCCAGAGGCACGTGGCCTTGCTCTTCCAGAACACATGGGGGCCGGAGTAAGGTTCTCCCTCATTAGCCTGACTAGGACAGGGCCCAGGAGGTCTTGGGGCGCCCAGCACAGCTCACACACCATCCTCCCCAGTCCCTCCTTTGCTTGCTCATTGCCCCCTGCTGGCCGCTACCTCAGCTGGCAGAACATCTGCTTTTCCTTCCAGGCCCGGCCCAATTACTGCAAAGCCTCCTCAGAGAACACTCTTTGTAACTGCCTGCTCCCTGCTATGACCAACAAATGGGGACTATTATTATTTTGTAGGGTTCAGGGTATAGAGAGAGAAAGGATTTGATCTCTTTTAAGGACTGTGTCTATATCCACATTTTAGCTAAACCTCTCTGGCTTCGAGGGTCAGAAATTTATTCACATAACGGAATGAAGGTAGTTATCAAAATGATACAGGGTGTGCAAACATGGCCATAGCTCTTCAAAGCTCCTTCCATGAAAAAGTGGAGCCTGTTCCTCACCCCTTGAATCTGGCCTTGGCACAAGCGACATTGGGGTTCTGGGCTAGACCTAAAGAGATTTTGCAGTTTCTGCTCTTGGGCTGGGAACCCTGTGCCACCAAGTCCTAGCTAGCCTGTGGGAGTATGAGAGACGTGTGGATGGATGCCCAGACAAGTGAGTGACCCCAAGCCTAGCACAACCAAGCTCAGGTCTTCCCAGAAGGACAACCAAATAGAGCCCAGCTCAAATCACTGATGCACAGAATCATGAGCTCAATAAAATCATTGTTTTAAGCCACTATGCCTTGGGGATGTTTGTTACACAGCAGTAGATAACTGGTGCACAGGGCAAGCTCATGGAAACAAAGCCCAGTTCATGGGAATGGAAGCTGGAGGCTGGGAAGCCATTGAGGGCTTGGCTATTGTCTTAATTTCTCTCTGGGGATGTGTGGTGGTTCTTACTGTGGTCTGCCCTTTCTCCCCTATCACTCTCTCAATCCTGCTCTCATAGCCCCAAATGGTCACACAGCCCCAACTCAACGTGACCTTTCAGTGCACAAGCTCACCATCACCGAATGGTCCTGATCTCTTCTCCACTCATGTGTACCCTGAATCCAATTGACATCTGAGTTTGGTGGCCCCTGTGGGCAGCAGGCATTTCAGGGAGGGAGGTTGGCCAAGAAAGTGCTTGTGGTGGGATGGGCAATAAAAGACTGCATTTCATCACCCTTATGGGGGCCGGGCAAGGTGAGACTTTTCACTACCGTCTTATTACTGAAGAAGCTACAATAGGAATGATTTTACTGAATAGCGCTGGGTCATAGTAGGCTCGGCTGATAAGCTTGCATCTCCCATTCCTACTTGGTAAATATCAGAGAAAAGCCTCCATGCTGTGTCTTTGCTGGCAGATACCGCAAATCTCATTGGACTTCCCCTGGGTCCAGGCCAAAGGAGAAGGCCCAGACTGCACCATCTCCACCATCTCTGCCCCTCTGTTTTATTTTTCTTTGGGGGGGTGGTGGTGGTAATTTTTTTCTTTTGCCTTTTTTCTGCCAGCCCCTCATGCCCCTTCCAACTCCACTTACCACAACTCCCCTGGACATCTATGCTAATGACCTAAAATATATTCTCCTTGTATAGATAATATACAAACATGTACAAAGTTTTAATAATATTGTTTACAAAAACAAGGCCATAATTTATATAGATTTTTGCATCCTAGTTTTCTCAAATAAGTTAACAGTCATAGTTCTAATTTATTCTTTTTTAAAAAATATTTATTTGTTCATTTATTTGGTTACACCAAGTCTTAGTTGCAGCACTTAGGATCTTTGTTGCAACATGTGGGACCTTTAGTTGCGGCATGCATATGGGATCTAGTTCCCTGACCAGGAATTGAACCTGGGCCCCCTGCATTGGGAGCACAGAGTCTTAGCCACTGGATGCCTTGAGAAGTCCCTCTATTTTATTCTTATTAATGGTTATATAATATTCTAAGGTGAGAATTACTATGCTTTATTCAACCCTCTCCTATTGGTAGGTATTCACTTTGTTCCCACATTTTTCTAGGGCCGCAATTCTTGACTATAAAGTCTCATGTACTGATGCTTTTATTTCTGTGCATTAGACACCCAGATATGGGATTATTGCTAGGCTGAAGGATATATATGAATTATTTTAATGGATGCTGCCAGATTGTCTCTCAGTTAAACTGTAACCAGTAATTGAGTACTCATTTCACCATATCCCCAAGAGCAAAAGGTGTTATTGCTGTTCTTAAATTTTGCTAGTTTGCTAGTTGTGAAGAATTATCTCACTGTTAATATAAACTACTTTTTCTATACTCCGAGAGTTTTGAGAATCTTACAAAACATTTTTGTTAGTCATTTAGATTTTCTCTTCTGTAAATTGCTTCTCTCTATTCTTGTCCATTTTTTTTATTGGTAATTGTCTCTCATCAATTTTTAAGAACTCTGTCAATAATAGATACTAAGCTACTGTCTGTCCTCTGAATTGCAAATAATTGGCACCTTATTTAAGATATCTTTGCCATAAACAATTTCAAATGGTTTAATATTGACAAACATGTCTGTTTTTTTAATAGCTTAGAAATTTTCATTCTTGATGAAAGTGTTTTCTTACTGCTAAATTATTGTGCAGCCTCCTTAAAAAAAAGAAAAAATCTTTTTTTGTGAGATTTTTATTGTCTTGCTTTTTATATTTAAGGTTTTATTTGGAATTGTTCCCTGTGTAAGTTGTAAGACTGGGAAAAAATTAATCCATCTTTTCCCATTAGTAAAAGACCATCTTTTTCATGTATTAGAGTCTTAAACATACTGGATCTATTTCTGTTTTCTCAATTTGGTTCTAGATCTAGTTTCTCTTCCTATGCCAACACCATATTTATTTGAATAGAGTAGCTTTCTGGTATGTCCTGATCTGGTAATGCAAATTCCTCTAACTATTCTTTTTAAAAAACTTGGTATTATTAGGAATTTATTTTTCCAAATAAGCTTTATAATTTATTTTATCCAATTATCTGTCCCTTAAAAAAACTATATTAGGAATTTATTGGAAATTGCATTAAATATATACATTAATTTTAGAAGGGGTGACTTTAAATAAATACTGTGCCTTCCCATCCAAGAATAAAGTATGGCTTTCCCTTTATTCAGGACTTGGTTTATATCATTTGATAAGATTTTGTTTTTATGTAAGATTTTTTTCTTGTTATATTGTGTTCCTAAGTATCGGATAGTTTTAGTTGCTATTTGGAATAATTTTTTCCCATTTCTGGTTACTTAAGGCTAGAATAGAGAGAAGCTATTAATATTTGTACATTTACCTTATATCTAGCTATGTCACCAAATACTCATTAATTCTGGTCACTTTTACTAGTTTCTTGGGTTTTTAAGTATATCATCAACAAAAATAGATGAAATTCTCGCTTATTTTCCAAGGTTCAAACCAGTTTTATAGTTTTTAAAAAATTTTATTGCATTTGCTGGAACCACCAAGATCATGTTTAATGATAGTGATGGTGATAGTATCATCTTTATTTAGTTCCTGATTTAAATGAACATGATTCTAGAGGTTCACCATTTAGAAAAATATTCTCTGTTGGTTCTTGGTGAATGATCTTTATTTGTAAAGTTTCCATAATACAGTGTTTAGAACTTTTAAGGAAAGAATGCTAAGTTTTTTTCAAATGCCTTTTAGACTTGTGTGTGTGTGATTTTTTTTTAATTGTTCTAACTTTGTTTTTAAAGAAAAGACTTTTAGGGACTTCCCTGGTGGCGCAGTGGTTAAGAATCTGCCTGCCAATGCAGGGGACACGGGTTCGATCCCTGGTCTGGGAGGATCACACATGCCAGGGAACAACTAAGCCTGTGAGCCACAGCTACTGAACTTATGCTCTAGAGTTTGTGAGCCACAACTGCTGAGCCCGTGTGCCACAACTATTGAAGTCCAAGCACCTAGAGCCCGTGCTCCACAACTAGAGAAGCCATGGCAATGAGAAGCCTGCACACTGCAATGAAGAGTAGCCCCTGCTCACCTCAACTAGAGAAAGCCCTTGCGCAGCAATGAAGAGCCAACGCAGCTAAAAAATAATACATAAAACAAAAATTCTTTAAAAAAAAAAAAGATAGAGACTTTCATGCTTGGAAATTTGTATAGGCATATAATCTGTCTCTCATTTTAATTCATCTCTATGATTTTTCAAAGACAAAAATCAAGCAAAAAGTTGTTTGCATGTGATGGAATACTACATCATTTCAAACAACATATTTCCAAAGACTATTGTCATAAGAAGAGAATGGTGAAACAAGTTAAAGTGGAGGAAAAAATATTGAATGCAAAACCATAGACAGCACGATCCTAATTCTTTAAAAAAGAAATACCCATCTATACATGAAAAACCTCAGAAAGGAAATATAGTGGTAAGAGACATACGGGTGATTTTTAATTGTCCCTCATAGTCTTCTGTATTTTCAAGATTTTCTATAATAAACTTGTCACGCTGCTATAATCAGGAGGAAAACCACATTTTAATTTTGAAATGTCAATAACAAGAATCTTATGTCTCCTTCAAATGCAAACAGCACCCAGAGTTTTCACAGCACAGCCTGACTGGGGCTTAGTGGAGGACTGAGGCTTACAGATTCTGGAAGGCTCAGGGGCCCCACTGCCACCCAATGGGTCCCATTATCAGGACCTATATTACATTTATTTATTTAACTCAAAGTCTCTGCTCCTTCCAGCAGTTGTTGCCCCTCCACTCCAGGAAAGTGCCACCTGACAAGGGGTCCTCTGCAACGTGGCCTGGGGTAGTGGGGCAAGTCTGAAATGGGAGCCAGAAGACCAGACCAGCCCTGGCTCTGTCTTTTTCCTGCTGTGTGATCTTGGGCAAGTCACGTGACCTCTCTGAAGCATCAAATAACTCTTCGCCCATAAAATTGGGGCGATCATGCCTGGTCTTCTTGGTTGTGTGGCTCAAAATCTAAAGGACCCCTTACAGGTAGGGCTGTTGTATAAACCACCCAGCATGGTATAAACCCAAGGGAAGGGGCTTCTCTGGTGGCGCAGTGGTTAAGAATCTGCCTGCCAATGCAGGGGACACAGGTTCCAGCCCTAGTCCAAGAAGATTCCACATGCCGCGGAGCAACTAAGCTAGTGTGCCACAACTACTGAGCCTGCACTCTAAAACCCGCAAGCCACAACTACAGAACCCATGCTTCGCAATTACTGAAGCCCACGCACCTAGAGCCCATGCTCCACAACAAGAGAAGCGAACGCAATAAGCCCACACACCGCAACAAAGAGTAGCCCCTGCTCACTGCAATGAGAGAAAGCCCGTGCACAGCAACGAGAACCCAACGCAGCCAAAATAAAAGTAAATAAATCAATAAAAGTAAATAAATCAATAAAATTAAATAAATAAAAATTTAAAGATCAAAAAATTAAAATAAAATAAACCCAAGGGACTGTTGTTGCCTCCACATGCCATCATCTGAACATCCTGATTGCAAAACAATTCTTATTTAATTGGATCCATCTGAGTAGGTCAAATAATAATAATAATTACTGAGAGTGGTAATCATATCAAGAACAGCTCACCATGCTTCCATTACTAACCTGAGCTTCTCTCCAACGCCCCAGTTTGAAAGCCTCTCCCATTTGCCTGCTAGTGACTCAGGGATCACAGATCAATCCTGTGCTTGGAGAAAGGCCCGCAGCTCCTTCTCCCACGAGGCAAACGAGTGGCCAGCGTTGTCATCCTTGCCTCGGTCTCTTCCCACCCAACCACAGAGTAAACACGAATGAATTGCTCATCCAGCCTTGAAACACTGCTCCCTGGGCAGGTGTGCCGTCGGGTGAGGGATTTACAAAAGGCCAAGCAGGGGATGATGCTATAGCATCATCTGTACCTTCAGCCAAAATGTGCCTAAAGCACTCCTCCCCCACCCAACACAGATGCACCCCTTGGCAACTGTCCAAGGTCCCTTCCTGCCACAGCCCCTGGTGCCCCTGTTCCTAAAACAGGTGC